>NC_139560.1:73812521-74560139 GCF_965112155.1 Podarcis liolepis | reverse complement strand
AATACCATACTACATGTTCTTGGCACTTGCTAAAAACCTTCATTTTAACCAAAACTTTATGTGGATCAGGCTTACTGCTGATTACTGGCACTATGCGAAATTATAATATTTTGTTTTGGTTTTAGGCTATTTTATTATGTGTTGCTCTTCTCTTTTGTGCACTGCTATATATATATATATATATATATATATATATATATATATATATATATATATAAAACAAATGTATACACCCCTCCATAAAATAATAAATAAATGAGGTTTTAATACACAGCCGGTATTGTCTATGTTTTATGTGTGTACTTTTTTTTCTTTTCATTCTACAATTTCTGGCCAAAAGGGTTTGGCAGATATTTGAAACAAAACAAAAACCTATACAACCAGTTTGACCAGAGATCCTAGCAGGAAAGGTAAATGGGAACATGTAGGCCACTGACAATGATGGTTTGATCATATAGATCCTTGAGATTTGAAGGTAGCATCATTTGCACATAACCTAGGCAGCCAAGTCATTTTATGCCTGGATAGAGGGGAAACTGTCTGACTGTTCTACTTGCTCTCTCAACAGTCAAAAGTCAGCCACTGTATCTGCACATAGCCCAGATGCAAACAAAAGAACAGTTTAGCTATGACATCTAAAAGATGTCATAGCTAATAAGGTGCAGTGTTTAGGAGACTAAGAGCTGAATTGAGACCTCACAGGTTCAAATGCGACCTCAACCAAAACCACAGCGGGTGGCCATAGGTAATAGCTCTTAGAAGCAGTTCCTGTCTCCAATATGTGGGATAATAATGCTGACCTAACTTTCATTCCTGTAAGGATTACAAGGCTAATGCATGTGAAATGCTTTAAACACATGAAAAAATAAATGTGAAGTAGTATTGTTGACAGCAATAGCAGAAGTTGTAAAAACTGGATAATTACTGCAAACAGTTTGACCATATGGACCTCTGTGCTCCCAAAGATCTCCTGTACAGGCTTTGCTCAGGGATCCTTCTCTATGTGGAGTTCAAATATTTTGGTTAGTGAATTCTCCGTGGTGTGGAGTGCTGCAGTGCTGGAAGCAGCTACGCAGGGCAGCCTGCCAGACTACTTCATCATTAGCACTTACGAAAGTTTTTACTTTGCACCAAAGCCTATCGCCTTTCAAACAATTTTAATTTGAAACATTGCATTCTGGTTTTATTGCTTTGCACTGTTGTTTTATATTGCCTGAGTGGTTTAATCTCTCTGTCGGGCAGCACCTTGAGTGATTTTAGCAGAATGGCGATGAATGCATATTCTAAAGAAAGAAAATGTTTGTGAGTGAATGCAAAATCAGCATCCGTATGTCTCTCTCTCTCAGCAAATGACAGCCACAACTTTAAGCCTATTCATGCTGACATCCAGCCACAACTATTGTGTTGATCCCAATAATAGAGCTCTAGAGCTCTTTTGGGGTGATCGACTACCTATATCACTTTTTTGAATATTTACTCCTAGTGCTCAGCCAGCACTAGGCAGAAAAGGCACGCAGTCAGCATTCAAGAAAAAGCATGCAGTCAGCATTCAAGAACACTGAGTTTAGGAATAAGTTTTCAGTACCAGAACTGAATGGGACTCGCATGGTTTTCACACAGAAACCCACCTCTGTTTAACTCTTTTTCCATCTTGGCATGCTAATTTCTGTGGAGGGAAGTTGTGTTTTTGTTTTGTTGTTAAACAACTGGGAGTCAGAATCCTATGTTAATCTTATTGGTAATCACCCAGAGATCCACTAGTAAAAATTCACCAACTTTCTGCCTACCCTTGATTTACCTAGTCTCTAATGCCTTGTATGGTTGCAGAGTCAAGACAAGGAGCTTTCAAAACTGATTTATCTGAAGCACTTAAAATGAGGTCCAGATGGCAACCCTAACTCAGTGGGTTCAACTCATACAATGTTTGGAAAACAAAATGGCCCCTGAAACTGATCCAAATTCTGAAACATATTTCAGAGGATGGGGGAAAGCCCTATTCAGCAACTAATTGCTAATAAGAGCCATATTTTGAATGGAGCAAGGCAGCTATATTGGCTCTGCCTGGCCAAGCAACAAGAGTCTTTTTTTGAGACATGGGCAAAGGATGTTCTCAATTTCTCCTGCCAACAGTTTGGGATTGTTGAACCTCTCAGTTTTGGTTACTCTCGGTTTCTCATTTTACCAGTCATGAGTTCAGTTCTCCACACTTCTGTATCAGTCTATGAATGCTTTTTAAAGGTTCTTATGAATATTTGTCAGCAAGTATCGAATAACATGTATTTTAATGCAAGTTTGTGTGACATGCACACTTGCAAACAATTTTCCCCAACGATGCATTTAAATACAGTGGTACCTCGGGCTGAGTACGTAATTCGTTCCGGAGGTCTGTACTTAACCTGAAACTGTTCTTAACCTGAAACACCACTTTAGCTAATGGGGCCTCCTGCTGCTGCTGCGCCACCAAAGCATGATTTCTGTTCTCATCCTGAAGCAAAGTTCTTAACCTGAAGCACTATTTCTGGGTTAGCGGAGTCTGTAACCTGAAGCGTATGTAACCTGAGGTACCACTGTATGTATTTTTCCACTAAAAGATGTATTTTAATGCATACTTTCCCCCAACATACTATTTTTTTGTACACAATATTTGCGATGAAGAATTGCATTGCAAAATTCAGAGAAGTGACACTATTGAAGGATAGATGTGTTTCGGTCTGCGTATTACTTCAGAAAGAGGAAATTAGGCAGATTCACATTAGAATTTGAACTGAGATGAATTTCTGCCTGATCCCTACCACAGTGAATGGCAACAGGCTTAAGAAAAACTCTCCCTTGTACATTCCAGGAACTTACTCTCATTTGCCTGTGTCTTGTTGTCTCACACATGGGACTCAGCAGCTGTGGAGAATCAGGAGAGCACCAAATCATGCTTTTTCATTTGTAGAATCATCCCTTTGGAACTACATTCCAAGGGAACCCCAGCTGGTCTGCTTCCCCTATGTTTTCCTGCATCAGCTTGAGGGGGGAATGTTTGTTTTCTATGGCTCTCTGCAGACTACCGCTGAATTATGCTTTTATTGTCTGGTTTAATGGTTGATGGCGGTGGCGAGTTCTCCACTGGTTTTATTCCATTTGGATTGTTTTTAAATCAACACTTACGAATTATTTCCCTTTATTGTTGCAAATTGCCGAGAGCACTGTGGTAACAGCTTAATTGATTGATTGGGAGGGGGAAGCCAAATAAATGAGGCTAGAGGGCTGACCATCGAGTCTGTGGAAGTTCTCAGTGAGGAGAAGGGGAAAGTGCTTTTTTGCCAGCATAGAAACTCAGGGAACAGATATGGAGATGTGCAACATTTTGGAGTCCTTTGAGATCAAGTGCAGTGTGGGGAAGGGAAGACGCATGAAGCACACCAGGGGGCTCTCTGCCTTTCAGTTGGCTGCGCCAGGCCTATGAGAAGCTCCCTAGAGTAGAGGGTCATTTACAACAAATGCAGCTAACACCAGGCAAGGTGAAGTAAAAGGCAGAAAAGAGATCAATTTCTTCTCACTTCCAGAAAATGAAGAAACATTTCAGATTGCTAGAAGAACACTTGTTGTTAATTGCCTCTATTGATTGCTTGAGTTCGGTTGCATTCCGGATTGCCCCCTGGCACTCTGTTGCACTGTAAAATGAGACATCCTTTGATTCATGAATTCTTAAATTGAATCTGAACCCAACATTTTCAAACATTTAGGCCCCTGTGCACAGACCCACAGCTTAGCCCATGTTATTTAACTTCCTTTCACCACGTTAACTAATAAATCTTGCTGCTTCTTAGCAGGGCTTGCCAATGAAAGGAACTGTTACACAGGGCTAATTTTTCATTCCCCCTTCCTCTCTCCTTCCCTCAACAATGTTTTATCCTAAAGAGGGATGCCCAGAACGAAAGAGTAAGGACAAACTGACATTCAGAAATGACATTCATTTGTGACCATTATTGGCTTGAAGCTTGTATTATTGGTCACATCTGCATCGTGCATTGAAATTCCCTGCAAAGAATCCTTGGAACTGTAGTTAGTTAGATGTGAGGATTTAGGATTTAATCCATTCTTACTATATTACTTGCAAAATGCCCATGATAAATAGGTGTGGGTGTGTTAGAACTCATATTTCAAGTCCTCTGGACCTCTAATGATACAGAATTGCTCTGCACCTCCTGTCAATAGGTGTTGAGAGGCAGAGGGCGCTCTTCTCAACATGGCAGCCATCAAATGCAGCAGTTTTCCTCCACTGCCCAACCGTCATGATTGAGAATCACGTTTGCAAATCTGCATTGCCCTGCAGATTCTTTCCTAAGGCCTGACTAGACATGAAGCAAGAGATGCACACATGAATGCATTTTTCATCTCTCTTTCTTATTCGTATATGTGTTGAAAGTACTTGTAGGTTGTCAATTCAGACTGAGCCAAGGCATGAGCAAATTGGGGGGGGGGGAATAACCCTTTGGAACCGAACTGTGGAGAATTCAGAGCAGGGAAACAAATAGGTCCCTTGCAACTACACTGTCAGGAATGTCCCTTCCCAGAGCGACAGCGGGGACTCCAAAGAGGAGGGGTAGCAGGCTGGGGATAACAGATTCTTCCTTCCTTCCCATATTGAGGGTGATGCAAGCCCCTCCCATCCTGGAATGCAGGCTGTAAATTCCCAAGATAGTGTAGGTCAGACAGAGGCAGGTTCAGAGGAACTGCAGCCTTTAGACATCGCTCTCAGGGGGGGTGGAGATGGCTCCCGAGGGAGATGGACAAACTTCCCCCATGGACACGGCAAAGGAGTAGGGTCCAGGCTTGGCATCAGTGCAACAGGAGGAGGGGTGGACGATGGAGGATATCCTGTTAGAGGAGGACCCGCCCTTTAGTGAGCCCAATGTCATCTTCGGCAGATGATTGAGCTGTGAGCTCGGACTGAAACTACTGTGTAGCTACTAATCAATCTAAGTGCAATTAAACCGCCAGCTTGCCATGTTCTTGGTGTGAGAGGGATATCTGTAATCCTGACATACACACACAAAGGCTGGAGGTGCATTCAAGTACAGTGGTACCTCGGGTTACAGACGCTTCAGGTTACAGATGCTTCGGATTACAGACCGCACTGACTCAGAAATAGTACCTCGGGTTAAGAACTTTGCTTCAGGATGAGAACAGAAATTGCGCCGCGGTGGCACAATGGCAGCAGCAGGAGGCCCCATTAGCCAAAGTGGTACCTCAGGTTAAGAACAGTTTCAGGTGAAGAATGGACCTCCAGAACGAATTAAGTTCTTAACCTGAGGTACCACTGTATATATTTCCAGTGTCACATCTATTTTGACTCAGCCAGCATTATGTTTCTTCCGGAAGCAGCCTGATTTTTATCAGGGATGTAGTGTACAAGACGCCTGCTCCTTGGGAGAAAGGCGATGGCAAACCTAGACAGCATCTTAAAAAGCAGAGACATCACCTTACCAACAAAGGTCCGTATAGTTAAAGCCATGGTTTTCCCAGTAGTGATGTATAGAAGTGAAAGCTGGACCATAAAGAAGGCTGATCGCTGAAGAATTGATGCTTTTGAATTATGGTGCAAGTTATGGTGCTGGAGGAGACTCTTGAGAGTCCCATGGACTGCAAGAAGATCAAACATATCCATTCTTAAGGAAATCAGCCCTGAGTGCTCACTGGAAGGACAGATCATGAAGCTGAGGCTCCAATACTTTGGCCACCTCATGAGAAGAGAAGACTCTCTGGAAAAGACCCTGATGCTGGGAAAGATGGAGGGCACAAGGAGAAGGGGACGACAGAGGACGAGATGGTTGGACAGTGTTCTCGAAGCTATAAGCATGAGTCTGACCAAACTGTGGGAGGCAGTGGAAGACAGGAGTGCCTGGCATGCTCTGGTCCATGGGGTCACGAAGAGTCGGACACGACTAAATGACTAAACAACAACAAGTGTATAGGTCCCCTCACCCAGAGCTGCAATTAGATGCAGAAGGAGAAACATATTGTGACCCTCAATCCTAACAGAGCTGCTTTTTGACGAAGCAAGTTACACTGGGGTTTCCAATCACAGCCGTGCAATGTACCATGTGACAACACATGGCATCACATGACAATGTTGAGAAGTAGTTTATTTTCCTTATTTGCTTGTCAAGAGCCTAAAGCAGATGCAAAAGTGTCAGAGCTTGTATACTTTTAAAAGTTGCATGGAAGATGTAATGAGGCCAGGGAAAGCTCATCACAACTTGCCAGTATTCCCTTTTCTACACAGCTACCGAAGGCACAGAAGCCCTGCATATATCTACTCCTGGTTACCCTTGTGAGGTATTTCATTTGTGCTTTAAGGTCAGGGCACATACTACTGTGTCATGAGAAACTAAATTAAGTAAATCTCCCAGAAGTCTAAAGCATCCATCCACAAAAGAGGCTGCCTGCTGCATCTATGTATGACTCACTGTTCTGACTGTGCCTCCTTCCAATCAGACTTTTCAGAGACACGGGTAATTCTGACACATGCATGCCACCGGCAGGTTCGACTGGATCCCAAAACACAGTTGCAGAAGAATATTCTACATAAGTCCCTGCTTTGGGCTTGCCTTCTGACAATGAAGAGGCACTCCAAGAAGAGAGGGTGGAGTTCTACAAACAGAAATAACGTTCACTCATTCACACTCAAAAGGTCAATCTTTCTGAGCACAAGAATAATTTGAACCTCGACTTTTTTAAAAAGTTGCCTTTGTTCTTGTAGGTGTAGAAATGCTGCACTAAGTGAATAGTTTTACAATACCAGTATTCACTCTATATCTAACATCCAGAGAGATACAAATTTTATCTGTGTGGGCGGGGGAAGGCAAAGAGCCCTTCAGATCATTAGAGCCTTTCCAAATTCAGTGGGGCATCATTAAGATACCAAATAAACTGAACCGTTCGTGTCACATCCACACTCCCTGGGAGGTAATTTAAAAGTGATTTCACACTGGCTACTCTTAACTCCCTTGCCCACAGTTCAGAGAAGCAGCTGCATATTTGCCTAGGCTTGTTGACTACAGTGGGAGTTTGGAATGTGCATGCTTTACAAAATGAGGATACGTGTGTAGATGCCTGCGTGTTCTGCAATCCAGATTTTCCACTTCATTACATGCATTATTTCCCCCTGCATATAAACAGGCTGTCCATGATTATTTGACCGTCTCTGATGCTCCCTGCAACTTGCCCCAGCTTGGGGTTGACATTTGCTTCAGAGATTGGCCGTAACAAATGTTTACTGAGATGCCAAAGATATGTTTAATTGTGTGGATCCACACGGTGCAAGTTTCTTTCAAGCAAATTGGATCGGGCAAGACAATTTATTTTTTTTAAAGAAATCAGGAGTTATGGCACGAGTGACAAACATATCAAGAGAAAAGAAAGTCACTGATGACACAAAGGAGCTACGGAGAATCTGGGCGTCAACAGGGTAATTCTAGCAAGAGTGCAGCTTCTGTTGGGGGCACAAGGGAGAGGCTCTGTGGGCAAAGGGGATTAAAGAAGGTTATGAGAAGTTGTACTATAGCAAGGCAAGGATTTACTCTTTCTCTATATAATCTTTCTCTATAAAATCAGTTCTCAACAGAGGGTCACCCTCTAGCATGTACAAGAAGCACAATCCAGAGTAGCTCTATGTAGATCTACAAGCGTTTTCTTTCTCCCATCTAACTGTGTGGAGAAAGAAAGAAAAAAGACTGCATTTTCCAATGCTGGACAAACCAACATTCTACCCTTGATGCAAGGTGGCCTGGCTTTAGTGAGTGAGAGCCTGGCTCTGATGCGATATTTACTTGAGAGAAATGCAGTGGGATACAAAAACAAAAAACCTATCTATGATGTATAATTTATTGCTGGAATGGCATACAAAAGCTGAACAAGTGAAATCTGTAATGATCAAATGGGCCAGGGATGTGGGGCACAATATCATGATGGTGGACTGGGAGAAATTGTGGAAAAGGGGAATCAAATTTGCAGCTTGTAATGTATGAAGAGAAAATTTGATGAAAATGATGTACAGATGGTATTTAACACCAGTGAAGTTAGCAAAAATGTATCGTACTCATGATAATAAATGCTGGAAATGTAGAGAAAAAGAAGGAACCTTTTACCACATGTGGTGGACGTGCCCCAAGATAAAAGACTTCTGGGAAAGGATTTATAATGAATTGAAAAAAGTGTTGAAAAACACATTTGTTACAAAACCAGAAGCCTTTTTACTTGGTATAGTGGGGGGTGAAATCCCCCAAAAGGATGTTACTTTTTTCTGTATGCCCCAACAGCTGCGAGAATATTGTTAGCGGAGAATTGGAAGAAACAAGATTTACCAACTATCGAAGAATGGCAGATGAAGATGATGGACTATATGGAACTTGCCGAACTGACCGTGAGACTCCGAGACCAGAGAGAAGAGATGGTGGAAGAAGACTGGAAGAAGTTTAAGGAATATTTGAAAAAAAATATGTTAATATTTAAACCTTAGAATAGCTTTGGAAGTAGATATAGGCTGTAGGGTTAGAAGTAGATGATAGGGTATTTTAAAATAGTATTATTTGTAAGTGATAAAATGTGAAGTTATTTTAAGTGTGATAAAAAAAGGATGGTTAGAAATTATGATATATGTAAACTGCTAAAGATGAAGTAAAATGAAAATCAGATAGGTGGGTCTTGGGGAAGCCCACTTAACAATGTTTAGAAAAATAAGGATATGACAAGAATTTGTTCGTCTTGTTTGTCTTTTCTGTTTGTGTTTTTTATTTGTGTTATAAAATGAATTAAAAAATTTGAAAAAAGAAGAGAAATGCAGTGGGACTTATGCATAGGACACCGGGTTTTCCAAGTATCAAGGCAAGAAAATGGTGGCTTATGGGTTGGTAGTGGCCCCCATAGGATTGGTGGTTGACTCAGAGATTTTCCTACCACATTTTCACAGTTTCGAAGCCGACAAATAAAACCAAACATATTAATGAGCAAAAATACTGTTTTAAAAAATAAAGTGGCTGAACAAATGTTGCTGACCTATTTATCTAAAGAGGCAACTAGGTATATAAACTAGAAGACATATATCCCATTGCTGCCTTAGTTGACAATATTTACAAGTCATTGTTTGGGATAGGGGGTGGGTGGGGATTTACAGTTACATTATGGGAATATATTACGACTGATAAATGTAATATGTTGTTCACAGAGAGTATGAATTCTGGAGCACCAAAAGCCAGTTTTAAAATACTTCCTCTATGGCTGAATAGATTTAATTTGGATTTCTAGGTAGCTGAACAGATAATGGAACTAGTTTCTTATTGTGACATATTTATGACTATTCCATTTGGTTACAAAGCAAATGCAGTTGTCAAGCTAGTCGGAGCCAAAGAGAGTTTTAAAGTGTAGTTGTCTATATCCAATGTTCCATAAGTGAATAGCTGTGTAAAATATGTACGCTTTGCCAGTAGCAATGAACTTCAAAGCTGGTGTAGTTTATAAATACATCAAAACCCTAACTTTAATATTTCCCCCCTAAGGAGATTAATTTTCTCTCATGCGCCATGATCAAGGATTAATAGAATTCTGCATTTCTCTATTTTAAAAGGGAGACATACGAATGCAAGCTGATTGCCATGTCATAAAAGTAGCTGCAGCAGAAGCATAATGTGTGCCTTGGGTGTATTACAAACAGCTGAATGCAGATTGTAAGCTCTCTGGGCAGCGAATCTGGCCGGTCTTGCACAAGCACGTTCATCGCTTGGCATCCTGAAGAAATGACTTGTATATTTGAATGGGGCATCACAGCTATAACACAGCAGGGAGACCTTGCAAATCACCTGAAATGTAATGCTTTTCTAACAGAGTCCGCTCAGTCATTTAGGCCTTGCCTATACATGTAGCACAATGGAATCGTACAACCTGGAGGTGGCTCAAGTAACTCTAAAGGAAGAATAGATGTTCTTTGCACATGTGGATGTGTGTGTGGGATTCCCAGATGGGTTTAGTTTTTGTTTTAGTTTTTGTTTTAGGGGATGAGGGGCTCACTCAGGTTTTGATGCCCTAAAAGTTTTGGGTCTCATGGCAGAACTCAACAAAGACAGGTTCATAAACAGCTTCCTCTTTGTTAGTAACGCTGAACAGAAGTACAGCTATATTGCAGCATGGCAAAGCAGCCCATACAGCAATCTATTCGCTGCACCATGCATGCTCACAGTGGCAGAGCCATGCCCAGTGGGATTAAATTACACCTATCAGGCAGAAATGGAGTGTGCTGTACATATTAGCATAGAGCCCTTGGAAGGGTTGTGAACTTGGCCCTTAAGCTGAAAAATGGTCCCGGTCTTAAAAGTACTGGTACATTTAGTATAGGGATGCGAATGGTGCTGTGGGTTAAACCACAGAGCCTAGGACTTGCTAATCAGAAGGTTGGCGGTTCGAATCCCCGCAATGGGGTGAGCTCCCGTTGCTTGGTCCCTGCTCCTGCCAACCTAGCAGTTCGAAAGCACGTCAAAGTGCAAGTAGATAAATAGGTACCGCTCCGGTGGGGAAGGTAAACAGCATTTCCGTGCGCTGCTCTGGTTCACCAGAAGCAGCTTAGTCATGCTGGCCACATGACCCAGAAGCTCCCTCGGCCAATAAAGTGAGATGAGCATCACAACCCCAGAGTCGGTCACGACCGGACCTAACAGTCAGGGGTCTCTTTACCTTTTACTTTTAGTATATCACACGTTCATATTTTGCTAATATAATTCTCATGGTAGATTTGTAGTTTTCTTTATTATTATGCCCCAGTTGCTTCCCATGAGGAAAAATGCTACTTACTACAAGTGAAAGATCTTTGGATCCTCAGCTATAAAGCTTTGTGTCCCTTCTATTCTGGACTGCAAAGGAGTATGTATTTATTGGGCCAACACTGAGAAGCAGAATTGCACAGAAAGCAGAACAGATAGCAAGAAAAGTATAAAGCTGGATAAGAATAAGAATCATACTGCAAGACTTACATTGTTTATTTATTATTCACTTAAAAGATTTATAGCCCCTCTTTCCTGAATATTGATACTGAGGTAGGGTACAACACAAAATAAACTGCCCAGTAAACTTATACATAAACATCAATAAAAACAATAAACAAACTCAGCAAAAAGACGCATTAAAAAAAATAAAAACCAGGGCTGGTTGAGGTTTTTTAAAACAACAACAACAACCCTACTTTGCTTGAACAAACAAATAAATTTTCATGTTATATGTAGAGTATTTAAAGAGGAGTCAGAAGATGACTCTCTCTCTCTCTCTCTCTCTCTCTCTCTCTCTCTCTCACACACACACACACACACACACACACACCAAGCACCAAAAACAAAACAAAACACAGGAGAAGGGTTTGAAAAATTGTGAACTAGCCCCACACCTCACCAGTAGCACATGTAATGGCTATGCCCCCTGCCAATTGGTGTGTGAAGGTGCTCTACAGGTGTATATTAGTATGCACATAGAGCTCCTGAATTTAGGGGGAATTGTGCCCCATCAGCATCCCAATTTGCATAGAGCTATTGTACACACATTTGTGCATATCATTTGCAATCAATAATTTACTCAATACATTTCCCATTGACGCTTAATGAGTCATGTATACACCTTTATGCACCAGTCAAGCATGGGAAGTATATGCACTGTAAAGGTAAAGGACCTCTGGACGGTTAAGTCCAGTGAAAGGCAACTATGTTCGGTCCCAGCTCCTGCTAGGTGGGCAGGAGCTGGGACCGAACGACGGGAGCTCACCCCGCCACGGGGATTCGAACCGCCGACCATACGATCGGCAAGCCCTAGGCGCTGAGGTTTTACCCACAGCGCCACCCCGTCCCCTGGGATAGTCATACATGGGATAGTCATACATGAAATGATGGAAGGTATATAGACAGAATCTCAGCATTGCATTAAGCACACACAGCTCAACTGTCCCTATTTTCTGTCCCTGCTAACTCACTGTGTCTATTTTGCCTTCTGGTGAAAAGTTGGTGGTGTTTTTCGAAATGTGGTCGGTGTTGCATACCAAAAGGCTGTTAACAAATCCATATTGAGTGATCTTGCATACACACTCCATTGCCTGGCACTGATAATTTCTGGAGGGTTGCTGTGCTTTCCTGACTTTCTTCAGATAGGCTGCTTACTGCAAGCAACTGCCTCGAGGCATTGCTTGTTGCTTACCAGAGCTGCTGACTTGACTATCCAATTGCTATCTTAACATGCCTAGGAGGACAAACCATCTCCATCCCTGGCAAACATTTAGTCAAGCCTCATCTCAAAAGCAGCAAATTGACCAAACAATATAAAAAATGGAAAAGGGCAAGATGCAGGCTGGGCTTGGCATATCATTTGCAATCAATAATTTACTCAATACATTTCCCATTGACGCTTTATGAGTCATGTGTACACACTGAAATGTTCACAGCTATATTCAATCCAAGAATAATGTTTCGAGTGACTCATAGACAGCATATGACAGCCAGCAAATTATGGTTACTGCATTGTTATGAGGTCAGGGGCTCCTCCCCCCCCCCCCCGAATTCTTGGATCTAGTAAGTGCTAGGATTTAATCAAGCCTCCTAAACCCCTGGATCCAGCTAGGGTTATAATAGAAGCCAGGCTAGTTTCCTGATGAGGCAATTGTCTAGGGTGGTGTCAGGAATGTGGCTCACCAGAGGGCAGGGGAAGAGTCAGACTCAGAAACTGAACTAAGTGAAAGAGGGACGGACTCTGCAGATGAGAGCTGGCTGACAGAGTCAAGAAAGGGCAGTTCAACAACAACAATAACAACAACAATTTATTTGCACCCCACCTATCTGACTGGGTTTCCCCAGCCACTCTGGGTGGCATCCAACAAAGATTTAAAATACATTAAAATGTCACACATTAAAAACTTCCCTGAACAGGGCTGCCTTCAGATGTCTTCTAAATGTCAGGTAGTTGTTTATCTCTTTGACTTCTGATGGAAGGGCGTTCCACAGGGCGGGCACCACTACCGAGAAGGCCCTCTGCCTGGTTCCCTGTAGCTTAGCTTCTCGCAGTGAGGGAACCGCCAGAAGGCCCTCGGTGCTGGACCTCAGCTTCCGGGGCAGAACGATGGGGGTGGAGATGCTCCTTCGGGAATACTGGGCCTAGGCCATTTAGGGCGTTAAAGGTCAACACCAACACTTTGAATTTTGCTCGGAAAGACACTGTTAGCTCTCAAGAAGAGGAAGAGTTGGAAGGCAACCAGAGCGTTGAGACTGTGTTATGTGAAAGTGGGGAGAGTGAAGGCCCCATTCAAGGAGACTGGATAAGATCAGAAGACAATGGAAGGGCAAAAGGGGAAGGGTGGGAGTTTGGCGTCCCTCCTGCTGTGGGAGAGGCAAAGATTCAGACTGACCAACTATTGTCAATGCGAGCAGGTGAGAAGCCGTGTTCAGGATGTGTTTTGTTGTAAATAGAGATACAGAAAACTGCTGGAGAGTCATTACTTCTTATTGGGGCTTTGCTGCTTGGCTGCCAGATATCATTACAGGTGGGGAGCTATTAAGAAAACAAAGGAAAAATGATGGCCCATTAAGAAAGCTGAGGAGAAGGGGCTCTCTGCAAGAAAACAAATGGATGGGGCCCCTCCTTCATCTCTTAGTTACAGTAGTAGATAGGTAGCCGTGTTGGTCTGCCATAGTCAAAATAAAAAAATTCCTTCCAATAGCACCTTAAAGACCAACTAAGTTAGTTCTTGGTATGAGCTTTCGTGTGCATGCACACTTCTTCAGATACTGGTATCTGAAGAAGCTCATACCAAGAACTAACTTAGTTGGTCTTTAAGGTGCTATTGGAAGGAATTTTTTTATCTCTTAGTTAGTTAGACTACGAAGCCAACTCCTAGGGGCCAAGGTCCATCCATCCCCCAATAAAATATATGAGGGGACAGGGCCACCCCAAAGTTGAAAGGCATTGCCATTCAAATGGTGTGTGTGCACTGTGTCTTGTGATCAATTATGCAGTGCAGGGCTTAACTGCCCCCCCAAACAATATTTTATTTGTTGGCACCCCAGCTCAGAAAATGCTTTAAATAGGATTTCAACGTTCAAAGTGAATTTCAATGATAAACATTTCTGAGGTTCTTGTGTATATCTGTATTGTCTAAAGTAATATTAGAAATTAATTTGGAGGGTCCTGTTCTGCATGTTCAGTTGTCATTTGGCCTATAGAAAAGTGGTCCATAAATGGAGATATGACTTCAATTATTTTGATATGATTAACAATATTTCTTTGGGAGGAGATTCTGTACATCTCCATTTATTATATCATTGGCAAATTCAGAATCTGTCAGCATTTCATTTAAAATAAAAGCAAAAAACAAGCAAATTTTGCAACCTAAAGACAGACCACATGCTAAAAGCATCGATCCTTTATTTCTCAAATATGTACTTTATCCCCCAAGGTGGGATGGGGAAGCTGTAGAAGAAAACCAGATTCACATTGTGTAAAACAAAAGGCCCTTTTATATGTTCTCTTTGCATTAGCTGCCAACAGAGAGTTTAGAAGCTTAAACTCCTGAAAGAATTTGGCAACAGCACTTAATTTCAGAATGAGCTACTTGGGATAAACAAGGGTATTAAAATTATCCCTTGCATTTCCATTTTCATGCATGGTGGGGCACATTTTATCCTTTTGGTTCCCATCTGTCCATGAAACACACAGATTCTTTACAGGACACCCAGCCCCCCTCTTTATTCTCCCCCCTCTCCACTCCTGCAGAGCATCACACAATAGTTCCATCTGGCACCTAGAACACTGGTAAAGAGCTACCCAACTCATGCAAAATGCAGTAGGAATTTTGGCCTGGGGTGCTACTCATGAAAAATACAGAAGTAACATTGGCCAGAGGTGCTAGTAGCTGAAAAAAATAAATGATTTTATAATCCAGTCTGAATTTCATGCATACTGTGCAACACCTTACATTCTACTAACAAGGGATTATGTCGCAAACATTTACGTGAAAAGGCATTATTGAGAAAGCCAATTAGGTATCATGTTGGTGATGTTCAATTTCTGCTTTCTTGAATTTAGTGCCTTTTATGGTCTGAGCAGTGCGTGTCCCAAGCAAAAGAATTTGCTCGTCACCTTCTGTTCAACAAGGGGAAAGAGGAGCACTCAACATTAGCCTCAATCAGAGCTAGGACCTTTTCAGCAATGGCCTGGTGGAACGCTCTGTCTCATGAGACCAGAGCCCTCCAGGATCTGATTTCTTTCTGCAGGGCCTATAAAGACAGAGTTGTTCTGCCTGGCCTTTGGCTTGGAATCAACTTGATCCCCTTCCCCTCTTTCTTTTTTCCTTTCTCCTTCTGTGATGGAACTCCTATTTGGGGACTTCCCTGGCTTTTTTCTGGCCCACATAGGCCCCGTCTGGATAGTTGGCCTTGGTGAAGATTTGACATTTTCATCCCCAAAAAGTTTTGGATTTGAGTTTTTACTGAAATGAGGCTGCATTTTAATGTTGGTTTTCCTCACTCTCCCGAGGCAACGTTCTTCTGCTATTTCATCCAGTGGATTCACGGGACAGCCCATAATATCTTGTGCTGTATTCACCACCCTCTGTAGGCACTTCCTATCAGATGATGTCAAACCAGCGTATCACACTGTGATGCAGTATGAAAGGACAATTTCTATTGTTGACTAGTAGAAGGAGATCATCAAATGTCGATTGACATCAACATGCAGCCTCTCTGCTCTAGCGAAGGAACAATCTCCATAAGCTGCAGAAACATTGGTTCTTTCCAGAGCTGGCTCCATGACACTGAGTTTAAGTGCTCAAGCCAGGTGCTACTACAATGGCTTCAATGGCTGTTTTGCCTGCCTAGGGACCTCCAGATTCAGCTCAAAGAATGTTTTACCTGAAATTTGGTAGGATGCTTAATTACAAGCTTGTTCAGACAGGGCAAAAATAATATCCTCTTGCTGCAGATGAAGACAAGGACTAGTTTGATACTCACACTAACCTTTGACTTTTTTCTGGGTAACACTGAAAATATATAGCCTGGATAGTTCAATTGGTTGGAGCATGGTGCTGATTCCTCAATGAGACAGCTGCATATTCCTGCATTGCAGGGAGTTGGACTAGATGACTTTTAGGTCCCTTCCAACTCTACAATTCTATTATTCTATATCGAAAAGGAATCCCCTGTAAGGCTATTTGTATGAGATTTCTAAACAGAAGGTTTTTCTCTCTCCCTTTTATAGCAAGCAAGTGTACAACAAATATATTTGAATGAGGTCAGTTTACTGACCTAACTAAATATCTTAGCTGGCAAGAAAAATCCACAAAACACTGAGCCACCGGGGAGAAGATGCTATATAAGGGCTTGAATGAATTGGTTGCAAAATCAGCTACACGTCAGAAGGCAGAAGCATCTTTTATAAATGGGTCTTAAGCTTTTCAAGCAACGAACACAATCGACAGCTTGTTTCATAAAGCCCCAGGGTAATGACTGGGGTTTAGTTAATATGAATATGAATTCAATATCAATTTTTATAGCACAAAGTTGCTGATTACAAAGAATAGGGTAAAGACTGCTATTGTCTTTGAAGTTCTCTCCGTCTCCCAAAGGCAGAGCACACTGGCATCCTTGCCATGTCTGCTAAGAACACAAGAAAGCCCTGATGCTTCAGAACAAAGAACATGTTGTCCGGCATCCTGTTCTCACAGTGGCCAACCAGATGCTCATAGGAAGCCCTCAAGCAGGACCAGCACTTTCCTTCATTTTCATCCCCAGCTAGCAATCACATTTTCTGAAAAACATTGATGACCACCTTATCTGCACTGATTTCTTTGAATCCCTGTCTTGCGTCTTCGTCTTTTATCCTTTTCACTAACAATGCAAACAATTCTCACATATTATATGCATAATTCTGTGCACATACACTCTTGGCTTTCCAAAGAAACCGGCACAGAATCAGATACATACGACAATGCATCATACAACTGTATAAAAATTATTATGCAGGTCTGGAGGGTGGCAACGCAAGAACGGACCTTATCTGCAGTGGCTCCCCGTCTGTGGAATGATCTCCCCAGGGAAGTTCGCCTGGCGCCTTCATTATACACCTTTAGTAAAGGCAAAGGTAAAGGGACCCCTGACCATTAGGTCCAGTCGTGACCGACTCTGGGGTTGCGGTGCTCATCTCGCTTTACTGGCCGACTAAGCCACTTCTGGAGAACCAGAGCAGTGCACGGAAACGCCGTTTACCTTCCCGCCGGAGCGGTACCTATTTATCTACTTGCACTTTGATGTGCTTTCGAACTGCTAGGTTGGCAGGAGCAGGGACCGAACAATGGGAGCTCACCCTGTTGCGGGGATTCAAACCACCGACCTTCTGATCGGCAAGTCCTAGGCTCTGTGGTTTAACCTGCACCGCCACCCGCATCCCTTATACACCTTTAGGCGTCAGGCAAAAACGTACCTTTTAAACCAGGCTCTTGATTGATCTGATATACATCCTATGACCTTTTAAAATGTGTTTTTTTGTTGTTGTTGGTGGTGGTGGTGGTAGGGGGGTTATTGGGTTGTTGTATTTATGTTTATTATGTATTTTGTGATTTTATATCTTGATTTTATTCTGTGAACCACCATGAAACCCCCAGGTATAGGGTGGTATATAAATTCAATCAATCAATACAGTACATGTGACTTGACATTTTTATACATATATGTATAATCTATGTATTTATGTGTCTAATTTGCAAATAATCAGTCTTTTCTGTTTTTAAAGGACAACACATGAACAGATTGGACATAACTTGTTGCCTAATGCAGTAGGCTTTCCGATATGGGAAAATCTCAAACTTGTCAGAACCACCAAATTCCATTTAAGATGGGTTCTTCCTTCATCTCTAATCCCATCAACTAATATCCAGAGCTATGCCACCTCTGATATTGGGAGTAGCACACATCAGTGATGACATGTAGCCTTTTATAGTTTTATTCTCCTGTCCCAGAATGGCCCCAGAACATCAGTCCCCCAGTTTAAGACTTGTGGTTACAGTGATAGGAGCAAGCCAGCAGTAAATCACACTGAGCAAATTGGTGTTAACTCTTTATTAGCAAAAACAGTGTCAGGTTAATGAGACCTTTCCATAGACTCCTCCAGCTCACTAAGCCCTGTTACCTCTACAGCTTCTGTACCTCCTCCTCTCAAGTCTTCTCCCTCTGACCACTTCTTGTCACCCCACCGCCAATCCCCAGGTTCTGAGCCTTATTCCCTTTTTTGGGGGGAGGGGTTCCCAGCTAGGTCCTCCTACCATGCCTCTGCATCCAACTACTCCATCATAGACAGCTGGTAAATGCCTATACTGTGTTATTTTGGACACTGATACACCAGGACTATGGGAAGATTGGAGGAAGAGATAAACTTAAAAGGGGTATAGTGCTCTGCACTATAAATAATTTAACCTGAATTCTGCACCAAGAACACCTGAACATTATGGCTTGTGTAAATTAATCATATCTGCATATATTCCCCCAGTTTGCACAATTTGTTCTATGAGGCCTTTAACCTAGCCCATTTATCATCAACCGCAACTGCAACCATGATTAATATCTGGTCCCATTCATCTGTTGATGCTACCCCAGTTTCTCCATTTCAGGCCAAGGGAGCCGGCGTTTGTCCACAGAGAGCTTTCTGTGTCATGTGGCCAGCTTGACTAAATAGCTTCTGGTGCAACGGAACACCGTGTCAGAAACCAGAGTGCACGGAAATGCCATTTACCTTCCCGCTGCAGTGGTACCTATTTAATTACTTGCACTGGCATGTTTTTGAACTGCTAGGTTGGCAGGAGCTGGGACAGAACAATGGGAGTTCACTCCGTCGTGGCGATTCGAGCCACCAACCTTCTGATCAGCAAGCCCATGAGTCTCAGAGGTTTAGACCACAGCACCACCCACATCCCCATTGGTCCATTGGGATCTCCTCTGCCCCCTCCTTCACTGTCTCCAAGGACAGGGGCTTAAAGTACCAGGTACAGTGGCAGCTAATGTACAGCCCATCAGATGAGGGTACAGTATTTAGGTTTGGGGAAAGGTGTAGGCCTGCTGTTGCTCCAGGGGTCCACTCCAGAGCATTAGCCTGGGTTGTAGATGCCTAGCTACCTACTTAGAAGTAGTGTGTATACCCTGTGCAACTTGGGAGATGCCGCAATCGAATGCTTTATCAATAAATGATTAAAGTACCATCTGTTTGTTATCCTTGGGTAGGGTGTGTTTAGGACTGCCAAGGGACCTGTCTCCCTTGCTTATCAAACAGCAACAAGAGTTCTGCTTCTGGGACAGTGAGTTATGCTTGACAATGAGCCATGGCAGATTGTACTGAACTCTCCCTTTGACTTTAGAGTTTTCTCAATTTTCAGCACCTACTTTAAGCTCCTCTTCACTGCCATAAGGTCTGAAAACCATTTTTTCAGTCTCCTGGAATTCTTAACTCTGTGGTCAATACCAGATTATGTTGGGGTGTGTGAAAACAGCCGTGTTCCATACCGTCCAACATTTCTCCACTGAAAATAGAGACATCCTAAGGAAAAGTGGGACATTCCAGGATCAAATCAGAAACTGGGACAGCTTCTGTAAATCCAGGACTGTCCCTGGGAAATAGGTACACTTGGAGAGTCTGGAATTCTGTCCTCAGCTACAGCTCTCCCAGGCCTCACATCACTGAGCAAAAGGGGTCCTGAGACAATTTTGGCTCAGAATGAAGTTTCTGGGATACCTCATGACAACATTTGCTTAAGGGAGCTGGTTAACAACAATATTTTTATTGTTTATACCCTGCCCATCTGGCTGGGTTTCCCCAGCCACTCTGGGCAGCTTCCAGCAAAATATAAAAAATAATACAATGTCAGACATTAAAGACTTCCCTGAAGAGGGCTGCCTTCAGATGTTTTCTAAAAGTTGTGTAATTCTTTATCTACCTGTCATCTGATGGGAGGACATTCCATAGGGAGGGTGCCACTGTTGAGAAGGTTCATATACTGCCTTATCCATTGACCTAAGATGAACTGACAAGGTGTATGAAAAATGTTTTCAGCAGCAGCCTCATGCCATGTCCCCTTTCCCTTCTCAAGCGTTGGATTAACCATTAAGCGAAATAAGCACGTGCTTAGGACATCAAGGGAAAAAATCCATTGCCAGATTTACCACCGACCATATTGTGCAGCTGAACAAAAATAAACATTATTTATACAAATATACAAAAATAAACATTGTTTCCCATCTTACTGTAAGATTTGCTTCATTTTGAAAACATAAAATTTGATTTTTTTTTTTGTTTACTATTGTTCATATTTTGAATTAGATATAAACAGGGGCACAAAAAAGAAGAAGCTCAGGGCCTCTAAAGGTCTTTATCCAACCCTATCCCTTTCCAGTACTGCTTATTGTGTGTCTTGATATTCTTATAGTGTATGTCTTCTGCCACTTACCACTATCACTATGAATCACTCTATACTGCTGCCTGCTGTGGGATGGGAAGAATGTTCAGTGTAATAATTTGAGTGCATGGCATTGTTCTGTGCACTGGGAGTTGGGGAAAGGGGCCTCAACATGGAATTGTCATTTGTTGGCGGCAGACACATATTTCACACAAGACTCTTAAAAAAAGACGCTTTCAGTAAAATAACAGCCTCCTGCATGCAGACGGGAACTCATTCAATGAATTGTCACCTTTCAGGGATACAGACCACATTATAAAGCATCCTGTGTATTTTGTCTGTGTCATAAATGCATTGCTCGTTCTAAAATACAAAAGGGCATGTGAGGAGGTAGAATATAGCAGGTAGAACAGCACCCAGAGCCAGGTCTTCTCCAAGCTTGTCCCCCTCAACACACCATTCCCATCCCTAGAAACAGTAAATCTATAGTTGCCTAGGGTAGAAAAAGATATATTTGATTGGCAGGAAGAAATCAGATAACCCAGCTGAGTTCCACCACAGGCTTCCCAACAGCAAGAAGGCAACCCTTTATCAAAAGATGCTGAGATCAAGCCCGAATCAATATAGGCATACCAAGTGAATTAATAAAGACAAATGGGGAGGGGAGGGAGATGGAAGGCATGATCCAGGACAGTTTAGCTTATGCTTGCCCCTTCCGTTGATGTAAGAGCTTCACTTTAATTGGATTCCTCTTGCTATTGTAAAGTGCCTATCTATTTGCTCCTTTGATTGCTTCCCTTTTTGATTGTCCATTTTTTGAAACTTGGGTCTGCCATTGGAGGCTGAACTTGGATTGTAGGCTCCAAGGCAGCAGCAAGGAATGCCATTAACCTGTGTCCAGACACCTCTCTTTTTGATCCCAATATCTGGGGGATAGTATTGGAAATAAGTTGCCTTCACCCATAGTAGGAAGCAGACCTCACCACATTTCCTCCTCCCCACCTGACCTGCTAAGTGCTTGATAACACTTTTATTTCTGCAATCCTTTGTATGCAGGAAAAAATAAGTTTGCTTGTTGAACCATTGGTGGAAAGCTATGCATGACTATTAAGCTGTATTCAATTGGACGCTAGAAGACATTTTTTTAACTGCACAAAGCAATCAGACTCATTAATGTAGGAAATTACAGGAGGTGGAATTCAACATTGTACTATGGTGAACACCCCATCATGTTGGCATGGTGCATGTGTGTATTCTTTTGGTTGTTAATCTGTTAATATTGTTTTATGGATTATAAATGCCATGCTGATTTTTTAATCATATGACTTTCCCTATAATGGTGAGGTTTCACTTATTTTTTTAGTTGCTGCATTGCTCATAGTGTTTGTATTTGTTTTGTTTTATTGGTGATTTGTCAGTTGTTTCATATGATTTGTGCCGTATTTATTTATTTATTTATTTATTTACGGCTATTAGCCCATAAAGATTTTGTGCCGTATATGTGATGCTCTATTATGTACTGTTATGGTATTGTCATTTATAGTTTGGAAGCCCTTTTGTGGTTCATATGAAAGAAAAGTGGCAAAGAAATGCAACCAATCAAATTGTATCAGCTCAAGCATTGCAGTTTGCCAGACAGAATGGTTCGCCCTCTGCTCCTGCATGTGCTGTTAAGGAGCACCTCCCAACTGTTCCACAGCCACTTTTGGGGGGCACCAAGGGAGTGCAGGGGAAGGAGAGGTGGGGAAAGCGCAACTATGCAAGCAGAAGCCCTTGTGTAGGACTTGAACTGAAAGGACTCATCAGATGAATCCCACCCAGAGTGGGATGCTGTATAGGTTAATAGAGAAGGTTAACAGAGATGAGGGTGGCGCTGTGGTCTAAACCACTAAGCCTCTTGGGCTTGCTTCGATCAGAAGGTCTGCAGTTTGAATCCCTGCAACGGGGTGAGCTCCTGTTGCTCTGTCCCAGCTCCTGCCAACCTAGCAGTCTGAAAGCATGCCAGTGCAAGTAGATAAATAGGTACCGCTGCGGCGGGAAGGTAAATGGCGTTTCTGTGCCCTCTGGTTTCCGTCATGGTGTTCCGTTGCGCCAGAAGTGGATTAGTCATGCTGGCCACATGACCCAGAAAGTTGTCCGTGGGCAAACACCGGCTCCCTTGGCTTGAAAGCGAGATGAGCGCTGCAACCCCATAGTCGCCTTTGACTGGACTCAACCGCCCAGGGGTCCTTTACCTTTTTAACCTTATATCTCTTGTACCATGCCCCCCTTGGATTCAGGCAGTATTAAGATGGTTAAAAGCAAAAACATAACATTTATCTGGATTATTTAACCATTCGCCTCTCTGTGCTCCTAAATAGGCAAGTAGATACATTGAAAGCACCAGTTAACATTGTTCTTTGTGTTGAGAACTGTCCTTTTACAACAAATACAAACCAATTTGGATGTTTTACTTGCCATCAATTTAATTGCACTGTCTAGATTTAAGTATCTGCGCTTTCTCAGTGATTAGAAGTTGCAAAAAACTGTGTCAAGAATGAAACCATCCATGCTACTTGATTAGATTTGAAAAGGTTGCTCACCTCCATCAAGCTTTGCATAGATGCTCCCCTTTTATCTTTTATGCAAAACAACTTGCAGGTAATTGCATTCTCTTCCACTAAATGTGGAAGCAGATTTGATAGAAGTGACCAGAGCACCTAAGGTGCCACTTTGAAAAATTGTGTTGCTGAAACTCAGCCTATCTCCATAAAAATCCCACAAGATTAAATATATCAAAAGACTATCAGCACCTCGGTATTGCTAGATTACCATAACATAAAAATATTTACAGGCATTACCTGTGAGTGCAGTAGCTGCTTCCCACATGCCGCTGCAGGACTCATTATGGGATTTGTTTGCCCAGACCAGATACACAGCTCTACTCCTTCAGGTAGTAAGGGGAATGCCATACACACAAGCCAGAATAACAAGTTGGGAAGAGGGCAAAGATGAGTCTTCTCACTGACAACCTTGTTTTATATGTTCAGGAAGGATAACATTCAGATCAGTCTTCTCATGTTCACCTGCAGTCTGAAATCTACGATCCACTTAAATCTGCTGAATGTATAAACTGATCCTAAAACACTGCATTTAAGAAGAGTGAAGCTAACTTATTCCTGGAGGTTCCGATAACTTAATAATAGCTGGTAAAAAAAAAGAAAAAAGAAAAAGGTAAAGGATGGTTAAGTCCAGTCAAAGGCAACTATGGGATTGCGGCACTCATCTCACTTTCAGGCCAAGGGTGCCGGCGTTTTTTCTACAGACAGCTTTCTGGTTCATGTGGCCAGCATGACTAAACCACTTCTGGCACAAAGGAAACCATGATAGAAGCCAGAGCGCATGGAAATGCCATATACCTTCCAGCTGTACCTACAGTATTTATCTACTTGAACTGGTGTACTTTTGAACTGCTAGGTTGGCAGGAGCTGGGGCAGAGCAACGGGAGCTCACCCAATCGCGGGGATTCAAAGTGCCAACCTTTGGATCGGCAAGCCCAAGAGGCTCAGTGGTTTAAACCACAGCGCCACCCGCATCCCCCATAATAATAGCTGGCAGGCTGTCATGGCAGCTATACATCTTTGAGTGACACACAACAAACTAAGGTGTCCTCAACATGGAAGCTAGCCTTGAATCAACATTTATCTCACCAGGAGATATTGGCATTTTTGCTGGTAGCTGCTCACTTAGAAATAACTAAATGTTGACACTCTCCAATAGGCCTGTCAATAGACTCATGGTATGTTCAGGTGTGACCCATTGCTCTGCCCAAGTAATTGACCTGCCTGATCAGGGCAGCCATAGGCAAGATGAATCCTTTATCCTTCTACAACATCTGACATCCATTTATTTTCCATATGAGATGGAACAATATAGCAAGACAACCTCCCCGGACTCACAGAAACATCTGTAGAGGCCTATGAAAGTTTCTGATATACATACATACTGATTTTATGTACAGTGGTACCTTGGGTTAAGTACTTAATTTGTTCCAGAGGTCCATTCTTAACCTGAAACTGTTCTTAACCTGAAGCACCACTTTAGCTAATGGGGCCTCCTGCTGCTGCTGCGCAACTGGAGCACGATTTTTGTTCTCATCCTGAAGCAAAGTTCTTAACCTGAGGTACTACTTCTGGGTTAGCAGAGTCTGTAACCTGAAGCGTATGTAACCTGAAGTGTATGTAACCCGAGGTACCACTGCAGTTGTTCCAATTTTAAGCTGCTGTTATGCCTTTTTTTGAAGAAATGACAGATTATCTGATTTTATTGTTGTTTATTGTACTTTGAATTATGTTTACCGCATGTGAAAATGCACTAAGAAAGAAAGAAAGCTGAAGTCCTGCAGGACAACTAATCGGGGAGACATAAACACCACGTACAAGATCATCTCTAAGTACAAGTCCAGCTAGGAATTCTATTAGGCAGTTGATTCTGCTGAATGTATAAATTGACCCCTTTTCCTTGCAAGAAGTTTACATGACAGCCAACTACTACTACAATTCTTGCCACAGAGAGTGAACACAAACAAAACCAGAGGTCACAGCTTGCCTTAACCAGCAGAAGGGTGAGCCTAGCTTTGTAACTGAAGTGACAGAGGCAAAATCTGTCACAGCATACCAGCAAAATCAATGCTGTTTCAAACAGCAGGCTTGACCATGCACTCCATATGCTTTAGACAAGACTATCCCCAGTGCTGAAGGGACGCGGGTGGTGCTGTGGGTTAAACCACAGAGCCTAGGGCTTGCTGATCAGAAGGTCGGCGGTTCAAATCCCCGCAATGGGGTGAGCTCCCATTGCTCGGACCCTGCTCCTGCCAACCTAGCAGTTCGAAAGCACGTCAAAGTGCAAGTAGATAAATAGGTACCGCTCTGGCGGGAAGGTAAACAGCATTTCCATGCGCTGCTCTGGTTCACCAGAAGCGGCTTAGTCATGCTGGCCACATGACTTGGAAGCTGTACGCTGGCTCCCTCGGCCAATAGAATCATAGAATCATAGAATCATAGAATCATAGAATCATAGAATCATAGAGTTGGAAGAGACCACAAGGGCCATCAAGTCCAACCCCCTGCCAAGCAGGAAACACCATCAGAGCACTCCTGACATATGGTTGTCAAGCCTCTGCTTAAAGACCTCCAAAGTAGGAGACTCCACCACACTCCTTGGCAGCAAATTCCACTGTTGAACAGCTCTTACTGTCAGGAAGTTCTTCCTAATGTTTAGGTGGAATCTTCTTTCTTGTAGTTTGGATCCGTTGCTCCGTGTCCGCTTCTCTGGAGCAGCAGAAAACAACCTTTCTCCCTCCTCTATGTGACATCCTTTTATATATTTGAACATGGCTATCATATCACCCCTTAACCTCCTCTTCTCCAGGCTAAACATGCCCAGCTCCCTTAGCCGTTCCTCATAAGGCATCGTTTCCAGGCCTTTGACCATTTTGGTTGCCCTCCTCTGGACACGTTCCAGTTTGTCAGTGTCCTTCTTGAATTGTGGTGCCCAGAACTGGACACAGTACTCCAGGTGAGGTCTGACCAGAGCAGAATACAGTGGCACTATTACTTCCCTTGATCTAGATGCTATACTCCTATTGATGCAGCCCAGAATTGCATTGGCTTTATAAAGCGAGATGAGCGCCGCAACCCCTGAGTCAGTCACGACTGGACCTAATGGTCAGGGGTCCCTTTACCTTTATCCCCAGTGCCACATGAAGGAGCACACATTCATCTGTCAATTCTTCATCTTGTTAAGGGGTGGAGTTGTTGTCTGAAAGGGCAAAACTACTCCAGGAATTGCTTTGTTGGAGATACCTGGGGGGAGGGTGGAAAAGTGGCGACCATTCAGCACCTTACGCAGCCAGCTTCCCTTGCAAATATGAAGGATATTCCACAAGAGCTTGCCTCTGGGGAGGATGTAGAGTTTAAGGGTGGCCTTCTGCTCTGAAAACATTACAACTGCCTTCTACCTTAGAAGCCTTGTAATTGGCAACACAACTACTATTTTACAGCACCAGGGATTAGGGCTGTGCCACACTTTTCTTTCACGTTTAATTTATTTTTTATGTTTATGATGCTCCATCAGTTAATAAGGAAAGAAATAGCATTTTAAAATGATCAAAGGGGAAACAAAATGTTGGTGAAATCTCCTGGATAGGGGTTCACACTTGAGGCACCAGCCTCACCATCCCATTCATGCTGTGTGTCTTTTCTTTCATTCTATGAATTATCTCTCAAATGCTCCACATTCTGCAACCTTCTCGGGTGCCTGTACCTCATGAAATATCTATAAAATTCTCAGCTGAGCTTTCCCCTAAGTGTATGAAGCTGAAGAAGTTTCCTATCAAACACTTGATAGCTGTTCTTTATCTATCTATCTATCTATCATCTGTTTCACTTTTAAATAAATCATTGTGGTGTTTTTCTTAAAGGTAAAAGGAAGAACTTTCCCATTAAAACCCAAGTGCAGCTGTCTCAGATGCCTGGAACCCATGTGCCCCCAGCTTTCCAAACATCAATTAAAGCCCAGGGACGTGTGGGCAGCCAGGGAGGCTGCAGAGCATTGGACAAGTAGAGTTCATACCACACTTGACCTCCTTACAAGAAAAGAAAAAAAGTAAGCTTAACGCAATGTTCCCTGTAATCCTAAAGTACTCTATTGTCAGGGACTGGCTGAAAACTGAAGGAGTGGGCACTAAGAGAAGGAGGCTGATTTGGAAGAAGGGAGCAGTGATGTGGGAGAGCCTGTAACAGCCAGGAGATGAGAGTCACAGGCAGAAGTTGCTTCAGGATTTTAGAGTGAAGAACAGGTGCAGGAGGATGGAGAGATAGCTCAGGCTTGTGTTGAGTAAAGGACTGCCACACCACTACCTCCTGCTCCCATCTCTCCTGCTCCATTGCTCCCTGAACCAGAAGAGGATTGAAGTGGGAGGAGCAGAAGCAGGTTGCATACAGACACAGTCTTTGCCTGCTTGCACACAGCTCAGGAAGGCATATACATAAGCTGAGGTGGGGTGAGGTCTCTCTTGTGCAGCAACTGCCTTATCAGGTGCACACCTAGGACTAGCTGAGACATGTAGGACTAATGGACATGCCCTTTCCTAATTTGTAAATGCACTTTTGACAATAAGGAGTTAATTCCTCACTCTGGGCATTCTGCGCCCGACATCTATGAACGGAGCAGAAAAAACAGAAGCTTCTTTCATTTCTGGGGACATGATTTGACATCGTACTAGCTTCAAGAACATGCTCACAATATCCACATATCCCAAAAAATCTATTTGGCTGTACAGTGGTACCTTGGCTGTTGAACTTAATCCGTTCCGGGAATCCGTTTCACTCCCAGAACCGTTCGAAATCCATGGCACAGCTTCCAATTGGCTGCAGGAGCTTCCTGCACTCAATCGGAAGCTGCATAGGAAGTTCGGCTTCCAAAAAACGTTCACAAACCGGAACACCTACTTCTGGGTTTGTGGCATTCAGGAGTCAATATGTTCAGCTACTAAGCCATTCAAAATCCAGGGTACGGTTGTAATATTTAGTTTAGAGCTATACAATGGTGAGACTCCTTTTTTAAAAGCAGAAGAAAGCCAGAACTGCTGTGATTTCAAACCCAAGGTGAAAATAGACACCCTGCCATCTTTAGGAAGTGAGGGGTGGGGGTAGAGATGGAAGAGATGGAAATTAGGAGCTGTCTTGATGAAAGTGGCCTTTTCCTTTCTGCCCCATGTTAACACCCACAAAAAGCTAGATTGGGGGACCTTTTCTTGCACTGCTTCAATAAATGCTTCCTTTTCTATATTTAACTCAGCCTCCTTTTGAGAATTCGACTTTGGCTGCCTTTTGCTCACAGGCTATCCTTTGTTCTTACCATAGCAACGATATCATTGGCTGTTGCAACAAAAGAGCAGTGGTATATGGCAGCTTCACCATATATAAAGGCCAAGACCTTGCTTCCCCTCCCATCTTTCTCCCTCCCTCTCTCCACAGCACAATAGGAAGTCCGGAGCTTATAATAACTGGACATCTCTTATAAGATTCCTGCTTATGCTCACTCAGTATTCAATTAACAAGTTAACCTTGCAGCACAATGGCCCAGGCTTCAAAGCACTTTGTTAACCCATTTTTCTAATCACAGCAGGCACCCTTTTGAAGGGATTGGCTGTGCTGAAGCTGCCCACAGAGACAGAATTAAACATAGCGTAAGCAATCTTCTACAAGGAAAATAAGAACACACACAACAGTGTTCTTAGATTACCACACTTTTCGCCTGAGGTCAAAATTAGGGACGCGGGTGGCGCTGTGGTCTAAACCACTGGGCCTAGGGCTTGCTGATCAGAAGGTCGGCAGTTTGAATCCCCGTGACAGGGTGAGTTCCCGTTGCTCGGTCCCTGCTCCTGCCAACCTAGCAGTTCGAAAGCACGTCAAAGTGCAAGTAGATAAATAGGTACTACTCCGGTGGGAAGGTAAACGGTGTTTCCGTGTGCTGCTCTGGTTCGCCAGAAGTGGCTTAGTTATGCTGGCCACATGACCTGGAAGCTGCATGCCAGCTCCTTTGGCCAGTAAAGCGGGATGAGCGCCACAACCGTAGAGTCGTCCACGACTGGACCTAACATTCAGGGGTTCCTTTACCTTAACCTATGGGGCTTTAGGGATAGACAATATTTTTGGGGGGGGATGCACCAAAATTTCCAATGTATCTGTACTGGTTCCAGGAATAATGCAATACGTCTGAGGTGACCAGCAGCACCACAGTCATCTCAGCACTGAAAAAGTTGCACTGAGGCAGGCACACCAACTCTAGGGGACAAAGGATTCTTCAGCCCTCTCAATATTTGTTTGAATGGGACCCAGTCCGTCCGTTCCCCCATGTTGAGGGGGCCCATTGCGATGTCACAGAAGGCTGCAGTCTCAGGAGATGTTTAATGTTGCACACACACACACACACACACACACAATGCATGCTGACCCTCCTAATCTTGGGGTCAACCTGGCACTTCTGTGCTGGGAAATGAGGTGCTACTTTTGATCCAACCGGCAGCAACTCTCAGTAGAAAATGAGGGGATATCCTAATGATCATCCTCGCCTTTGGTGCTGTCATGGATGTCTTCCAAGGACTGACACCAGGGGGCGACAGAGAACGCAGCTGCATTGGTTAATGAGTTGAATGCTTTTTAAACATGCAATACCAGATGGCGCCAATCTAGTACTAAAGAGACTCAGTCATCCCCAAATATCATAAGATGACTTTGGCCCACTCACAGTAATCCTGTTTAGGCTTTCATCTTCCAGGTTAAACCAATCTGTCTGTAGGAGCTCTAACCCCCCCGCCCCCAATCTCTGCTCTACTGGTTAAGCTTCCCTGTATAATATGTAACCCTGGGAAATCAAGGCTGTACATTGTGCAAGGAACCTACATAAGCTCCCTGCTGCTTCAATAACAGTCACAAATTGACAGTAAGGCATTCATTTCCCTGCTGCTTTGATAATAGCCACAAACTGACAGTAAAGTGTTCATTAAACAATGTGGCCCCCACAAAGTAAAAACCAAGGGTCTGTCAGAATAAAAGTGTATAGACAACCTGCCTAAATACACTCTCAGCAATATGTACTTTTCTTGCTCAGTTCTATATATGTGTGTGTTATGAGCTGAAGGCGCCTGGTTTTAAAAGAAATAAAAAAAATTGGGAATGAAAGACTTTTAGAGTTTATCTCTCCTGTGGGGAGATTTTCAATTATCGTTATTACTATTAGTTAACACACAGCCAGCCGTAGCATCATCATCTTCACAGCTTAATACTAATTGTCTTCTGCCCAATTGAATTAAGGTGCATAACTTGGCAGGGGGCATCATTGGCTGAGCTTTACTGCCTGAAGGATGGCTTATCCCGGAGATGCCTCAGGGCTTGATTCGATAAAATGTGATCACCCATATTAAGACCTCATTGTTTAATGATGGAATTATGAAGTCGCTGGACATTTATTGCCAGAATTGGAGGCCATTCTGCCACCCAATTAACCTCTATGGAATCATGCCTGAAGGGGTCCAGCCATTCTGCACATTGAAGCTTTGGATTCCCAAGGAGTTATAGCAGTTCGGCGCAAATGGCAGATCGACAAAAAAAGAAAACCCAGTTGAGACATTTTATTATTTTAGAACTAGTGGGTGGTGTTCAAGAAAGTTTTACTCAGAGTAGACGTACTGAAATTAATAGGCCTGACTTAGTCATGTTTATTCATTTCAATGAGACGACACTGGGTGAAAGTTCCATGAATACCGCTCTCTATTGTATCTTCATTGTCATGTTTGCAATGGAGTCATTGGCTTCTTTCTGACATCATGCTAAACTTTAGTTTAGCTACTGAAATCATACAAACCTTCCTTTCCCCTCTGGTGAAGTCTGGGAGTTTTTGTTTCTGACTAATATTAAGCACAATTTGCTATGTTGTCCCAACTTGGCAACTCTTAACAATGGTAAACAAGTCAGCTTCAAATTTGTTGGTTAATGGGCCCAGCTTGTTTCAACTAAGCATACTTAAAATTAAGAAAAGTAGGTTCAGTAGTGTTCAGATGGAGCACTAAACTCATGCTTGTCTTGCTAAACTATGGCTTAATGTGATGTCCGGACATGTTAGTGATAGTGAGCAAGCATGGAAATCCATATTCTCTGGAATCTATTGCACACCTCTACCTGGCAGGTAACATTGATAGTGACTATATTTTCAACTGAGCATGAGCTTAAGGAACTTCTGTTTTCAGTGTATGTTGAACTTCTAAAGTTATGCAGCCAGGGACATGTTTACTGTAAGGGGAAGCCTCTGAGGCTGGCAAGGTTGGCCATTTGCTGGGCCCCCCAAAACAACATGGACCTATCAACACTGACATTTGTGCTGGACATGGAACAAAAACCTAAAAAGTTAGTTTCCTGATGTTAATATTTGTGGATGCAGAGAAGGCCTTTGATAATATTTCTTGGGAATTTATGTTAAAGAATTTTGAAATGATGGAGGTGGGACATTCATTTTTAAATGGTATGAAGGCTATATATATGGATCAAAGAGCTAAATTAATAATGTGACGACAGAAAATATAAAGATAACTAAGGGAACAAGACAAGGATGTCCTTTATCACCTCTGTTATTTATCACGGTCCTGGATGTGTTTTTAAGGGCAATTAGAAGTAATGATCAGATAAAAGGGGTAACGGTGGGTAGAAAAGAATTTAAGGTTAGAGCCTTTGCGGATGACTTAGTATTAACTTTGGAAGATCCTATGAACACGGTCACAGAAGTGTTGAAAGAAATGGACTAGTTTGGTCAGTTGGCAGAATTCATTCTGACTAAGAAAAAAAACTAAAGCAATTACTAAAAATGTAGATTCGGAGAATGTAAACAGATTACAGCACCAAACTATAATAGAAGTGGTAAAGAAAGTTAAATATTTAGGAGTTTGGTTAACCCCCAGGAGTATTGACTTGTTTCAGAATAATTATATTCCAACATGGAATAAGATCAAAAGAGACTTAGAGGTGTGGGGAAGATGAAATTGTCATTTTGGGGAAGAATTGCAACAATAAAAATGAATGTGCTACCGAAGATGTTATTCTTGTTTCAAACAGTTCCAGTAATCAAAGGGCAGCGATTTTTAAAAATTGGCAACGAGAAATTTCAAGGTATATCTGGCAGGGTAAGAAGCCGAGGATAAAATTTAAGATATTGACGGATGCAAAAGAAAGAGGAGGCTTCGCCCTGCCAGACTTGAAATTGTATTACGAAGCATCTTGCCTCTGTTGGTTGAAGGAATGGGTGAAATTAGAAGACACGGATGTGTTAGATCTTGAAGGTTTTGATAATAGATTTGGGTGGCACGCGTATTTGTGGTATGACAAGAGACGAGTACATAAAGGTTTTGAAAATCACATTATAAGAAGATCTTTGATTGAAGTGTGGGAAAGATATAAAAACAAAAAACCTCCATATTGGTTGTCACTGTTGGAGGCGATAAGTATGAAGAAAGTCAATAGGACAGGGGGTTGGGTGACATATGAGAAGTTAATGTGTAAAAGTGTAGGAAAATGGAAAATGAGATCATTTGAAGAAGTTAAGGACTATGTGAATGACTGGCTGCATTATTTTCAAATTAATGAGATGTTTAGAAAAGATTTAAATCAGAGGGGTTTTGCTGACAAAGAATCAAAATTTCAGACAGAAATATTGAATAATGATTATAAGAATTTAGCAAAAATGTATAAGATATTACTGGAATGGCGTACGAAGGATGAGGAGGTAAAATCAGTTATGATCGACTGGGCCAAAGATATAGGGCATAATATTCAAATGGAGGATTGGGAAAGACTTTGGAAAGGTGGTTTAAGATTCACTGCATGCACAGTTATAAAAGAAAATGTTATGAAAATGATGTACCGATGGTATGTAACACCTGTGAAGTTAGCAAAAATGTATAAGATAAGTAACAAATGTTGGAAATGTAAAGAAAAAGAAGGTACCTTTTCATATTTGGTGGGAATGTAAGAAGGTAAAATGCTTTGGGGAAATGATTTATAATGAATTGAAGAAAATGTTGAAATATACATTTGTTAAGAAACCAGAAGCATTTTTACTAGGCATTACAGGTAATGAGATAAATAAGAAAGAAAAGAAGTTATTTTTATATGCAGTGACAGCAGCAAGAATATTGATGGCCCAGAAATGGAAACAGGAGGAATTACCTCCGGTAGAAGAATGGAGAACTAAAATGATGGATTATGTAGAACTGGACAGAATGACAGGAAGGATCCGGAATCGATGAGATCAAAGATTTACAGAAGATTGGGAAAAGTTTATCCAATATATGCAAAAACTGAGTGATAATAAAATTACGTTTGTAAGCTTTAAGGAAGCTCTGTGAGGGGAAAGGGTTAAAAGGACAGAAATGTGTAAAAAGTAACAATAGGAAGGAATGGCAGACAAATTGAGGGAAGTCAAAAAAGAGAAGTAAGATGTAATTAAGATGTATGGAATGTATAAATTTGTTTTTGTATTTGAAAACTAATAAAAATATAATATAGAAAGTAAAAAGTTAGTTTCCATGCTCCCTTTTTTCCAGGTGAAATTGGAGTTTTTGAGCGTGATCTGGCATTGCTTACCAAATGTGCCAGAAGTTGCCTCTTTCACTAATTCCTTTGTATAAAGGCTGATTGAATGAAAGCCAATGTTTACTTTGTAATTTGCTTTTTTGGTGGGTGGGCATGCATGCAAGTCATTCCTTCCTCCCGCATAGTTTTGTGCATTAGAATATTAAAAATTATATTTATTTTCATTTGGATTTTTTTAAAAAAACAAATACCACTGAGGAGCATTTCTATAATAGCTTGATGTACATATGCAAAATTATATGAGAGCCTTTGGCATTTTAGAGCGAATTCTCATTTGAACGATAGATAAGAGAAGTTTAACCCAAACCACCACCACCCAAATAAATAAATAAAATAAAAATCAGAAGGGCTTTGTATGTCTCTGTCCTTCACTAGGCTCCCAGCTCATTCAGCTCAACAGCTTCTTCCAGCAAAGTGATAAAGTAATGGAGAACCCAGATAAAAATCTGAAATCTCTCAGATGTTGTCTCCTAATGCGGATTAACATGTTCGATGTACTGATGAATACAATGAAAGTCTAACTTTGGAAGCTTGCTGAATTAATATGTTTTGATGAGATACAGTGCCCTGCGTCAGCAGGAATCTCATAGCCATTGTAATTAATTAGTAGCGACTCTCCAGGCTCCTCCTGCATACTGTGCAGTTGGTCCCCTGAGGAGCAAGAGGAGGAAGGGAGGAAAAAAATCAGATGCCCCCCGTGGTGACCTTACATTATTGAGAATTATGCTGGCACAGAAGATATTGCAAAATGAATTGCCTATGAGTACTCGCAGTGTGGCAACAATGAATATTCAGGTACAGTGATTTTTATGTGTATCGATATAGGTAGGCTGTGAAACCAAAGCGTTACGCACAACTGACAAGCTCCAGTCCACAGTTTCTATTTTAAGCAATTAGCAAATGCCAGGTTGTCAGGCTAGATTTTTGCCATGAGTCATCCTACGTCTATTGATTATACATTGTTCGGAATGATTTTGTAGGATTGCTCTTAAAATGAACTCTGTTGAGGTAAGAGGCTACCCAGTCTATAATTTGTCCCTTTCAAAGCAAGGGAGCCTCCCAGCTTCCAAAAATTGCTCCATGTAAGCCCTATGTTATCTAAGAGAAAATGTAAGCCCTACATTATATAAACGATAAAATTAAGTTCCCCTTCATGCAGCACGTAGTTAAATGGTGGAACTTGCTCCCACAGAAGGCTGCGAAAGCCACCAACTTGGATGGATTAGACAAATTCACTGAGGAAAAACATACCAGTGGCTTCTAGCCATCATGGCTGTGTCCACAGAGGCAGTAAAACTTCTGAATACCAGTTGCTGTAAACCTCTGACGGGAGAGTTCTCATGCACCCAGGTTTCCTACAGGCAGCTGGGTCATTTCTGTGAGGACAGCATGCTGGACTAGATGGGCTATAGGCCTGATCCAGCAGCCTCCTCTCATTTTCTTATGTGGGAATTACAGAGCTCTGGAACTGTTCCCATTGGGATGGGGGTATTTCCCCCCTCCAGCTTGTCCCCCACCCCCCGCAAAATGCACAGCTCTAAATACATCAATTAAAAGCCAAGAAAATTTAGCTCAGCTGTAATGCACACAGCATGGCCTGTGATACTCACATCAGTTGCGGAAAAAACACACCCATCGATCTTCCCATATGTATATGAAAAACAGAGGTTGCTCAGCCCTGGTTCAGGGGCCTGATCCAGGCAACCAAGCACATTTTTCAGGCCTTCCAAGCCACCAGCAATTTTGGCAGTGGGAGCACAAAGCAGGGGAATGTAAATAGGCAAAGCACAGTGGGACAGAGCCCAGACGGGGATGCAAAATCACCACTCTTTAGTAATCAGATCAATTAGCCAAGGAGGAGATATGAGGACATAGCCCCATTTGCCAGTTGATTTCATAGAATCTTAGAGTTGGAAAGGAACCTGAGGATAATCTAATCCAAGCCTCTGCAATGCAGGAATATGCAGATGTCCCATACGAGGATCAAACTTGCAACCTTGGCATTATCATCACCATGCTCTAACCAGCTGAGCTATCCAGACTTTCATGGATTAGCTTGAATGTATCTTTTGTGCCTGTGTCTTTGTGTGAAAGAGTATGAGGTGGTCATACCCACTGCAGGCCATATCCACAGTTAGGGTTGGCAAAGGGAGAATGTGGCTGGAAATGGTTAGCCACAGTGATCTAAAGGAATGTTCTGTCACACCATAGTTGTGCTTTAGTAGTCTTTGTGATCACCCTGCCAACAAAGGTCCGTATAGTTAAAGCCATGGTTTTCCCAGTAGTGATGTATGGAAGTGAGAGCTGGACCATAAAGAAGGCTGATCACCGAAGAATTGATGCTTTTGAATTATGGTGCTGGAGGAGACTCTTGAGAGTCCCATGGACGGCAAGAAGATCAAACGCATCCATTCTTAAGGAAATTAGCCCTGAGTGCTCACTGGAAGGACAGATTGTGAAGCTGAGGCTCCAATACTTTGGCCACCTCATGAGAAGAGAATATCCCTGGAAAAGAACCTGATGTTGGGAAAGATGGAGGGCACAAGGAGAAGGGGACGACAGAGGATGAGATGGTTGGACAGTGTTCTCGAGGCTACGAACATGAGTCTGGTCAGTCTGCGAGAGGCAGTGGAAGACAGGAGTGCCTGGCGTGCTCTGGTCCATGGGGTCACGAAGAGTCGGACATGACTAAATGACTAAACAACAACAAGTCTTTGTGAAAGTAAGCCTAAGGAAGGCAAAGCTTCTTGAAATGCTCTCCTTTGACATCCTGTGGAATTGCTCCTTTTCCATTACACACTGTAGAGATGTGGAGCAGGTGGTCTGAGGATTCAAGTTGTTATGTTGCTGTCGCTGTGTTTAAATTAGCACACAATGGGCCGCTCTTTGTCTGGAATCTCTAAACGCTAAAGGAATCAAACTTTAATTTCTCGCTCATTGTTGAGAGCAGGAGAAAAGCAGCCTGCCTTGTCCTTATGTATAAAATCCATTATTGGATACAATCTTGATTTAGATATGCAGTTCATGTTTGAGAGTTGCAGCCTTTGGATAATGGGAGAAAGGCGAGCCTTAAATATGTAAAAAGTTAGTTAAATGGGTGTCATTACCCAATCGGTAAGGAAACGAAGAGTGCACGAACGAACGTATGGAGAGGAACTATATACATTTGATTTGTGACTCTAAGGCACTCTTCACAATGAAGTGCCCTGTTAAGCAGAAAGAATATTGTGTGTGTGTGTGTGTGTGTGTCCTTTCCATTCAGTGGCAGTAGCCCAGGAAAATATTTGAAATTTGCTATTGAATTACAAATCAATATCTTTTATAAGTTTTGTGTGTGCATCTGAGGTTCCATCTGTAGAACATGAACTGTAGATCCCCACTGTGTGTTTTGTAAGCTATTTGTTTTTGATCACTGAAAACGTGTAGTTTCTTATAAGGTTGAGAGGGGGTAGCACAATGGCTATAGAACTATGCAGTATTGTTTTCGCTCAATAGTATGGTAGGAGATTACAAAGCACAAAATAACTGCTGCTTTTTAGGCTTGGGGAAGGGACTTTTCCATGGCTGTGCCACTTACGTATGTGAAATGTTCGCCATGGAGAAGTGAGTGAGAAATGGGATCATCTTAATAGATGGTCCTGGTTGCGGATAGGCTCTCAACCTGGTTCCCCCCACCCTGGCGTGGGTGGAGCCCAATCATGTTAAAGGGTGATAGTGGAGAAAAGTATAAAAGTGGCAGCACGGCGTGTGCTTGGCTCCCGCTTCGTGCTGCCAAACACCTGCCCACCCTCCCTTTAATTTAGATCCTTTGGCCTTGCTTTGAACTTTGGTTGGTTGCCCGGTTTGAGTTGGGGGCTGGGTAGGAATTTTTTCCATTTGGCAAATTGGCACGGGCCACTTGGTTTTTGCCTACATCTTAGCAATCGACACAACTTTGTAAGGTTTGGCGGTTAGGCATTGGCTTATGGTGAATGGGGGAGGGGAGGTCGGCCATCGCCTGCCCCTCCAGTTTCCAGGGTATTCCATTAAAGGAAGCCAGGTCCTGGTTCCTGTCCGAAGTCTGCTTGAAGGGTGAGGGCCATTCCAGGCCTCTGGGAACACCAGGGGAGACGCAGGCGGGTTCCCCCGAAGCAGTTTCCCTTTGGGTGGTTTACCCTTGCAGACTTCCTGCAAAGCGGGCAGGAGTCAGATATAGTCTTGCCAATGCCTAAGCCAATACCGCTCTCATTCCTGCAATCAATAAAGTTGTGGCCAAATTTTTGCCCCAAAACCTTAAACAAAATATCCGTGTCTGTGTGAATTTATTTACCCTAGTGGGGGGTCGGCTTGGGGGTCTTGCAAGCAAACCTTTACAACCCTGTTTTGTGTTTAAATCACTGCACAAAACCTATGAGGTTTGAAAATAATAATAATAATAATAATAATAATAATAATAATAATAATAATAATAAAATTATTTATACCCCGCCCATCTGGCTGTGTTTCACCAGCCACACTGGGCGGCTTCCAACAAAACACTAAAATACAATAACCTATTAAACATTAAAAGCTTCCCTAAACAGGGCTGCCTTTAGATGTCTTCTAAAAGTTTGGTAGTTATTTTTCTCTTTCAAACATGTATAAAAATAATTTCTCAAAAGTCACCTACTTTCAGAAATAGCCCTGCTAATGGAGAACTTCCATTAGTGTAATGGGGCTTCACCCCCCCCCCCCCACGACATGCAATGCAATTTGGCTCTGAAGGTTCAGGAGAACCCCTGGAACAGGGCATAGCAGGAGGAGAGGGCAGATCATTCCATCAGGTAAGCAATAAATGCTTTCCCCATGAGCAATAGGTTCTGTGCTATATTGTATTCTTCTCACTTTACTCATGTGAATACTTCAAAGTTCTTAGAAATGTTGCTTTAAAAGTGGTGCTTTGAAATCTGAGCACCCATGGTCCAAATTTCAGAGTATTTTATCATCTGCTGTAAGCGGCATCACTAAAACCTGACTTACGAGTCTCTTTGCAAGCAATCATACACTGATAGTTTTGCAGGAGCAGAGACGGTTTCATGGTTGCGCAACCGGTCCTGTTGCGCTGGGCACCACCCTGAAGGGGGAGCCCAAACAATCCTGTAGAACAGAGCACAATAGGTGGAGGGGTGGCAAATTTTAGCACCATGCAGGGTGCCACTGAAATTTAAGAGCCCAAAGTCCGCCACTGTCAGGAGCCTTACCAATTAGAGTCTCAGAGCAGTATTCAATTCATTCCTGTTGGTGGAAAGATTTATATTTGCACAACAGAACCCCCCCTTCTTCCCCCTGTGTATGTCCTCCACCCATGCCACCAAGCCAGAGGCTGTGCTGTGCACTGTGGTCTTCCAAGCACTTGACAACACCCTTGTGTTTGCAGTACCAGGCAGGCAGTATAGAGAGATGATTTCTCAAGACCCTGGTAGGCTTTAGTACATGGCTGATGAACCCATCAGTGTGCTTAACTTGGTGGATCACAAATTGGTGCAGGTCTGAAGCGGAGCATTCACAACACTGCACTGCTGAATTCTCTATGAGCCTCATATAACAATGATAGGAAAGGAAGCAAGGCCCACGAGGAAACAAAAGGGAAAGGCCCTGTTTTCAAGTGGCCTGCCATGCTCAGATGACTGCAATAATCAAGGGATATACAGTGCATTTTGACTCTGATGCAGTTTGCCGGGTCTGTGTCACATTACTAGTCTTGTCAAATAAAGCAAAAGCTAAAAACGCAGCACAGCGTTTCGCGCTGTTAAGCTCTGAAGAAGAAGAGTGACACTGATGGGCTTCTGGTGGCAGCATATTCCAAACAGATCAGTTTTGCATGATCCAGCACTCTTCATCCACTGGGGTGCAAAATAAAGGAGAAGAAGCAAAGCTGATAAATCAAAATGGCAACAGCAAAAAGGCCATCCATGATTTCAAGTAGGGTCACTAAACGTTACTGTTCCAAAGCCATCTCTAGCTCTCTTTCAGTGGCCCAGTGGCCTCTCTAAGCAGGGTAGTCATAACAGATTTTGTAAATGCTGATGATCAGCCAGGCAGGACTCCCTAAGGAGAAGAGGTGAAGAGGTTCCAAAGGTGAAGAGTCACAACAGAAAATACTATTGTTTACAGCCCATGCTTCCAGCAAGTGCTGTGCCTTGTCTGAAAATTGTGGAAGATGAGTGGTAACACACTGAAAAAAGCATTCCTACAGATATCTGGGAACCAATCTCTTCAGAGCTTGAAAGATCAGTTATAGCATTCTGAATTAAATTAGCCTAGTATATTTTCAAAAGCCAGTCTAAAAATAATTCCATGTACATCACCTTGATTAGCCAAAATCATTAATCAGTTTCCTTCTTCCAAATTAGTGCTGAGTTGTGCTGTATTTTAACATCAATGCTGGGCATGATGTTGTGTTCCAAATTACACCGACTTTGGCTTGCCCGATTCTCTGCAGAGCCACCAGGCAGTTCAAAAAATTATGTAAGTACACAGCGATAGCTGCAGGAAAAACGTCCATCTCACATTCAACGTATAGCACTGCAGCAGTACTGAATAATTCTTTCTAAAATAAAACAACAATCCGAGGTTTCACAGATCTAAAACAAGAGACAAATATTACAGATTCTGTGAGGTGCTCAGGATTCCCCAGTACATGGGAGGAAACAGAAAACTAACTTGTTTTAAGTATGGTTTCTCAATTGTAGAAAAGCTCCTGATGAAAGCCTGTTTGAACTGAAATGCATTTGGCATTAATGAAAAGTGCATTACTCTTTGACACCTTTACATTAATTCTCCTTTGCTACCTCCATAACATTGGATCCTTCCTTCCTTCCTTTTTTTTTTTTTTTTTTTGCATGTCTGCTTTTTCTTTAGGCAAGTAACTTTGTAAAGCCCTGAGAGAACTGTGCATGATAGTTCCCCATCTATTTTCTCACTTCATTCTCCCTGCAAAAAGGCCCCACCTGATGGATTTAAAATATGCTTGCAAGAGAAAGGTTAAGACCTCACCCACTCTCCATTTGTCCATTCTGAGTAATATAGCTGGGGGCTGCTTCCTACAGAAGTAAATAAGAAGGTTGTGCTCTTAACTGGCACTTATCTCCATGCACACTAGGGACTTGTTAGGCTAGTCATCTATGACAGGCTTACAAAGTAGTAATGCAAACTTTGTCACAGCCTCACTTCCCTAGATTTTTCATCAGCACAGAAGTGTAAGAGTCTCCTGACCACTCCACAAATCAATACTGGTGCCTGACTTCCAGCATGGTTGCCTGCATATCTTTCACATCAGCCATAGTCTGAAGGCAAGCACCAAAGTGTGCATGCAGCAATGGGGAATCCAGTCAGCAAAGCGTTTTCTCCCTGAAATGAGAGTGTGTGTTGCGGTGGGGTCTACCGAGCCACCCCTCTGTTGCCAGGCAGGGTTGCTAAGCTGACCACTGGCATTGATTGGAAGGCTCGGTTGCTGGGGTAAATTACATGTTGCAATTTTGGTGGGAGGGATCAAACGTTTTAAATTGTGGGCTCGCAGCTTGATGCTTTCTCTTTCGCTGCGTGGACCAGATCACCCGCCTATCCGCCCTGAGTTTAGGTGGTTTTGTGTTGACCTTGCTATGCCTGTCATGGGGTCGTCTGCCGTTGAGGCAGGGACCTGGTAGGAATTTTGTCCATCTGGCTGATTGGCTGGTGCCATTTGGTCAAATCGTCACAACTTGTAAGGTTGCAGTTAGGCATTGGTTATCAATTGGTTGGAGGAGGGGTAAGGATTGGCTGGGCCTGCCCCTCCAATGCTGGTGCAGAAGGGAAATCCATTAAAAGAATCCAGGGGCTTGCCACGATTTTGTCCGAATCCCTGGAATGGGGCTAGGGCTGGCAAGCCCCGGGGAGCATGCGGGTGAGTGCTGAGGGCCTGTGACTCAGCTCCATTGCTCCCCAATATTGTTCTCCCTTACTGGCTTCCAAGGGAGTTCGGAAGTCAGTTCTGTCCCCAGGCGTGGGGGGGGGGAGGGACAGATAGTCTTAACCAATGCCTAAGCAACCATTCACATGGAATGTATTTTAATAAAGTTGTGGCCAAAATTATGCCAAAAACCTTAAACAAAAATTATGTGTGAGTTGTGAGTTATTTGAGGGGTGGCTTGGGGACCTCCACACACAAATCATCAATGGGCTGTTGATGGAAGGAGAAAGGCGTGTGATTTGAGAGGGATTCAGTTCAGTCCCCTTTCAGTTCAGATTCCTCCAACCTGGTGTAAAGGGGAAATGCATCAGTCTTTTGTCAAGAAATGTGCTTCCTGTCCACCAGAAGTATTGTGGTAGATATGTTAACTGTAATGTTGAGAACCCTCCTTTGTTTTTGGAAGTATTGAAACTACAGGGATGGAACTTGGTTAATTGGAGCAGTTCCAGGTTTATTAGCTTTTGCCACTTCAATCCACTTCAGTTGCACAAACCTAAATTTGCTAGAATGCAGCTGAATCCCTCCCACAGAATAGGGATCATCTGGAAGCAACCCTGGACTCTCTGCAAAGGTGGGGAGAAAACATATCAGTTTCTCCACTGCTTTGCAGAATCCTTTGCACGATGAGCACTGAATTTTCCAAGACCAGCAGCTGAATGCTAGAACTGTTGTATAAGCAAATAAGTAAGAGGAAAAGCAACAAGATGGGAGGAACTGGAAAATGTGCACACCCACAGAAGTAATTTGGGAACTCTGCAGATACTGCAGGACACACCACAAAGTTTTTTGTGGTTATCTAACATAATGAGGGGACGCGGGTGGTGCTGTGGGTTAAACCACAGAGCCTAGGACTTGCTGATCAGAAGATCGGCGGTTCGAATCCCTGCGACAGAGTGAGCTCCCGTTGCTCGGTCTCAGCTCCTGCCAACCTAGCAGTTCGAAAGCACGTCAAAGTGCAAGTAGATAAATAGGTACCACTCCGGCGGGAAGGTAAACGGCATTTCTGTGCACTGCTCTGGTTCGCCAGAAGCGGCTTAGTCATGCTGGCCACATGACCCGGAAGCTGTCTGCGGACAAACGCCGGCTCCCTCGGCCCATAGAGTGAGATGAGCGCCGCAACCCCAGAGTCGGTCATGACTGGACCTAATGGTCAGGGATACCTTTACCTTTAACATAATGAGGCAATGGCAGACCACTTCAGGAAAGTAATTGGATGCAATTCCACACATCCTTAATCAGTACAAGAACAATAAAATGGGGAAATGTGTTTCACAACAAAATATCACATACAAGAGTGGCTGGGGAGACCCAGCCAGATGGGCGGGGTATAAATAAATAAATAAATTAATAATAATAATAATAATAATAATAATAATAATAATAATAATAATTACAAGATGACCAATCTCACAAAGAACAAAGGCCCTTTTCCATTTGTTATTCCATATATTTAAATACAAATTATTTACTGTTGTTATTTCTAGAATGAACTGATATCTCTAACTTTTAACATATGTTATTTTTTTCCATGATGACCAGGTCCAGCACTTAGATTTTGCCACTGTTATATGCTGCAACTTTCCAGAATTTGGCTACACAGATTCATACTGTCACCAGCAAGTATTTTACAGGATTATGATACTTTTTTCTGAGCAAATGATTGGATATTTCTCAGCAAAAGTACTTCATTTTAAGATAATCTATAGCCTATCATGGTTCTGACTGTGCATAATTTCTTCTGCTGAGAAGAAAAGAACGTGTTACATTTTCATGATGTATAATGTTAGCACAATATTTCCACTACGGAGTATGGAAAAGTGGCTATGTTGTGGGGTGTTTAACCCAGAGGGGGATTTAGGGAAGTGCAACCAGTTCAGCTGCCTTTGTTTGCAACTTAACCAATTGTAAGAAAGAGTGTGGCGCACAACACTAAAACTTCTTTACCACTGTTTGGCAACCAAAGTTCCTTGCATTTGATGGATTAGACCAGGGCCCGAATTAGGTTTGATGAGGCTCTAAGCTACTGAAGGTAATGGGGCCCTTTATATGTCCAGCTGTCTTTTGTGAACAACAAATGGTCAGTGTTTTTTTGTGTTGAATACATGCTATATGGTAATTTATGGACCTAATAGGTATCAATCCATTTGCACATAACAAAATATGTATTTTATCAAAGTAATTGTTTTTTTGGTTTTTTTATTTATTTAAAGTTTTTTATTTATACAACAGAAAAAACAAACAAACAAAAAACACAAATACCAAATTATACACAAATTACAAAAATAACCATAGACACATAATATTCTTAGCAAACAATAAAACATCTATTGGTCTTAACACTAAAGACCCAACTTCCCGTCTATTCCATACTTCAAATTCATATTACTTATTGCCAATACACATTTTTTCATAATTAAACTTATTCTCATTAAATCTAATTTCTTATATCTACCTTACAACTATTACTGAAGTTCCTCGAATGCTGCTACAGAATTTAAACTACTATATTTATTTTTCAGATATTCTTTAAATACCTCCCATTTAGAAACAAATTCCTGTTTTGATTTATTTTTTATTTTTTCTGATAAACCATCTAATTCAGCATATTCTGTCAGCTTTTGGATCCAATCTTGAATAGAGGGGATTTCATTACTCTTCCATTTTGCTGCGATCAAAACTCTTGCTGCTGCCGTCGCATATAAAAAGATACCCTTCCTCTTTTGTGGAATATCCAAATCTGTTATTCCCAGGAGGTAGGCCTCTGGTTTTTTATTGAAAGAGATCTTTAGCATTTTTTGCAGTTCTGCATGTATACTCTCCCAGAATACCTATATTTTCCTACATATCCACCACATATGGAAGAATGTTCCTGAGTCTCTGCATCTCCAACAATTACTTGATACATTTTTATACATTTTTTAAATCTTCCATGGTGTTAGATACCATCGATGTTGCATTTTTTGAAAGTTCTCTCTAATCGTGTAACAATTTGTGAATTTCCAATTGATCTTCCATAAATTTTCCCATTGGGCCAAAACATATATAAAATTAAAGCTTTTGCGGACGATTTACTTGTTATGACTGAAAACCCTAAAGAAAGTCTGAAAAGAGTGCTGGAAGGTTTTGACAACCGTTGGGGATGGCACGCCTACCTAATATATGGAAAAGCGAAAATTCATAAAAACTTTACCAACCATATAATAAGAAAGTCAGTCTTTGCTGTATGGGAAAAATATAAAGACCTGATAGAGCCTAAAGTCCCGTGGTGGACTTCTCCAGTAGAAGCCATAGCAGTAAAACGGAAAAATACTCAGGAAAGCTGGCCAACATATAAAATACTTCTAAAAAATGAAGATAACCAAATAAAATTAAAAAACTTTGAGGAAACAAGGAGACCATATTTCAGACTGGTTCCAATACCAGCAGTTATTTGAAAAAATTAAATCTGACAAACAAAAGGGGTTCTCAACAGAAATTTCCCGATTTGAATCTGATCTTGTAAATTCTAAAAGAAAAACTCTTTCCAAAACTTACCGACTCCACCTTGACTGGACAGTCAAGGAGGAGGAGGTAACAGTGGCAATGGTGAGGTGGTCCCAGGATTTTGGCCAATCAAAGTAATTGTTGAACTGAAATACAATTAAGAAGAAGCATATTAATAGTAATTTTATAATGGGATCAAAAGAAATAAATTGTGTATTACATGAAATATCAGTAGGCATAAGACTCAGACCCTTAGTCTATGCTGCCTGATCATCAGTCTGCAAGCACTTTTTAATATTAGATAACAGGTACAACAGCTTGACCTACATTCAACTGTGCTGCACTGCAGTCTGCAGCTACATGCTACATGTTGCCATGCAAACAGTCCATGCAGACGGTAAAGGTAAAGGTAAAGGTAAAGGACCTCTGACAGTTAAGTCCAGTCGCCAATGACTCTGTGACTCTGGGGTTGCGGTGCTCACCTCGCTTTACTGGCCGAGGGAGCTGACATTTGTTAACAGACAGTTTTTCTGGGTCATGTGGCCAGCATGACTAAGCTGCTTCTGGCGAAACCAGAGCAGTGCACGGAAACGCCGTTTATCTTCCTGCCAGAGCAGTACCTATTTATCTACTTGCACTGGTGTGCTTTTGAACTGCTAGGTGGGCAGGAGCTAGGACCGAGCAACGGGAGCTGACCCCGTCACGGGGATTCAAACTGCCTACCTTCTGATCAGCAAGCCCTAGGCTCAGTGATTTAGACCACAGCACCACACTTTTATGCAGACTGTAGGCACCCTATATTTAGAAATGAGCAAACCATTTACCGTATGTTTTAGTGTGCAGGCTAGCAGATGAGGCCCATTACTTACTGTATTTTTCGCTCTATAACACGCATCTGACCATAACATGCACGTAGTTTTTAGAGGAGGAAAACAAGGAAAAAATATTCTAAACAAAAGTGGATGTATGATTTTTATGGTTCATGCTGTGGCCACAGACATGTGATCTGACGGTGAGTTTGGGGTAGCCCAATGCAAAAATCCTGAGGATCCATGTGGATCCATGCTTTGTAACCACGTTTTTGCGCCATTGCGGCCCCATGAAACAGTGGGTGCGTGTGTGTTTTTTGGTGCAGGCTATAGCCATGGACCTGCTATGTGATCTGATGGTGAATTTGAGGTGACCCAGTGCAAAAATCCTGAGGATCCATGTGGATCCGTGCTTTGTAACCACGTTTTAAGTGGGGAAGGAAGGAAAAGAACTCAAGGGACAAGGAGCATGCGTGGGGTGTGTGTGGAGAAGGAGCTTTTCTGTGAGCTGAGCAGGGAGGAGGGAGGGAAAGAGCACTGTTGCTTTAAAGGTATACTTAAGGTATTTGCCCTGTGCCTTGGTTTTTTCCATTTAACAGTTTGCAGCCTTTTCCTTCCGCTCCTTGTTTTGAGGCAGAATAGATTTGAGCAAGTGTGGAGGACTTGGATTGCAGGGGATTCGCCATTAGCTGTATAAAAGCGCTCCTCCTTGCAGCCTGAATGATAAGCAGCCACCAGCAGCAATAGAATGGAGCACAAAAAAGCGGTAGGGGCACTAGGACCCAGACAATGCTCAAATCTATCCTGCCTGAAAACAAGCTGCTCGGTCCCAGCGGATGGATCAGCTGAGACGCGGGGGATTTGCGAAGTTTTCCCCTCTCCCTCATGCCCTCCCCAGCCTTTTTTTTTTACTTCCTGGTTTTCACTGTGCTGGATCAGAGCTCGAGGCTGGTTTTATTTTGCTGCTGGTTGCTTAAATTTTATCTTTCCTGCCATCCCTCTGCAGCCTCATTCCTCTGCTTAGAGAGCGCACGGACCTTTGCTAGCATCTGTCACTCCTCCTGTGTAAGCGGCTGCTGCCCGCTTTGCTGCCATGGCTCTCCTTCCTTCCCTCCTCCCTGGCTCCAGGTCGCTTTAAAGCAAGCAAAGCGAGAGCCTCGTAGAGCATGTAAGCGGCTCCCGCTTTTCTTGACTGACGGCAGCCATGGCTCCGGTCCGTGCATTCCCTCCGTAACACGCACAGGCATTTTCCCTTACTTTCTAGGAGCAAAAAAGTGCGTGTTTTGGAGCGAAAATTACGGTACATCATAGGAGCCTACACAACACAAAACACTGTTGCTGTATACATGTTTTATTTTATTTGTTTTTTATCTTATATTTTGGAAATGTACATCCAGGTTTTTTTTTCCTTTAATTTTTTTTGGGGCCCCCAAGAGAGTGGGGCCCTAGACTATAGCTTGTTTAGCTTATATGTAAATTCAGCACTGGATTAGACGTGTGTGTGTGTGTGTAAGATTTTATTAAGACTTTTCAAAATACAGTAAAAGATCAGAACAAAGCAGAAACAGAAGCAAAACAAAGAAAATAAATGAGTAAGGATATTAAAGGAAATAATAACATAATAAAAAGAAAAAGCTAAGAAAAAAGGAAATAAGTAAAAGTGACTTTCAACTATCTGTCTGTCAGCTATACATACAAAAGTTCCTCTAAACTCAAATGTTCAATCCAGAGTAATATACAGCTGTTCCACCCTCTGATTAGACCCATGTTAACCCATTCTCACAGGCACCAATGGGGATAGCCCCACTGATGTGACTGGGGTAGGATATGTCACCAAATAAAAGAAGCAAATCTGATTTTTCTTATTTGTGAATTGTTGTCCTTTCTTATGTCTATCACCTCAAGCGTACTTCTCTGTATCCATCCACTTTCATGTAGAACAATGCACAGCTTCATTTTCCAAAAGTGTATTATGAGTCTATTACATGTGTTTGAAGATAATTTTTCATGTCATTATGATGTGTAGACTTGTAAATGATTCATCTGAATTTATAAAAATGCAATTCTAATAGGAATGCAGCTGCAACCATTTCCTGTGTTATAAAAACGACTGCGGTGTAAGCTGCTGTAACATTTGTTATGAATTAGGAGGGCATCCTTCACAAGAGAGCTGGGTTTTCATTAATGTCGGACTGACATTTGCAAAATTGATTTGTGTTGACATTTAGAGTACTTCTGTTGTAGTATGGGCCCATGTTTGACATTAAGCAAACTAAATTACATTGGTTATGCTTAACAGCCTCCTACACTGAACCCTCCTTTAAGCACTGCTACTGTGTAGGGGTTTTAGAAGATTCAAGGGTACACATCAAGTGTACAGAAAGGCACTGCAGTCTCAAAGCATAAATGAAACCTTTGTGGAAAGTGATGACATTTATCGGCGGGCTTCATTTTGTGGGGTGTGTGGTTTTTTTTAAATAATAATGATGAAGAGAAATTGATCTTTCCGTTTCAAAAGGATACAGTTTTGTTCCTCAAAGCACCATGAAACTAGATCAAGAAATCAGCCACAATGCTCAAAATCTTGCAGACAGTAGATTGTGGTTCGAGGACCCGACCCCCGCAATGTGAAATGAATAGGCAAGGACACGTGATATAAGGTTAATGGGCAAGAAAAGGCCACAACTTTATTGATTACAGCAGTGAAAAGGTGTTGGCTTAGGCATTGGATGTCTACAACAAGGGGGTTTATTCACCAGTAGGTGGAGCCTGCTGATGCTAATCCAACTATAGGCTCTCCCCTGATGTCACCGGGGGTCGTGCCATGGCCTCCAGCCAAGCAGGCATCGGACAGAGTACACGACCGCCAGATTCCTTTAACGGAATGCCCAAAAATTGAAGGCATAGGCGATGGCCACACCTAGCCCTTCGACACACCACAACACATTATTCCAATGCCTAACCTACCCACCAATACCACAAAAGTTGTGACGATTGCTACGAGGTAGGCGAAAAAACCACAAAGCCTAATGCCAAATGGAAAAATTCCTACCAGGCCCCCTGGACAACCAGGGCGACCAACCTAAGGTCCATAGCAAGTCCCTGGTTTCAGGCAGGAGTCTTTCACGGTACTACCTGGAAACACCAGAGATGCATGTATTTCACTAATGAGTTATGAGTTTCTCCCAACTCATTTTGGACCTCCCCTTTTACTAGAGCAATTAAATGGCTTTGTTTGAAGTTTGGTGCTGATGTTTGGCTCTATTGATTGCCTGTGGCCCTACTTTTCATATGCATGTGCTTGCAGAGGTATCTGCGCCCCACTCAATTTAGTTGCCACTGATACAAACAGCATACTCAATACAGTGGTACCTCGGGTTACATACGCTTCAGGTTACATACGCTTCAGGTTACAGACTCTGCTAACCCAGAAATCATGCTTCAGGTCAAGAACTTTGCTTCAGGATAAGAACAGAAATCGTGCTCCAGCAGCACAGCAGCAGCAGCAGGAGGCCCCATTAGCTAAAGTGGTGCTTCAGGTTAAGAACAGTTTCAGGTTAAGAATTGACCTCTGGAACAAATTAAGTACTTAACCCAAGGTACCACTGTACATAAAATCAGTATGTATGTATGTATGTATGTATGTATGTATGTATGTATATCAGAAATATTGCACTTCCTCTAATCACCGGGACATTTTGGAATAAGAATAATAGTTTCGGCAGTAGACAACACTGAACTAGATGTGCATATGGTCTGATTTGGTATAAGTAGCTTCCTACGTCATTAAGATGAGATGCACCATGTGGAAGGTAAAGATCAGGAGGAAACAAGGCAAACAGGGAAGGCCTAAGTTACAGTGTTGCTATGAGCAAGACACACACCCAATTTAGAAGTGTTTACAGCCAGGCTACATACCTCCTTTAGGCTTACCAATGAGCCACTTCTAGAAACACCCCTCTCCTCTCTTTAAAATAACAATCAGGGTGACATTTCTGTATTGGAGCACAGATTGTGCTGGAGGAAAAAGGAAATTTGCAGTCCAATCCTATGCGTGTCTACTCAGACCACTGTGTTCAATGGGACTTCTTCCTAGATCAGCATATATAGGATATATTGCAATCTAAAATGATTCCCTATTCATGGTCTTGAGACTGACTTTATCTCTCCAGTGTACTCAAATGGATGGCAAGTTTAGGTAAGTCAAATAAAGTCAGTTAATTTAATTTAATTTAATTTAATTACAAACTAAGATCATTTATTGCTTATTTGTTCCGCCAAGCTTTTGGTCAGGGCGCAGCCTGACTCCCTCCTCCGGCAACCTGCACAGAATTTTGTTTAATCGGTTGCCATCAATTTGATTTTAACTAATTTTTATAATGGAATATTTTTAGAATGTGTTATTATTTGATTGTTATTTGACTGTTGTTAGCCGCCCTGAGCCCGGCTCGGCTGGGGAGGGCGGGATATAAATAAAAATTTATTAATTTATTATTTCAGTTAACATTCAAAATAAGCACATTTATTATTATTATTATTAATCTAAAAGAGAGTAAGAATTGATCTGGTTTGTGCATTTTTGGGAAAAGTGATTACACATGCAACTATCTTATGAACTAATAAGTCTTTATTTTGCAAATGCATGGGTTGAATGAGCTCAACAGCTGACATGTTTCAATTTGCATTTTAATGCTGTTTTGTAAAGTGATATGTCAAATCAAGGACATCCGAATGTATTTACATAGAAAGAGGGAACCAGTGTTTAATTCTGACATTTAGTTCAAGAAATGAGGGGGAGGCTGTGAGAGAATGGATATCAGAGTTGTTCTGAGGACCAGATTACATGTTACATTAAATTGCAGGTGAAAGGGGAAGGTAGTCAGCACTGGGACTTTGTTGAGTGGCGAATTTTATCCATTTCCCCACCATAGTCCAAAAGAAAACCACCCCCTTCCAGCAGCTACTATTTGTATTTGCACAAAAGATCCCATTGGTACCAACGGGAGTTTTTCTTCCAGTACAAATAGGAGCTTTGAGGAGAGATGTATTTGTCAGGATCATGGTAAGAGAGAAAGGGTTAAACTCCCTCTCCCTGCCTGCCATGGTTCTGAATCATTTGACCCTCACTTCTTATAAAACCTCTCCCAGTTTTGGCATTGTACTGCTTGGAATTGTTTTGGTAAGGCAAAGTCACAGCTTGCCTAACCTATCAACTCTATTGCGATAAAATGAAGAGGCGAACCAAGGCACTTAAAAATTTCAAACTCACTATCTTTAGGGAATCTTTTCTACAGGAACCCCTGAATCTTTGCTACAAAACCCTTGTTAGTTGCACTTCGGTTGGGGGGGGGTGTTCCTATGGTGCATACTTAGTTAATGTAAGGTTTAGGGTTTTTAGGGTTCACCACAATGCCAAATAAAGTGATGTTGCACAATAAAACCAGTGTGAAATTGGAGAAGATTCGTAATGTCAAACAAGCTGTCTTTTCAGAATTTTTTGTTTCATTAATTAGTTTTGCTTTTGCTTATCTTCTTCTTGAGAGGAAACCTGATAAAACATTGTTTCCTGAACAATGACTGAAAATAAGTGGCGTAAAACAAATTTATTAGAGGCTTCTGGTTCTGCTCCGCCTTAATGGAGGCAGCCCCCACAACAACGGGAGATCAAGGATGATTGAAGGTAATTATCCTTGCAAATTCCCTCCAGGAATGGGGGTGGGGGAGGGAGCAGGATTCACTCCGCAATTTGTCTTGGTACCTGGGTCTCGCTCCGGCATGGGATGTGGGGGGCAGGGAGGCGCTGAGTGCAAAAGCACTTTGCGTGCCGAAAACCCTCCGATGCCACCATTAAGTAGCAGAGGTTCTCCTGTTAATCAGAGCTTAAATGGACTTAAATACAGGCATGTGCTAGAAGAGATGAGATCACAAACTGCAGAGCAAAGAGATGAGCACAAACTGCAGAGCAAGGACTTTAAGGTTTGAATTTGAGATAAGATTTCATTCGGTGCAAAAGACAGTGGGGTGGGGTGGGAAGCCTACGGTTTCTTTACGGTTTTCTTCTCTACAGTTATGATTTGGCCACCCTCCTCTGAATGTTAGTTCAAATTATATTTTTATAAGCGGGGACGGAAGAAATTGGATTATAAATATGGAATATAATATCAAATGGAACTGTGTGTGTAAAAAAAGGCAAAAGGGAGGAAAGTTCTATTTTGCAAAAGGTTTACGATGGAAACTTAGAGCTGACTCTTCCCCATCTTTTATTATTTACGAAGTGAGCTGAATAACGCTAAGAGGACTTGGAATTTAATTTAATTGGAAGTATAATTGCTCATATATCTTCAGCTGGAAGGATAAAAGGTGTCTGTGATCTGCCAAGGAACTGATAAGGTTCTTTACTGAGTCATCTGCAGTTGGGCAGACCACTCCTCTTCCCAGGCTGAGAGGAAAAATGATGAAAATAGGTTATTTACTGAGACAGAGTGACGTTTGCCGCTGTTGTCAAAGTTGCAAAACAACAAAGCATGTAACTGAGCAATGGAGAAATTTCTGGAACAGCAACGGGATATCAGCTCTGCCCAAGGCATGACGGATAACAGCGACAACCAAGGGAAAGAAAGACATAACATCTTCAAGCACAGGAAGAAACACCACAGACAGAAAAATTGCCACACACAGGAAGAATAAGGATATATTTTGAGTTCCTCACTTGTAGTTTCATAGATCATTTAATGTGTCAACACAAATAGAAGTTATTAATATTGCAGTTGCTGTATAAGGGATTATTATTATGACTGGAACGTAACTGAAATTAAGAAGATTTTGAAATGCAGAAATAAAGAAATCCATCAAACCATCAAATCTTGCACGCAGGGGACCACTTTATCTATTTTTATTCTGTGAACTGCCCTGAGACCCCTGGGTATAGGGTGTTATATAAATTCAATATAATATCCTCCTCCTCCTCCTCCTCCTCCTCCTCCTCCTCCTCCTCCTCATCTAAATTATATAATCACTATTTGAAAGATGGGTTTTAATAATTGTATTATAAATTGATATTGTTATAATGAGGCTATTATTGGACCACAATTGAAAATTAATAAAAATTAATATGGGGGGAAAAATTTTTTATTAAATATAATTGAGTATAGGTTTCAAGTAAAAAAATTAAAATGTGTTGGCCAGCAACTCAGGAACTGAATGTCCTTCAAGTGGCATGTGTGCATTTAAATCTTCACTTTGTTATCTACTACTAATGAAGGAGAGCAAAATGCACCCAAAGAGTAATAATTCCAGTGATGTTAAATCATTGTCCTTGAGAAGACGGGTATTACAGTTAAATAGATCGATCCAGTCAAAATAATAGTGATACTTCTATTTTCTAATCATCCCAAGAAATCCATAAACATTAAAAAAAAATGTTCCAAATTATGCACTACTGGTTTCCTTGCCATTTTTATTTCCAGTGACTAATGAACATCAACAGCAAGGGAATAATTTAGAAGTCTACAGGTAATTACTGGAAAGTAAACTGAATTATTAGGCTGTGACTTATAATACGCCAAGTACAATGCTCATTACATGGCTTTCATTGTTATTCGAGGCTTGTAGTTACTCTATCACACAATCAGTTAACAGACTCTCATGACACAGGGCAGGCTTGGGCTCTCTGATTTAATGGAAAATGAAATATCGATAATTTCTCAAACAATCACAGTTCTCATTACATATCCCCAACACTGGCTCATCAATTGACCAACACAGAGAGGATAACGGTCCCCAATTTATTTAATCTAAGGGTAGGTAAACGCACAGTTGTCAAGTTCAGGAAAACCAAATTAATTCTGGAATGGCTTTGTTGGTTACTATGTCAAAGTCCTCAGAATCTGCTGTTACCCCTCTTTCAGGGGGCTGGTCTCTCCACTACTCCACAGAGGGATCCTAAAGCAAGAATGCTGTAACCAATGCTATTTTTCTAGAAAAGGGGGTGCTGGAACTCGCCATGAATGCCTCCCCTGTTCTGGCAATGGCGCCAAGCTGAGAGGTGCCAGAATTGAGTTCCAACTAGGGCCGTCATACATTCAGAATTTCTCAGACATAGCCAAGATTCATCATTCAAAAATGGTGTCTGGGTGGAATTTTTGACAGTCAGTTAAAATGTCTGGGAAAACCCTGTCGTTCTGGCTGGGGGAGGGGGGAAGCCCTGGTTTTAACCAATGCTGGGCAGACTGTGGACTGCATTAGGCTTAGAGTTATCTGTGCCCTACTGATGGCATCATATATCTCTTGCAATAAAGCCTAGTTGCTGATCTGTATGGTTTTAATGTTTATTGTGATTCTGTTAAGTTATGCACACATACATATTATAAAAATGTAATAATGTCATCATTAGGTGCTGCTGCAAACTAAAGTGTGATGAGATATGTTGGATGGATGGCCCAGGTGAGCTGCAGAGAGACAGCTAGAACAGGCCAGAACAGCCCCCTCCTTGCATTCTGCGTCTCGTTAACTTGCCAGTTTGGGGGGGGGGCTGTCCCCATGACCAAGTTTTTCAGGCCTGCAAGCACTGGTACTGGCTACCTTCCTCTCCCTAGTCAGCTTGGTGATTCACTGTTTCTGCTGCCACTGCTGAAGCTGAAGAGTTTACCTGGCAGGAGGAGGAACAGCATGGAAAGAAGGGAGGTGATCTGCTGGCCTGCTGCTCTTGAGTATTAGGATGAAGAGTCAGCACAGTTAAGGCAGCTATGGCAGCTGGGAATCTGGTGGTCACTTCTGGCCTCCATCCTGAGGTGTTCCTCCTGCCAAGCCAACTGTCAAAGAGCAAGCTGGCAGGAAATCATACCTTTGAAAGTTGGAGTTAACTCTTTCTTAGCAAAAACACTGTCATTACTTGGCTGAGGATCAGGCCTAATGAGCGCTGCGGCTCATCTCTGGTAGGTCTTTCCCCATGCATCAGTTGTCAAGACTGAATGTTCCCAACTCCCCATAACTGTCTAGGTCTAAGTTCTTCAGGGCTTTTTGCAATAAATCGGAGACTGTGCCTGCATGCAGCCAACCACTCCCCTGCCCTTTTCATGCCTCTTCTGGTTCTAGGAGACAAAGGGAAGGGGAGCTTGTCACAGCAGGAAGAGGAGACACCTGTTACACTTCACCAGCCTAACTCCTCTCTGCTTCTTGGCCTCCCTCATCCCACTCTCCTGCTTCAGCTTCTCCCCCTGATTCTGGATTTCCCTCTGCCACAGACTCCCCCAGCTCACTAAGCCCTGTTACCTTTTCAGCTTCCAACACCTCCTCTTCCCAGTCTTCTCCCTCTTCCCACTCATCACTGTCCCACCACCACTCCCCAGCTCTGAGCCTTACTCCCATTGTGGTTCCCAGCTGGTTCCTCCCACCATTCCACTGGGTCCAACCAGTTCATGACACCAACTATTCAATTTGCTTGGCTGTAGTGGTGGCATATGGTGGAAATGGGAGGAATTACTGAGGCCTAGGGAGTGGGTTGGTGTTGGTGATGCTTAGTGAGTGTAGTAAGTAGAGTGGATGAACAAATTGAGCAGGGGTGAAGCAGAGGTGGTGTGTGTGTGTGTGTGTTTCAGTAAAATCCTGCCCTGAGATCAATCAATATTGGGTAGATACAAAAATTTCAAAACAATAGGTAAGCTATTCAGAAATTTCAAAACAATAGACAAACTATTAAAAAAAAAGAAAACAAACAAACAAACAAACAAAGACCATTAGTAGATAGGTAGCCGTGTTGGTCTGCCATAGTCAAAATAAAAAAAAATTCTTCCAGTAGCACCTTAAAGACCAACTAAGTAAAACTAAGTAAAGTAAACTAAGTAAAAAGTAAGTACTTAGTTGGTCTTTAAGGTGCTACTGGAAGAATTTTTTTTTATTTAAACAAAGACCATGTTTAGAGAAAGCAAATAAAATTGTTGTTTATTACAACATGTATTGCATGTATCTCATCAGTGACATAAAAAACTCATGTCTCTTCAGTGGGTTTCACAGAATGTGACCTTCCTTGTGGAAAAATTACTCTTGAATATAAAGAGTGCATGAAATATATAAGAATAATTATACATCTCAACAGCTCTACATTTTAAATGTTCAGTGAACATCATACTATAATCAATAACAATTCTGCATGGAAGGCCATTATTATTCAGATTGCAGGTGTTGGAGAGATGTTGATGCTGAGAGCAGTTTATCTAAGACCATTTTGTATATTCATTCCTGAAGTAAGAATTGAGCCAAGATTTCCTTACACTGTTACCTGCTGGGCCACACCAGCTTGTAAAGAACCCAAGGTTGTTCTCATTCTCTGATGTATAGCTAAAGCAGTCTATTTTGGATCAAGTCACAGGTGGGCAGCACATGGACTTTAAAGGCATTCAGTGTGGTCCATACAGATGTCCAAGCCGCCCAAGCTGAATTCCTCCTACCATGCCAAGCTGTGCAATTGTGATGGGAAGGATGGCAAACAAAGTTAATTATTCATGCACACCATCCTTTCCATCACAACTGAGTTCTATCCAAACAGGAGTTGTACAGGCTGGAGGGAGTACAATAGACACAGTGAGGCTGACACACAGCTGGTCATTGCCACACACCATCCTTTCTCAGCACAGTGTTTGCTGGGATGGGAAGATGTGACAGTGATGGCGACTGTTATGGTTAACCCTCCCTGAAGGCATCTCTCCATCCCATGGGCAAGTGTGTATGCATGTGTGTGAATACTACTACTACTACTACTACTACTACTACTACTACTACTAATTTATTATTTATACCCCACCCATCTGGCTGGGTTTCCTCAGCCACTCTCGGTGGCTCCCAACAAAATTTTAAAAATACAATAAAACCTCAAACATTAAACACTTCCCTAAACAGGGCTGCCTTCAGATATCTTCTAAAAGTCAGATTGTTGTTTATTTCCTTGACATCTGATGGGAGGGCATTCCACAAGGTGGGCACCACTACCGAGAAGGCCTTCTGCCTGATTCCCTGTAACCTCACTTCTTGCAGTGAGGGAACCGCCAGAAGGCCCTCGGAGCTGGACCTCAGTGTCCAGGCTGAACAATGGGGGTGGAGCCGCTCCTTCAGGTATACTGGGCCGAAGCTGTTTTGGGCTTTAAAGGTCAGCACTAACACTTTGAATTGTGCTCGGAAACATACTGGGAGCCAATGTAGGTCTTTCAGAACTGGTGTTATGTGGTCTTGGCAGCCACTCCCAGTCACCAGTCTAGCTGCCACATTTCTGGGTCACCTTCAAAGGTATCCCCACATAGAGTGCATTGCAGAAGTCCAATGCCCCCACCCATGACCAGTCCACTACCAGCTCCAGCCACAGCCATAGGCACACAGCCCCCAATCATTCACCCACTGCTTCATGTGGCCCTTGGAGGTGGGGGAGCAAAAATCTTGACCTCCCCAGATAAAGTGACAGATACCTAAAATTACACACACACACAAATAACTTCAAGGTAAATGGTTGTCCTTTTAAAGCACACGTAGGACTACAGATTTAAAGCATCCTAGGTATGGCTTTCTCCTACATTCTTTTTGATGGGATTATGTGGAGATAGAGTCTGGATCTGACACTTCTCTGTGGTCTTCACCTGCTGTGGTTTCCTCAGCTCCTTTGATTCCCAGCCTCTTGGGAACATGCAGGTGGGCATAAGGCATTGTCACGCGTTGCAAAGAAGAGATTATACAAAATGAATTTACACTTCTATCACACAATGTGGAAAAGCCAACCATTCATGTCTAAGTCGGTTTCTCATGTATTCTGTGGTCCTCAACCACTGTGCTTTTGATTACTGTCAGCAGCTGGACTTCTGAGCAGCAGGGAAAGCATTAGCATAGCAATAGCAAGCAGAACTGCAAGCAGCAACCTTCTTACATGCTAGCCATTCATTCACTCATTCCTCATTCACTCTGGAATTCATATCATACACACATCCTTTTATTTTCCTAGCATGCTGCAGTTGTTGTCTTTTTCCTTCCAGAAACACCACCTTGGTGGTAGAAAGGTGTTAAAAACTGCTCTTTTTTACTACTACCACAAAACCTGCAATTGTATTATTCTGTGGTTTCCAGATAAGAACAGATTTGATGAAGAAGAAACCAGAGGTTCTTAAGCATGGCTGCCATTCCCCAACAGCTCCATCTCACACTACTCTCAGTGACAGCTACAACTTTCTTCCACGCTACTTCTGATAATATAAGCATACAGGAGAGCAGTGAAACAATGTTACATGCATCATTCTCATACATGTACACAGCTCTTCCACTTCATGTGGTTTTAGTCTTCTTATATCACTGGTAATCATGCCAGATAGAGCCATTTGACAGGGAATCTTAGCATTATTTTCTGCAATGCCCTGTCTCGAACCAGACCTGAATATTTCTGCTGAATATGGGAATGTCAGAAGGTACTGATTTCCACTTCAACTTGTAGTCATTACAACCAGTGCGGTTCCCATGCTGCTGACATTTGGTCTTGTCTGTCATTTTATGTCATTAATGTAAGTTACATAACTCATGTAAGTATTTACATAGATTATATCAATTTCAGAAAACATCAACACAATGAAAAACCCACACCCTGCCACAACAATGTATCATTTGTGGGCTTAAAATAAGCAACATTGATGCGAATGAATACCAATCATAGTCCCTTGATTGATTTCCACTGCTAACCACATATGAACATGCAAACAGCAGCTATTTCCACTTCCTTTTTCCATTTTCTTAGAAGAAGAAGAAGAAGAAGAAGAAGAAGAAGAAGAAGAAGAAGAAGAGTAGTAGTAGTAGTAGTAGTAGTAGTAGTTTGGATTTGATATCCCGCCTTTCACTCCCTTTAAGGAGTCTCAAAGCGGCTAACATTCTCCTTTCCTTTCCTCCCCCACAACAAACATTCTGTGAGGTGAGTGGGGCTGAGACACTTCAAAGAAGTGTGACTAGCCCAATGTCACCCAGCAGCTGCATGTGGAGGAGCGGAGACGCAAACCTGGTTCCCCAGATTACGAGACTACCACTCTTAACCACTACACCACACTGACTTAGTTATTCTCTGATATCCCTAGCTGAATTCAATCCATCAGCCATTCATTCTTGCCTCACACAGATGCTCAATACCCCCTCATATAGACTGTCACAGTGAGAACAGGAATTTTGTTAAGCCTTCAGTTGACTAGACTACATCTTGGGTGCGGGAGGAGGGGAGGTTAATGGATCAAAAGTGTGCAGGTTTGTCCAAATAACAGCATTCATTACTCTTGAGACGTGAGAACAATCTACAACTGAAGCCACCTTCTTCCCCTGTTTTCCTCTCTGATTGGGAGCTTCCAGACTGTTACTATTTTCAGGTGGGATTTAACCCATTTCAACAATTTTTGGTTGCACCATTACAGCTGATTGGGAGGTCTCCTGCATCAAACTTGCTGCCTCAAAAGCTTAGAATTTTTACAATAAGCAAAGTAACAGGAAAACAGCAGAAAAGTGTGGGATAATGCTTGCTTTGAGGCAACATTTATTTAGCAAACAAATAGTAGTGAATGCACATTAAATACTCCAATCTCCTTGCATACAAATCATGATGAATACTCAGTAAACAAATTGGCTGTCATTGGTCAAAGTTAGTTAGAACCTGAGTTGGTCTAAATGCCTTATACCCCACAAAGTTCAAAATAGCCAACCAGCCAGGGGAAGGACAGTTCTAGCCTAGTTTTCTTCATTGCTGCCCACCCCACAAGGCAGCCTCCACATTCTGTCAGTGTGGGATGTAATCCATTGGAGCCATCAAATGCAGCATTCCTTGTTTCCATAGACAGGCAGGGGGATGTTACTCCAGTCAGTATAACTTCCTGTTCCACTGGTCTAGAGCATCCTGCCCCGAATGTGACGAGGGAGATGGGTTGAACCTGGCTGACTCCATAAAAGAACCGAGTCATGCAGCCATCTTTCTCTCTTGATGCCATGCTGCTCTCCTGCAGCCATTTTGTTCTCTTGATGCTGTTCTCGTAATGTATTTTGCTGTCTGCTGGCTCCTAGCCAGCAGCACATGGGCTCAATCCCCGTAAGGGATGAACTCACATTATGTTCTGTAACTACAAGCTAAAGTCTGCCTTCAGGGATCATACTGTGAACTGAATGTGAGTAAATTTCTTGTTACTTTTAAGGAAAGACTCTTCTGTCTTTATTCTTTTAAGAGGGATCAAAGGGGACACCTGGAATAATCCAGTCTCATCAAGCTAGAATGGATTGCTTAACTAAAGAGATTCAAATGAATCTGCAAACTAGCTTCCTGCTGTATTGAGGGGAGTCTGCTCTGCTACATGACTCACTAGCGTGAGTGAAGGAAGGATAATATTTAATCAATAGATCATCTCCTACTATCCTTAACATTCCCACAGTCTGATGGTAGGCCCAGCCATGTTTGTGATTTTCACATATGGTGACTCTGTTGAATTGAGCTTCTCAGTATTTCAGAAATGTTGCTTTTAAGATAAATCTGGACTCCACCCACCCCTCTTGTAACTGCTGAGGAAGATAAAACATATGTCATTTAGAAAGAAGGGGAAAGGTTGTAGAATGGAGCACATCACAGAACAGCCCAAACATAACAAATACTATAAATAAACTTTAGTATATGTATCCTGAAAACAACAGCCTGCAGAAAAACATTGTGTAGAGAGAAAAGCTATCAGAAATTTAAATTAGTATAAGAAGACCAAATGGCAATTCCCATCCATAATTGTTTTCTACCATGAAAAGGAGAGTGCCAGTTCTTCCTTCACAGCTCACTGGATAATGTGTTTTCGTAAAGATGGGCAATACTTGGTCTTTGACTCTGTACCCTTATTTTGATTTGGTACACAACATAACTTTATAGTTTCAGTTAATTGATGTAGTGGTAAATAGATGTGTTTCCTGATGTCTTGGACAGGAAGCTTGAAAACACACTTCCTTAATTTTGAGGAAAAACTGCTAAAAGTAACAGTTCCTTGGTTGTTGTTTTTTTTACTTCAATTGAACAATTCAATACACCCTCTGTGTTTTGTCATGAAAAGGGTTCAGCTGCTGTTCAAATGACATTTAAAATACTACTGTTCAATTAGTGATCTTTCCCCCTTTTTTACCTCAGTATTTCAAGCTGTTCTAGAAATCTGCAAAAAGAATTTCTGTTAATTGTTTTCTCTTCTGAGAGAAAACATTCTAAATAAAATCAGGAAATTTGCTTCTCAGGGATCCTTTCCCCATTAACTTTAATGGCTCACAGAAACTCATAAGGGATAAAGAGATGGGGGTGAGTGGAACCTATTAACTAATCTTTGTATACAAATAGGAACTGTGAAGGTATTCACTAGGTTTACGGAGTAAAATGCTCTTGCAGTTTATTATTATTTCAGACTACAAAGGATGGGTTCAAACACCCAGCCCCTTCTATGAATTACTTGAGATAGGAGTTTATTCCAGGGTCATATTCATTGGCAAAATTGTTCCTCTCCACTCCACATTATGAAGCCTCCCAGACCTTCATGCTTTCTGCCTATTTCTGCAGCACATTTTATTCCAAGCCACACTCTGTATAAACCTTGCCACCCATCCCTTCTCCCAGTGTTAGAAACTGAGATATGAAAGCTAGGAGTTAAATGGCACCTTAAACCTAGGTTATGGGCACCACAGTGGGCTGCCTAGGCCCGCTTTTTTATAACAAGAATACAAAGCTGAAAATGAATGAATTGCAGCTAAAATATTATGTTCATTTTTCACATGGTCTAGTCCTTCCCCTGCCCACCCCCCTAATATTCTTAAGAGGGTCTCTTCTTCAGTCTTCAGAGAGTAGCTGGAAGTGGGGAGGCAGAAAAAGGTCCTCCTTTCCTTCCACTCTGCAGTTTTAACCTGAAATCTTAGGCACAGTACTATGCCCAGAGCTCAGAAACTGCTTGCGTTTATGAAATTCCCTGTCGCAAAATGAGTTTAGAACAGTGGGAGTTTCAAACTGTGCCTTCTCCCCGCTGAATGTGATTTACCTAGCAAGATAAACTCTGCCCTCCAAAGCCTGGTACATACAGTCATTCTGTGTAGCTTGAACTGTGACAGCTGCAGATAGCTGCTACTTCTGGCTTTTCCCTGATAGAGTTTACCATTTGGGGGTCTTCTCTCATTGGTTGGACTTAGAACATTAAGTTCAGTTGAATTCTATCCTTCTTGTAAAGTGCTTCCAATTTAATATGGACCATTTCTGGTCCATTCCAAGGACAAAGCAGCATGCCACCTTGATTCTGTCCCTTTACTCTGAAATTCTACTACTTCTCCAGAAACCTCCAAAAGAAGACTTAAAACACCAATTGAGAACCTCTAGCCCAAGGTGTAAACTTGGTCCAGCAGGTCCAGCTATCAACTTTTCAGTGAGGATGAAGTAGGCTCTATTGGCAGACATCTCATACACCTTTTCCAATCGTTTTTGAAGCCCCATGGAACATAAAATCTATTCCCAAAGCATGGATTTCACTCAGCTGTGCCTGAACAATGCATTTAGTAAATTTTCTTAGCTTCTGACTTAAATTACGAAACTCCCAATTTATTTTACTTCATAAAACTCGCTGTTCATTTAAACGTAATGACCGAGTCATCAAAAACCGCCAGACCTGAGAAGTACACTAATAAAAGCCAACAACCAGACACGAAGCTAAATCTTTAAATTTTTTCATAATTACTTTTGATGTTGATGTTTATTGCTTATTTGTTCTATCACTTGGCAATGGTAGGTACTTATTCACATCTTTATGCATGCAAATCAAATTCCCAGCTCAAAACTAATGCTGTAATATAATGCCCATTATACTACCTCACAAAATAACCAGATAATGTCTTAAAACTGACAATAGCTGTCCACAATAAAGAGAAGACAGGCTATGCTGGAAAGACAGGCAGTAAATATATTGCCCATATGTCGTTTGTTTCCTATGGAGACAATTCTTACATTATAGACTCATAAGACCTGGACATGATCTTAAGGTTCATCTTGTCCACCCTTCCGTTCAATGACATGATTCCCTATACTTAAAACAAACTTCTTCTGTAAGGAACCAAGATATGAGGTTCCATCATGCTTCACTGCTCAACTGTTCTGGCAATTAGGAAATATTAGCTGTTTCATCCTACTTCAATTTGTTAAGCTGCAATTTAAGATAATAATATAGTAATCATAGTTTATTATTTGTATCCCACCCATCAGGCTGGGTTTCCCCAGCCGCTCTGGGTGGCTTTCAACAAAGATTAAAAATACATTAAAATGTCACACATTAAAAACTTCCCTGAAGCCTTCAGATGTCTTCTAAATGTCAGGTAGTTGTTTATCTCTTTGACATCAGGTGGAAGGGCGTTCCACAGGGCAGGCGCCACCACCGAGAAGGCCCTCTGCCTGGTTCCCTGTAGCTTTGCTTCTCGCAGTGAGGGAACCGCCAGAAGGCCCTCAGTGCTGGACCTCAGCGTCCGGGCAGTGGAGCATAAAATTGCTTTGCTTCATCCTAACGAAACTTTAGTTCTGTTCAGATGATTGTCATACATGCAGTGCATACTATCAGTATGCTTCCTACACAAGGACAGTCAGGGACCATACTGATAATTTTGTGAACTTGCATAGGTTATGTTTGTGCGTTTGTGTCCCATGTACCATGCTAAAGGTGCATTCTTTCAGCAGAACACTTCCTTAAAGAACCAGTGCAGTTCAACAGTTAAGAGTCAGAGCAGTGAGCTGGGAAGTTCCTGGTTAAAATCTCACCTCCTTAGTGAACTCAGTAGGTGGTCTGAGGTTAGCCACTACTTGAGGAAGACCTCAAGCCCCCATCTGCAATGCGGAGATAGTCATACAGAGGCCCTGTGAGTATTACTGATGTAATGCATGTGAAAGTCTTATACAGTGGTACCTCGGGTTAAGTACTTAATTCGTTCCGGAGGTCCGTACTTAACCTGAAACTGTTCTTAACCTGAAGTACCACTTTAGCTAACGGGGCCTCCTGCTGCCGCTGCGCCGCCGGAGCGCGATTTCTGTTCTCATCCTGAAGCAAAGTTCTTAACCTGAAGCACTATTTCTGGGTTAACGGAGTCTGCTACCTGAAGCGTATGTAACCTGAAGCATATGTAACCCGAGGTACCACTGTATAGAAACTATTCTTATATTGTCATCTTGTCAAAGTGTAATTTATACTGTATTTTTTTAAGTCTACTGGTTAACCTGAACTGCAGAAAACCTGATTTAAATGTACAAACCACAGGAGTCCAGCAAATGCAACTGTAATTGCTGCCTTACATTATATCTGCAATTTTGGTGAACTCCAGCCATTGGCAGTAGCTCATAAGAAAAGAATGTGTTTTGTTCCTGTCCCTGTTTATTCATTCATTTTCTTCTCCGACTCCTCCTTCCTCCATTCCCAGCAGCTATACTTCTTTTTTTCCTTGCCTCTCATCCAGCTGCTCATTCTGAATAGCTTACTTATCCTTTATCACATACAACAGACCTCCTTGCATAGTCTTTAATTACTTTCCATTCCCTCATATGAAAAAGTGGGGGGAGGGGATTGAAACCATTTCAAAGAATTTTTTATACTTGTGAAATGGCCACCATACAAGGACTACATGCCTACATATTGGCAACAGCTGAGTTCAGGAGCATATCTCCAGCCCCCTGTTCCTGCTGCATCGTTCAGCTGGCAAACAAGGTCCCCTCCAAGGCTGAATTGATTGGGAAGGAGCTTACTTGAAATAAAGTGGCTATTTTATATCCAAAATGCCCCAAGGCATTTTTTATTGCCACCACTTCAGATAGCAGCTTGGCTGATCACAGCATCTCAGTAGCATTTCTCTGCAGAGTGCCCCATGTAAATTTATGGCATAGCGATAGTGGGCTGAGAAGATTGATGATTGAGGAGAATCACTGTAGCATTGTGCATGTCACCATCTCTCAGCCTTATGCGGGTGGTGCTGTGGTCTAAACCTCTGAGCCTCTTGGGCTTGCTGATCAGAAGTTCGGCGGTTCAAATCCCCACAACAGGGTGAGCTCCCGTTGCTCTGTCCCAGCTCCTGCCCACCTAGCAGTTCAAAAGCATGCCAGTGCAAGTAGATAAATAGGTACCGCTGTGGTGGGAAGGTAAACGGCGTTTCCATGTGCTCTGGTTTCCATCATGGTGTCCCATTGCACCAGAAACGGTTTAGTCATGTTGGCCACATGACCCAGAAAGCTGTCTGTCGACAAATGCCTCAGCCTGAAAGTGAAATGAGCGCCTCAACCCCATAGTCGCCTTTGACTGGACTTAACCATCCAAGGGTTCTTTACCTTTTACCTTATCATCTCTCAGCCTAACAATCACATGATTCTTGTTGGGATAGAATGGTATGTATCTTGTATACCTCACCATTGAAGAAAAGGTGCAAAACAAATGCAAAGCAATACATGGGAACAAAAATAGACAAGGAGAGCAGACACATACAAGGGCTAATGCCCATCATTTTGAATTCCAGCATTCAGCTTGGACTGCCCTACAGGACATCCCAACCCTCTTTCCCATCCTCTGTATGTAAATAATGGATGGGGTTGATGGAAGCCTAACATTTTTCCCAGCTGCCTTCTATTCTGGAAGACTGCAAAAAAGTTCCTGAGTTCACCAACCTTTTATTTCTCCTATTTAAAGTCATATTTTTAATAAGGCTCATTCAGCCGAAACATGTTTTTCTAGCTGAAGTGCAGAGCTATTAGTCTTGAGTACTTTCTCAGTCATGCATTAAGGACAGAACAATTCCCCAAAGCTTGACTGGAATAAGGTGAAAGGCCTGTGTATGTAGCATATACATACACTGCATCTATTTTTCATTACTAGTATTTTTCCCACCCACCCTCCCCACCCCCTTCTCCGTCTCTTGGTATTAGCTTTACATTCTGCCCCATTTCTCACCTTATGTTAAAATAGTTCTTTTCTGCTGTTCCAAAGTCCCAAATATAACATAAAGTTGCTGAGGTAGCACATGAAAAGAAGTGACTTTACAGGCTCTTCTAATCTTGCCGAACCAATACAGAGTCTCAGATGATGCAGACTGGTCTATAAACTGCTATTTCAGTTGCTAGAGAAGTATATGTTAGGTATATGTGGAACACACACACCTAAGAATTTTTGTTAATCTATGTGAAACCAAGACAGAGCCTATAAACTGCTATTTCAATTGCTAGAGAAGTATATGTTAGGAATATGTGGAACACACACACCTAAGAATTTAGAAGGATCTGGCAACTTCTGTTTCAGTGTATCTGAAGAAGTGTGCATGCACACGAAAGCTCATACCAAGAACTAACTTAGTTGGTCTTTAAGGTGCTACTGGAAGGAAATTTTTTTTATTTTGACTATGGCAGACCAACACGGCTACCTATCTGTAACTGGAACTAAGAATTTTTGTTAATCTATGTGGAACTGCCTCAAAGTTCATTGCATTTTTTTTCCTGGTGTGAAACTTGCAAATTCAGTTCAAAATTTCACTGCAGGAAATGTCGGTGAGAATTAAAAAATGTGCAGAACTCCTGAGAAATGTTTCTGGCTACACAAAAGCACATCTTGAACTTTCTACTATGTATTGCTAAAGAAGAACGCCCTCTCAAAATCACATGTAGCTGCATAAATATTGTCCTATTGTAGATTTTAGACACACAGACCGTGCTGACCCTTAGGGGGAAACAATATAAAGTCCACATTTTGTACCTACAAAGACAGGAGTGCCCAAACTTTTTTCAAAAGAGGGCAAGATTTCATAAAGTGGACATGCGTGAGGGCCAACCAAAGTTGTTGAGCTTTTTTTACAAGTTTACCCCAAAGAGTTAAATCAACCGGTGGGCTGGATTAGGCACCCGGAATGGACTTTGGACATGCCTGTACAAAAATGTCACAAATTAGTGCAGGCATTTTTTAACTCTTCAGGATTCTTCTTAGAAAAGGGAGGGGATAAGGAAAGTCTGGTGCATTGTTAAAGTCATCAAATCTGTTGTTGTAAGATGGAGTGCTGGATAAGTAGTGCAGAATTGATCAGATTGACCTGTAAGAGGTAGTAAGAGGTTTCCTGTTGCATTGATGACTGGTGAGACAAAGAAAATCATGGATGAGCCACCTTTTTTCTCTCTTTCAGATGTAACATCAAGATGTTACTCAGTCCCATCTCCAGCAATTAACAGAGACCATGCAAAGTTTCTTTGAAACTGGAGCAGAAGGAGCCCATAGCCATCATGAATAGCAGGCACATGAGATGAACAACATAAATTTATCCACTTTCCAAGGTGTCATTACAGGACTATATACTAGATTCTGTATACCAGATTGTTGGGTGGTTGTTTTTATTTTGATTATATATTTTGAGGTTTTATATTTTGATATTGTTCTGTGAACCGCCCTGAGAGCTCTGGGTATAGGGCGGTATATAAATTCAACCAACCAACCAATATTATGGATTCTGTTCAGTTAGCAGGAGCCAGTTATCAGTTCACATAGGAAGTATACTAAACACATTCTTTAGGCTTGCTTACACTACAAGTTATCATGGTATGGCAATGCCTTCCTTATCCTCCTTCTTTCTCTTACTTGTTTACACTATAAAGGAATTAAAGCAAGACCAGATCAAGCTGAAAGTGGGCACAAAAAACCCCCAGTCCCTGTGTACTTAGGGCGTCTTGACTCTTGGTGGTTAAAAACGTCAGCACCCAAGACTATATAAACGAAGAACCAATATAGTAAATGCACAGAGAGATGCACAGAAAAGCAGAGTTTAGCCCATCTACATTTAAAAAATCACAATGTTGGCGCTAGAGAATCACTGAGAGTCACATGAGCCAAGCTTCCTTAAAAGCCTATTCTGTTTGTGTCCTGTTTCCCTCTTGTGCGCTGAAGAACATCTCTCACACAAGAAACCTATCAACATTTGAGTAGGGATGTGACTGTGATTGATCTCTTTGGGAATTATGCTAGCATTTCACAGCTGTGGACATTCCTGGATATTTTTTACTGATGCAGAAAAAAATGACATTTTTCAGGGTGTCTTGACGATTTGAGCCAATGTTGCACAATGTTAAAAGGGAACACAGTAACAGGTTGGGCAGCAACTGAAAGGAAAGCTACAATGAACACTGGCTCAGCACCCATGTGAAAAAGTTAACCAGACTTTACATTCACTGGGGAATATGATGAGCCCTAGATAGACCTGATGGATACGTAGTTTAGATAGTCGCTCTCTGCTATTACATGGGGGAAACAATGCAAAATAAAGCTAGTTTTGTTAGGAAAATCCTGCTCTTGTGAAAATTTCATGTACCTTTTTTTGTGAATAATTGTCCCAATAATGTGTTGCCACTTTCTGGCAATGTAGGGGCGGAGGGAGTCTACAAAAGCATTACAGGAAATTTGGCAAATCTGTACTTCTAGGACTTGGAAGAATTATGCCACATTAGGTCCTCCAACTACTTTGAATCTAACCAGCCCTGAGAAGCCCAATTGCTGGCTTGTTTGTTTTTTTAGGGGGGGGGGGATCATAATTTTGGATGATTTATAGCTCATCCTATCCTCCTGTGAGAAAGTTAAAACTAATTTTGCTTTAATCTTAACACGGTGTGGGGCATTGCCCATTTGGGAACTATTTGCAATGAAATAACACAACTGAGGGACAGGCCATTAAACTATTCTGCACACATAGGAAGGGATACCCATGATTGCAGGAACTGAGGAGCCCTCACACAACAACATTTGTTCTTTGTTGTATTAAAAGTCCCAATGGGTTGTGTTGTAAAAACATTTAGACTCTTAAAAACAAAACAAAACCCCAAGAAACCACTGCATATAAATCAAATACATTAATACTTGGCATTTATATAGCACCACTCATCTCAGGAACTCCAAGTGCTTTACAAACATTAATTACTTATTTCCCATTGAGGTGAGGAAGGTTTATTACAGCTGCTGTACTACTGAAAGGCACAAAAGCTCAAGGTCAAGTTCTAAGATAGCAACAGAGTCTAAGAGCTGTTCAGTATGATATGTTTTGTACTCAGAGATAGAAACTTGAGTACAAAATATTCAGCAACTGTGGCAATGAATAGAGGGGAAATAGTCTCTCTCTCTCACACACACACATTATTGTTGCACACCGCCAAACTCTTCAAGCAGTGTGATATTCTGTTCATTTCCACATACAGTCGTACCTTGGATCCTGAAAGCCCTGGAACTCAGATTTTTTGCTCCCGAACGCTGCAAACCTGGAAGTGATTGCTCCAGTTTGTGAACATTCTTTTGGAACCCGAACGTCCAACAGGGCTTCCGTGGCTTCCTGCAGCCAATCGGAAGCCGTGATTTGGTTTCTGAACGTTTTGGTTTCTGAACGTTTTGGAAGTCTAACAGACTTCCGGAATGGATTCCGTTCAACTTCCAAGGTACGACTGAACGTATATACAACCCGAGCCTACGATGGAGGGTTTCACAGCATCAGTCTCCCACCCCCACCCAGAAAAGGTATTGTTTCTCCCATAGCCGCAGTCTTGGATTCAATCGGAGATTCAGTGGGGGTTGATGTGTTCAATTGGACAGCTAGGGCACTGCCCCACCAGCCAAAGTCTGCTTTCCTGCTTAAAACCACTCTAGGTAGTGACACCACCTGTCACTTTCCTTCCCCTTAATCTTGGATGGGGGCAAAACTACAATTAGTTATTTCTTCATTTCATTGGCCCTGGCTTTATTTGCTGCTTGGGTTCCCTGATTTCCACCCCACTAGTCTCAATGGACACCAACCACCAGTGCTATGTGTTGAATTCTGTGATAGATACACAGTGAGTACAAGCCCTGGAATTTTCACAGCCAGGTTAGCAGGCCAATCCATTACACTGCCATTGTTATAATGCTTTATAGCAGGGACGTCCAATGCTGAAGAGACTGCGATCTATGTTTTTTGAGGGCTTGCTTAAAGACAAAGTTGTTCAGCTTTTTCTTGGGAAGGAAAGCCCCATTTGTTAAACTTCGATAAAGGAGAAAGTTTGAAAATCACACTCCATAATATCACTAAGGAAACAGTCAGCCTCGTAGTGAAAACTCCATCTTCTGTTCTAGCACACATGTGAGAATGGGGGATGGGGCTGGATGCTCTTTTGCAACAGCAAAGGAAAAGGAGCCTGGGACCGGCCGTGATCTACCAAAACCAGCCAGGGATAGACCTGTCGATCCCAATCAACCTGTTGGACATCTGTGCTGGTCCCGGGGTGGGGTGGGGGTACTGTGAGGCGTGGTCAAAGTCTGGTGGTAGGCCAAGGGTCTGGAGACTGTCCACCAAGGGGGAAGCGGGGTCCAAAGCAAGAAGCTGGGCATGGTCGGGAACTCCGGAAAAACAGGTCTGGGTTTGAAGGATTGAAGGCCCTGCCCCAGCTCTGCCGACCTTGGAGGCGGGGAGTCCTGTGCAGGCTGGGACTCCTCCGATTCAGCCTCTTAATCAGATTCCCAGGCCATCACAATATCCCTGCTTTATAGAATCACTGTAAGCCATCTACTCCAACTCCTTAATCAGTTCCAAAAATCCAGACTTAGAGAATACACAACAGACACTAACCACCACTGCTCTTATCATCAAGACATATCTTCTAATGTTCAACTAAAAGTTACCTCCCTGCATCATATGCCTGGCAGAGCCTCTGGGGTAAGTCTTTGCCCTTTTCTATGTGATGACCCCTAAAGTATTTGAAACATCCTATCATGTCCCATCCCACCCCTGTCTTCTCTCCTCCAGCATAAAGATGGCCTGGTCCTTCAACCATTCTGCACAGAACTTGTTTTCCATACGTCTATGTATCCGACAGCATCCAACCCAGCCTGCAAGCCCACCCAGTTCTTTGGGCCTACCCACCCCAACAGAAAAACCATCTTTATACAGTGGTACCTCGGGTTACAGACGCTTCAGGTTCCGCTAACCCAGAAATAGTACCTCGGGTTAAGAACTTTGCTTCAGGATGAGAACAGAAATTGCACAGCAGCGGCGCAACGGAAGCAGGAGGCCCCATTAGCTAAAGTGGTGCTTCAGGTTAAGAACAGTTTCAGGTTAAGAACGGACCTCCAGAACGAATTAAGTTCTTAACCCGAGGTACCACTGTAATCAGCTTTTGGATAAATTTGATAACAACTATAGTTGTGTGTAATAAAGCAGCAGAAATGATGTTTTGAGATTTAGATGGAAACACAATCACAAGCATCCACACTTAAAGAACAACATTCAAAGATCTAGTTTTTGGAGCTGTGTTTTTTTTACCAGATGAACAACTTAGTACAAGCAATCTATACACTGTAGCCCAAGTATCTCCCACTAATCCTGTTTGCTGACCAACACAGTCAATTCAGCTTCTCGAAATAAAATAAAATAAATACTTGGTTTGAACCTGATGGAAGATATAGGGCGGGGGGGGAGGGGGGAATCATTAAGATTTCCTTAAGTCCTCTGTACAAGAAGTCAGAGTTTAAACAAAGTTCATTCAGTGTAATTTCCGAGACCAGCTAGAGTAAAGAGATCAAACACTTAACTGATGTGTTTGGTACTGAAGTTATCTGCTTGTTCAAAAGAGCTCAGATCCTCATTTGATCTTCCTCATCCTAGCTTTGCATATATCCAACAGAGGCATTTCCTAAGCACTCCAAACAGCGAAACAGGTATTAACCTATTGATCTTTCTGCATAGCATCTGCTGGGTTTTCTTAAAAGTGTATTGATTGTGGCAATAATATTCACCCAACAGCTACCCTAGGAAAATGAGACAGGAAGCTAAAAATAGGACATTCTGCATATATGTGTGGTGGGGGGGGGGAGAGAGATGTTATTGGCTTTTCCATTTTTCAAAGGCTCCAAGAAATTAGGTTCAGGGTAAACAAATGTGAGTCTCAGGAAGGGCTGCATACCCACTACCCTAGATAAATAAAAAAATTCTGCCCAGCTAACAAACAAAAATGAAATCTAGAGTCACCACTGAATGCTGGCCTATAGAAGAATTCAAAATGGTTCCTGATATGGAATGGAATGCCAATGAGGAGTCATTTAAGATTCACAAGAATGATAGGCTCAACGAATTCCCACCTCCATTCCTACCCCACAACCTCAGGCATGAGAATGCCTTGGTGTTGAGAGCTCTGCAGGAAGGAATTTATGATCTCCATTAAAATTTCTTTGGGGATACACTTCCAAAATTCTGGAGGTGGATCATTCTATGGAAAATTAGGGGTTGCTTTCACCTATATATAGCTCCACTGTGATGAATAATGATCAGCAGTGAGCTTCTTTGGTGCAATTAGTTGCTTCTTAGATCAAAATAGCACTCTTGATGGATCAAAGACCTTGTAATAAAAGCCACATGTGCTTTTGATGTTATAAAACCAGTGAAAATACTCCAGTGTTGCCTATAGAAATAAATAAAGGGAAGTACCACTTCAGCTCCAAAGACCTCTGAGCTGGACTAGCGATAAAAATGTTCAAATGAGTGGAGGCAAGCAAATGCTGATTAGGGTAATTTACAGGCAAACAGCAGCAGTCAACACAATCTATACAGCAATTCACAGAAAATTAACCAATTCTGGCTTGGAAACAGAAATAATGATCGTAAAGGCAGACCGTCTGCATTGAGTCCACACAGTGCAATCATTTTTAACAAAAGGAGCCCTGCTTTAAAAATAATGAACTCTGCAATTTCCTATCAGCACCAGGCAATAGTTTGCAAGGTTTTAAGGCAATACAATTAAAGAAAACCAACTTGCAGCACTTCAGTTATATGTCGGCACATTTCTGAAATATGATTCTCCTTCCCTCCCATTTTTGGCTGAGGGCTTTTATAGCAACAATATATGAAGAAGGCTTACGCAGGAACAAGAAGTGACGATAATACAATGGACTCAGTGATCACAGGGTAGTCATAGACAGCAATTCTGTATTGAGGACATATGTTGTTTTTGTACTACAGTGGTACCTCGGGTTACATACGCTTCAGGTTACAGAGTCCACTAACCCAGGAATAGTACCTCGGGTTAGGAACTTTGCTTCAGGATAAGAACAGAAATCGTGCTCCGGCGGCCTGGCAGCAGCAGGAGGCCCCATTAGCTAAAGTGGTGCTTCAGGTTAAGAACAGTTTCAGGTTAAGAACGGGCCTCCAGAACGAATTAAGTACTTAGCCCGAGGTACCACTGTAATGGGTGTGTGTGTGTGTGTGTGTGTGTGTAAATTAGCAAACACCCACACACCCTCACCCAAAAAAGTAAAGGCAAACCTGACCAGTGGCTTGTTGGCCTTCAACTCTCATCATCTCCAGTCAGCATGATGCACCTGACTGCTTGGCAAATTTCTGCCAGTCAAGCACCAGTAAAAGTCTAGAGATGCCATCAGAATTTGCCTGAGCCTGACTCAGAAAAAGACTTCCAGGGGAAGAACATCTGAACCTTTTTCTGGGTTGAATCAACATATGCACCAGAAACGAAGCAGGGAAACTGCAAAACCTATCACGGCAAACCTTTCAGCTCCCAAATTATCCTCTCCACATTCCTTTATCTGCCAGTGGGGTTAGAGGAAGGAAGTGGTGATGGCAGTGAAGTGATTAGCTTTTTCTCCCTTCTGTTTCTGCAGCATCCTGGAGTCATGTGACACTGACTCTGAAGGACTTACATCGGCTGTCTGCCTATCAGCTTCCAGGACAGATTTAAGGGGCTAATGATGCACTAAACCTGGGATGGAAACACCCAAAGGAACACTTCTCAGTATAACAGCCTTCTCATGCAGAGGCCCTTCTTGTTGCACCACTATTGGGCACTGTATACTACATGGTGATACAGGAAAGGGTCTTCTCAGGAGTGGCACCCCAGTTATGGATGACCCTCCCTTATAGGCATTATTGATGCCAACTATTTTCTCATTCCAGCACCAACCTATTTGTTGGCTAGAGCATTTAAAGGATAGCAGTTCCAGTTAGTTATCACAGAAGGATGTTGCTTGCTCTGTGGTTTAACAGAGGATCTGTATTTTAAGGATTTAGGGTGGTATTAAATAACTTGTCCGCTCAGTGCAAGGATTTCCATTTGAACAGAAGACTTTCATCCCTCTCCCCCGGCTCTGCATACTCCACAAATTGGTTATAGAGGGAACCCCTAGAACAGATTAAGGGTGCACATGGGGAAGGAGAGGGGGGGAATGTTTTATTGCAGAAGCATAAATCGTTGCATTGATGGAAAATGCACACTACATTGGATTCAACATCGGGAAGTTTTTATTATGTTTACATATGTGCTGGAAGCTGTCCAAAATGGCTGGAGAAACCTAGCCAGATAGTAGTAGTAGCAGCAGCAGCAGCAGCAGCAGCAGCAGTAGTAGATTTTAATTCTATTTGTCTTCAACTGTGATTGCTTAATGTGAAGTTTTAGTTGTAATGTAGCCCATCCTGAGATACATTATAATGAATGGAAGGTTAGATATATTCCAGTCTATCATAGATAAACTTGAGGCATTCTCAAATCCAAATGCCTCCACGGTAATGTTGTGACAACAGTTTGCTTCCAAATCTGACAAAAGTTGATAAGCTTTAAGCCTTTTATTTTAAACTTGTTTACTCGTAATCTCCTGGGTTATTTATAGCACTGACTGGTGCAATGGAGGCTGGATTTTAGCCTTTATTAAGGTATTACAAAGATACAAAGATTATGTTAAGTGCTTGGCAATTAGAATTTAGTTCCATCCTGTGATAACGAAGTGTCATTAAACTATGGAATAGGAATTATTTCCGGAGGCTATATTACACCATTACAAACGTGTAGATCAATTCAATATAGCAGAATGGGGCTAAAGGGCTGATTTCACATGTGCAGCATACCACATGCTTCTACTGCACTCCATCAAGTTTGCAGATGTGATCACTAAACCTGCAAGTGTTAGCTGAAGTACCATTTGTCCCATATTACACCACCTATGAGGGACGCAGGTGGCGCTGTAGGTTAAACCACAGAGCCTAGGACTTGCTGATCAGAAGGTCAGCGGTTCGAATCCCTGCAACGGGGTGAGCTCCCATTGTTCTGTCCCAGCTTCTGCCAACCTAGCAGTTCGAAAGCACACCAGTGCAAGTATATAAATAGGTACAGCTGAGGTGGGAAGGTAAACGGAGTTTCCATTGTACTCTGGTTTCTATCAGGGTGTTCTGTTGCACCAGAAGTGGTTTAGTCATGCTGGCTACATGACCTGGAAAGCTGTCTGTGGACAAACACCGACTCCCATGGCCTGAAAGCGAGGTGAGCGCCGCAACCCCATAGTAGCCTTTGACTGGACTAAACCGTCCAGGGGTCCTTTACCTTTTACCTACCTGGGAACTTTGTAATGGAACAAACCTTTTTCTTAATGATCAAATCTAGCTCTGCATTCTTAACCAGCTTCTGGTCTCATCTTTCTGTCTCAGACACTAGCCTATTAAAAATCCTCCCCCCCCCCCGCCCCGCTCCAAACACAAATAGGCTAAAAGGTCTTATCCATGAAAAGATTATTTCAGACTGTTTTGCTCTATTATTAACAGCTCAGCTGCTCAAGAAAACTAACTGTGCACGGTTACTGTGTTCATTAAAATACAGGACAACCCTGGGCAGATTTATCCCCTGCCAGCTCACATGACATTGCCTCCATTAGTGAAGTGCCAGACCAAACTCAGACTTGCAGTGTGTCTGGATTGCATGAACATGCCCATCGTATGTATTAGCATCTCCACATGGGTGCATCCCATGTAGCCATCGTGATTTCTGCAATCACAATAACTCAAAAAAGCATTGCACCATTTATTGTGTGTGGTCTGTAGGTCACACACAGAGAGAGTAGTACCTTGGTTTTCAAGAGTCGAACGCCAAAAACCTGAAGTAATTGATTCTGTTTTCTGTTTTTGAATGTGCCTCAGAAGACGAATGACTTCTGCTGCCCCCCCCCTTTTCTCCATTGACTTTGCCAACCACCATTTGTGCCTCGGTTGTCAAATGTTTTGGAAATCAAACTGTCCTCTGGAATGTGCACATTGGCAGAGAATGTATAAGCCCCACCTCCAGCCCCCCTGTTAGCCCTGTTCTGCTCTTTTCTAGGACCCACGCATTGGTGGTTGTGCATCAATTGGACACACACAAAACTGTCTGCGCCGATATGCGATAATCCCCTAATTTGAAAGCTGAAATGTTTCATGTGTGGCATAGAGAAATGAACTCCGCATTTTATCCACAATAAAATTCTGATCTAAGTACCCATTTAGTTGCTTTTAAAACTCATTTTCTCTCAAAACACACATTTTCATTCCATTTTGATACTTTTTCTTGAGACAAGAACCGCATCAACATTCAGAGATGTATTAAAGCAAATGAATACAGTGGTACCTCAGGTTAAGTACTTAATTCGTTCTGGAGGTCTGTTCTTAACCTGAAACTGTTCTTAACCTGAAGCACCACTTTAGCTAATGGGGCCTCCTGCTGCTGCCGCACCGCCGGAGCCCGATTTCTGTTCTTATCCTGAAGCAAAGTTCTTAACCTGAAGCACTATTTCTGGGTTAGCGGAGTGTGTAACCTGAAGCGTATGTAACTTGAGGTACCACTGTAGTTCTGTTCCAATCCACACATTAATTAGATCAAGCCATTTTGTATAAAAATGTAGAAGATCAGATTTCTCAAGTATCCCTATGAGCGTACAGTGAGAATTCCATTACTAAACCGCTCCTTGTATATTGGTGCTGACAGTGGCGTCAAGCTCAGATTGCACATACGGTAGTTACGTGTAATACATAGCGTGGCCCTGAATACTTATATTCTCAGATAACCAGTCAGCTGGTTGCCACAACAGTGGGAGAGCCTTTCTTCTCTTTATTTCTTGCTGAACCACTTTCACTGTGGGCAGAGGATTATTCAGAGCACATTGTTGAAGCTGCTGATTATGTAGGGATAGGACGAAGAACCCTGCTCACAGCTGTCATCCCACTGTGCTCAACGGCACTTTCAAACAAATGAATATGGATGGCTTTTTGGATAAATGTGTCTGTCTCCCCTTGATGTCTGAAGGTACACAAGAAGAAGGTGACGAATATTAATAGAAATCACCTCTTGCTTGGTCCAACCAAGGCTGTCCAAATCTTTTCTATGCCTCCAATTAACTGTGGCTGTCAATCCTTAGATTACTTTAAAAGCAGGGAGAGAGAAAGGCACAATTATGGCCAGAAGCTTCATTGTTCCCAGGCAAAGTTATGGACCGACTGATGTGAATGTGAGAAATTTAAGGACATGAAAAATCCACCCATTGAAATCAATTAGGATTTGCAAATGTTTAATTGTTAGGGTGAGGCTGGGGTCATGACTAACCATATCCAAATCCTGACTTGGCAAATGTGCATTTCAGCTTTGGGTGCCTGTGGCTGTATCTGAAGATGTCAGGAATGCATGCATTTGTTGATGAAGCAAAGGTAGAAACCAAACACTTAGCATTGGTACCAGGCCTGGCCAATCCAGAGGCTTCACACTGCTAACCAACTGCAAAGGCTGATGTTGCTGACCCCATTCACCTCTTTTCCTTATGTGAACTCAGCACATGTTAGCTCACCAGGCTAGGGTTACAGAACCCAGTCAGATGCAGCATATTTCAACACTGTGAGAATTTGCTTGGGCAATCCTTGGTCTCACATGCTCCCTTTCCTCTCTCCTCCTCTGGCAGGGCGAAATGAGGAGACATCTGAAGATGAGAGATAATTGTTTACTAACCTAATGAGTCAGTACCAGAAACCACGGCTGACTCCTCCCTTGACACACACACACACACACACACTCTCTCTCTCTCTCTCTCTCTCTCTCTCTCTCACACACTCTATATGCAACCCTTCACCAATTTGTGCTTAAATGGCCCAACTCATAACAGTAATGGCATTTTCTTTATTATTCCAAGGGCAGCCAATGTGTTCCCCACTGGATTTTGTTGGTCAACTACTCCCATCAGTCCCAGCCAACATGGCCAATTGTCAGGGCTGATGGGAACTGTAGTTCCACCACATCTGGACTACCTTATTTTAATTGCCATCTCTTTTCTCCCTTTCTAATGCTTTTCTGAAAAAAACTAGAATGCTGTGTTGCTTGGATCTTTTGTGGATAATTGTAGGTTAAAAAAAAAGAACAGTCAGGATCTATCCACTCTCTCCTTTATAGAGAGTCTAAAAACTTGCAGAATAATCATTTCTAATGATAATGACAGAGAAAAATGGCATGATAAATCAATACAATTTCATGATCCATATTCAAGTGCAGCCCCTCCCGTCGCCTTCAAGAATAGATCCACAGAATGTATTACATAATTAGGCTTTCCTAAGGTGACACAAGGGACACGGGTGGCGCTGTGGGTTAAACCACAGAGCCTAGGACTTGCCGATCAGAAGGTCGGCTGTTCGAATCCCCGCGACGGGGTGAGCTCCTGTTGCTCGGTCCCTGCTCCTGCCAACCTAGCAGCTCGAAAGCACATCAAAGTGCAAGTAGATAAATAGGCACCGCTCCGGCGGGAAGGTAAACGGCATTTCCATGTGCTGCTCTGGTTTGCCAGAAGCGGCTTAGTCATGCTGGCCACATGACCCGGAAGCTGTATGCTGGCTCCCTCGGCCAATAAAGGGAGATGAGCGCCACAACCCCAGAGTTGGTCACGACTGGACCTAATGGTCAGGGGTCCCTTTACCTTTACCTTTAAGGTGACACAGGGAACACGATTCTTGGAATTAGTTCTGAAGCAAGGTTCCCTCGTGGCAAAATCACCACGCACTTTCCTCTCTGGTAGGCATGCCGCCAACAGCTTTAAAGGATCATTAGGCAAACTTTTTAAAGTGTTGAGAAAATTGAATGTAACAGTTATGGGCACAAACTGAGATGGGAAATCCCAGCGATGCGGGACTCTGTGTCAAAACACAGACCCAATGGAGGTAGACAAAAGTAAAATGCGATACAAAGCAGTGCCTAGGAAGGCAACTGATCTGACAAGATCTAAAAGGATTGAACTCCTAATGGAGTTGCTTGCTGCTTCCAGCCTCTCCAGGAATACCAGACATATCAGGTTGGACAGATTTGGTTTTCTCCCAGTTTCCCATTCTTTCCAAGTTCAGTATGCCATGTTTTTGCATCAGTTTGTGATTTATTTGTTGTTGTTTTTAAGGTCACGTGAAAATATTTACAGGTGCATTTTGGCTCATACTCATTCTTAGGAAAATTTAAGTAATTTTGTGTAAGTCCCTTCCACTAATATAATGATTTATTTATTTATTGTACTTTTCTGAATATTCTTTACATATTCACTGACAAACTGGAACGTGTCCAGAGGAGGGCAACCAAAATGGTCAAAGGCCTGGAAACGATGCCTTATGAGGAACGGCTAAGGGAGCTGGGCATGTTTAGCCTGGAGAAGAGGAGGTTAAGGGGTGATATGATAGCCATGTTCAAATATATAAAAGGATGTCATATAGAGGAGGGAGAAAGGTTGTTTTCTGCTGCTCCAGAGAAGCGGACACGGAGCAATGGATCCAAACTACAAGAAAGAAGATTCCACCTAAACATTAGGAAGGACTTCCTGACAGTAAGAGCTGTTCGACAGTGGAATTTGCTGCCAAGGAGTGTGGTGGAGTCTCCTACTTTGGAGGTCTTTAAGCAGAGGCTTGACAACCATATGTCAGGAGTGCTCTGATGGTGTTTCCTGCTTGGCAGGGGGTTGGACTCGATGACCCTTGTGGTCTATTCCAACTCTATGATTCTATGATTTGTGCTAATGTTTTTCCAACACAAATATTTCTATAAGCATGGTTTGGCTGGGGAACTACATCTCAAAATTTGGAAAAGTGCAAATTTCAGGTGGCATACTGATTCAGGGAGTGAGAATGAGATAGGCCTACATTAAAACACAATACAAATTAATTTCTTCCCCAATAACACACCCACATGGTCTACTCAGCTGGTTTATCTACTAAGAGAAACAAGCAATGAATCAGCTCAGATGAAGCTAGGAAATGATTTACATCACATTTCAGTTTAGAAGGATTAGATGGTAGATTATAGGAAAGACTGATTCCTGAGACATCTGAAAGCTGCTGTCAGTCAGACTACACAATAGACAGACAATTAGTTTGACTCGGTGTAATGTAGCAGCCTATGTTCTATCCCATCCTTTCCCAGTCAATGCCCACCACAGATAGTTGGACCTTAAAGCCATCAATCCCAGCCAGCACAGCCACTAGTTAGAGATGATAAGATTTGTAGTTAAAAACATATGGAAGACAGAATATTGGGGAAGGCTGCAAACAAATTTACTGGAGTGGAACAGCACCTCAATTTGCACCAATTTCAGAATCCAAAGCTCAGTACAGAGGTGTGTGAACTGACATTGTTTGCTCAGGTTTCCTGTTTTGAGGCCAATTTCAGTGGTTGTTTTTCTTCACGGGGTAACGGTTGACCAGTCTTCCACTGAGTTTCACTTAGCAATTTCTATCTTAGCAGTTCAGATCACAGAAGGCTGTTTCTCAGTGTCTCAAGGAACAAAATGTTTTGTTTCATTATGGGGTACTGAACTCATTAATCTAAGAACTTGTCCTTCTTGGGTAGGACTTCCCATTCTTATTAAGTTATTATACTGTTATGTTCCTGGATGAGCTTTTTAAGTATTTTGTACTGAATATTGTTTTATATTTTCTTTTCTTTTTTAGACAGTTTCCCTCTGTTTGTACTTTACTTTGTTAGACGGCTCTGATACTTTTAAAAAATAACTCACTAACAAAGCTTAATTAATTAATGAATAAGCAAGGGAAATCAGAATGTATCCATAATAATGATAGCCATTATTATATAAATAAAACAATTTCTCCTTTGTCAGAGGACAGATTCATTATGACCACCATAGAAAAGGCAAGTAAAGGGGGACATAATAGAAGTAATTATCATTACAGCGGTACCTCAGGTTACATATGCTTCAGGTTACATACGCTTCAGGTTACAGATTCCGCTAACCCAGAAATAGTACCTCGGGTTAAGAACTTTGCTTCAGGATGAGAACAGAAATCGTGCTCCAGTGGCACGGCAGCAGCAGGAGGCCCCATTAGCTAAAGTGGTGCTTCAGGTTAAGAACAGATTCAGGTTAAGTACGGACCTCTGGAATGAATTAAGTACTTAACCTGAGGTACCACTGTATATAGAAAGTGGATAGAGTGAAGTTTTCCTTCCCCACTCATAATGCTAAAACCAGGAGTCATCCAGAAACAATGAATGGAGGGAGCTTCAGAACATTCAATAGGTAATACTTCACTATGGAATTGAGTGCCACCAGATGTAGCAGTGGCCACCAACTTGTATCCTTTTAAAAGCCTAGTAGACAATGGAGGGTAAGGCTATCAGTGCTTACTGATGATTATGGCTATACTACATCCGGCCTCATAAGCAGAATATCTGTTGACATAAGTTGCTGGGGATCTTAAGCAGGATAGAAATATAGTGCTCACATCCTATTTGTGAGAGGTGACTTTAAAAAGTGAGTCATGGTATAAATAATGGTTGAACTAGTTGTATGAAGCTAGCCACTGCTGCTTCTGTAACTCACAGCTCCTGGTGTAACTTCTGACTCCTGGTGGCAAACATCAGAGGTGCTGGAGAAGTAATGGCATTCCCAAGCCTCCCCAACTCCTATTCAACTGTGGTGTGGCTCACTTGTTGTTATATTAAAGGTAAAGGGACCCCTGACCATTAGGTTCAGTTGCGGATGACTCTGGGGTTGGCCTTATTGGCCTTATTGGCCAAGGGAGCTGGCGTACAGCTTCCGGGTCATGTGGCCAGCATGACTAAGCCGCTTCTGGCGAACCAGGGAAGTGCACGGAAACGCTGTTTACCTTCCCGCTGGAGCGGTACCTATTTATCTACTTGCACTTATCCAACTGCTAGGTTGGCAGGAGCAGGGACCAAGCAACAGGAGCTCACCCTGTCGCGGGAATTTGAACCGCCGCCCTTCTGATCAGCAAGCCCTAGGCTCTGTGGTTTAACCCACAGCGCCACCCGTGTCCCTGTTGTTATATTAGGCAGTTAAATTTTCTAAATTAGCAGCACAACTTTAAGACAACTTCAAGGATTACCGTATTACAGATGTAGAACTGGGGACTGAGAGATACCTAAAGTTATTCCACTGAATAACAGCAGAATTCACCTCAATCTAATGAACCATCCTGGCTCTCAAATGGAAACCAATAATTGTTGATACATTCAACAACTGACAGTTGATACATTCATTCATAAACATTTTTCTGTCTGTGTTCAAAGGCAAGTGGACATTCGGTCTATGGTTGTTGGCCAATGATGGCTCATGCATATATCTCCGGTAGTGAAGTTGCAGGTATATGGTCCATTCTTTGTTTTAAGATCAATTCATCCCATAAAATAGTGCAAACACCACTCTTTCTTTCTTTCTTTCTTTCTTTCTTTCTTTCTTTCTTTCTTTCTCAAACTAGGGAGGTGATGAAGATCTCAGGTTGTCTTTCTGTTCATTGGGGTATGTTACCATGGCAACTTTCTTGGCATTGTTAAATGGAAAATTTGAAATGCCATCCTATTAGCTGCATGCTTGCATCCGGTTTCGCCACAGGGGGATCGTGGTTTGCAGTCCTTAACAGCAATTGTCATAAAATATTACTGCTTAAACAATTTTGAAGATAAATATTTTGGGGTGGATCTTTTTTCTGTTGCCTCTGAGCAAGCTGTAAGAGCATACTGTTTCAACATTTAAGCCAGCTGATTGGGAGGTGGGGGGGGGCAGCTGAAGCTGTTTGGTGTGTTGTTGTTGTTTTTTAAACTTTTTTGTTCAGTAGCATTGAAGAGCATCCTCACATACACATGTTACTGTGTGCATGGTACATGTGCAGATGTTTTGATATACTATGTTTTGCCCTTCACAGAATAAAAAAAAACCACTAAACAATATATTACCAAATATATTGTGGAAATATACTTACAACATTCAACCGTTTGCCTGCGCTATTATTTCTGATCATTGCTAAATGTTCTTACATAAGCTGTTTCAAATGGTTATTCTTACGTAGCTCAAAATTAAGTGGGAGAAGTTACCGTAGTTACTGAAGGCTGGTTGGCCCACCATCCATATACACATTGGTTGGTCGCCAGGATTCAACTGTTGAATGGGCTTGGTTTAGTTGAAATTCTGTGATACCCTCTTTGGTTACGGCAAAAACTGCTGCTATTCTGGGAGTCTTAGGGGTACAGTTGTGATTCTTACAAATATATGCCACGTGAGTTTAATTATAGCTAACTGTCTGTGTTACACTTAGAGTAAGGATGAGAGTAGCATCTGTTTAGCTATAATTTATTTCACTAAGTTTCCTCATCAGATCAAAAGAAGTAATGGCTCTTCAGTAATAATCTATATAGGCCATGATAAAATTTCCTTGAAAACATAGTCCTTTGTCAACATAGCAATGTACCCTTCTGTTATACTTAACCCAAACCTGAATAGTTGACTATGGTAAACACTGTCACACACACTTGGTCCTATGCTGCTATGGCAACTAGTTTCTATGATCAATTTATTTTTAAACTACTTATTATGGGGGAGGGGTGATCAATTCAGTTATATGGTATTTGTTTTGCATTCTTTGATCCTAAGATAACAGAGACTACATATGTCATCCTGCAAAAGAATAGATAATGTATCAAAGTTTTAAATATGATAGGTCTTTGATCGTTTCTGGAGCCTTAATAAATGCTGGAATAATATCATTACCAACTCCAAACACAACTTCATTAACCAAATAATGATAGTTTAATGTAGCACATTAGAAACATTTATAGGAGGGGTGCACTGGGCAGAGAAGCAAGGAGATCAAAAGCGGGGAAATGCAAATTCATACGTGATTTTCATAAACAGCTGGAGATGAAGGAAAACTTCAGACAAATGGGAAAATGTATGCAAATTTGCCAGGAAGAAAAACAAAAGCTTGTATTGTCATTCTACAACTCTACTGCACAAGGAACAATGTTACTTTAACTAACGTGGCACCTGGGCTACAATTCACAGAACCACCACTTGGAAATTCTATACATGTGTAGGAGGGACTTCATATTCACCTATCATGCTTTTCATGTTTATCCTCCTTTTCTGCGAAAACTTTACATATACCCACACACAACTACTGTAATGATGGAAATGGATAGGATAAGCAGTGAAGGCTGGTCCATTCAGGCAGATGTGGTGTCCCTGCTTGTCTGCCTTCTTACTTACAACCAGCCAAGGTGCTGGCATTGACTATCAAATTCCTCCTCCTTAAAAGAAAGAAACCTCCAGATGTACCTGCCTGGAAGAAATAGCTAAGAAATTCCACGGGCAGCAAAACTTTGATTAGTTTTATTTCTCACGGGGCCTCACACATTACTTTCGAGGACCAGTAAGTCATCAGTACTCTATAATGATCAGAATAATCTATGTAGCTTAACCTTAGAATAAACTTCTTATCTCTGCATACAGAGCAAAGAGTCTCCTTCTTCTAAAAAAGGGCAATTTTTCTTAGATTCCCCATAGTCTAAGCACCATCCATTACATTTCACATGATTATTTCACTTGAAGTTGTCATAAATTGCCCAAATCAACACTTTAGCATGTGATGATGTTTTTTCACATAAAATGTAAATTTCATTTTATATAAGGGTTCAGCAACAAGGGGGTTTGTATCAGAAGTGTATTTAGGGGAGAACAACCGATTTAGCCACACAGGGTGTGGAGCACCTAGGCTTCCCAAAGGGATGCCACAACTTTTATTTAGGATGGAGCAAACAAGAGCCTGGGGGCACCAAATTTTGGTGTCACACAGGGCGCCAGTGCAATTTGAGACCAGAAGGTCTGTCACTGCACAATTTACACTATTTGATTTCCATAAGCATAAGTTTGCATTGCCAGATTTTGATGAATCTGTTCTAATTAGAGTAAAAGGAGAACAAAAGAGAGGTAAATCTAAAACTATTACCTGAAGAGCCACTGATGGTTGCAAGTACACAGCCCGAAACATTTTGACAAAATAATAGTCCACAGGGGCAACAATTATATAAGTCCCTTTTCAAAAGCTGCTTCCTCAGAGTTTTGCTTCAATGCACATTTTTACCAGAAGAATGTCCTAAACGACCCCAAGGAAGCACCTTTTAAACAAATTCAATTACAATTTTTTTTTTCAATTTTCCATGTTGTGTTAAGACTTTTTCAAATTCACCCAGGTTCCAAAATATACTTATTCATTTGATTCCATATATGAGTCACTTCCTATAAAATATCTTGAAAGACTGTCACCAACAATTAAAACAATCCCATTTATACAAAAAATTCAAAACAATTACATGGAAAATACCAGCAAATTGCAGCTGTTAACGGCTACACCCTTTAACAGATGTGTTATTTAGGCAATGTGGATATGGTTTGGTATCATGTTGTGGCTTTATCAAGCTTGGAGCTAGATGGTTCTCAGCCCATCACATTTGTCTGTTCAATGGAATAGCAGCTGAAACTATTATTCCATACCACAAGTACCTAAATGGAAGCCACGTAACATAACATGCTAATCAGTAATGTGTTTTGTTGTTGATGATCAAATTTGATTACATTTTGGGAAGGTTAACCCTACAATTAATTGATGAGGCAAACTTGAAATTGAAAATGAGAAACTCAATAAAAGAAAGGAAGAAATATAAGAATGAATAAGGGATCACACACTGTTTAGAAAGGTAATACACTATTGAATGATTAATCTATTAAGTGAAAAAATAGGATTCAAAAACACCTGATGAAAATGCTGAAGGAAATCCACAACTTATCTGAAATGTTGACTCCTGTTTTTAATCCTTCCTCCTCCTGCAGAAAGCACAGTTGAGAGGTTGAAACCCAGTCCTCCATTATTGTCCATTTAAAATTATGACGATATTTACTGTTATGGAGGTGAATGGGGAGGAGGCTTCACCAAATGGCTGCTCAAAAACTGCATGGTTATTCCTCTAATAAGGAATTCACGTGTTCATTTACAACACTGTCTGGATGCAAACTGCAAATCCAAGGGTGAAGAGCCACCACAGAAAAGGTTTTCTCTCATGTTTCCAGCCATCACACTAGAGTCACTAAATGGTTAATATGCATGATGGAACCAAATCTTTGTTTGGAAAAGGAGAGGGACTATGTTGCTTGTAAAAACATCTTCATTTCCCAACCAGCATATTATGTAAAAAAGAAAAGGAAAGGAAAAGATTACTACTGCTTGAATCCCTCCTGAAAGTTTTTTCAAAGGCTCCTAGGTCAAGTAGGATAGCCTCAGTCACTTAAAAGGTCTGGTGAGACACAGATTGACAGCTGGAATGCCAACAAATAAGCCATGCTGCAGCCCTGGGGTCTTCAAGTACCCTGAAGATCTGATACCGCTCTTACACACAAGCCTTTCTGACAGCCTTCCGGAGAGCTTTAATACTTGGGGTGTTACTAATTTGAAACCTCTATACCAATCAACACTGGAAATCTCAGTGCCTTTGCTTTTGTAGTCATAAATTACAACCACGCTTGCATGATTAATCCCAGGAAGATGATTTGCAATGAACTGCAGAGTTTAATTGGGATGTAAATCATGAAACTGGTTATAAACTTAGACTGATGTAACAATAATAAATGATTAGACTTTCTTCACTTGTTTTGCATGCTTAATGTAATGCTAAATTAATGATCTTCTGGTAGCCTTTACATTCCAACAGTTGTAATCAGATGGCAGAACATCATCTAATCACTCTCAGGAAAGCTGGTTGTCAACAGGCTAAAGAAAGCACATCTAGTGGAGACAAGCAGAAGTGGCCAGAAATCAAGGCCTTCAGTGAGTTATAGAGTGAAGTGCATAGAGTGGGTAGAAATACAAGTAGGATAAAGAGTGCACATCACTATGGGTAAAGGGCATAAAGAACAGTTATTTTAGACACTGGGTTTATCCCCATTTCCTCATGTTCCACTGCTTTCCCTGAGAGAGAACCACTCTTTACTGCTCAATTGGAGCAAACAGCAATTTCTGTAGATTGCCATTTGTTTCAATTTAGAGCAAAAGAGCAGGTTTTTCCTGGGAAAGGAGTAGAGCAAGGGGGAAACCTCTCAGACCCATGCTTTCTGGGCACAGCACAATTGGAAGTTTGGATGAGCCCAGTGTTATGTATGCACTAAAGGGTGATAATGTTACTGCTGCTTAGCCTCTGAGATCCTATTCTGTTGGTGGTGGGATGCTCCTGCTGTTGCTGTCTGCCTTCAGGGGAAGTGGGGAAGTGTTTAAAAACGTTGTATGCCAATATGTGAATGCTGTCTCCATGGGATATATATATATATATAAAAAAAACCAATTAGAATTTGAAAATACATAATGGTATCAGTCGGGTGCCACCTCTATGGGACCGAGATGTCGCTGGGCTCCTCAATATCTGTTGGGAGGGGACCAAGCCCCCTCAATGTTGATGCGGCAGAGGAGGCCAAGTGCAACATGCTTCCATGGCTAACATTAAACAGATGTGTCTTTTGGTGCTGCGCTGCCCCATCGATCAGCTGATCTGCAGGACGCCATGGCCCCCAAATCCCTCTCTCCCTTCTGCTCATTCTCCCTCCTCACTTTAAAGTGCCAACCAAGATCTAGGCTCATGCATTACTTTCTGTATGGAATAATGGAAAACTTCCATCAGCTCCTGCCTGCCTGTTCCTCACCAGCTTTCCCCAGAGCCTCAACTTCTAGCAGCGGGTTAGACTGAAAGCTGCTCCAGGCAGCCTGACTCTTTGCTGCTGCTGCAAGGCCTTGATCGCTTGGGCTGAGGAGTGGATGTTGCTGCTATCACCACAATGCTCTTACTGCTGTTTGCAAGAATGCCTCCTTTTTTTGGCCTTGCACGGTGCTGCCTGCATGAAGGGGAAAAAGAGAGAGTCGGAGCCCAGGCGATGCACTCTTTAGCCACTGTTCCCCAGTGCTGTTGTTACTGCTGCTGTTTTTGTGAGCTGAAGTTGTGAGTTCTCTGTTCCCAAATCCTGCCCCACCACTGCCACCAGAACAACATTCAGAGTTCAACAGATTGGTCCTACAGTTCAGCAGACCCGCTGCCCCAGGCCTTGGGAGCAAATACTAGTCTCAGCGGCTGGGGTGGTTGGGTGTGGAACTTGGGAGCAAAGAGCTCTTTAGCCACCTATCCCTGGCACTGCTGTTGTTGTTGTTGTTGTTGCTGTTGTTGTTTTTGTGGGCTGCAGTGAATTTAACACTGGTGTGGTGTAACACATGCCAAGTTTCTTGTGTGAGATGTCACACAAATGCTGCCAGCCCTCCCCCCTCTGCTTTGTAAGTTCGTGCCTCTGGCCTCAGTTAAATTATTGTCATGCACAACTAGTTCCCCACACAACCATTAGTGCTACTGGAAGTGATATGAATGCATATCCCAACCTGCAAGAGACACATCCAGTCAATTTAGTGGAATTCAAAGAGCATTGTGATGAGGATGTAGAATTGAATCAGTTGTACTTGCATATGTCTGTTGCTGCATCAGATTTCAAAATAGCCTGGCTGTGCAAAGTAATGAAAGTTTGCATATAAAAGAAGAAAAGTAAATAATTTAAGGTTCTTTTAATAGCCAAAATGAGTTTGGCTTATGTTATTAATTCAGCTTCTCAATCATTTGTCAAAACTGCTATCTAAACGTGCATGCCTTGAATATACATTATTATTTTTTTGCAATGGTGGAAAAAAATTGCTGGAGGAAAATTTGCTGGTGCGATCACTTTGCATCCGTCTCCTGATAGCGGCCTGGCTGCTGACATGACATTTTAATCACCCTGTGAATCTATAAGAATACTAAATGGGGCAGCTTTTTCTTCTTCTACCATTCAACTAGTACAAGTGTGAATATTGTACCTATGAACAAAACTACCCTACCGCTAATGCTAACAAATCAAAGTGCTGGTATTGAAAAGGACATCTGCCCAAACTAGAAAACAGCCTTTTCATATTAAAATGTTCATTATACCAGAGACATATGCAGCATTCTGAGATGCATCAATATTCTTATTGGTGTCTTACTCATTTTATTGGTATCTTATCTTATTTTACTGGGCAACTTACACCTGCCAGGAGCAGTGCCTCAAAACTTTCCATATGTCTAGGACAGGACAAAGATCTGGTCTCCGAAGCCCACATTCCCAGCATGTTTGCACTCCTGTCTCAATGAGATCTACGATGGCTTGGTCATGTCCACAGAATGGAAGGTGGCAGGGTTCCCAAGGATGTGCTTTATGGGGAGCTGGCTTCAGGCACCAAGCCTGTTGGCAGACCAACTCTGTGTTATACAGATGTCTGCAAATGTGGCAAGAAGGTTGGCAATGCTAACCTGCTGGGTGGAAATCCCTTGCAGATGAAGAAGCAGAAGCAGAAGAAGCAGAAGAAGCAGAAGAAGCAGAAGCAGAAGCAGAAGGAGAAGGAGAAGGAGAAGGAGAAGGAGAAGGAGAAGGAGAAGCAGAAGCAGAAGCAGAAGCAGAAGAAGAAGAGGAGGAGGAGGAGTAGTTTGGAATTGATATCCCACTTTATCACTACCCTAAGGGGTCTCAAAGGGGCTAACTATCTCCTTTTCCTTCCTCCCCCACTACAAACACTCTGTGAGGTGAGTGAGGCTGAGAGACCTCAGAGAAGTGTGACAAGCCCAAGGTCACCCAGCAGCTGCAAGGGGAGGAGCGGGGACGCGAACCCGGTTCACCAGATTGCGAGTCCACCACTCTTAACCACTACAGCACCACAGAACATGGAGACAGACAGACAAACAGATTGTTTATCCACAGCAGTGACCATAGGGGAAATGATTGCTGGGAGGAGCACAGAGAGAAGAAACACCACGGTGCATCTGTAGCAGTGAAATCGGATGCCTTCATGTGTCACAGCTGCAAACAGAAAACAAACAAAAAACCCATGCCTCTCCCACGTCAGTCTCTACAGCCACAGCAGGTCCTGTAACTCTCCAACAGTTTGACTTTACCCTCGATTGCACACTCTTCCATTGTCTCTCGAGACACATGGATGCCAACAGTACCAGACATACAAGCAATATTCTCAGATGCCTCAGGTTTTTTACTGGTATTTCATGCTATTACCAACCATTGTGCAGCAGCCACATTTTGAAGATTGGAAGAGCTGTCACCCATATCTCAACAACTTGAAGCAAACCTGGAGGTTGATGGATGCATCAAAATTCCATACACATACAATAGCAAATTACAATACTCAGAAGGCCTTTCCCTTACGTTATAAAATAATTTAATTATTTCCTTCCACAATCATAAGTGATGTTCAAAATTCACATACAGTGGTACCTCTGGTTAAGAACTTAATTAATTCTGGAGGTCCGTTCTGAACCTGAAACTGTTCTTAACCTGAAGCACCACTTTAGCTAATGAGGCCTCCTGCTGCTGCTGCGCAATTTCTGTTCTCATCCTGAGGTAAATTTCTTAACTCGAGGTACTACTTCCTGGTTAGCGGAGTTTGTAACCTGAAGCGTTTGTAACCCAAGGTACCATTGTACATATCTCTCCCTCTATTTCTTTTCTTTTTTTAATCCTCTGCTGGCCATTGTAGTTACTCACAATCCTTCTTCTATTTTCAGTGCTCAAGCCAAGACAATACTATCCATGCACAAGAGGGAATTGAGCGAATCCCAAAGTTGGCAGAAGGAGAGAATAGCCCTATGAAGACTGAGCATGCTCTATAGTGGCAGAATGCTTAATGTCTGCTACAATAGTGGTGAGATGAAAACTCAGGGGGAAATGGAATTGAATTGAGAATTGTGGAAGAAGTCATGGGTGATTGGAAGAACAAGATGAATCATCACAACATTTTGTTACAAGTCTCTGTGGACCGCCCTCCCATCAGATGTCAAGAAGATAAAGAACTACACAACTTTTAGAAGACATCTGAAGGCAATTGTTAATGTTTGATGTTTTATTGTGTTTTTATATGCCTTGGAAGTTTCTCAGAGTGGGCTGGTATTATTATTATTATGTTTTACTGATAATTTGTTAATTATTGTATATAATTTTTGTTGTATTTGTGATGTTCTGTTCTGCTATTGTTATTTATTGTTTGTAAGCCACTTTGAGATTCATATGGATTAAAAACAGCATAAAGATATAATCAATCAATCAATCAATCAATCCATGAAATGTTATTGTGATATCTCAGCCACTGAGAGCCAGTGTGGTGTAGCAGTTAAGAGCGGTGGACTCGTAATCTGGGCAACCGGGTTTGTGTCTCCGCTCCTCCACATACAGCTGCTGGGTGACCTTGGGCCAGTCACACTTCTTTGAAGTCTCTCAGCCCCACTCACCTCACAGAGTGTTTGCTGTGGGGGAGGAAGGGAAAGGAGAATGTTAGCCGCTTTGAGACTCCTTTGGGTAGTGATAAAATGGGATATCAAATCCAAACTCCTCCTCCTCCTCCTCCTCCTCCTCCTCTTCTTCTTCTTCTTCTTCTTCTTCTTCTTCTTCTTCTTCTTCTTCTTCTTCTTCTTCTCTTACAGAGGAATATTATAATATAGTGTATGCTGCATTTTCCACCTCCTCTTGAAAACAACTTGGTGGGGACTGAGATTGTATTCTAGCTTGAAATGCAGAATTCTCTCCTGAATGTGTGGACCAAGTTTCATTCTAAAATCTCAGTATGCAAGAAAGATAAACAATCAAGAATACCCAAAGGGCATGTTCAAGCAAATACATTTTATTTATTTATTTCTCTATAGTTTCAGGCTGGAGACTACTTACTATAGTTAACATAGAGCAGGGTGGGTTTGGTTCTGTTTTGTTTTGCAGGGTGTCTTGTGGAGTTGGCTTAGCTTACCATAGTCTGCAAAATATTCAGTTAAAAAAAACAACTTAAATGTTTAAGGTTCTATCCAACCTGGCGGCTGAAGGCATATGTGGCTAATTTAGCATCTTTCCCAGGATAAACGATGGAAAAATCACTGGGGCATAAAACCACAACCTGTTCAGAGTTAATCATGATCATTAATCTCCGCACCACATTTTCCTGTCCCTTGTGAAAAATTGGATGTTGACAGGAATTGACTTCATTTTTGTTTACTGAATATCAATGAAGTCCAGACCAGAGGCTGTTGGCCTCTGAGAACTTTTATTTATTTATTTATTTATAAAAATGATTCTGTCTGAAAAGCTGAATTCTCAGGTGGCCTACTAATAGTTTAAGAACTGGGCGGGGTTGCCTCCTGGGTCTCTTTCCCCTAATTAATATGTGTGTGGCGAGGAGAGACAGCAACACTGCAGAACTTAGTCCTAGCGAAGTTGTCAAAGTATTAGAAACAACTGAGGACTCATCCACACTTTAATTTTTGCTGTAATTTTTAGGAACATGTTTGTGATTTGCAGGCACAAGTCTGAGGGGGGAGGGTTGTTCCACCGATTTCCCCATGGAAACTTGATTTATATTTGTTCCAATTAAGAAGTAAACAGTGGGTTTCCCAGTGAAAGTGGAGGAACAAAATGCCTGCTTATAAATCACATTATTGTGCATAGAATTTGCAGCAAAAATGACAGAGTGGTTCAAACTTCTGCCTTTAATAGCAATCAGAAGTGCAGAAACCAGCCAGTGATACTTTGTCTCTACGCCATACAGGAAAAAATTACCACCTGGCTAACAACTACACTTTGAGATGCTATCAGAGATACAATAGCAGCAAATGACTATAAAGTTGGCAATCACAGGGTCTAAATATAAAAATATTTTTTTTAAAAAATATAAGAATAAATATACAGTACAATGGCATGTTTTTAGAAAACAACTTTTCTAAATAGCAATCAAATGCCTTTAAGCAAGAGCCAAATTAAATAGAAATTAGTGAACAAACATTTGATTCCTGAAATATTTTATGTTGTTACATTCCTTTCTTACTCCCTTTCTATTTACAAAACAGATGAATATTAATGGCACTTTTGACTCATAATTAGCCGCCCAAAATAAATTCCTGCTGGGTGATAAAAAGAGCATTATATAGAAGTAATGAACAGCTCATTCTCCAGCAGACACATTCTCAAAACATAATTGTTTACAAAGAATATTTATATCTGTACTGCAGCATTCTATAGTGCAGATAAGCAAAATTAGGGCAAAATGCTCAGAAAAATGGAACAGAACTCTACGCCCACAGTGTCGTTTAGGCCCCTTCACCAGGATCTAGTTAAAAGAATCAAAATACAAAAGGCACTTCTCCAATTCAGTCAGCTAGAATAGGTCCCCTGAAATTAACTGACCTAAGTTAGTCACACCCACCTATTTCATGGGTTTATTGTGAAGGATCCCCTACATTTACAATACAAGTTTTAAGCCCTTTCTCTGTGGATGTATCCACAGCAGTGAACTGAGGAGGAATGAATACTTGGAGGAGTGCAGAAAGAAGAAACACCATGGTACAGCTCCATCAGCCCAACCAGATGCCTCAACCTGACCCTGCTGCAAGAAAACATGTCTCTCCTGTATCGATCTCTACAGCCACAGCAGGCACTGTAACTCTCCAATTTTTTTACTTAACCCCTGACAGCACATTCTTCCATTCCATCTCTCGAGACAGATTAATGCCAACCAGCTATTCTGAATATGACTAACGTTGAATACAACGTTCCGCCTGGATCAAGCCAATTCGCTGTTATTGATGGCTGGTGGCACATCTCTCTGGTGTGGTTCAGGGCTGGAGGAGAAAAGTCAGGCACCTGGAATATAACTGGTGAATGAATGAATAGACCGTTCTTTGCAGCAAGAAGCTGAAAGATGTGTGTGTCTTCACTCTTGCATGTTCGACATTGGCCAACTAGTCTATAAACAGATACCATGCAAGACATCATAAGCCCCCAGTATATGTTTATCACAAAAGAGTGTCTCTGTAGGTTTTTGCCCAGAACTTCCTACTAATAAATGAAGTGGGGAACACAAATAATTAAAGAAGACTGTAAAAAGCTTGGATAAGACCTTGCCAACAAAGGTCCGTATAGTAAAAGCTATGGTTTTCCCAGTAGTGATGTATGGAAGTGAGAGCTGGACCATAAAGAAGGCTGATCGCCGAAGAATTGATGCTTTTGAATTATGGTGCTGGAGGAGACTCTTGAGAGTCCCATGGACTGCAAGACAAACAAACCTATCCATTCTTAAGGAAATCAGCCCTGAGTGCTCACTGGAAGGACAGATCGTGAAGCTGAGGCTCCAATACTTTGGCCACCTCATGAGAAGAGAAGACTCCCTGGAAAAGACCTTGCTACTTCAACAATAAAATAGGCATACTAGCAGAACTATTTAACCCCCTTAGGCTGCAAGACCAATCCTACTTATGCTGATTTGTGTATGTGTGTGTGTGTTGAACTGAGGGATCCTTCCTCTTGCTTCTACCAGCTCAGCTAACCTTCAGCTGGCCACTGAATGTGAAGGCAGATCAAAGACCTATTGGAACATTCCCTACTGGCTGAAGCCCTTGAAATGAGGCATTTAATGAGCATGGCTGAGCTGGCCTGGGATCCACTGGACCCTGAGCTGCCCTCACAGTTGCTGCTGGCCAATATTGGGCCTTATTCACCTGCCTCCCCTGCATTGTTGCCGCCATGAGTGGCCAAGTTAGTGGCGCACACATTGTATAGCACTGGCACTGCAGCAGAAGGAAGTTTGGATTGCTTTCTTAAATAATTGCAAGCTGCTGAAATAGACCCGTAAGCCAAAGTTTGCTGGGACAAACGTCCAACAAACTGAATACGAGGCAACACATTTCCAGTGAGTAAACTTCAACCTGTCATTTTAGTGTGGAATAGCAAATTCAGCTATGTGGTGATAAGCTGGCAATTTGATCCATCGATGACAACAAACTTCTTACTATATTCAGTTGCAGAACATGGTGACAATGCATATTTTGAAAACAGCACAGCCTGTGACAGGATTTTGAAAGCAGTTGAAAGCAAAAGACAGGATTTTGAAAGCAGAAGCACAGAATCACAGAACTGTAGAGTTGGAAGGGACCCTGAGGGTCATCTAGTCCAAGCCCCTGCAATGCAGGAATATACAGCTGGTCCATACAGGGATTGAACCTGCAACCTTGGTGTTATCAGCACCATGGTCTAACCAACTGAGCAGTTACAAGGGCAGCAGCGTTTAGTAAGCCCCTCTTTGCACCCTTCATGAGAGTGATTATATTGAAATAATTCCCAAAATGGATCTTTGATTTCTGCCCATTTCCTTCCTTCACCTAGCTGCATAATACTACAGAGGACTTTTCAACTTCACTTTTGACTTCTTTGATTCACACATTCTAGCACCCACTAGAGATTCACTAACCCTCTTTCATAATATTAGAGCTCGAGGCCATCCAAAGAAACTGAATGCTGTAAGATTCGGGCGAGGGGAAAAAAGAAAGTGCTTCTTTACACAGCATAATGTTAAACTATGAAATTCACTCCCACAAGAGATAGTGATGGGGAGCACCTTGGATGGCTTTAAATGATGATTAGACAAATTCATGGAGGATAAGGCTACTAGAAGAAGAAGAAGAGTTTGGATTTGATATCCCGCTTTATCCCTACCCTAAGGAGTCTCAAAGCGGCTAACAATCTCCTTTCTCTTCCTCCCCCACAACAAACACTCTGTGAGGTGAGTGGGGCTGAGAGACTTCAGAGAAGTGTGACTAGCCCAAGGTCACCCAGCAGCTACAGGTGGAGGAGCGGGGAATCAAACCCAGTTCACCAGATTATGAGTCCACCACTCCTAACCACTACACCACGCTCTCATACTGGCTCTCCTACTAGCCACAGCTATGTGATGGCCATGTTCTACCTCCATTGTACAAGGCAGTACAGTGGTACCTCGGGTTACAGACGCTTCAGGTTAAAGACGCTTCAGGTTACAGACTCCGCTAACCCAGAAATAGTACCTCGGGTTAAGAACTTTGCTTCAGGATGAGAACAGAAATCGTGCGGTGGCGGCACAGCAGCAGGAGGCCCCATTAGCTAAAGTGGTGCTTCAGGTTAAGAACAGTTTCAGGTTAAGAACGGACCTCCAGAACGAATTAAGTTCTTAACTCGAGGTACCATTGTATTCCGAAAGCATGGTAGTGCAAGTAGATAAATAGGTACCGCTGCCAGGTGAAGGTAAATGGCATATCAGCGAGCTCTGGTTTTCATCACAGTGTTCCCTTGCGCCAGAAGCAGTTTAGTCATGCTGGCCACATGACCTGGAAAGCTGTCTGTGGACAAACACCGACTCCCATGGCCCGAAAGCAAGATGAGTGCCACAACCCCATAGTAGCCTTTGACTGGACTTAAGCATCCAGAGGTCCTTTATCTTTACCTTTTACCTATTCATCTGCTGGGAATGACAAGAAGGGGGGTGCTGTTGCACTCAGGCCCTGTTTCAGGGCTTCTCACAACTAGCTGGTTGACCACTATGACAACAGAACACTATCAGTGATCCAGCAGGGCTTTTCTTACGTGCTTATAATGCCCCAAGTCACCTATAATATATTTCTAGCCTTAAATAAATAGTTTTGCCAGCATCACCTTGAAATCCCTCAATTGTTTCACTAAACGGCAGTGAACTTGTCTTGAACTTCCCTTTGAACTTGCTTTAAAGGCCCCGTTCAGGTTCCAATATGCATCTCAGCTATGTGGATAGGAGAACTCATTCAGTTCTAGTGGACTTACTGCAAGACAACTGGGTCCATAATTAAAAAAGAGATTATCTTTATAAGATATTTGACCAGTGACTACCAGATTTTACCCTATTTTGGCAGAAATACATTATGCAGAAGTAGATAAAGAATGTGGTACCCTCCATATATTGTTGGGCTTCAAATCCCATTAAGACCTATCAGCATGTTGGGAGTTGTAGTTCAAAAACATCTGGAGAACATCATGTAGCCTACTCTTGGACTATACCCAAAGAAACAGTTTTCCACACTTCTGGGAATAGTAACCCTGAATCCCGCTTCTGTGCATAAGTTTCTAAGTGGATATGGGAAACTGCATATGTGGAAAGCTGTTCATGGCATTTGATATATCATGACAGTTTTGCACATAATAGTGATTAGCATGCATGTGTAAACTTCATTATTCTTTTAGGCTACGATACCCTATCCACGTATCTAAGAGTTTATCCTATGAATTCCATGGAACTTGTGTAGACTGTTAGGATATTTCCGTTCCACCTTAAGAAGGGAGCAGGTTGTTGTGTCACAGCCTGCGTATTTCCTGTTCACAGGAAGTTTATATAGCTGTTGTTTTTTCTCTCTGTGCCTGAACATCGAAGCAGGCAGTCATGTTTGTTCTTTGTTCTGACGAACACTGAATAAAGTTGTAAATAATGCTCTCCTGGGTGCATCTTTCGTTGTACGAACTCTGCTGAAAGAGCGTGCACCAGCCTTGGAATGTGGCATGTTATTTCTGAGGCTCGTGTCGCTAATTGACTGATACTGCGTTTCTACAAGAGATCGACGGATCGTCCGGAGACAGCGTGGGGGCATGATGGCCTCTGTCTCCCTGGCAGTATCCCAACAGTGCAGGATGGCACTGCTCATGAACTTTTGGTGGGAGATCTTTCTAAAGAATCCAAGTGCACTGGGCCACTTCATCTTAATTGGTCATTTAATCAACAATTTCCAGGTTTTATTTTCCTGCATGATAGTAATTATTATTTATTTAATCCCTCTTTAGACTCTAATTTCTGCCAATCTTCAGGATTACTAGCCTCTTATTTTTCAGAGCTAAGGATTTAAAGGCTGGTGTTACCTCCGTTAGTAACCTTGCTAAAAATGTAAAAGTGTGAAATGAGTAGTTGCATTTTCTGATCTGTAGGCTAGATTGAATGTGAACCAGAAGATAACACAAACATACTTGTGAAGCTGAGAGTCATGAAAGAATGTTACAGGTTATTATTCGCTAAAGATTTTATTTTGCCCTAAAAATGCCTGAACATCACTATACCATATGCTTTGTTTTGATATCACTGACTTAGGAAAAAATATATCTTTGTAAGTCATATTGGAAGTACAGTGGTACCTTGGAAGTTGAACGCAATCTGTTCTGGAAGTCCGTTCGACTTCCAAAACATTCAGAAACCAAGGCGCGGCTTCCAATTGGCTGCAGGAAGCTCCTGCAGCCAATTGGAAGCCGCAGAAGGCCCATCAGACATTCAGCTTCCAAATAACGTTCACAAACCAGAACACTCACTTCCAGGTTTGAGGCGTTCGGGAGCCAAAATATTCGAGTTGCAAGGCATTTGGGATCCAAGGTACGACTGTATTAATACTTTTAAAAGAGGCATTTGGGAATGTATCATTTCAGCTACCACATTTTGTAACTTGGTATTTTATTTTCTATTTTTCACAAATTGCTTTCCAGAAGATTCCAGTGAATGGAAAGCAAGAGGATCACATTCAGTTGTTTGATAATGCACACACACAGCCATATAGGAGTGCTAGTGTGGTGTAGTGGATAATGGGGACTTGTGGTTCGAGGACCCAATCCCCGCTTTGTGGAATGAAGACACACAGACACAGAATATAAGGTTAATGGGCAAGAAAAGGCCACAACTTTATTGAGTACAGCAAGTGAAAAGGTATTGGCTTAGGCATTGGACCACGACAGATTGACTCCACCCACTCGGAGAGGGGGTGTGCCCAAAGGGGGTTTATTCACCAGAAGGTGGAGCCTGTTGATGCTAATACAACTATAAGCTCTCCCCTGATGTCACCGAGGGTCGTGCCATGGCCCCCTGCCACACAGGCATCAGACAGGATCCATGACCGCCAGATTCCTTTAACGGAATACCCAAAATTGAAGGGGTAGGCGATGGCCACACCTAGCCCTTCCACACACCAAGAACACATTCCAATGCTTAACCGCTACCCGAGCCCAAGAGGCTCGCTGCCAATACCCTCACAGCTGTAACCAATCCCTAATACTGCTGATGATGCTACCTAACCAAATATCGTTCCCCCGATCCGAAAGATGAACCCCATCATCCCGGAACAAGGCCTGATCGCCTATCCGGATACACTCATGAGAAATAACTAGGCCATTCATAAAGCGCACTTTGCGGGCAATTGCACGATTTAAGAGTTTCCTGGATTTCTCAATGGCTATAATGTTCTGCGCACCGCGCCAAACTATTCTCTTTAGGAGCGAGGACCAGAACACGGTTGTTCCGGGACATAAAGCAGCAAGCTCATCCAAGTCTTTTTTCATGCTCCACAACAAGTCCACACTCCTTCTGCTGACGAGGTCATTCTCCCCCAGTTGAAGGATAAGGATGCCAAATGCGGCAACTTTTCCTTTCAGCAATGGCATGAGTTCCTCCCAACGCATGCCCTCCTTGAAAACCAGGAAACTCGCACCCAAGATGGCAGCCCGAGATTAGGGGTGAGGTCGCAGGTTGCCTCGCGACGGGAAGGCGGAAAATGAGGCAGAAGGGCTGGCGCAGCAGTAACTTAAACTGCAATCCATGCCCCTTCCAAGCCGCCCGGTTGGGAGCTTACCTGTGGGTGTGGGTGCACCAGCCAGGTGAGTGGGGCAGGGGGCATAACACCCCCTGCATGATGCAGAAATCACGTCCCGCCCACAACACCTCCCCTCTTGGAGGGAGGAGAGGCTTAAGCAGAACTGAATTTGAATCCCCACTTAGTTATGAAGCTCCCAAGGTAACTTTGCACCAATCACTGATTTCCAGTGTTTTCCATGTTGTCCTCCCAACTTCTTTTAGAATAGCTCTTTAAAAATATAGCAGCAGTAGAACATAAGAACAGCCTGCTGGATCAGCTCGTCCCCCCCCCCTTTGTAGTTTGAGCAATTCATCACTCTTTTATTTTATTTTGTAATGAGCACACTTACAAATTTCTGCTCATAAAATTTAAAATAAATTAATGAGCACTTGCTCTGCCTGCAAAGAAGAAGACAGCAATTAAAACCCTTTCCCCATTCCATAATAGGAACTAACAAATTAAAAGCCAATTTCGTCACTATGTAACCATCAGAATGAACAGGAAGAATTTAATGACAGATACAAAACAATCAATAAAACCCATCCTACCACATGCCAGAAGTGCCCAAAGGAGATTTCTTTCACATGTGGTGGGAAGATGGTGTTGCAAAAACAAGTAATGGGGAAAAATTCAAATTCAAATTAAAAAGGTCTTAAGAGTATGACATTCCTCTCCAGCCAGTATTTTCCTTTTCGTCTCAGGTGAAAAAGTTCACTGGTTTGCCAGGACATACAAAAGTATCTTCTGACAAGCTAGCTGCAGCAAGAATACTCCTTGCCAGAATATAGAGCTTGGGATTCTATTAATAAATGAATGGACAAACTTTGGGAATTCATGGCTCCCTAAATTGACACATTATCTTAAATTTAGAGAACAAAACAGAAGTACAACAGCTTTGTGGTAATAATTTTACTGAGTATAGCAAATATAAATGGTTCTGCCCAAATGTAAGTTGGAGGGGCCACTGAGACCACATAACACCAGTCCTTAAAGACCTACATTGGCTCCCAGTGTGTTTCTGAGCACAACTCAAAGTGTTGGTGCTGACCTTTAAAGCCCAAAACGGCCTTGGCCCAGTATACCTGAAGGAGCGTCTGTACCCCCATCGTTCAGCCTGGCCACTGAGGTCCAGCTCCGAGGGCCTTCTGGCGGTTCCCTCACTGTGAGAAGTGAGATTACAGGGAACCAAGCAGAGGGCCTTCTCAGTAGTGGCGCCACTCTGTGGAACACCCTCAGATGTCAAGGAAATAAACAGCTATCTGACTTTTAGAAGACATCGGAAGGCAGCCCTGTTTAGGGAAGTTTTTAATGTTTGATGTTTTAATGTGTTTTTAATATTCTGTTGGGAGCTGCCCAGAGTGGCTGGGGAAACCCAGCCAGATGGGCGGGGTATAAATTAATTATTATTATTATTATTATTATTATTATTATTATTAAAAAATTGTGACTTTATTATAATTTAGCAATTATCATTGCCTTCAGCAGGTCAAGACAACCTCCTCATATCTGTTAGCATGGCATGCTTTGTTTTGCTTGCAGTAGTTGCAGCTAACTATAACTTTGTCTCAGCAACTCTAAAAGATTCTAGTGTTGTTCGGGGGTTTTCTTTGGTTTGGAAGCTACAACCATCCATACTGGAGGGTTGCTACTTGCTACAAAATTATATAGTCTGAAAGGCTGCAAAGAAGAAGAAGAAGAAGAAGAAGAAGAAGAAGAAGAAGAAGAAGAAGAAGTCGTCCAGAATTCCCTCCATGGTTCTTAAAAAAGAAAGTTAAAAGAGAATACTGGGTACTCTTATATAAATTGCATTCAGCTTCTCAGAATACTTTATGGTAGGATAAAGCACCCTGAATCACACAGATTCTAGAGAAAAGGAACAAAATGCTTTAAAGGAAGGCTTTAAACTTTCTATCAAAGCAACAACATTCTAGGGAAAATGGGAGATCTAATACCTTTGTTTCACTATAGCACTATATTCAATGTTCTGCAATTGATTTCTGTATTTATTTACAGTTTAAGGAAGATGGAGAACTCATATTCTAAACATGTGCTGGGTAGCATGGCTAAAACTCCAAGCAAATCCAGGCCACATGGTGACCCTGTATCTTTCAGAGACCAGACTGAGGAGTACAACTCTGTTGAGGAATGGTGGGAGCCTACCCCTCCCCTTGTTCATAGTCAGGATCCTGAAACTCCATAGGAGCAGTACAGTAGTGTTGATTTGGAAGAACGGTTTGCTGAGGGGCACAGTTCGCAAGACAATAGTTGGGCAGAACTGGGAGGTGAACAGCAAGAAGAAGAACAGGAAGAGAGTGAGCTAGCTGACTCTCACTGGAAGATATGCAGTCTCTCAGTCCCAAGGCTAGCAGATTAGATAAGGTGGCTGCGCAAAAGGCTCAAAGGTTGAGAGATCAGGTGGCTAGGAGACGGAAGGATGGAAGTGACTAGAGGGAACTGGGTGGAAACTTAATTGGGAGCACCTGCACTCTCAGTATGGTCACTTGTTCTTTTGCTGCTTTCATTAAACATTTCTGTTACTGGTAAGAGATTCCTTTATCTTTGCATTGCTTTTCTATGGCCAAGGGGGAAGGATGCAGAGCCCCTGAAGCCTGACAATATCTGGGTGGAGACTTTGTGGAGACTAGAACATTCCCAAGACTACCATGTTCTTGGAAATACAGAAGTAATTCACCTCTGTGTTAGAGGTTGACAGCATATCAGGCTCAAACATGGAATGGATTGCACCTGACTTGGTTTCCCCTCTGATTAATAGGGGGAGGTGTTTCTTGTAATTCTTGGGCTTTCAGTTTGGGTTCACAATGGGCAACATCAACATAATATTTTTTTTTAATATAGAATATATGTTGTTAACTGCATATTGCTGACAGGGGAAGGTTAAGCCAGATATGTTCAGGAAATATTTGGAGGAAGCGTTTCAGACAACAAGCAAACTGTCAAGGTAAATGTCTGGTCTAATTTGAGTAAAAAAATAATCAATATGCCTATACTATAGCTCCTAAATTAAAACAGATAAGGAGCTGCTTGTGAATTGTGACAGCAAACTTGGTAATGTGGTACATTCCAATCATTGCTCCCACAGCATCAGCAGACTGGCTTTGAAAACCGTATTTTGATGCCCAGCCATTGTTATGAAAATGCAAAAGGGAGCACAAATGCTTTAAAAATAAGCCCCTTTATCAGTTGCCTCCCAGAATTCTCCCAGGTAATCCACAATTCTCACTGAATGAATAGCTGCATATAATAGCATGTGTTAGTGGGGAAAATACCACCATCTTGTCTAGCATATTTAAACAACCTGCCAAACATTAACACAATGCAATAAAGCCTGGTTGTCACTTGTCAAATAAACTATCTAAGGGGCACAATTTATCTTTAAATCGTGTGCCCGTCACTATAGGAAAGGAAGATTTCATTTGACCTCTAAAGCAAAGACGAGCACCTCTAAAAGAACTAAAATCTGAATAAACTCTTGTCTGTAAGATGAATGAAAATAAATTAGATTTCCTCCAAGAGGTAGATAAGGCAGACCTGCACAACCTGTGGCCCATCAAGCTGAATGAAGCACATAGGCCATATATGACAAGCCACTATGAGCCACTAAATGAACCTTTTCTTATTCCTGCTCTTTCTTAAAAGATGAAAGACTTGTGTGTTGTTGGTTTTTTTTTTAAAAAAAACCCTGGAACAGAGCAACTGATAACACATACGTCTTGGGGACAAACTATTGACCCAAATACTTAATGTATGCCTCTCTCCACCTGGCCCAGAGCAGGGCCTGACAGGCCTCATAAGGACTGCTGCTGCGGTCCAGCAAGGACTGGGGTATTTTGGGGAAAGTTTCACTGGGAGTTTTTGCCCTTGTTACTGATATTAACTTTTTGTATCTTTATTTTTATGTGGAAATTGTTCGGTTTGGTTATGTAGTTTTAATGTGTTTTACTTATTTTTATGACTACTTTGCCATACTTGTAATTATGTAAAGCTTTTCATACTGTAAGCCGCCTTGAGCATTGTTTTAACTGTGGAAAGACAGCATACAAATAAAATGATGGTGATGATGATGATGCACATCTTAACTGTAAGGAATCAGAATTCAATATTTTCCTATATTCTTGTACTTGCTGTAGAGTCTACTCTGCCTCTACGCATATTCTATTCTGTTCCATTATGCACTTCCATTCTAGTGGTTTAAAGGAAACATTTAAAGTTACCCCAATTTCCTACAAAGCCCCTTGAGATATATATATATATAGAGAGAGAGAGAGTGCTGAACAGAATGGGATGTTCGAAACTGCACTGTCTATGGGTTAATCTGTTAGAATCTGACTTGGGAAGTAAATGAATAAATGGTTGTAATAGGTATAAAGCTAGGAGTAATATAAATATAACACAGCAATTAAGAAGATTGAAAATTTGAAGTCCCAAAACAGTGGAAAGAAGTCAAAATCTATGTACTGTGAATTTTATAGTTTTTCTTTTTCTTTTTTTGGTTTAGTATCTATAATTTATGTTGTAATTTCACATTGAAAAATAAAAGTAAACAAAAGAGGAATCTGATTTGGGAAGCATGGCTTTAGACGGGCAGTGGTAGTTTAGGAAAACAGAGGGGTTTCAAAACAGAGAGGTTACATAAATAGGGAATGAATCTATTATTCGAATTATTATTATTTGAAATGGATGAATCACATTTTGTTCAGAGGTAACTATTAATTATGTGGAAGTTAGATCAAATAATGCATAAAGGCTGCAGCCACCTCCCCCCCCCCCCCGAGACATCACTAAGGCTGCATACGCACCATATATTTAAAGCACATGGCTTCCCCAAAGAATTACCCTTCATAACTAAAGTTCCCATTAGGTAAATGTAAAGGGACCCCTGACCATTAGGTCCAGTCGTGGCCAACTCTGGGGTTGCGGCGCTCATCTCACTTTATTGGCTGAGGGAGCCGGCGTACAGCTTCCGGGTCATGTGGCCAGCATGACTAAGCCGCTTCTGGTGAACCAGAGCAGCACACTGAAATGCCGTTTACCTTCCTCCCCCACCGCGGTATCTATTTATCTACTTGCACTTTGACGTGCTTTCGAACTGCTAGGTTGGCAGGAGCTGGGACCGAGCAACGGGAGCTCAACCAATCGCGGGGATTCGAACTGCTGACCTTCTGATCGGCAAGTCCTAGGCTCTGTGGTTTCACCCACAGCACCACCTGGGTCCCCAAAGTTCCCATTACCTTTAGCAAACTACGGTTTCCAGGATTCTTTCAGGGATTTGTGTGCTGGTAAATACACAGCCTCAATCTATTGATAAAACCCCCATTGTTCAGCCCAGAAACTGAGGTACTCCAGCAGTTCCCTCACTGCGAGGACTGAAGTTACAAGGAACCAGGCAGAGGGCCTTCTTGGCAGGGGTGCCCTCGCTGTGGAGCGCCCTCCCGTCAGATGTCAAGGAGAGAAAGAACTACAAAACTTTTAGAAGACATCTGAAGGCAGCCCTGTATCGAGTAGTTTTCAATGTCTGACTTTTATTACATTTTTATATGTACTGGAAGCCGTCCAGAGTGGCTGGGGTATAAGTCATATTATTATTATTATTATTATTATTATTATTATTATTATTATTATTATTATTATTATTTTCAATCCAGCAAAGTTAGGTGGAACTGCAGTCGTATCTGTAGTCACTTGGATGCAAGTTCCTTTGAAGAAAGTAGGAAGGTTTTGCTTATTTTCAAGAAAACATGCACAGGAGTTGCCTACATGTCTCCATTTTCAGACCTCAGGTCTCTAAGAAAGATGTTAAGGCTGAATCTTGAAGCCTCATGTCTCTCATATGTTTAAAAATAATCCCATTACAGTCTCATCTCATTGTTTTCAATTGGATTTTCTTGAAACTAACATTTTTCTCACAGGTTCATCATTTTGAATTTTTGTGCAGTAAGTGCTAACCTGCTGGCGTTAAAAACATTGCTTGGGTGAACAGACTTTATATTCTGGTGCATATAACCACACTTTCCCCCCTGAAACACCTTGCACGTTTAATGCAACGTGATGAATAATGTGCGGAGACATGTCTTTCCCCTGATGTCTTACCTATATCAGAACAAACTGGATGTAAACACCAATCTCAAAAGGCAGAAATCACAATGTCTGTGATATGGCAGAGGTTTGCATGCAGATAAAATATCTTTCTGCTGCTGGTTCTGGGGAAATGCTTTGTATGCTGATTCATCTGAGTCCTAAACACGCATGGGAAAGGGTTATAGTTCTGTGGTAGAGCACTTGCCTTGCATACAAAAGAGCCCAAGTTCAGCTCCTGGCATCTGCAGATATCTCCTGCCTGAAACCCCAGTCAGTCACTGCCATTTAGTGTCAACAATACTGAGCTAGGATGGACCAACAGGTTGACTTGGTATAAGGCAGCTTCCTATGTTTCTTCCTGAAGGGCTCTGGCTCACAGCTGCTTTGCTTACTATACCTTCTGCACACACTTGACTTTTCATAGCATATTCATTTGATCTATATTTTTTTTTAAGGACATATTTAATGAATTGAGTCTCCAAAAAGAAATGCTGTATTTCTACCATTCTTTGAATGCTATTGGTATATAGAATGGCCACTTCACCAAAAAAAGAGAGGCACTAATTTGTATATAATTTGCACATTCTACTTTATATGTATATATGCAAAGATATGCACAATTACTAGAAGTCAAATACAACTCACCATTGTTGCTTCCCCAGCAAAGATACCGTAGTTGTTTTCTCAGCACAATATAGCTAATACGAAGTTCTAATATTAGCACCATTGGAAATATAAACGCTGCGGTAATGTCAAGACTGTCAGAAGAGCCCTGATGGTCCAACATGTTGTTCTCATGCTGTGGTCCACAGATACCTATGGGAATGGTAGTGAACTACTTATCGGTAGTGGGGCCCACCCTGTGGAACACCTTCTCATCGGATGTCAAGAAAGCAAACAACTATCTGAATTTTAGAAGACATCTGAAGGCAGCCCTGTTCAGGAAAGTTATTAATGTCTGATGTCGTATTGTGTTTCAGTTTGTTGGAAGCTGCCCAGAGTGGTTTGGGCAAGCCAATCAAATAGTCAGGATACAAAAAATATTAATAATATTGTTATTGTTATTGCTATATTGTTATTAATATGTGGCTGTTCAGCCTCTCTTAAATATCTTTCTGCTTTTGGCATCTCCCTTTTTTCTTGGTGGTGATGGTGGTGGTTGGATTAACATCTCTCCCTAACCATATGCTAAGAAGGATTTTGTGCTGGTTGCATGAAGTGGGGACTTATAATTTCCCATACCCCCCATCCTTCATTCCCCCTCCCTTTATATTTTCATGTATATAGGAAGACACAGACACACACCTGTCCTCTCTTATGGTGGAAAAGCCAGGTAAACATGGAATAAACAGACACAGTATTGGAGAACTGGCTGCCAACAATTACTACCATCCGAATCTAATCTAAGAAACAGCTCTTTAAGACCGTTTAAAATTTTCAGTCTCTTCCAGTATCATCCCATGTTTGTGTTTGCTGCTTCTGTGTCTTTTTATTTCAGATGAGAAAGTCAGATTTAAAATGCTGACAAGGGTAATAAAAATTAATGATGGAAATGTGTGCTTTGCTGGCCCATTATGTGATTGCCTCCTACAAAACCATGGACTTCTCCAGTTAGGACTGGCACCAGAGGGAATTTAGACTGATTCATCACCCATTTTAGCTGGTGGACGGATCATTATAAACGACTTTATTGACCCATGGTTTTGTTCAGCATCATATGCTTCAGTGAACCAAGCAATCAACAGCTGCTAAATGCAAGTGAAAAGCCACAACAGCAAACACAGGTATTGAACTACCAGGTTGCTTGCAATCACTAGAGCCAGGATGATTCAAATCGCTAAGTTTCTATTTACTGGATAAATTTTCATTTATTTATTTATTTTTCAAATAACTATGGCTACATCACTTGCATGCAGTTTTCATTTTCAGAGGTGGGTGGAGTCATCCAATCTGTTACTATTTGAGAATTGTACAGGAGTTAACTTTATGCTAACCAATGTTATAGGGACACAGGTGGCGCTGTGGGTTAAACCACAGAACCTAGTACTTACTGATCAGAAGGTTGGCAGTTCGAATCCCTGTAATGGGGTGAGCTCCCGTTGCTCGGTCCCAGCTCCTGCTAACCTAGCAGTTCAAAAGCACGTCAAAGTGCAAGTAGATAAATAGGAACCGCTCCGGCGGGAAGATAAACGGCGTTTCCGTGCGCTGCTTTGGTTCGCCAGAAGCGGCTTAGTCATGCTGGCCACATGACCTGGAAGCTGTCTGCGGACAAACGCCGGCTCCCTCGGCCCATAGAGCGAGATGAGTGCCGCAACCCCAGAGTCGGTCACGACTGGACCTAATGGTCAGGGGTCCCTTTACCTTTACCTTTAACCAATGTTATGTATCAGAAGGAGATAAATCACATAGACATCTGTTGTTTCATTTGTTGGATGAAGAGACAAGCCACTGGATTGTCTTTTAAGTGGTAGTAACTAGCGGAATAAAAAGAAACAATGAAGCTGTCATTGACTTAACACTTTTTCCTCTAGGTGCAGTTCGGTCTGGTTCTGATATTCTCCTCAAAAGAGTGTGCATGTAATCCCCAAGGATCATGTACTCCTTGCCTTCCACACAGGAAGTCATGTGTGAGTGGCCCTGGTGTACATGTGTAAATATGTTGTGCACAATTTTCCAGATTCCAATTTTCTTTTCCAAATGAAGAAAGGCAGAAGAAAAGCAGAAGCTGGACAAATTGCACATCTGAATGTGGAGACACCAAGTCCCATAAAGTGTGCATTTGAGCGCACTATGTAGACCTATAAAATCCACCCCATCTCAGCTTTTCCAGATTTTAGAGTTTTAAATTACTGAACAGGTTTCTAGCAGCATTGTCTTAGCATTCAAATAGTCTTTGGGTTTTCAAAATATTCCATTCATAATATTCATATCGGATCACATCAGTATTCCTATCCCATCTGAGTGTTGACATTCACCAAATTTTGCACATTAACTGTGACATATGTGACATAAAGTTACATTTTTACAGACATTTTTAATTATAGTAGGCACTGCTCATTGCAGTTTGAGGATATATTTCAATTAGATGATATTTGTACTCGAGCTGTGATGATGTAAGTGTACGGGAAGGATCCACTCTCACACGTAAAATGTTGGTGCAGACTTCATTAAACCCAACTCCCATTTTCATTCTAAACAGCTGTTGTAAGCAACTTATGCTAATCTGCTTTCCTCCAGATGTTTAGGACTACAAGAGTCAGCACAACCATGCTGGCTATGGGTGATATGAGTTGTAGTCCAAAAACAACTGGAGCGGTGAGGATAGATTGTGATAACATATTCACCAAAGTAAGTGAGTAAGTAGGTGTGTGTGTGTTGTGTTGTGTTGTGTAGCAACTTCCAATCTAAAGGCTATGGCTTACTAAGTTATTGGATGCCAGCTCCTAATTTTGGACAATGTGCCAATAAGAATAGAATCTGATGAATTGGAAAGACAGAAGCAGAACTCCTATTCATTCTCCAAGGGCATAGTAACTCCAGCTGCCAGGATTGTTGTATTTGTGATGAGGTAAAGAAAGGAAGCCGATAGAAAATATGGAGGAGTCAAGTCATATAATCGGGAACATTACTCAAGGCTTCATTTTGGAAACCTGGGCAGAGACTTATTTCTGAGAAGAAGAGAGAAAGGCGCTGCACTCTGTTGAATACCCCCCCCCCCCACGGATCTTGCTCTATCTACTTACAATGAAACCTGGTTTCGATTAGGAATGGAAGAGGAATCCCTTTTATCACGATTTATACACTGAATTAGGCAGTTCTGCTCCAGTCGAGTTTCACTTGCACAGGACTGTTTGCATTGAGCACCTGCTTGTGAGAGAGATGCTCAAGTATCATGGTGGTGTTTAAAAGCAAAATTATGTACACAAAATGCATATATTATGCAGATACAGTGGTGCCTCGCAGGACAAAAAGAATCCGTTCTGTGATTCTCTTTGTCTAGCGGTTTTTTTCGTCTTGCGAAGCAAGCCCATTGAAGGATTAGCGGATTAGCGCTATTAGCACTATTAGCGGCTTTTAGAGGCTTATCTGCTGATCGGATCAGCTGATAAGCGGCTTAGCGCTATTAGCGCTATTAGCAGCTTTTAGCGGCTTATCTGCTGATCGGATCAGCTGATAAGCGGCTTCGCGCTATTAGCACTATTAGCTGCTTTTAGCTGCTTTTAGCGGCTTATCTGCTGATTGGGTCAGCTGATAAGCAGCTTAGCGGCTTAGAAAAAGGGGGGGAGGGGAAAAAAACCAGCAGGAACTCGCAAGACATTGTCGTCTTGCGAAGCAAGCTCATAGGAGATTTGTTTTGCGAAGCACCTCCAAAACGGAAAACTCTTTCGTCTAGCAAGTTTTCCGTCTTGTGAGGCATTCGTCTTGCGGGGCACCACTGTAATACATATTTTAGAAAGTGTAATTTCATTTTTATTATTATATTGTTATGAGTTCGTGGGTGCCAGACCCCTCTAAAATCTGGACCCAACAAGTGTTAAAATCTAATAAAGCCAGGTGAGCTTCCTGAAGCCCTGGACCCAACAAGTGTTAAAATATAAGCCAAGCTAGCTTCTTGATGAGGTAATTGCCTGGGTGATGGGCCATTAAGAGAACAAAGCAAAGAGAGTTCTTTGTGAGACAGCACATGCGTGCGGCCCCTCCCGCAACTCACAGATAGTGAGAAGGACAAAAAACAACAGTTTGAAGTTTGGGGCTGTGATGTGAACTAGAAGTAAGCTGAAGAGAGGATCAGAGAGCAATGTTTGATTTCTCTTTGAATCCAAGGCTTTACCTATGGGAGAAACGAGACTCTTTTGGGGTATTAATTCTATGAAGTCCTCCATGGTTGTATATATGTGTAAATAAACCATATATCATAAAGACACTGGAGTCTCCATTGTGCCTCATTTCCAAAAGGAACTGCAAACCACAGGCAAGTGCCTGGAACACTTGGAATCTTGTACTGCTTGGAGATTGGGGTGGCATGCATCAATACTTATTATATACCACCTTTGCCCCAGACTGGGATTCAAGGCAGCTTACAGATAAAATAGAAAAAGAAAAAAAAGTGGAAAAGATAGTCATTAAAATGGAATCAAACATGAACAGAATTAAAACAATATAAAGAGTTATATTAAAAAAAACAGATGCAGTCGTACCTTGGATCCCGAATGCCCTGGAACTTGAACGTTTTGGCTCCTGAACACCGCAACCCCGGAAGTGATTGTTCCGGTTTGCAAATGTTCTTTGGGAACCCGAATGTCCAACGGGGCTTCTGCAGCTTCTGATTGGCTGTAGGAGCTTCCTGCAGCCAATCAGAAGCCGAGATTTGGTTTTTGAACATTTTGGAAGTCAAATGGACTTCCGGAAGAGATTCCGTTTGACTTCAAAGGTACAACTGTAATAAGAAAAACAACATCATCATAACACTAGCTCTTTCCAGTCAGTTCCTTAAGGCCTGTTGGAATAAAAAGTTCTTTGTCTGACAGTGGAAGGACAACAGGGAAGGAGCTGATCAAACCTCTCTAGGAAGCAGCCACATAATGTATTAAGAGTTTGTATGTAGTTATTTGTATTGTTGTCTGTTTATCTGCCAGTTACTTTAAGGAAGCTGAAGTTAATATGATTATTACCTCTACTATAACAAAGAGCTGTCATTTAGCTTAGCTGAATTGAACAGATCTTTGAGAACAACCAACTGAATATATTTGTATACTTAAAAAAAGAAAGAAAACATGATGTGATTTTTATTCTAACCCCTTGCTATTCTTTAGGAGCATAATGCAAGCAGTCATATATTTTAAACATAGGATTTCATTGGCTTAGAATTGTAATTAACACTTGCTTTGCAGAGACACTGAAAACAACAACAACAACAACAACAAAAACTGCCTCCACATGTGTTATATCAGCAAGAGCTGCTGCAAAGCTCTTGTAAAATTGTTTCTGAGATCTTTAAGTGAGAGTGATGCTACTATGGGATTTCTCAGAGTGTTAGCTGCCCTGCCTAAAATAAGTCCTTCTCCTGCTGCTGCTTCCCTCCAACATGTAGGATATTCCACCCCTTCTACCACCAACATAGTGCCCACAGGTCCACAAGAATCTACAGAAGCTTTCTCTGGCACCCACCAGGTCCCCTTCCTCTGCTGAAATTTGACTTGAAAGAACCATTCTACTGTAGTCAAGATAGGTTGCAGTATGTGCTTGACTGTTCTGTGTTTGCTCCAGTTTGCAAAGGTGCCCATGGGTCCCCAAAGGGTGGCAACCCCTGCTGCATACAATTAATTAGTAGAGTCCTGCTTCTCACATGGGCATACACATCACTCAGTTTCTCCTCACTTTACTACTCAACACTTGGAGGCGGACTACACATTACTGACTCCACAGGAAAATCCACAAGTCTGCATAAAATTCTGAAAACTGTCTCCAGACAATCTAAATTACCGCAGTGCCATAATGAAGAGGAAAATGCAGCATTCTTGCCAAGCTTCTCAGGATTCTAGTTTTTCATTCTTATTCTTACTTTAAAACATTGTCAATTTAAACAGGGAAAACAGGTAGAGAAAAACAGGACTCCACGTCGCCGTCTGGTGACACAATGTTATATCGAACATAAAAAGGTAAAGGGACCACTGACCGTTAAGTTCAGTCGTGGACGACTCTGGGGTTGCGGCGCGCATCGTGCTTTACTGGCCAGGGGAGCTGGTGTTTGTCCGCAGACAGCTTCCGGGTCATGGGGCCAGCACGACTGGCAAAAACAGAGCAGTGCAAGGAAACACCATTTACCTTCCTGCCGGAGTGGTACCTATTTATCTACTTGCACTTTGACATGCATTCAAACTGCTAGGTTGGCAGAAGCAGGGACCGAGCAACGGGAGCTCGCCTGTTGCAGGGATTCAAACCCACGACCTTCTGATCAGCAAGCCCTAGGCTTTGTAGTTTAGACCACAGCGCCACCTGCGTCACCATATCGCACATACAACATATATAAATCACTTTTTCTTTACCAGTCTAGATGTGTACTTGGCGTGCAAAACAGAGTCTCGGGGGGGGGGGGATGCCTGAGGTTCCCCATCCCTGCACTTGAGATCACATGCATGCCTACCATCCCCAGCTCTTAAGTTGTACTATGCTGGGTTAAAAATCTTGTTCTGCTTTCAGCAATCCCATGAACTGTCAAGGAGCCCTAAATAGCCCTGCTGCTTGCCCTTCAACGTTAGCAGAGGGCTGCAGACCAGAGAGGGAAGCACAGTGAGAGAAAGTCTCCTGCTCCCACCAACAGGTGGGAGAAATTACTGCTTGTTCTGAACCTCAAACTTTGCGATCTTTCATGCCGCCTCCTGTGAATTTGAGAAAGCAATTCATTACCATGTGTTATCAGCAGCCAAAGCAGCCCATGACCAGAAAGTTAAACTTGCATTGATTTATGCGGAAACTCTTCAATAAACTGCACAGTATATACTCCCTGATACAGCGCCTCCATAACTACCAGAATCCATGAAAAAGACCTAAGCTAAAAATAGACGGTATAAATAATTAAAGGCGTCGCAATGAGTTTGTTTTTGCAGTAAACAGCTTAATTTTCCAAAGTGTCATTTTGCCGATGGAGGACAATAAGCCCTAAGAAACGTTTTCTTGCTATCAGCTCTTCTGCAGGAACCTTTTGATGCATTTTGTACTCTACAGACCTATGTCATTAATTATTGTCCATGCACTGTTCTAGTCCAAAGCATAATCAGCGTCTTAGCTGAGCAGAAGTGTCTCTGGCTCAGCTCTAAGGACTCTGAAATTCAAGTAAAGGCAATTGTAACAGCACTATCTCTAGCTGTCTCCACAATGAGGATCACTTCCACATGGGATACAAGCAATTCACTGTATTTCGGCTACCTATCTACAGCCTTTAATACTGACCAAGTACATTTTTCAAGATATAATACATTCCCCCCACTTACAGTAAATATTGTTGCTTTGCCGATACTGCATTGTCTACCCACCTGGTAAAACAAATCATTCCTAAATTTTTGTTATGTGGACTGAACTTGCAGTCTTGGAAAGTCCAGGGGTTGCCACATGCAAAACTGGTCAGCGCTCCTATGCCGTTATTTGGCTGGAATAGATGGGGTGCAACAACGTCTGGAAGGCCACAGGCATGGGGGCAGTTCCCCCTCTGGATGAACTATAACCCTTTCTTTCTTTCTCAGAATATTTCTAGCATTTGTATAAAAGTGCAAGCACTATGATTGTCATTTGTTACATGAGAAACTCACCTGCTCCACCTCTCCATATTTGTAGCCAGTGATTTAGGCACAATGAATTAAGGGCTGGAAGAATTGAATGGAGCCAAGAAATGAACTGAAGGTTTCAACAATGAGTGGAAAGACATTGCTTGGATGTCATGTCTACCCACAGACAGTGCCAGATCTGGGGTACACTAAAGGGGGCATGTACCCTGGGTGGTAGATTAGGTAGGTGGCAAAATTGGAGGAAATTCTCCTGTAGGCGCACCATACCCCACAAAATAGGCAGGGGAAGGCCATTGCTTTTAAATAAATAAATAAATAAATAAATTATTTATATCCCGCCATGCAGCTTTCAACAGAATATTAAAATACAATAATCTATTAAACATTAAAAGCTTCCCTAAACAGGGCTGCCTTCAGATATCTTCTAAAAGTCTGGTAGTTGTTGTTCTCTTTGACAGCTGGTGGGAGGGCGTTCCACAGGGCGGGTGCTACTACTGAAAAGGCCCTCTGCCTGGTTCCCTGTAACTTGGCTTCTCGCAGCGAGGGAACCGCCTGAAGGCCCTCGACACTGGACCAGCTTTTATAGCAAAAAGAACATGTGAGCCTCAGAACAACCTTTTCTGTACAAGGATGCCTTCTCTCCAAGGCCCTGCAAAAGGTAAGCAGGAGAGACCAGGAGTCACATTACCTGCCTGGCTGTAAGTCTGCCAGATCCCACGTCCACAGCTGCTGCATCAATTGTGCAGTTGCTAGAAGCACCCCTGCCAGTCCACACCCCTCTCAGGGTAGACAAGCTCCATTGACTCCTAAGGAAACATGGCAAGGGTGCCTTTGGGTGGTCTTTGACAGAGGAAGTGGTGTCCTTTTACCCACTGTCTTACTTAGGAGCAAGTTGGCCACTCTCATTGGGCCCAGGACTAGGACTACATGTAGTGAAGGGTGTCATGGCTGAGTAGGGCTCAGGAACTTCACTGCAGCTAGAGCTGCCTTCCTACATCCTCTCCGAGGTGAGGCCCGCTGGTGGTGCATCCTTCACCGGTGCTGGGAGGGCCACCAGACAACATTTGGAAAGTTTCCAAAGGCAACACTTTTTTTAAAATAAAAAAAAAAAGTCACATGGATTTCACAACCAGGAGAGTGGGGCGGCAGTACAGGTTTTTGTCCTCTACAGCAAAGATTTTAGATTCAGCACTTCCTTCAGGTGGACTGCAGGTATACCTACTGAGAACCAATGGAGGGGGTGGCGCTGTGGTCTAAACCACAGAGCCTCTTGGGTTTGCCAATCAGAAGGTCAGTGGTTTGAATCCCCGCAATGGGGTGAGCCCTGTTGCTTTGCCCCAGCTCCTGCCAACTTAGCAATTCAAAAGAATGTCAGTGCAAGTAGATAAATAGGTACCGCTGTGGCAGGAAGGTAAATGGTGTTTCCGTGCCCTCTGGTTTCCATCACAGTGTTCCATTGTGTCAGAAGCCGTTTAGTCATGCTGGCCACAAGACCCGGAAAGCTGTCCATGGATAAACGCTGGCTCCCTCAGCCTGAAAGCAAGATGAGCGCTGCAACCCCATAGTCACCTTTGACTGGACTTAACCATCCAGGGGTCCTTTACCTTTACCTTTTACCTATACCTATTGAGAATCAATGGAGGGGTAAATCTGGAACCCCAGTTTCTCTGAGGCTAGATCCACCCAGGTTGAGGTAGAGTCATTGCTCAGCCATCAGATGTACCAGAAGTGGCAAACCTGTTATTTGATTCTAGTCACATATGTTCATTTATTTGGAGTATTTACTTTCTGCCACCCTGAGTTGTGGGGGGGGGGCATGCTGGTGTCCATGTCTTCTACCGCCACTTGTGGACCTCTAGGAATGTGTACATCCAGAGAATACAAAAGACCAACTGGAATGGATCAGTAGGTAGGAATCTCATAAGAGATCCAGGAACATCAAAGACTAGAAGGAGTCTTAAGTATTTGGCATGTCGGTGGGTCTGTTGAAATCCTGTTAGGATGCTCCTCCAGTTTCATACTGAGACACATCTGAAAAATTGCTTTAGCCATCTTTAAACATTCAGCATTGCTGAATGTTTTATTTATATTTAAGCACCATGCCTCAGACTGTAAGAGATTTCATTAGCTTGTGTTTCAGAATCACTTATCTTTACCATGGAATCACTTTGCACCACTCTCCCTTGTGAAGAATTTCAGAACAATGTAAAAAGTGCATAAAAGGAAATATATTTGCCAACCACTATAAAAATCATGATGTCAGGAATAAACAGAGCAGCCACATATTCAGAAGATAGCCTTTGGTAAGCAAGCCACTCTTTCTCAACTTCAGTCCCCCATCTTCAGAATGGAGAGAAGAATATTGACATATCTTACCAAGTTGATGTAAGCATTACATTCTGAAGGAATTGTGAACACTTTAGAATGGGATATAAAAATGATAATTATTAATGTCAACCATAGCTGTCAACCTTTTCCATTTTTTAAGGGAAATACCCTTATTCTGAATAGGATTCCTCGCAAGAAAAGAGAAAAGTTGACTTCTATGATGTCAACATTCTCATTGTATCTCTTTTGGCACATGACAAAAAATAAAATATTTGCATGATCCCCATTTGTTCCTTGTTATAAATGATAATGCTGATCACTTAGTGATGGGAGATTTGGTCCACACAGCAATGACAGGAGGTGGTGGCAGTAGTGGCAGCCTGAAACAGATTTACAGGGGCATAACCAGTTTGGTTGCACTGAGCCTCAGAGGTGCCACAGGGAGTGCTGCAACTATGAGGTAGAATGGAAGCAGAGAGGTGAGGGTATTGCATAGGGCATCACTGAAATTTGAGATCCCAAGATCCTCCAGTCGCTGAAGATCCACTGCGAATGTGTGCATGGGTGGAAGCTTAACATGCAATTGGAAAATTCCAGGCATATGCACTTAAAAATGATTATAAAGGAAACAATAAAATGGAGAACCTGTAGTTCAGAGTTCTTCTGCCTCCCAACCTATGCCACCTGCATCAATTCTGCCTTCACAAAAGCAACATTTAAATGTAGTTCATACTTATCTGCACTATTCACCTGAGGTACATCAGGAAGAATAAAAGTTCTACTCCAACAATACTGTAATATGAGAGCTGGTCTGCATAGGGGACTCAAGTGAAAATGAGGGCAGCTGTGTAGAAGAGATCCTCAACAAGTGTAGCTTGCCATGACCACTACTCCTGCTATAATCCCCTCTTTTAAACAACTATCAAAATGTGCAGGAACCCTGCCCTCTTTTTCACCAGGATACCCAAACGTTTGTGCATTTTGAGCCACCAAGATTTACTAAAGCAAGCCCACTGAGCTGAATACAGCCCACCAGCTGCATATAAGGATCCTAGCAAGTAATCAATAATCCTCCATCTTTTGGTTCCTTCCTGTGATTACAAAAGTGGGGGAACAAATGGTTGTCAAGCACCTGGCAATGGCTGCATTCAGTTTGGTGGCTTATAAGATGGGCTTGTCCTAAATCATCAAGAGAACATTTTATCACAGGGAAATACTATGCAGAGGGGCGGGGGGAAGCAGCTCTTCAAAACTGTAACGTGCTAACTGAAATTTGCATTTAGCACATCGGTATTTCAAATCTTACTTGATATATTGACAAGAAAAGGAACAGCTGGTGAGGCTTCTCTCCAACAATAGCTAACTCCCTGCTCACTCGTTTCTCCAGAGCAATTTCAGGGAAAGAGAGGTTGTACTTTATCAAAGCTGATGATCTCGCTTATAAGAACTACTTAGACTTACTTCAAAAATAATGTGAGCTTGATACTTCATGGGTTATCATGGCTATGGAATAACTCACAAAACAAATCAGTATTATGCCGATAGCAAGAAGCCATTTTATGCATACAGCAAAAATCCTTATACTAAGTGCAATCATTCAACAAACAGAATCCAATACATCTGTTGTTTTTCCACAGACCTTAAATTCAAGTTTAATACTGGAATTCAAGTCTAACAATAAATTATGCAATTCTCTAGTTCAAAAACCCAAGTGAAATGAGTAATTATATAATTAAACACTATCAGATGTTTTGGGCACTAGACCTAAAGAGCTATTTTAGTGTAAAAACAGTTAGTACAGTGGTACCTCGGGTTAAGAACTTAATTCATTCTGGAGGTCCGTTCTTAACCTGAAACTGTTCTTAACCTGAGGTACCATTTCAGCTAATGGGGCCTCCCACTGTCACCACCACACAATTTCTGTTCTCATCCTGAAGCAAAGTTCTTAACCTGAGGTACTATTTCTGGGTTAGCGGAGTCTGTAACCTGAAGCGTCTGTAACCCAAGGTACCACTGTAAAATTTATATAGTGCTTTTAAAACAACAACCAGGACTGTTGATACTGGTTCATAATCTAAAAAAGAAGAAGATAAATGTGGCATTTCCTTTGCTTTCGAATAATAATAAAAGATGGCTCTCATTCAAAGCTGACACTGCCTTTCTGCCACCAAAAAGCATTTGAGAGCCCAGTAGGTTGGGCAGTAAATGACTGCATGGCCAGGTTGTGTCAGTGAGGGGCCCTTACAAGCTCTTAGGGCCTCACCCTGTGCCCAATCAGGCCAACTTTTTTTGGTCCTGCACTCTGGTGTGAGCCAACTGACTCATGCCACAGCCAAAGCACGGGAGCCAAAACAGGACAGCTGGGATTGGGATGGGAAGCGAGAGAAGCTTCTATCAATAGGATGTCCCACTGAAAATGAGACAGTTGTTTCCCAATGAATTGGGCACAAAAATTATTTGCCTTAAACTTGTACATCAACCTACTTAAAAGCCTAACCAGGTTATATTGTAGCTTCTTGCCTCACTACGAGTACTAAGTGACCCAAGGACTGTGGCCCATATAGGTTGAACCAACTACATCCTTTTCATTAGCTTTATATGAACTCCTGCAGTATCTTCTCTCCCCACATCTCTCAAGAGCAGATTCAAACATCTAGATGGAGCACATGTTTTGGGTCTGGCAACTCTGCTACCCAGTGTTCCTTAAGTAATGATGTCAAGGACTGAATATGGTTGGGTTGTGCTGGCCTAAGGCATTTTGCTGCCTGAAGTGGAGGCCAAATCATGCCTTCCTCCAGACCAAATCTTTCTGCACCAGACATCTGTTTGTGCCTTAAACTATCCCTGCCACCCAGAACCACCTCAGTCCTATTCCTCAATCAACTCCCAAACACCTTTTGATACCAGAATTCTTATCCTATAGATGCTAAGGATGTTTATGCTGTATTATATAACACTTCACTCCATCTTTTCAAGGAGAGATTGAGAGAGAAAGAACTTAAAATCCTAATATATTAATGTATGGTGATCCAATAATATCTGAAACAGTTTTTTCATTATCATCAAATATCAAGGAGGACAAATATTTCTAGCTGGTTACAGTATCACTACATTTAAAATAAGCCAATTGAAGCAGAACTTTTTAGAATCAGTAAAGCAGGCCAGAAAGGATCAATTGTATTTTTGTAACATAGCCTGCTGCGTGAATAACATAGGAAGAAAGAGCCCCCTAATGGCTCTAAGAAGTTAACTGCAGGGGAAGAAAAAAGGGATTTCTGTTCCACAGCATAAAGAAAATTTGTTCCCAAACAGGCAAAGTTATTAGAATGGGGAAGTCTAAGTGAGCCCGAATAAAAACATCAGAACAAAATACGGATTGGTTATGCTCAAAGGTATAAAAGCAAAAATGGACATTTCCAAAGCATGTAAAACCAGTTTTAGATTGTTAGGAGTTTCCATCACAGGGCCAACAGCAGAGAACACATGTGCTTCCAGTCATCCTTGAAAAACTCTCCAATCCATATTAGCTTTACCATACAGAAGTAAAGAGCATGCCTGATATCTTTAGTTTGTAAAAATCCTTATAGAAGCTCCATTTTTTTTTTTTGAGTTACCCAAGTGTGCATATCATAGTGGTAATGTTTTTAGACACTGTGTATGAGTGGGAGTCAATTATATTCCCTCTGCTGCAAAGTGACATTGCTAATTATTATGAGGGATTCTTTCGCAGACAGTGAAGAAAAAGCAAATCTCCCCAGGATAAGTAATATGTTGTCCTTAAAGAGCCGACACAATGACCAAGGATGCCCAATGTAGAGAGCAGAGAAATTTATGTCATGAAGCTTCACCACAGCACTTCATCTAAATGATATCCAATGCAGGAAATGTAAAAGAGAGAGACTTCACTATATTTGACATGATGCGCACGCATCAAAACAGAACAGGATGCCACAACCAGTCCACCTCACGAGACAGAGACAGGAAATATTCCTCAGCCCATTTGTGTGGTATCCTCCCTTCCCCAAGGATATGTTGGTTTTAAATCAAGCCTCTTCATAATGTAAACAAGGCTATTACAATCCTGCTTAAATGATGCTGATCTGTGCAACTGCATAAATGCAAAATGGATTTCAAAAGCTTTAGCTGAAACCAGCATACATACTACATACAGGTAAGTCAGAGTTCCTCTTTCTAAAATATGACCACAGCACACACTTAAAGCATGATCCAGCCTGCTCAGGTTTCACTCCCACTGATTTCCATAAGATACATTAAAGCATTGAACTTTTCAATTGGGTTATAAGAGTTTGGCTGGACCGTGTTCCTAGAGTTTTGCTGAAGAGAAAAAAAAAAGCTGTGAATTTGGTTGACAAGCAATACCACAGCCTATTTGCCTGCCATTGTATATAACACGTTAAGTGTTCGGGTTGCAAGTGTTCCTTCTGTACCGATTCTTAAAATAAAACCCTTCTGTTATTGATTCCTCCAGTCTGCAATTCAAACAGATACCTTGGTTCATCAAAGGGCTTCAGATTTTTAAAGTGCTATCTTTAGCGTGTCTGCTCAGAATAAAGTCCTACTGAGTTCAATAGGACTTACTCCTGAGTAAGTGTGTACAGAAACCACAACCCACATTTCCTTTATCACAAATAACTAAGGTGAAAATCCTATGTGCTGCTACCTGGAAGTAAATGCCAGTTAACACAGTGCAATATACGTATGACCAGCATTGGACTACGCCAGTATTTTGACAGCGAATTTCATTTTAACGAAACTGGATAACAGTTAAAAATAATTGTGTGCGCGCGCGTGTGTGTGTGTGCATAAACAGAGCCTGCTGAGCTTAATCTACTGGAGGGGAGTGGGGGGGATGGAATATTAATTACCGTGTGCATAAAAGCATGGTTGGCCATGTGAGACTACCTTTTAGAGTAAGAAGTCACTGTTGTAAGGGTAGCATGCTATGCAAATTGTGTTAATTGGACAACCCCCAGGAAAGTTGTGGCTGAGTATGCAAATAAGCTAATCAAAAGCTCCATTATAGCAACTCCCATTTCTCTACACATAAGAAGAAATCCTAGCAATTAAGCAGCATCAAAAAAAGAGAACACAAAACCCTTTTGGCTGTGATCATAAGCAGCAGAATAAGCAGACTAGGTGATATTTAAAAGGTGATGCAGATCAGCACAGCTGGATTAACATAATGCAAAGCCTATTAATCTGAAGTGATGCTGCTTTATACACCCATCACCTACACAAACCAAAATCAAGCAGCCTTCTGATGTCCACACAGCTTACAGAGAGAATTTCCCCTCACATCTGTGAGTTTCCAGACAGGGCTAAAGAAAGTATTTCCTTCCAATCTCGGCGATTTTTGCAGGTGAAGCAAAACCTGTCGTTTTCGCCCATGAGAATAGGCAATCCATTCAGAAATGGGACAAATGCTCCAGAAATTGAAGACACAAGATCATAACCTCATGGGATTCACATGCTGTCTCAGAAATACTGATCTGGTCTCTGCAGGCAGATGCATTCTAGTATTAGTATTCCATTTATTGGACCTGCCAAGCCATGTTATTTTTAGACAACCAACAACAGTTGCTTTTGCACGGGAGTTAAGTTCACAAGTGACAGGTTTGTTTTAAAGCAGTTGCAAATGCCGAGCAAAAACAGCAGTAAAAAATACCCCTCCTCCCAAAGCAAGCTATTTGACAAGTACAGCAGGACTAGTAAAGAATAAATAAAATCACAGAAATAAAACAACTTACCACATTGTCCACCCCCATATGCTGCTTATTTGTGGAGGGGGGGGGGCTATGGGGGGAGTTTGCTAGCAAAACATTTCCCAAGGAGTTAGCGGAGCATCATTTCACTACTATTGGGTTGAGGTTAAACAACCATTATTCCCCTTTACAGTTTGTTTTTTCTCTTGCTATACATAGTACTTCTCTTTCTTGCTCTCCCACACACAGGCAACCCTGTACATTTAAAGGATGCAAAAATGCCAGGCTTGTACTACCTGAAGCTTAATCACATCCTAGTGATAAGGGCACATATTTAAACTTACCTTATTCAATAAGCATCTTCAGCTCTGAGGGGGCTTACTGACCCCAGGCTTGTTGTCAGTAGTGAATCTTCAATTCAAAGACACAGATTATAAGTCAAATGAACTATTCCAAGGTCCAGTCCTATTAGCTGATTCACCGGCATACGGCTGGCATCCTCTCACGAAGGAAGAAAGCTGCACAGTAAGTTGTCCACGGAGGGAGCTAGGTAGCAGGATTATCTGGCTCCAGCAGTTACATACTGATGCCATAGTACATATTCTCTTCCTCTCTCTCTCTCTCTCTTGCTTCCTCGCCTCAACGCTCACTGTGCACTCAGCTCCTTTGCTGCTGTATAATCAATCCAGCTTATTTGGATCCAACAGGCCCCCGTTTAAACAGCCAATCAATAGGCAAGGTTCTGCTGCCGGTGGCCAGGGTCTTTTTCCAAGAGCGGCACAAAAACAGTAAGAGTTTAAAACCAGGAAATTTTTCTACTGTTACCCAATCCTCCTAGAAAGAAAGAGGGAGATAATAGGAGATGCTGCATTCAAAGCTGGATTTGTCTCTCTCAAAACACAGTGCCCAATTTCGCTCTGGCAAGTGTCAGGTTAAGAAGCACAGGTCAGGTAAAAAGGTGGGGATGTCTGCCTCTCTAGCCTGCACTACATGCAGGTCCTGTTAAAGGCTGAATGTTTTGTGCTCTGGGGTTAAAATATCCTCATGCCCTCACACACTTTCAGTCTGATTTCTGGAGTTGCAGGACAGACGCGGAGCATTATAATTATTCCAGTCCGAAACCCTGAAACATGCATCCCAGTTTGTCCCTCCCTTGAAACTCTGTCTGTGTCCCTCCATTTCATTGTACGCAGCAGCACCTTTACATCAGCTACCCTTTTGCCTAGCCTAGGCTCTGATTCTCAGACCTAGGGTAGTCAAATGGAGAGGGTAGGCCAGCGGTACCATTAATGGTTGTGTTTAAGAAAGGCTTGTCAACCAAGCTACACAGACCTGCTTAAAATGCCCTTGTCTATACCTATATTAAGAGCCCAGGAGCCTGGCCGCCTTTTGTATCTGGCCACCCTACCTCCTGTGGTGGAGGGGGGAGGTGACTAAAAATCAGTCCTCCTGTCAGGGAAATGTCTCCTCACTCAGCCACCTTCTCCTCCTTCAGCTGAGTTTGTTTCTTCAACCAGTGAAGCAAACAACCCCCGTATATACATATATACATATATGAAACAAAGTCTTAAAGTAGGAAAAGGTAACAGAGTGACATACTGACTGAGAGAAAAGAAACATCTTGAGGCAAGTGGCAGCTAGCCTTTTCTTAACTGAACTGAACACACAGAGGGCACAACGCGAAAGCCCCGCCCACCAGATGCCAGACATTCTACTAATCAAATTAGGTCCCAGTGTTTGTTTGTTTTTTACAGCTCCAAATCTTTGCTTCTGCTGTCACAGTTTTGCCATCCTCTTTCCTCACTCCTCCTCAGCCCAAGTAAGTAGTTCGGTGTGCGGCTGAGAGAGTGGAATGAGTATGAAAAATTTCTGCTTCACTCTAGGAAGAACCAGCACAATGCGGTGGATAACTGAGCTACGAATCAGGTGGCCCAGAATCGGAATGGCATCTCTGCCATGAACCAGATGTGTCCTTAGGAAAGCCGCTTCCTCACTCAGCTTTCCTTCTGCAATATGGGGACACTGGCCTATCTTTCAAGAGCGTTTTAAAGGATTGCTGACAACACAGATTAAAACCATTTAAAATCCTCAAAAGCATTATGTTAGGACTGCCATATGTCTGGGTTTCCCCAGACATGTCCTCTTTTGGGGGGATGGCAGATTTTTCTATTCTATATGAAATGTCTGGGTTTGGGGGCTTCTTAAATTAATTTTTTTAAGGGGGGCAGCTGTGCTGGACTCTAGGGGTGGCACTAGGCCTGGTGGTCCTTTCAGCAGCCTTTCCTGGCATGAACTTCCTGGGGCCACTCGGCCTCCCATCATCCAAATAGCAGGAAGCCAGAGACAGCAAAGGAAAGAGAGAGAGAGGAAGGAAGGAAGGAAGGAAGGAAGGAAGGAAGGAAGGAAGGAAGGAAGGAAGAAGCAGGCAGACAAGGAAGGGGTCAGCAGCAGGGAGGGGGCGAGTGAGGGAGATGTGAGTTGTTGGGGGGCATGCCCCAAACATGCCCATGTTTGGGGGGCTTCGGAATTGGCAACCCTATACTATGTTGCTGTTTTTCTAATGGGCAAATGAATAACTTCTGATCCTGTTTACTTCCATGTACTACAGCCACTTGAGCCCCATGGTTTGGCGACCCTAGAAAACAAAATCTTGGGATACGTTTGGGATGTGAGGGAAGTATTGCAGGGAACTTATACAACCTGATTTCTGCACATGAAGCAGTACTATAGCAAGCTTAAGGGCGGGGAGGGGGCAGTGTGCAACAGAAAACAGTGTCCCCACATTTCATATATGCAATTATACAGAAATAAGTCCTCTCAAATTCAATGGCACTTACTACCAAGTAGTTGGGGGAGGGGGTGATATTCAGTCTAACTCTGCAATCTTCTGAATGTCTTCTCAGAAGTAGGCATAGAATTGTCATCATACTGTGAATTTCATTTGAACAAATATTGTTCCATTCACACAACAGTACTGTACTACATTCACACAACTACTGTACTGCATTTTTTCCTGCCCTTCCCTCAAAGAGTTCAGAGCAGTACATATTGTCCTTCTCCTGCCCATCCTTGTAACAGCTCTGTGAGGTAGTTTAGGCTGAGAAATAATGTCTGGCTCAAGATTATCTAGTGAGCTGGATAGCTGAATGTGCTTTCCTTGGTCCTTGCTCTAACCACTGCAAAACACTGACAATATAAACATTGCCACCCTACATGCCAATGTAGGTAGAGATTTGCCTATTATTTCCCAAATGAGCACGTCGGGATGCTCCATTTCTAAAGCTGTTGCCTTGCATACAAGACAGGTCCAGTCAGTTCCCCTTTAAAACAGATGACAACTTGCTATTAGTTTTAATATACACCAAGGCATGCCTTATGGCTTCTCACTGCAACACCACCTCTCAACAGGTTGTCCTATGGGAAGTGGGGAACAACCATACAGGGAATGGTGACAGCCCCATGATCTCTCACACCTACTCCTAATAAAGAAGCAAAAGCGAAAGAGCAGAATGCTACCTTGGGAAGACCTAAAAGAGCCTAGGGCCCTACTTCTCTAGTACTTTGTGTAAGAAAGGAGGGCACCACATGAATAATTCCAATCAGGGAAGCACTCCCAATAAGGGACAGAGGAGAAATTCAATTCAATTTGCATTTAAAGCCAAACCCCCAAATTTCCACCTTTGAGGCTCTTGTTCTATTATTTACCTCCAAGTGGGTTCCTTCATTCCTTCGACTCAGATCCTGTAGCAATCTTGAAGACACAAGTTTTACAGCAAGGCTTACATCTGGGAGGAGGTACTTGCAGGCCTCCAGTTTCCCATCAGCATTCTGGCTGAATGACCATATTGCCTACTGGGGCTGCTTGAGCATTCAAGTGCAGCAACATCCAGAGGACCACCAGTTTCCCATCCCTATTTTACAGAATTATACAAAAAGATTGACTTGCAATCATAAAATAATGGATTTGTCAAAACAACAGACACCTCTCTACACTGTACTTGCTCTGTGAGGAAGCAGGAGAGCTTCGGCAGCTGCATTTATTTATGAAAACGCGAACAGCGGGGACTTACTACACAGGGAAGCCTTCGGTTCCAACTAGTTTCCACTGAACTATTGAGGGAACCGCACCTGAAGAGAGGAGTTTCTATCACAAGCTAGGCGTGTCTCTTAAAGAGACAGTCCACACTCGCTGCCTCATGCACATTCTCTTTCAACATTCCCTGAAGTGACAGCTTGTTCTAAACCTAGCATCTTATGTGGGTTGCAAACTCTTGAGCTAGCCCCTGCAGCTGTCCCATTAACCACCATTTTGATCTGCAGTCAATCAGCAAGTGACAATGTTCAGGTTGGTGCCATGCAGTGCTTTCCTCCCAGGGGGTATTCAAGGATACACAGTATGGACATGTCTTTCTTTGTTTTTTAAAAGTGTGGCACTTGCTGTAACAACTTCATGTTGATTCCCAGCACCCATTTTTCCATGTAGTATGTTTCACCATCCGATGTCTGCTGATCAGATCTTTCATAAAGGAGCAGAGCCAGACCAGGCCAAATTGTTGTTGTTTTTCTAGCCCATTGACCACCCAACTTCTTAGTACCTCACAGACTCTGGTTCACAACCCAAACACCTCAATGTATGGTGCAAACTCAAGGGTGTGTGTGAAAGTTCACCTTTAACAGAGGTGAAGATTAAGGATTTTCAACAGGTGATGCTTGCAAGACAAACCACAAATAGTTGACATTCCCTCTTCTACACAACTCAACTACTGAAGGTGCAGGAGTTATTGGCCTGCCTGCCTCTGGCCATTGTACCAGTATGCAGACACATATGCATGTACACATGCATGTATCCACACACACATTTAGAGAAGCATGCCCTCGACCAGTCTACCTGTCAGGCCTGTCCCTACAATTCCATCTCCCTTTACTGTGACTATGAAGAAAACTGGACTAAGCTAAGCAGGTAGGAATGGCAATGGTGCCCACCTGAGAGGTGCCAAAACTAAGTTCTGGCTGAAAAATATGTCCTGCCTTTATGCTTATAAACTCAACGTATCACCACATTCTGCTGAGGCCTGTGCCACAACAACTTGGAACAGGGCTTTCAGTGTGGTTGCCCCTGCTTGGAGAAGGCTGCTCCCTCCTCCCTGGGGGGCAGTTGTGCGGGCAGGCCACACACTCTCCCCATGTACAGCAAGGGGGGGGGCATGGTTGCACCGCCCACGTCACTGGGAGTCCCAGCTGAGTCGCACACCCTGGCCAGCCAATTGGTTGACAGGGGGCATGGCTTGGGATACTTAAGCAGTCGCATGGCCGGGGGTTCTCCCTTCTCAACACCTCTTTCCACAGATGTCCCAGCCTCCTGCCCTGTTTTCATGTGTTGCATCTTGGCCTTGCTATGGACCACAGTTGGTCTCCTGTTGAGGAGGCGAGGTAAGAATTTCCCCACTTGGCAAATTGGCACCATCCACGTGGTTTTCGCCTGCCTCGTAGCAATCGTCACAACTTTTGTAAGGTTTGGCAGTTAGGCATTGGTAAAACCCGGTTTATGGGAGGGGAGGCTGTGACCTTCACCTTCCAGGGGTATAGATCTTGTCTGAAGCCCGGGTATGGGCTAGGGCCATGCCACCACCCTATCAGGAACTCTGGGGGAGCTCTCAGTTGATGTACATACAGTGCCTAAGCCAATACCACTCACATTCTGTTTTTTTTTAATGATATTTATTAAAGTTTCAAAAAAAAGATTACATAAATAAAAAGAGAAGAAAAAAAGAAAAAGAAATAAAAAGGAAAAAGAATACAAAATACAGAAAAAAGATAAAAAAACACTTAAAAAGCACATCAATCTTTCCATGCCTTACATTTCATTTCATTTCCCTGACCTCCTCACACCTCCCTTTTTTGTATTCCAGTTCTGTTAGTTAATTCAGCAATTCCTTTCCCTCTTTGTTTTTGTCTTAATCCTTTAACTTAATATATTATAACTTTGGATTTTCACCTGTTAACAATCCATTTTTACATGCACCTTTATAACATTACTGCTAAAACCAATTAACTTCATTCTGACATCATTCTAACATTCATTAATTTTGCAGTATTTTTGTAGATAGTCTTTAAGTTTCTTCCAATCTTCTTCCACCGACTCTTCTCCCTGGTCTTGGATTCTGCCAGTCATTTCCGCCAGTTCCATATAGTCCATCACCTTCATCTGCCATTCTTCCAGAGTGAGTAAATCTTGTGTCTTCCAATACTTTGCAATAAGTATCCTTGCTGCTGTTGTGGCATACATAAAGAAAGTTCTGTCCTTCTTTGGCACCAATTGGCCAACCATGCCCAGGAGAAAGGCCTCTGGTTTCTTCAGGAAGGTATATTTTCACATTCTGTAACCAATAAAGTTGTGGCCTTAATTATCCCATTAACCCCAAATACTGGAGTCTGTGTGTTTCATTATTCACAAAAGGGGGACTCGGGGCCTTGACATGCAACAGCATCCCTGTTGAGATACAGCCTACTGTAGTTTCAGGAAACATTGAAGAGGTTCTTGTTTCAACAAACTGTTTCAGCTGGATGGGAAAGGACTAGGTTATTTTCTTGGGTGTTTCTCTATTGTTTTTAAATTTGCTTTTAGTTATTTAAATTGCATGGTACAAATTGCTTTGAATTGTACGGTTGCAAATCACCTTCGATGAAAGGTGATTCATAAATAGGAAAACCAATCCCGAGTAGATGGAGCAAAAGTTGGGCTTCGGGCTGCTTTCTTGCTTGGGGACTGGAAGAAGAGAAATTAATGGAACTTTCCACATTTCTCTTGCTGCAGCAGTAAAACTTGGCAGCCCTATACTTAGTGGATATATTTATAAATAACTTTAATCTGTGCTGGGTTCTGAAGCACCATCATGACTTAGTATATTACTTGTATTACAATAGTATCTAAGCATACCAGATTCAGGGCTCAATCACACTACTTCTTACAATTAATTGTAATTGCCATCTCTCTCCCCTGCCCCCAGGTAGGGCTCCTCTGTCTTCAGCAGCTGGGTAGCTGTGCAAAAATCCAGAATAGAAATAACTTTGACTGCAAGGCAGGAAAAGCTTCATCTGTTTTGTTTCTGCTTGCTGTGCAGTTCACACAGGCAAAGGAGCCCTGGAAAAAGGGGGGTCACTCTCCACCCCCAAAAAATATTGATGTGATAATACGTACGTGATCATTCTTGTTTATTTTGTATAATGTTTTACTGCACATTCACTCCCCCTGCCCTTTGGCAAAATAGGCACAAACAAACACCCAGGTACATCCATATGTATAAATACAGTGGTACCTGGGTTCTCAAAACCTTGGTTCCCAAATGCCAAAAACCCGGAAGTAAGTGTTCTAGTTTTCAAATGTTTTTCGGAAGCCGAATGTCCGATGCGGCTGTCAGCTAATGTTTCCTGGGCACCTGCACCAATCAGAAGCTGAGCCTTGGTTTTCGAACATTTTGGAAGTCAAACGATCTTCCGGAACAGATTAAGTTTGGCGCTTTTGTTTTTGCTATTTATTTTGTGTTTTTGTTTTTGAGGCTTTTTTGGTTAATTTGTTTTTGTGACTGTGTCGAAGCCAGTTCAGCTACGGATTGATTGATTGATTGTGTGACTGCGGAAATGGATAAAAGCCCCCTCCCCCATCCCAACAATGATATCATCAGTGCAGGTAAGAAAAGATATATTTTTTTAAAAAAAATATTTATCACCTACAATACTGTCTTATTTATTTTATAGTATAGTACACTGATTATTGCTTTCATTTTATGGATCAATGGTCTCGTTAGATAGTAAAATTCATGTTAAATTGATGTTTTAGGGGTCATTTTTAAAAGTCTGGAATGGATTAATCCATTTTGCATTACTTTGTATGGGAAAGTGCGCCTTGGTTTTGGAACGGACTTCCAGAACGGATTATGTATGAGAACCAAGGTACCACTGTACATAAACAAAGAGTTCTCTCTCTCTCTCTCTCTCTCTCTCTGTGTGTGTGTGTGTGTGTGTGTGTGTTTGTGTATGCTTGTGTACTTAATCAATGCATGCAAGTACATATACAGGGCGGGATGCAGGTGGCGCTGTGGGTTAAACCACAGAGCCTAGGACTTGCCGATCAGAAGGTTTGAATCCCCGCGACGGAGTGAGCTCCTGTTGCTTGGTCCCTGCTCCTGCCAACCTAGCAGTTTGTGCAAAAGTGCAAGCAGATAAATAGGTACCGCTCCGGCAGGAAGGTAAAAAACGTTTCTGTGCGCTGCTCTAGTTTGCCAGAAGCGGCTTAGGCATGCTGGCTATATGATCTGGAAACTGTACGCCAGCTCCAGAGACGGTCACAACTGGACCTAATTGTCAGGGGTCCCTTTACCTTTACATACACAGGGCTGGCCCAAGACATTTTGCCATCCAGGAAAGATGACAAGATAGTGCCATACCACAACATGTACAGAAGCCAACTAGAGTGGAAGCTGAATCTAGTTCCCACACTAGCGACAAGACAGCATCCTCCAGTATAACTAAGGTAAGCTTAGGGGTTGAAGAGCAGGCAGTGAGACTCAGACAGCTCAGTCCTCTTGTCACTACTTCCCCAACACTTTGCTGCCCCCCGACCCATCATGCATCATCTAAAGACCCTGCTTCACTTGGCCTAATGAGAGGACTGGCCCTGCGTACATCAGGTAGGGGTAAGAGAGCAACTGGCAAAAACATGAGTAGTGGCACATGCACATAGGTAATACAGAGGGCAGCTTGCCATAAGCTATGTGTGTAAAACACTCAGTAAAAATAATACAAAATTGGGGGGGGGGATGAAACAATGAAGAGTTCCAGTTGGTGACTCTGCCAGTCCCCTTGGGTAGTGAGAAGCAAAGTTGTTGTTTAAATGATTCTCAGAAACTGGGAGCCAAAGTGAGATCACCTTTGGAGCATAGGTGCTTTATCTGGAGAATGTGAACCCCATTCAACCATGTGGGCCTTGCTTCTGAGTAGACCTGGATAGGATTGCGTTGTTGGTGTCTTAGGTCTCTATTCCAGCAATGGATTCTTAACATAAATCTGCATCCTTTGACAAAACTTGCTTTCACCGCCAATATAATTTCCAACTGAATCACTACTGCAGTATGTACATATGAGTGGCTTATGGTGAGTTTTTTAACAGAGCCTTGGATTCTGGCTAACAGACCCATCCAAGAACCTTAGTATGAACATGGTAACTCAGTGCAATCCACTACTTATGCTAGCTTTTCTTCAAACACTAAACCACTGCAAGCAAACAATTGCATTGGACTGGTGAGACATGGCTAATGTTTCCAATGGATCTTATAGTGTGCCGTCACTTTGAACATGACTTGGGTGCAGAAATGGGTGGGAGGAAGATTTTGTGTCACCTGGAGAAGGGAGAAAAGTCACATGACTCAGGGTGTGTGTGGGGAAAACCTTTCAGAGTTTGATGATCTACATTCTCATCTTCACTCACCAAATACTTGTACAGATTAAGCACACTATGAATGAATGGTCTAAAAGTAACAGCAGGGCAAAGTCCAAAATAGAGGGACAGTTGTGATGGTGCTTGGACATCAGCCTCCTGGCATGCACCCCCAAGATCCAAATTAAAACTAGACACAGATACTGCCATGGGCTAGGCCTGATCCTAATCAACTCTTGTTTCAGCATCCAGCATAAGCTCTTTCTCCTTTAAACTTGCTACTGTGGTAGAGTAGTCTCACATTGGGTGCTGCTGAGATCTTCCAGCACGTACTGATACTATCCCAAGATTGTACAGCAGTATCCATAGATGCTGAAAACCAATAAGGCTATGGGGACTCACATTTCTCATGGTCCTGCACATTCACAGCAGCTTCTGTGGCCTAAGAGAGGTTCTACTGTGGCAGCAGCAACATGTTGATGGTCCTGGTAAGATGGGGGAAAGGGAAATGGGCAGCGTATGTTGGGGCACTGTGATGTGCTTGACATAGTTTCAGGGCCTTCTGCATCAACAGAAGGGTCTAACTTGCCAGTAGGAGCTCAGGATTTTAAGCATGCAAGGAGGCATGGGCATAGGGAGGAAAAGGAAAGCAAGGGAGATTGAGGGTAGGTGTTGATCTTTCCATAGCTCAGTGGTGGGGTACAGAAGGTCCCAGTTTCATTCCACCACATCACCAGGTAGGGAGGGGAAAGACTGTCCTCTTGAGTGAAGCATGGAGAACCTGAGTCAGTAAAGGCAGTACTGAGCTAGAATGACCATGATCAAACTTATAAGGCAACTTCCTCTGTTTTCCTAGCTATTGCTTGTGTGTTGATAGCAGGTGGAGGAACTATTTCAGCTGTAATTTTTAAGCTTGCCAATCATAAACATGTTCTGTGGTTGGCTGCAGCAGCAATCTTAAATCCTGGTTCTGCAGAGTCTTGGGCCAGGCTTCTTTTGAAGTTTGGGCAACATTTGCCTGAACAGAGTATGAAATTGGCCTAATAATATACATATTGCTGTTTTAGATTCACTTCATTGCACAAGAAAATTGCAGTTGCATCCTGCAAACAGATAAACTAAAGACAAAAGCACCAGCACTCCAAAACCCCATCTCTCAAATGTTTCCAGCCTAGACAAACTTCTAGATGAGTTGGGGGCAGGAAGAAAAATAAACATAGCTGTTGGTGTCTTCATGTTGTTATTCATGAAGAAAATCCACTGAATATTATGTTGATGATGGGCTTTGCTTTGAAATGAAACATTTCCCTGATGCTCAGCCATAAATCTTTCCTAGCAATTACCCAGAGAACAGATTTGCTTACAGATCTAAAAATACGATGTTTTTAAAGCTCAAAAATGGTCTTGTAGGGAAAGGGTAAAGCATCACCTCTTGTTCAACCTTAATAGCAGCCTCCCTTTGCTGTCTTTCATGAAAACAAAACAAAAGCCCTACTGGGAAAACCTTGCATATGTTTGTTATGGAATGTCTGGTTGGCCCCATATCTTCTACAGCAGGGCTGGAAAATTTATGACCTTCCAGATGTTGATAGACTCCAAATCCCAAAGCCCCAGACAGCATGATGGACAGACAGGAAAGAGTTTTTATCTAGCACCCCTTGTTTGACAGATACATCTAATAATTATACCTTAGCTCTTACTTCCCAACATCATTAATAACTACAAATGCATCATTATAATATATGGACAAAAAACAGAGTTACAAAAATAAAAGGATGTTGCTGGTTATCCTCAAGTGCTCCTGCCTGGCCAACTCAATCATCTCAATCTGAATTAAGATGCTCAATTGTAACATTACTTGGGAAATTTTCACCATCTGGAATTAAGCAATCTTTTCTTATGGAGCAGTATTACATCAAGATTTCCTTTTGCACTGGGCTTTAATTTGAGCACATTTATGCTCACGCATGCCAGTTACCTGTAAGGGAGACAGGAAGATGGCAAATTGAAACTTGTGGAAGCCTAGGAGTGTGCCAGTGCCAAAATTAATTTTACAAGTTCTCCAAGTTAAACTGGAAGGCAGGCAGAGCTGAATACTGATCAGAGACAAGCCATGTTACAGAAATAAAGGAGGGGACATCCACTCTGCCTTAATCAAGGCCTAGTGAAGATCTCTGCAGTGCTGACAGAAGCGGAGGACTGGTTTTGTTGACTGGCTTTTAATGTGACCGGAGTTGCTTAATTAATTGCATTTGCTGCTTTTAGGGTCTATGGCTGTCAATGACTGTAAATATTTTACGACTTTTAACATTTTTATGATGTAAGTTTTCTTTATTGGGTTTACTTTTAAATTTTATTTTTATTGGCTGCAGCTTCCTGTTGAAATTGCAGAAATTGATTCCCATCATACTAATGATTTTTTTTGTTAGTTGCTATGACAGTTTCTCTCTTGTTTTTTTTTTCTTGGATAGGAAGCAGAGTATAAATTTTAGAATCAGTTCATAAATGTGGGCATATGGGAATACACTAGAAAGCTGCTTTATAGCAACAGAACATTATTGGCTCTTTGGGGTCTGAAGCAGAGGCCTTTCCTAGTTCTTTTACTTGATTTTTTTTAAAAAAAACTTGATTTCCTGGGGATCAAGAAGAGACCTTCTGCATGCAAAACACCTGCACCATCACTGAGCCATGCATCCTCTTTGATAATAAATAATGGACAATGGCTGATCAACACCTGGAAGAGAATAAAATAAAGTTGTCCATCCCCATGTTAGTATTACATCAGTTGGAAAAGCCTTGTCCTGTGTAATTCTTTCAGCAGGAAAACGCTTGCTATAATCCATTCAATTCCAGAATTTTGTGAGGAGTGTTTTCAACAAAGGGGGCAGAAAATGAATGATTTCATTAACTTTTCTGATTATACCAATTTATACCAATCAAGACACGAGCTTGTTTCATTTCCAGGGCAGCTCCTACTGGTTTGGCTCCATCTGGTTCCCCACCCTTTTGCACTTTGGATGTAATAAAACCAAGTATATAAGACCAAGTGAGCATGAGTGTGTGAGAGAGAAATCCTTGTATAGATCAAGGAGATGTAATTATATCCCCCCACACCAACATTGAAATTGGTTCTCTCTTGTCAGGGACCGTACTGAGGAGGGCTGCACTGAGGAGGAATGGTGGGAGCCTCCCCCTCCCCCTGCTCCTGATCAGAAACCTGAATCTTCCCAGGAGCAGCGAAGTAGTATAGATTTGGAACTGTGGTTTACAGAGGGACATAGTTCAGAAGGCAGAAGCTGGGAAGTACTCTGTGGTGAACAGCTAGGAGGAGGAAAACTTGGAGAGAGAGAGAGAGAGAGAGAGAGAGAGAGAGAGAGAGTTAACAGACTCACTGTCACTGGAAAGCGTCTAGCTGATCAGCCCAAGGTCAAGGAGACCAGATAAGGTAGCAGCACAGAAAGCACAGTGGTTGGAAGATCAGGTTGCAAGATGCGGAAGTGAAGTGGGTGACAAGGGAGGAAGTGGGTGGAACCCTTAATTGGGAGCATCTTCATTCCGAGGAAGGAATTCTTTGTTCTTTCACTGTGATCATTAAAATTTCTAACTGGTAAGAGTCTCCTTTCACTTTGTTCTGCTTATCTACAGCCGAAGTGGCATAGGAAGCTGAGTCCCTGAAGCCTGACATCTCTAAAATAAGCAAAATCTGAAATACTATGCTCCATGGTCTGGTTTACACATACATGCTCATTCATCACATGGTTACTACAATATCAAATGACGACTTTCATGTGTAAATGTGCCATTGTAACTAGAACAACATCGCAGAGAGAACTTTTATATTACTTCTTACACAATGTTCACACATAAATTGTTCTGAGAATAGGCTCCGATTATGTGACTCATCTACTGTGAAAAAAGCAGTGGATGGATCACACGAGTGAGTCCACATGCACTAATAGACCAATTCCCATTCCCATTCTGGCTGCTGATTGGTTTAAAAGCCCAGGGTTCTCCCCACAGCCCTCCATACCCCCACTACATGCATAAGACTGATTCATGGGAAAGATAATACTATGCCCTCATTTGAACAATGGATAGAAAACATGACAATGCTTCCAATATATTAATGGATTGCTTTTAGATACAGATTATGTATGAATAAATATGATACTTGAAATGCATTTACATAATCTGTAAAGATTTATTAATTGTTGTATTTTTGGAATAATAGCATGTGGAGATATATATATATCTTTCCACCACATGTGTAAATATGTATTGGATGTGGGGCAGCCCCTGCAGCAGTGTGGTGAAGCACCAGTATGGATCACTACCAGCTTCCTAGAGGGTTAGGTACCAGCTATGTAGGACTTTTAGGGTGAATTTTCTGTTGCTCGCCAAAATGGATTTAAATGGATCAAATTCTATTCCATTGACCTGGGTCAAGTTCATATCTAATATCTCATCCCCACTGGTGTTAAACAGGGTAAAGTGAACCCACTGAAGCACTGAGTAAAAATGTGGATGTTAGTCCTGGGCTTTATTCTTCTACGGATATTGCAAGTCTTTTAAACAGGGTTGGTGGTCTTGTGGCTGCCTTATTGGTAACTGAGCTGGCCAAAAGAAAGAAAGAGAGAGAGATTTGGTGAAATACTAGCCAAGGGGTTCATCATTTTCCTAGTTTAGTCCATATTTCTTGCTTAGTTAGGGGGAGGAGGGTAGAACCGTGGCTCTCAAAGAGTGCCCCCCATATTGCATTGCTAATTCCTGGAGAAACGAAAAGTATAAAGGAAAAATAATTAAGTTTGAGAATCAACAGTGAGTTACATAAGATTCAGAAGAAAAGTGGGAACTGATAAGGAAAACACAAAGAAAAAAACAAGAAGCCACATACTTCTTATGTTTGAAACAGAATGTTTGGATGAACTTCCTCTGCTTTTAATTTGAATGAATAAGCCTACTTGCCTCAGCTGGCAATGATACTGCTTGGAGACCGAAGGCTCTCTGCTTCAGTTCCTTCTGACTCTGCAGTAATTTATACTATATGAAATGCAAATATGAAATCATGTCCAAAAGTCTTGCTGGATCACACAGGTGGCTGATTATCAGAAAGGCATAAATGAGATGCATCTTGAGTGACTCAACAGGAGGCATCTACTGAAATTAGAGCATTTATTATACATGGGAAATAATTAAGGGTCTCTAAAGAGAAGCACATCGCTACATGAAGCCCCACATGAAGAATGTGATCTTGACAATCTAGTCCTCTCTTATAGACTTTACCCAGCAACTGAATCTGGACACGGCTGAATTTGTGACAAATCAGATGGGTAGAAGCTGTGTGTGATTAGACTCATTCAACACCCAATAGGTGTGGGGTGTCTTTGCCCAGTGGTGCAGGTGCCCACAGATTGCAGCAAAATGCTGGGCTAGCCAGCCCAAGAGCCCTTGCAAAGCAGGGCAGGAAGCCTATATAAGGCTGCGTGCCCTGGAACTCAGGGCCATTTTGTCTCAAGAGCTTCCCACCCTCCCTCCATTTAGAGCCTTCACTGATGAATTTTGGGGTGCTAGTTGACAGGGCTGGAAATGATTCCCCCCCCCGTCCACTTGGTTGGGGTTATTTTCCCTACCTTTCCCTTGGTGAAATTATGGTCTTCCTTTGCTGGGCAGAAAGACATTGTTTGTTGAGAGCAGAAGTAGCATTGGGAAAGATCAACACAGTATAGAGGGGGCCCATAAATGCCTGAGGGGAGGATTAACCAGGGCATTCCCAAGCTCAGGTTGGGGTATCTGCCTGGTAGGAATCTTCATGCTGGTCACCCAGTGAGATCTTGCTTGCTTAGCTTGCACCACAGCAAGGTTCAACACTGGCCGACTCCCATGAAATGGGTTTGGGTTGGTCCAAACCCAACAGAGCCATTCCATCAATATGAAGGTTGTGGAATGATGAACCAATCCTGACTCCAGTGCCATACCAATCTGCAGCTGCAGGGTGTTGGCTCTGTGTTCTTGGACAGTGTCCTTCATAAACTGTACCTAGATCAGGGATAATCAAGTGTGCTCTCTAGATGTTTCCAGCAGCCCCAGCTAGCATGACCGATGGGCAAGAAAGATGGCAGTGATATCCTGCACCATCTGGAGAACAACACATTGGCTACCTTGGAAAAATGGTCCAGGATTTTCTGCAACGTGCGGAGGCTTTTTAGCAGACAAATCAATTCAGAAAGTGTGCTTGAAGGGTACAAAGTTTGAAAACCATCCATCTACTCAAAATATGGTACCTCTTAAGCCTATACCACTTTCCCCCACTGAAATCAATGGTTTCTTTGAGTTATTGAGCTTGACAAGCTTCTGCCTGTCTCAAGAATAACTTCAATGGAAAGGTAAAGAGTTTTAAAAAATCTTCGTTCATGAACATCTTAAACTAAATATGACTGCCTACTGGAGACATTTTTGTTTAGAGAGGCTTTCCCTGAGGTTTAGCCCAGTCCTTTATGGAAGATCAATTTTATACTTGATGAAATGGTTTCATTGTTTTTAGAGTTTGTATGGATGGTTTTATGGTTTTATAGTTTGCTGAACTGATTTTATTGCTCCTACAGCTTGTGCTTTATTCTGTTTTTACTGAAAACACCCTACCAAAAGTATGGCATTTGAAATCCACCCCTCTTTCTCTGAGGAAGAAAATTCAGCTTATTTGGCTATGGTTTGATTCCAGTTCTGCAGGATTCTGGAGCAACTGAGCTTGAAGCAGGGAAACCTAACTGTGTGAGAAGTTGATTGCTAGCACCTATGTCATCAACAATCCCCAGAGTAGTTTTGCAACCATTACTTTAAGGTTGCAAAGCTAAATGTAGAAAGGAAGAATGAAAATGAGTAGCTTTGGTGTGAAGGAAATGAACTCACATGAAAAATAAAAATCTTGTTTGCATTTGTTTGGGGATTATGGGAAAACTAAGTTGATAGGTGTCACATTTCAATTAGAACACTTTGTTGCAGAAGAATTCTGTCTACCAAAGATAGAAGCCACTGTTTCCTTTGTAGCACAACACCGATCTAAGGTGCCTTTGGGATAGAATTAGCCAGAGACTTCTTTCAGATTCAAGGCAGAATCTCAGAGACAAAGGTTCATGTGCCAGGTGGATCAACTCGGAAGTTTTGCAGATGGGTTTTTCAGTGGGTAGTGACCATAGAGCTTGAGGGAGAGCTGAATTACTTTTTAAAATATTCAATATTACATTCCACTTCAATCTCCACAGTAATGCAAGATTCCAGGAGTTCCAGTTTACCCACTAGGGTCTGTGTTTTCTGTTGGGCAATGAGGCACAGCGGAGACTGGGGTGTCTTTATGACATGTGGTATATTTACACATATATACAACCGGAGGGCCCACAGCGGAGGGCCCACAGCATTCTTGCCTCTAGGTTCTCCCATATCTACAGCAGCCTTGATCCTAAGCGGACCCCACCCAAACATTGCTCCTGCTCTCTCCAGTTCACCGCTTCCTAACTCTGTTGTTTAACTTCTAACAATCTGGACTAAGCTTCTACCCACATTACTTCTCCCTTTCTGTTCTAAACCTCTGGGCCTTTGGTAACACAGGCAGTTCGTCTCAAGAGTATCAGGAATATAAAAAGTAAATACATAAGTTAGGTGGCAAGTTGGGAGCAGGGAAGACATTGCCTTAGGTTTCTTCTTTTCATACACTATTCAGGTCTATAAGAAAACATGCTATTCATAACTGTGGCAACATTACCTGTTGTTTAGGGCACATGCATTAGCCATCTCCCAACATTATGCCTTTTTCATCTCATTCCTCCGATCAGTTATATCCCCATTCTTTGCCCTCAAATGGCAGGTGGAGTAAATTAGGGGAGAGGGTGGTCTAGTGGTGTTTCCATCCTCACACACATCAGCCCCTAACCTCCCCATGCTGAATGAGGAAGGATTGCAGAGGGCTTTCACTTGGTGTTTTTTTTTTGGGGGGGGACATCAGCAGAACCCCCTGTGCATTTGGGAACGCTGAGGTCTATCTGCATTCATGCAAAGATGAGTTCATGTGTCTCCTACAGACCTCTCTCACTTCCCTAATGCTACTTCATCACTGTTGTCGGGTCGAGGGGTGGCAGGTGGCTATCAAACAACAAAAAGGACAAAAATAAAGCAGAACATTGTGGTACAGAAGGATTCAGTGGGACATTATGGGATGTGCACTAACTGGGAATGAAGTAGTGTAACCACTCCAAAAATTTGCAAGCAGAACCTGTGTTGAAAAGTTTTCAAAGGGACCATGTGTGACAACCTTGAAGGGCACAAATCATCATGAATGTGCAATACAAAGGATATTGGGGGGGTATAGGAAAGAAGACTTAAAAATTTAAACTGTAGACTGTTTGGAGCAGCCTTACTATAATTCTCACATTACAGACAGAAAACTGAGGCTGGGAGGCACTGAATTATCTAAAACAAGCTCAGAAGATATTAAAAATGAGCACTTTGCAGCAGCTATATTTTTAGCTTGTGCTTTTAGTCTACTATGAGAATCTGGAGTGATGGCTTGCATCCACCCTACCAGGCATATTATACTGATGATCTATATGCAGATTCATGCAAGTTAGCTTGCAGCCCTGCTTTCAGAACATTTGAACTGTTTTCTAATTTCACCCTCAAATACAAAAGATGTTGCCCATTCCACTGAACGGCATTCAGCAGATATTTTAGTTTTGCTATTTTGTATGCAATGTGATGAAGCAAAAGACATTTTACATGCATTTCTATCTGTACCAGACCACTTAATCAGAAGGCATAGTGATTGTCTTTATTTCCCTGAATGTATTTGTCTTGGAAATTTACATTACTCTGTTTTTAATGGTTTTAAAAGCCTATTTGATTTGTATATTTGTCTGGCTTTATTGACATCAAGGGTGCTATCAGACTGAATAAATGATGCCTTTGAATGAAATCAACATAGGGTGTGCACTTTCAAGGGAGAAATATTGTGATAAATACAAAAGTATAGTTCTGATTTATAACATTTTTTTGAGATAATCAAATTATAGCCATTCATATTCTCCTGTGCAAACATCTTTAGGTTAGGAAATATATTCTGCTTTTGTAGTGCAGCTTCTTCTACATGCAAGTCACATTGCAAAATACATTGAACTGGGGGTAGGAGAGTATTTTGCAGCATGTGGTACTGCTGTATTTGTATAGTTAAACCAGATATGTCAATCTGACTCAGCCATTATAAAGCATAAGCACTCTCACATTGTCCCCCTCCTGCAAATGCCCAACCTATAAAGAATTTGACATAGAGTACTTAAATGTTAGAAGACAGGAGTGCCTGGCGTGCTCTGGTCCATGGGGTCATGAAGAGTCGGACATGACTAAACTTCTAAACAACACACTTAAATGCTATTAGTCTACTCTGATCAAATTTCAGAAAGGTCAGTTAAAAAATGGATGAACGACAACAGTTTAAAATTGTCCTATTTTTGGTCAATTATTCTGCTGTTTGTGGCCACTTTTGTCCTAAACATAAAGTACATTCCAGGAGTTGGGGAGAGGGATGTCTTGTTTAAATGCATCCAAAAAGTTTAAGGGAATAGCAGAGATCAAATCCTTCCTAATTTGATAAAAAGCCAGTGGCAGCTTTAGAGGGTGAGCTGGTGATTGAGAATTGATGGGCTCAAGCAGACCCACCAACCCCACAAACCTTCTTCAATTACCAATAATATCAGTGTTAGCCCCATATTAACCAATTCAGCAGTTCATATTAGTTACTGGTAATCCAACAATAAAATACTTCACCTGCATCAAAACTACCAGCAAAGAGGAAAAGTTAAAACTAATAAAATTATTTTTAGCAACAGCCTCCAATGAAATTTATGATATCCCTATACATATATCCTTACAGTATAGTATGTTGTACCTTTTGGTACCTCCTCTTCCCTGAACCATAGACTATTCAAACCTTCATGTCCTGAGAAGCTTAATGCGTTTGACATTTGCAAGTCATAACACAAAACCTCCAAATTAACAGTTTCTGAAACCCATTAAAATGAATACATGAATGAATATTTCATCTGTGGTGGGACCACCTCCCCTCTAACCTTCCCTGGGCATTATGATCAGGGTTCCTGACTGCAGGGAGGACTGCATCTACAATCCCTTCAGACTTTTCCACTCACCACAGGGAGTGGAAAGAGGGAAGAGTGGGGATGGTGGATGGTGGATGCAGTCCCATGCCACTTCAACAGCCAAAATTAAGAATAGCTGAAGAAGGCTTGGCTTAGCTGTGAATCAGAACTTAGTCTTGAAGGTTGTCATCCGAAGCTGTCATGGTTAGTATGGGGCTTGGTCCTACAGGAAACACCAAAATGAATTGTTGTGGGTGGGTGGGGAAGACAATTTGAATGGAACAATAGTAAAATGTTACAAGAGCTCTGAGGTAAAAAGCCCATTACTAACACACACACACCCCTGATCAGGAATGTAATGAAAATGATGGAACAAAAGCTTACACACAGTCCATATTGCACCTTGATCAAGACTTGTCTCATTATAGACTCATGAATTCACAAATGGCAACTGATGACAAGAGAACCTCTGGTTGTCAATTGACTAGAGAGGAGAATAAATGGCTTATTCTTCTGTCTTTAATGTTTGCTTCATTAGCAGACACCAGCAGGTTCAGGTTTCCACAGCATCCTACTTACTGCAGACCATGCAGCTATTAAAACTGCAGGGATGGAGGCTATTTCAATAGCTGGTAATTCTAAAGAGAACCAATTGTTTCACAAAGTCTTTGTGAAAAAATATTCTCCAGGCATCACACTTGTCTGGTTGGTTGCCTGAAATGGCATGAACAAATAGTTGTCACTCACCTTTCCATTTAAAAATAATGACAAACGCATGAGTTTGATGTGCACAGCTTTGCACCCCAGAAGCATTCCACTGGCAACCAAACCTTTAGGTGCATGCAAATACCCACATGTATTAGCATTTAGACAGCAAATATTTGCATGAGCAATTGGCAGAGACACATAAGGAATTTATATTATAAATTGGTTCTCAGCTATGCTTACAATTGCCCTCCAATTAGGTCACAGTGAATAGTGACTTAACCTAATGGCACTAAAGGATGTTTTAGGGTAGTGTGACCAGCTGTCAGGGCTGGTTCAGCTGCAAGTCAGCATGGAGACTCAGAGATGAGCTGTAAAATTAATTCTTTATTTGAGAAAACAGCATACAAGCAGAGGAACCTCAGGAGAAGACTGGCCCCCACAATGACAATCTGCACCTCCTACTTTCCTCTGAGTCTTCTCCCCAGCTGGATGTCTCCCAAGGATCATTAAGCTATACCTGGGAGAGACCATCTGCCCCCCTCTTCATCCTCTGACCTATCCTCAGTGTCCCATCACCACTTCCCTGGCTCTGAACTTCCCTAGAGGGTTCTCCAGCTGGAACCACCAACCACTCCTCCTCATCCAGCCAGTCCCTGACACCAGTGTGGCTGCATTGGACACCACACTGCAGGGGCCCCCACAACAATGTTGCAGAGGCAGGAGGTGGCGGATGAGAGCCCAAAGTCCACCATCGATGTCACCCTGTGAATTCTTGGCCAAGGGAAGCTGTTCAGATGCAAAAGATCTCAAGGCTTCTTTACAAGGCTTGTGTAGAAGAGAGGATTTCAGCAAGTGTTGCCCATGATCCAATCTCCATCTGCAGAACTTTCATCTTCCACACAACTATTGATGGTGCAGAGCCCCTATCCTTTTCTGCATCTGGCCACTCAAGACCAAGGTAAGATTTGAAGAGGAAACTAAACACGTTGTAATAAATGTTTTGTGCATGTAGGCTCCTGGCAGTTTTGGTGATGGTTTGCACACCCCATTGCCAGTTACATTCCGATCACCATCAGATCTTATTATGAATAGCCTTAATGAAAGTCACACTTAATTTTGAAGATGAGAGCCAAGACGTGCATTGTGCCAAGATATATGCTCATTTTTAAGGGGGTGGAGTTGAGGACTGGGGGGGGGGGGCAATCTTATGCCCACTTATGTGGGAGGAGGCCCCATTGAGCTTAGTCAGACTGGAGTATACATATGTACGATGGTGCTGTGATTCTACGATACGATTGGTACAGCCTAAGTCTCAGATAGGGAAAACAAGCCTTTAAAGTAGTGTTCTATACCTGGTTGCCAGGCCATATGACAAAACTGAACCTGCTTAGGATACAGTCAAAGTCCCATCTCTCTGGTCCTCCTGCACCATACCCCTAGAATGCCCCTTTGGGGGATGTGCAATGGTGTTGGCTCGGCCACTTTTGGCTGAGCCGGGATGAGCCATTTACACCAGCATACCTTTGGCTGAGCCTGGGTTAGTGTCAGGTGTCAGAGGACACCCACGGTAGGTTGCCAGGAACAACCTAAATGCTGTTTATTCAAGCCTTTGAGCTCTCAGCTCTCCTACTTTCAAGGCCTGCCATGTTCTGGGAGGGAGGGGTATGAAATGCTTGCTAAAGACACTGAGTCCATCAGCTGTCTCTCCCCTGGTGCTTCCTCCTTCTCCTCTCCCATTATTTCCCAGCTTTCCCCCTCATCTGCCTCTGAGCTGTGATCTCCCTCCAACCCCTGTTGTAATTATGACCTGTCTTCTTCTTCTCTGGAAGCGTCAGGCTGGGGAGGTGGTCTCCAGCATTCCTCCTCTGCCCAGTCCCTGAAATCTAGCCACATAACACTAGCTCAAGCCTGGCTGATCTAGAGATGCACTCATCCTGGAAAATCTTGTCATCTGATTGCCCCCTTTGTGATGTCCTCATAAATATTAGAATGTTTCTGGAAATGTGCCTCTAAGTCAACATCTGAATCTATATCAATTGCACTTGTGGAAGCCGCCTCCTATACACGAGTCTCTATTTCCGGACTATGCCAAATGCCTTTCCTTCAAATAAGATGAAATAGCCATAGCATTTCTTTTTTCCTAGATCACAATGTGCTGTCTTTCAGTTTTAATCCCCACTCCCTTAATGCATTCTTTCATTCAGTGTATCACCTGCCATGGAAGCACATTTATTGTAATAAATAGAGCCAAATAAATTACAATTTCCAACTTCCTCTAATTCACATGTCATCACTTTATTAATGGGATTGCTTTTGTACTATGTTCCCCAAGCTTCTTTAATTGCTATGAACTGAAATATGTGTGTGTGTAATTTCTTTTCTTGAACAAATAAACTGATTTGAAAAGCTGTATGTTCTTGTAGTACAAACAGCATCATTAAATTCACTTGAGTACACAAGACCCAATTAATACTTTTATTCCCTTATGGTTAGGGAACAAAGTCGTAATTGGATCACACAGACGTAATTTGTAATAAAAATATGAAATATTGCATATAGACATTTCTTTAAAAGCAAGAACCGTCACATAGATTATAAATATGCTTAGAACACAATGAGAACTCCTCCGCCCCCATAATTTAAATAAACATTAAATAGCTCTGATTTCCAGAGTTTACAAACCTTTCACCATTAAGAGAGGCAGAAAACACCAATAACATCCAGATTGGTGGTAAAAATATAAACATAAATAAAACAATTGTCAACTTTCTGCTTTTTAATGGCATCACAAAAATCTGGCTGCTGAGGTAAAGTTGCTCACCAAGCTGAAAGGTCATCATCATATGCCATCGTTAATTACATTTCACATGGAATTACTTAGTTTTAATGTACAAAATGGATCAAGATTGTATTCAGCAAATTCTGTTTATGAGGTCATTTGTGCATCAGCCTTTAACTAAAATGGAACGGGGAAAGTTGCCTCTCCAGGGACAGAAATGGATACTTACCCCTTCCTCTGGGTGGCTGGCAGTTGCAGATCCTCACACTTGGTCGCCATTCCTGGGCAGCCAGGCGGCAGTTGGGGAATTCCCTGGTCACCTGTGTAGCTGGCTGGAGTTCCCGCCAGCTCTTGCATTTTAAATTGTCCAATGAGAGGCCTGCTCTTGAGGGTGCGCCTCGCTAGCTGGAAGGGCATTGATTGGCCAGCTGCCCGGGCAGCCATAAAAGCTAGCAGCACCTTCAGGGACAAGAAACAGTTGTGCAAGAGAATATTTACTCAGCATTGTCCTGCCCTGCTGCCAGCTCTTGTGTTCAGCTCCTAACTGCAACATAGACAAAGTGAGGGATTGCAGTTGGGCAGAAATCATTCTTGGGTCACAATTTTATATATATATTTAAAAAAATGTTTTTTATTAAAGATTTCCTTGAATTAATAAAGTACATACAGTGTCTCTTTTCCTGTTCATTGAATCTTTTCTACAGATCAGTTATATTTGATGTGAGACACCAGTGTTATAGACAGTATAAGGTTGGGGAAGAAGAGAGGCAGGGAGAGAGAGAGGGGAGAGAAGGTTGGGGTAGTAAATTTTCATTCTTTTACACAGTGTATACTCACATGCCAAAATTGCCCCATACATAGGGATGGGAGACAAATGTGAATCTACCAAATTCACACTTTACGTAACAATAAGATACAGTGCTACCTCGGGTTAAGTACTTAATTCGTTCCGGAGGTCCGTTCTTAACCTGAAACTGTCCTTACCCTGAAGCACCACTTTAGCAAATGGGGCCTCCTGCTGCCGCCGGGCCGCTGGAGCACGGTTTCTGTTTTCATCCTGAAGCAAAGTTCTTAACCTGAAGAAATATTTCTGGGTTAGCGGAGTCTGTAACCTGAAGCATATGTAACCTGAAGCGTATGTAACCCGAGGTACCATTGTATCTGAAACACAGCCAACTTTTATCACACCCTTTTAGCTAAAGGTTGATGTAAAAATTACTTCATAACTAGTGCTGTAATCCTGTATCCACAAAGCTAGAAGTAAGTCCCATTTGACTACATTAGACTTACTTCAGAGTAGACATTACAGGATTGCACTGCCAAAGCCCAATCCTGTGCTTTTGCCTGCTCTGCCCTGCTTACTTTGTGCCACACATGGCAAGAGCTGTTGCAAACCTGTAGCACAACAGCACAACAGAATCAGAAGGAACATACTCGATTTTGGAAATATTCAGTACTGAAACACTTTCAACATTGAAAGTGAATGCTGACATTTCTAACACCCCAGCAAAGGAAATTTTGAAAGATGATACCAATTGCTTAAGGCCAAACTTGAAGTGAGATTTGAGTTACATGCTCAGGCTAACGATATAAAAAACTAGAGAAATTTTCTAAGGAAGTTTTGCCTTGTCCTGCTTTACTGTTGTTGTAAAAGTAGCTGAAGAACAATTTGGTAAGGCTGGAAAAGACAATGAGGATAAAAATGGTATACAGTACTTTGTATACAGCACCTTTGAAGGTGACTTGGAAAACTTCAATTAATTCAGAATGTGGCTGCTAGACTGGTGACTGGAAGCAGCTGCTGGGACCATATAACCCCTGTTCTAAAAGACCTACATTGGTTCCCAGTAGGTTTCTAAGCACCATTCAAAGTGTTGGTGCTGACCTTTAAAGCCCTGAATGTCTCCACCCCCATCATTCAACCCGGACACTGCGGTCCAGCTCTGATGGCCTTCTAGAGAAGTGAAGTTATAGGGAACCAGGCAGAGAGACTTTTGGGTAGTGGTGCCCTCCCATCAGATGTCAAATTGATAAATAATCATACAACCTTCCTTAGACATCTGAAGGCAGCCTTCTGTTGGAAAGCTTTTAATGTGTGATGTTTTGTCTTTGTATATTTTGTATATCCTATTGGAAGCTGCCCAGAGTGGACTGGGGCAACCCAGTCTGATAGTGTGTGTGTGTCTGTGTGTGTGTTAATTAGTTAGTTAGTAAAAAAAAGCATGCAGTTTTCTTTCTTTTTTTAATAGCTGCCACTGGGAGGATGTGAGATCAGGACTGTGACACAAGGGGATAGGGATGGGTTAAGTATTTGCCTTACTGTGGCCCTGAAAGAAATCTCCCTTGAAGCTGGGTATTGGCACCAATGGAAACATCTCTCTGAGGATAATCATAATTTCCATGAGTGGTTTGGGGTGGGAAAGCATTTTTCAGCAGGAGGTGAGGAAGAAGTTTTTCAAAACCCTTTCACATCCTAGGGTTTATTCCTGCCACCTGATGCTCATGGTGGCTATTTACATATTTTGAAACAGCACACATTGGTTGCTTACATGCAATTAACATAATGTGTATGTTGATCAAAAAGGCCTCTTCAGTGCTCTGTGAATGGCCTGGAAGGCTCTTTGTTACTGTTTTCAATACCGAGTCTCTCCCAAACTAACAGTTTCAGATAAATTGTTTGGAACGTGCTAATTTGCACACACACACCAATTTTCTTCTTTGTAGACTCATGGGTTTCAGATTGCACTAACCGTTCAAGATGAAATTGATTAATAGGAATTCAATGTCATTTTGTGAAGGCATATTAAGCCCACAATCAGGTTTACTTTGGATACACATTTTCATTTGCTTCTCAATTCATTGATGCTGAGCAGCTTTGGGGAATACATTCTCTCTCACATTATGCTTCTTCGCAGGGCTGTTGTGTGACTAATATGTTAAGCCCCGTGTTCCTTGGAAAGGTGGTACCATAGATGGCTTAGAGTACCCACCAATCAGGAAGCTAGGCAAGAACTTTATGGTCTCTCTTAAGCTGGAACAGTACACCAATATGAAACAGATGTTTGTGTGTTTTGCCCAATGAGAAGAATTTCCAAATTTAATTGTTCACTATTCCCAGTTCAAAAGCCCAGAGACTGGCAGTACAATACAAAACATGTCTTCTCAGAGTTAGTTCCCATTGAGCTCAGCGGGGTTTACTTCTGGGTAAGCTGGTATAGGATTGCAGGCTTAGACTGGGCTGATCTGAATCCTTGCTGTGCGATATTTGGGATTGCGAAATAGGTTGCACAAATTATTGCTTTTTCAGAGATTTGTTCACAGAACTGCAAGAGCAAATATTGAATTTCTTCTCCAAGAGGAGAAAATCACAGACGTTTTGGCATGATCAAATATGGGCCATGAACTGCATAAAGCAGGCAGCTGCAAAGCACCAGAAATACACAGCACACTTAGCCAAAGAGTCTATATAGGAAGAAGGAGAAGAAAGCGTCAGTGGCATTCTTTGCATTCATTTCTTCTCGGTACAAGCACTGCATCTGGAGATGATTGGCATGACACCTAATGCAGAATGAGGTAGATAAAATCTTTTGTTTGACAGCAATTCCACATGTCAGCTTTGAGGGATCTAATTTCACCATCAGCTCATTCAACAGTTATTCTTTTATTTTTGGATACATACATCTGAGCTCACCACATAAAGCAAAGTCCTAGAGGTAAATGGAAAACAATAAAAAGGAAAATGAGAAGACATCAAAGGCCGGATTAATTACAAATCTAAGGTGACATTGCTCCCTCATGTTTAATAGAGATTCGCCAGCACAGCAGAGGAGTGTTGGAAACTGAGCAGATGAACAGAGGAAGTGGATAGTTGTTGCTCAAGTGCCAGTAAAGGAAAAAAAAAGGACTGATTGCCTATCCAGGTTGTCAGAAACTCTAATTCAAGGATGGGGAACCTGTGTTCATCCAGATGTTGCTTAAATCCATCAAACCCAGCCATCATGGGCAAAGGTCAGGGATGGCAAGAGTTATAATTCAGAAACATCTGGAGGATCACAAGTCCCCCATCCTTGCCCTCATAAGGAGATAGATATATATCATAAGGAGATAGATATATATATGCAGGTTTTGGTGTCTTCGGGTGTCTTCCCGTGTAAGAGTTGGGGTGTCTAGGCGACGTTTCGACGAGGTCTCACTCGTCATCTTCAGGCTGGTGCTTTCGGCTTCTTGTTACTGGAACAGAGCAGGATCTCAGTGTTTGAGTTCCTATAAATACTGTTGAGGGGGTGTGGTGTATAGCCTCCAACGTTCTGGGCAGAGAGGAAGTTCCCAGGTAGTGTGCCTTTTCTTCTTTTGTTCCTTAATTACTTGAGGGATATCTTGAGTGATTTCTTGAGTGATATTCTGAGTACCACTTAGGTGGGTCATTAGGTGTGGATTAGTTGCTAAAGCTTTCGTGTCTTGACCTCTTGAGCTTGTGAAGAGTTTTTCTGAGAAGATGGCTGTACTGCACTTAGTTGTGCTCTGGCTTGGCTTCGTGTATAGGGGCGAGCTGTGGTTTTGTGCCCTGTGCCAGCCAGATCTGTGTAGGTATTGCAGGGGGGTGCAGCATCCGGAGGTGCCACTATGGTTTGGCTACTGGATGGTGTCTGTAATTTATCTGTGGAGAGGGTCTGGGTTTGGGTCTGGTGTGGTTGATTGGTGATGGCGTTCTGTGTGCCTCTGGTTCTGGTGTCGGTTTTTGTGGGGAGGGCTAATTTCCAGATGTCTGGCAGGCGGGACGTGTCGTCACGCTTGTTCATGTTGTGAGGGTGTTTCTCTATCTCGATGGCTTCCATGATTATTCTCTTGTGGTGATGTTCCATGTTAAAGAGCAATTTGGAATCTGCAAAATTAATTTCGTGTCCTGTTTCTTTCATGTGTTGGAAAAGAGAGGAAGTTTTTTCTTCTTTTTTGACGGCATTCTTGTGTTCTGCGATACGTGCATTTATTCGTCTGTTTGTTTGTCCAATGTACGTGGCTGGGCAGACTTTGCAGGGTATTTCATAGACCCCTTGGTTTTCCAACTGGATTTTATCTTTGGGGTTTCTGAGGATATTGGCTATTTTTTGGTTGGTGCAAAAGGCTGTTTTGATATTGTGTTTATGGAGGATTTTGCTAATTTTATCTGTAGTGCCCTTGATATAAGGAAGGAGGGCCATGCCATTGTTTTCTTCTGTGTCTTGGTTTTTGGGGGGTGTTTCTTTTTGGATTAGCTTCGTAACCCTGTTTTGCTGGTATCCATTGGCGATTTTTGAAGCTTTTCCAAAACTTCTTTTGCAGCCATTTGGTAAGTTAAGCTTTTAAAACTTTTTTTTTGGGGGGGGGTGGATTTTGGGTTGGGGTGTTTGGAATTCAAGGACTTCGTGTTGGGAAGAGGTTTGCAAGAATCTGGAAGCTTGTGGGTTTTTTCTCTGCATTTTTATGATTTTCTGTGACCATTGGGCCACTCTGCTGTTTTTTCAAAAAAATTCTGGGTTTGAATTTTGAAATGCTCTTTACAGTATGTGTGACTTTAAAGAGCACTTAATAAACTCTTGTTGTACCAAATTTGGCTTCGTTTGGACTTTTTTTGACCATAGGAACGCATTAATTGATTTTCAATGCATTCCTATGGGAAACCGTGCTTCGCAAGACGAAAAATTCGCTAGACGAAAAAATCCGCGGAACGAATTAATTTCGTCTTGCGAGGCACCACTGTAGGTTTATTTCCTAGGAAGTAAATGATTGTTAAAAACCATGTATCATGTCCAATTGTCGCTGTATAGAACTAGCTGGGGTCAGGGAAGATGGGCCTTGGGGCCCCACAAGGTTTGGAGGACACCAGCTTCCCCATCTTGGTAGTTAATGTTACCTTTTTTGTAAGGATTCCTAAACTTTCCCTATGGAAAGATGACTCCTTCAATAATAATAATAATAATAATAATTGTTGGGTGGCTTCCAACAAAGATTAAAATACATTTAAATGTCACACATTAAAACTTCCCTGAATAGGGCTATGAACTGGTAGTAGCAGCAGAACCAACAATGGATGCCATTCATCCACAGTTAATGGCTATTTGTGTTCCATATCCACCCATAATAGAAGTGTGCATATGAATTTTGAATATTAACAAACAAACACAAATTACAAGGTTTAGAAAATGTACACATTTTTGCAAGCATTTTTATCTAAGTTTTGTATGTTATTTTCACTAATATATTCATTTTATGCACACTTTATATGTATTTTGTTTGGTCATAGAACTGCCCCACAAAATTCATATAGATGCAAAATGCACCTTGTGTCTCTATTCATATATTGAAGAAGAAGAGTTTGGATTTGATATCCCACCTTTCACTCCCTTTAAGGAGTCTCAAAGCGGCTAACATTCTCCTTTCCCTTCCTCCCCCACAACAAACACTCTGTGAGGTGAGTGGGGCTGAGAGACTTCAAAGAAGTGTGACTGGCCCAAGGTCACCCAGCAGCTGCATGTGGAGGAGCGGAGACATGAACCCGGTTCCCCAGATTACGAGACTACCGCTCTTAACCACCACACCACACTGGCTCAGAAAGTGCTGATTTGAGATTCGATTAGAATCGAATTTCCCCTCCATCCTTTGTCTTGTTAACGCATAAGGACCTGAACAGTTCAGAACTAGTTTACCTGAAATACTGCCTGCCCATGTTCAGACCTGCATGATCTGTTAGATCATCTGGGTCAATTCTGCTTATGGCACAGCACCTTGCATAATATCACAAGGTGATGACACCAAAACAGCAGTGCTGGTGCCCTGGGGGATGCAATTCCCTCTGCCATGCATGAAGCAGCAACCACCAGTCATTTCAGACATCTTGAAAACATGTATCTTTTTGCCCAGGATTTCCCTGACCCACACAATCAGGTGCTTAAATGCCCCCCAAATTTTGTTTTACATTATTTTACATGTTTTTATATTGCATGTTTATAGATTCTTAGGTTGTATTTTTTTGTTTTAGTGTTATATACCCCTCTACCTGGGACGCGGGTGGCGCTGTGGGTTAAACCACAGAGCCTAGGACTTGCCAATCAGAAGGTCGGTGGTTCGAATCCCGGCAACAGGGTGTGCTCCTGTTGCTCGGTCCCTGTTCCTGCCAACCTAGCAGTTCAAAGGGACATCAAAGTGCAGGTAGATAAATAGGTACTGCTCCGGCGGGAAGGTAAACAGTGTTTCCGTGTGCTGCTCTGGTTTGCCAGAAGCGGCTTAGTCATGCTGGCCACATGACCCGGAAGCTGTACGCTAGCTCCCTCGGCCAATAAAGCGAGATGAGCACCACAACTCCAGAGTCGGTCACAACTGGACCTAATTGTCAGGGGTCCCTTTTACCTTTACCTTTACCCCTCTACCTATGTACAGTATACCACTTTTTTCAAACATTAAGAATTTTTTTTTAATATTAAGAAATTTATGAATTCATTTAAATAAATAAAATGTTTGCAGTGAAAGAGAGAAGCTTTCAGTCACCTTATAAGTTTATAAGGTATGCACATACACCAGCCTGGTCCCAATCCCCCCTTCCTACACAAGGTTCCCTCAAAATGCACAAAAGTGGCAGGGAGGAGCAAATATTTTCATGATAAAAGCAGGCAGGGGTTGGCACAACATTAGATACTATACTGCACAGCAGCAGCAGCAACAACAACAACAACAGCAGCAGCAAAAAATCTCATTAGCCTGCTGTGGGCTAGCAGAGGCCATATGGATAGTCTGATTCTTCCTACCAGCAATTTACTACATTGCTATGCTGGGTGTTGACAGAAAGGCTTTGCTTGTTTGGGTTCTATTCTGGGTGCACAGGATGAACTGAGCATTTGAAATCTCTTCTACCAGCTCATTCACATGTCTGCAAGCAATTCCTTCTTGCCTGTGGCTTACAGGAAAGTGCTTAAATACAAGGCTAGCTTAGTGAGACCGTTGGGTGTCCAGTGGTCTGTGTTTGCCTGAGCTTGAGTCTGGACTAAGGATTCTGAGTCCCTGTGTTCTGATTCAATACAAGATATCCAATCACAGAACATTTCAGGATTTGGGCCTCTTTCATTGGCCCTTAAACTCTGAGTCATGATTCGCAGCTCGGAAGTTTAGACAGCCAATCATGTTGGGACTGGGAGTGGCCCAAGCCTTCAGAAACATATATAAGCAGTTCCTTTGCCCCTGCTGTCCAGTTCAGTAGTTCAATAAAGGTTCTTGCTGTTATCGCTGTGTCTTGCCACCTGGAAACCTACCTACACTTCAGAGACAGAACACATATACAAGCTAATGGTTGGAATAGAATGATTGTGTGAAATACAGTCAGCGTGAACACAGTGTGCTCATGTTGTGTGTCAAGGTCCCCAAGACACCCCCCAATAAAACACAATTGACACATGATTTTTAGTTTAAGGTTTTTGGCATACAGCTTTATTAAAATTACAAGCAATGTGAGTGGTTGCTTAGGCATTGGTTGCGACTATCTGACCCTGCACGGGGACAGACTGACATTCTCACACCCACAAAGTCAGAAAGGGAAAACATTTTGGGGAGAGAGACGGGACTGGGTACCATGCTTCACCTCTCCCCAAATGCTCCCAGGGGCTCATGCGTGGCCCTAGCCCCTTGACAGGGGGTTGGACAAAAGCATGGCGAGCCCCTGGGTTCCTTTAATGAAAAACCCTTGCAGCAGCAGCATTTTGGAGGCGCAGGCACAGCCAAATCCATACCCCTCCACCAACCAATTCCTAAACCAATGCCTAACCGCAACCTTACAAGTTGTGACAATTTGTTACACAGTGGGCAAAAAACGAAATGGCTCCAGCCAATCAGCCAAATGGACAAATTCCTACCGGGCCCCTGCCCCCAAAGCAGATGACCCCATGACAGGCATAGCAAGGTCAAGCGAATGACCTGAAAATAGGGAGGGAGGGTGGGTGATCTGATGCACGCAGCAAAAAGAGGAAGCTCAACGCTGCACACAGGGTATTTAAAAGCTATGGCTGTCAATCACAAAATGGCAACATTTAAATCTCCCCAGCAACAGGAAGCTCAATGATAATGGTGGCCAAACTCTTTTCCCACCCAGCAACAGTGGGTGTCTTGTTAGCCCCCACCACAACACATGCTCTCCATGAAGGAGAACACACTTTACTCTTTCTGAGCTTCCCAGAAGTACATTTCTCAGGCTCAAGCTTTACTAGCAGAGAGCACAAAGTAAATCTGATTACATCTTGAGCAGTGTGTGTGTGTGTGTTTTGGGTAGAAGAGTGTATAATGACTAGCAGAGACCATGATTAGTGAAAAGATCTTAACAGCAATTCAGTTTCCTGGACTGCCATTTTATCCATTTACACCTGACAGCACCTGATTACAACTAATTGAAACCCAAACTATTGTAAAGCATGAGTGTAGTGACCTTGCCACCTTCCATGGGCTGACATGTTAGAAGGCTATTTGAAAGGATTTCTTTGCAGCTGGTTACATTTGGGGGGGGGGAGACCTTTATCAAGGCAGAAAGAACCTCAGATGAGGAAGGCAGGTGGGCAAAGGTCTAGAATTCATCTTGTCTATATTTTAAAGGTCATATGCAAAAACAACAAGTCAGAACTACAATCCGGTCTTCCTGTTTGGAGCAATAGATCTAGAGGTGAGCCAAAAAGTCCTTGCACAAATTTCACTTCCCTCTATGCAGGCTTTGAATGTGAAGATTTCTTACATGGCTGATTATTTATTTTCAGATTTCTGTACCACTTTGCAGCCTGAGGCCATCAAACTAGTATGTACACTGAGATCATTGGCTGATCAGGGTACAAAATTGGCAGAGAGCTGGCTGTGGTATGAGCCAGGCAAACAAGATCTCACTGGGTGACCAGGGTGCAGAATCCAACCAGGCAGATACTGTAGCACCCTGCTTGTGGTTAACGCTTAGCTGGAATGAAATATTCAACGCAGCAATAGAGAAATTAAAATAATAATTTATTTGTCAGACAAATAAATGATAGGCACAGTGGTATATGGTTACCAAAGCTCTACCCCCTCCAGCCCTGATGGCCAGCACTTATATTCCCTCAGCCCAGCCCCCTTCAGCCTGGTTGAAATTCCTATTGGCTGTTTGCTAGAACCAATCATAAAAGATACACCCATTTCCTATTACCTTTTATGGGAGACAAAGAGCTATATTTCCTTCTATCCATAAATGGCAGACAAGTAGCCATATATCTTACATTTGCCTCAACAAGGCACCTTAATTACCAGATCACCTTTTGCCCCTGTTGCCCCTGCATTCCAAAACAAATGGCTAAAACAAATGGCTCATGGTATTATTTTCTGTTAAACAATAAATCTTACTATTTACCAACTCTTAATTAGTGTTTTTGCAGCTTGATTGTATTCTGTAATATGTAGGGTCAGTGTAACATTTGCTCCCAGCCTGTAATTTCCTTTTACAACTTTGAGAAACTTGTCTCCTGCTACTGCTATAAATCAGGGGGGCCCTTCTTCAGGAGAGCAGGAAGATAAACAACTGCCAAAGTACTTAGCCAGCTGGTTTCTGCCTGGCATGAAACATACAAACATTTGCAAATATATCTTTAAGCTCATTTTAAAATACAGGCCTTGATCAGATGCCTCAATACCCCAACATTGAGCTTGGGGTGCAATGGTCACTCTTCCCCTCAGTTCCCATATGAGGCCCCCTATACTATGTTGATCCTTCCCAATGCCATTTCCACCCTCATACAAACACCATTCTTCTGCCTAAGAAAGGATGGCCAAAATTTCACTGAGGGAAAGTCAAAAAACAACAACAGCAAGAACCCAACGAAGTGCCAATCAGGCTAAGAAAAAAATTAATTCCTTTCCAGCCTTGTTAATTAGTGATCGAAAATTGATCAGGGAAGGCTCTAACCTGAAGGCGGGTGAGTGGGCAAAATGGCTCTGAGCTCTAGGGGAAGAAGACTTATATAGACTTTTCCCTCCCCTTTGCAAGGGTTCATAGGACAGCTTTTCCCCCATGAACCCATTGCACTAACAAGGTACCGGGCAAGACCTTGCCCAGTATTTTTCTGTAATTGATAGGCCTCAGTGCCGCTGGGTGAAGGCGTCACATGCTTATTGGACACAGAACAAGGATAAAAAATGCAGAAACCCTGCCCACTTTTTCACCTGACCACCAGAATGCATATTATCAGAGGTGGAGGAGCACAAAAAAAGGGTAATGTGGAGGCAAGCTTTGTCTTATATGCCAGTTGTCTGAAAGTCAAATAAGGTTTATATTTCACATTAAAATCCTATCCTAAACATATTTTCTCTGATGTGAATCATATCGATTGTGACTTAGGTGGAATCTACACATATGTTAAAAAACATTATGAAAATGTTTTTTTTAATCGTTTTGAAAAATGAATTGAATTTGCTATAGCTCTCAGTTGCCATCTAGTGTCACAATTGTATATTGTACTTCACAACATTTTATTTGTGGCTGTATAGTCGAGTCCTTGGTTAATTTTAAATTGAGCATGTTTAGGAACGAATCCTTATTTTAAATTTCCAGTTTCTGATTAAGTTTCTCTTTTGTTTTGTTCATTACTGAGTAGCTACCACCTTGTGAGAGTGTTTACAGAGCATTCACAGTTCAAGAAAGCATCAAGCTTTCTGTATTACCCAAATTTTGGGGGCTGCTGGTAACTGGTTTGCTGGCACCATTCATAAATGCAGGTATGGCTGTCACATGGTTAAAAGTTAATATGTTTTTTTTAAGCAAACAATATAGTGCTTCCAGTTTGATGGATGAGGCTTTGAGACCATATTCATTAAATGGTTGCTAAGTGCTAATTAAAATCTAACTAACCAAGTTTCTTTTCTGTAGCACTTGGGGATTAGTATGGGCTTTTTTTGTTCTCTTTGCTCTTGTTTGTGAATAATTGTGAGAGCAATCCATTTATAATACTATAGTGGTGCCTCTCTTTTTCTAAGGACCTGAATACTAATTGCTAATTGTGATGCATGATTATGAGAAACCCTTAAAAACCCAACCATCAAAGATGGTTGTTTAGCACTTGCTTTTCTGCATCAAAGCAGAGCAATTTGCTACATCCCAAAGAAGCAGAAGACAAGGGGCTAACAACAAGTTTCATGTAAGTGTGTGTAACAGAACCCCAACAGCTTCTGCTTCTAAGGAAAGAAAGCTTGGGAGAGGAGGTGAATTGCAGCAGAAAAGTGTGTGTTGCAAGCATTAATTAGAGATAGGGAGGTATTCATTTGGTCAGTGTTTTGCATTGGACTTTCGCCATCCCACTCTCCTGGCTGGGGCTTATGAAAGTTACGAGATTTGAGAGCCCACAGTTTCCTAATCCCTGGATTAGGGAGTGAAGATGGTAAGAAAAGGGATGAGCACGTACTCGTAGATTGGAGGCGGAGACCTCCCCTCTTCTCCTTATTCCATCACTGCCTTGACTGTGGTCCCCCCCCCCCCCAGCAATTACCTATTCATTTATAACCAAGAAGACAAAGGGAGAAAACACAAACAAATTCCTAACTGCTGGAGAAGAGGGGTTGAACCCACTTGGTTCTGAACTTGTAATTTTCTTCCTATAGGACACCTTAAGGTAAAGATAAAGGGACCCCTGACCATTAGGTCCAGTCGTGACCAACTCTGGGGTTGTGGCGCTCATCTCACTTTATTGGCCGAGGGAGCCGGCGTACAGCTTCCGGGTCAGGTGGCCAGCATGACTAAGCCGCTTCTGGTGAACCAGAGCAGCACACGGAAATGCCGTTTACCTTCCTGCTGGAGCGGTACCTATTTATCTACTTGCATTTTGTCATGCTTTCGAGCTGCTAGGTTGGCAGGAGCAGGGACTGAGTAACGGGAGCTCACCCCGTCGTGGGGATTCGAACCACCGACCTTCTGATCGGCAAGTCCTAGGCTCTGTGGTTTAACCCACAGCGCCACCCGCGTCCCCATAGGACACCTTAGGTTGCATCAAAGTGCAACTCGTGAATGGAAACCAAACTGCACACATTTTAAAGAGCACTTTCGTATTAGTGTGTCTGCAAACACCAACAGGTCAAACTGTAATTACCTTAGCAACACAGAGTAGCTTGCCTCGTACATTGTGCCTTGCTGCTTAAGCTCTTGTTAGCAAACTCGCTATTACAGGGTTGATCAATTCGCAAGCTCAAGTGATAATATAGGTGCTAATAGCAGCTTCCACAAAACAGCCTCAGCAAAGTTAACCTGGCAGCACCAACAGCTGTTCCACAATACAGAAGGCACTGTAAGTCTTATAATTCTGCTAAACCTGTGTCAAATAACTTTTTTTTTTTTTTTGGTAGAAGAATTCCACCATAGATTTAATGTAGGAAGCATCCTGACATGAATACAAATTGGCCTTTCCCCAAGGGTGGTACTTTGGGTTAAAAACTTAATTCTTTCTGGAGGTCTGTTCTTAACCTGAAACTGTTCTTAACCTGAAACACCACTTTAGCTAATGGGGCCTCCCACTGCCACCGTGCCGCTGCTGTGCAATTTCTGTTCTCATCCTGAAGCAAAGTTCTTAACCCGAGGTACTATTTCTGGGTTAGTGGAGTCTGTAACCCGAAGCATCTGTAACCTGAAGCATCTGTAACCCGAGGTACCACTGTACTAATATAATTAATGCAACTGTTTTTCTATACTTCTCACTTTTTTTTCCCTTTTTGATAGGATAAATGCAATTATGACCAGAACTGCTGCAAGCTGTTCACTAGATTCACATTCTGGCAAACAATTGCTAGTAATCCCTCTTGGAAAACAAATGCTTTTTCCCACTAGGGGATGTGTACATTTATAACCCTTTGAACACCTTCTGGGATATTTTCTGTAGTTGCATCCCTAGGCAGAATTAGCAGCCTCTCATTTAATTCACATCAGGAGTAGAGAGCTAGCTTGTTCCCTAAATCATGGATGGCCAACTGGCTGGCTGTAAAACAGATGGAACTTTCCAACACAATTTTATCCACCTTTGATGTGTCTTCCAGAAAATGCTTCCAAGTTGTAAGAAACAAAATTCTATTTTGAATTTGTATATAAATGTACTCATTTGTGTGCAATGTTAAACTTTGGGTACCCATGCTCCCTAACTGTGAATATCTGAATGCTAAATGATGCCAACTTATGGAACTAAATGCTGGCTGCCCCTGAACTATTCTCAGGTGAAACAAATGGCTTGTTTGAATGCAGGTATCCTTGCCCAACCTAGCTTCTCCAGATGTTTGGGCTTATAGTTCTCATCGGCCCCAGCTAGGGAGTTCAAAACTTTAGGAGGACAACAGGTATGGGGAGGTTACAGCCAGCTGTCATTTTCTCAATGGTTTTTGGCCTTTCTAAAAGAGAATAGGCAACCCAGAATACTAAAACCTGATCCCAGGTCCATGTAGGGATGGGGTGGGGGATTAAAATCAGACTGCATTTAAAATCAAACCTACCAGATTTTTACTTTCTGAAACAATACATGAACCAATAAATAGCTATCCTTCAGAATTTACATTTCTCCAGATTTTGCAATACAGTCCTCCAAGCAAGTAATGTGTACAAAAATACCCCTGTTATGATAATTTTCTGCACAACAATGCATGGATTTCTGGAAATCAAATGCAAATATATAATATTAGGAGAAACAGCTTGCACATGTGTGTATACAGTGCTAGATTTACATATAAGCTAAACAAGATATAGCTTAGGGCCCCACTCTCTTGGGGGGGGGCAAAATATACTCATTCTTAATTGTATTTCAGTTCAACAATTACTTTGATAAAATACATATTTTGTTATGTTCAAATGGCTTTAGAAACCTATTAGGTCCATAAATTACCATATAGCATATATTCAACACAAAAAAACACCAACAATTGGTTGTTGACAAAGGACAGCTGGACATATAAAGGGCCCCATTACCATTATCCTAAGCTTAGGGCCTTATCAAACCTAAATCTGGCCCTGTGTGTATATTAGTCAAGACTGCATACAAAACATGTCGATTAGGAGACATTTGCACTGAAATGCTGGTTAATTTTCATAAGGATTTTTTTTTATTTAAAAAATCTAAAATTGTTGCAGAAATGTGGAGAATTGAATTTAATATGGAGGTGGGGGGGAGAACCCAGCAGAATGTAAAGTTACAGATTTGTCCGTATCTAAGTACATGCAAGAAGACGATCAAACCTATCCATTCTTAAGGAAATCAGCCCTGAGTGTTCACTGGAAGGACAGATCCTGAAGATGAGGCTCCAATACTTTGGCCACATCATGAGAAGAGAAGACATCCTGGGAAAGACCCTGATGTTGGGAAAGATTGAGGGCACAAGGAGAAGGGGACAACAGAGGACCAGATGGCTGGACAGTGTTCTCGAAGCTACTAACGTGGTCACTTTGATGTTTATTAGAACAAAGAGCAAGGAAGAGAAATAGTCAGATTCCTGCTAGTGGGATTTCTGTGGAAGCAGGCTACTTCCCACCTGTGGGACTGAACTCTTCCTTCAGCCTCATATTTTGGACCGATTTGCATAGTTTTGCTTTCCTTGGGAAAGGCTCCAACATGGAGGGATAGAGATGCTTACCACACTATGTTCACAAATTGTATTGAAGTGTCCATGTGATCAAGCGGGAAGTGGTACCTCTGGGAGACCATGGTTCATATATCCACTCAACCATGGAGTTCACTGGGTGACTTTTGGCCAGTCACTATCTCTCAGCCTAACCTACCTCACAAGATTGTTGTGAGAATAAAGTGGAGATGAAAGGTGAGAACCGTGTATGTCACATTGAGCTTCTTGGAGGAAAAGTGGGATACAATTAACAAAAAATAAATATGTATAGAAAAAACTAATCTTAAACCATCTTAAAATGAGCTAACACTTAATCATGAATTAAAAACAATGTTTTGAGGAATCAAATTAGTGCATAACAAACATCATGAGCTGAGATTGCCAGAAGCTACATTCAAACTCCTGTTTAAATAAAAGTGATTGTTTGCATGTGAATATTATCTAATTTGTTTCCCTTTTAGATCCGCTTTAATTACTTTCTTTTACCAACTTGGTAACAGACTTGTGAAAGTAATAAAACATTCTCTCATTAATTTACTCACTATTTTGAAGGTGAATGAAAAGTAAAGCATAAACTGTTAGTTTCCTGATGTGTTAATGTCTATTGGGTAGTGAGAGAAGCAACTTTCTTACCCCAGTTCTAAAACATCCCGATTTTGAAATAACTAGGGCTACTTCACAGACAACATTTTAAAAATTAGTTATGAAAGAAGGAAAGAAAGTCAGGAAAGAAACTGCAGCAGAAATAGCAAAGGAAAAGAATGGCATTGAACAGGCCAAGAGTGTTTGGGGGGAAAGCATTTCTTTCACAATGCATTCCTCCCCCCCCCCCAGCCTAATAATCAATATTTGGGAAATGTTCACAGCTTGAATCATAGCTTCCTAGCCACATTGTTCTTTATCATAAAACTCTTCACTAATGCCAAATGGTCATCATAGCCCTATATTATCCTACAAAACAACATATTGTTTAATACATATATATCCCACCTTTTAGAAATAATATGATATGTGCTACTCAAAGTGGTGGCCATGGGCTGGTCCTCTTCAGTGAGCCATCAGGTGTTAGTCTGCAGTGATTCCACCACAGCATTGGGACCAAATATGGGACCGGACCCTGGATCATTGGAGGAGGGCAATTGTTGGTCCTTCACATCAGATAGTTTGAGAAGCGCTGATGTATAAAACATCCCATATATAAAACATTTCATTAAAACACAGCAAAGTGGCACAAGATACTCATAGGCAAAAAAACCTAGAAACCAGCAGAGCAAACAGTTACTTTCTACACAGCAGCTTACTCTTATTATTATTGGTCTGTTAATACAGTGGTGCCCCGCAAGACGAATGCCTCGCAAGACAAAAAACTCGCTAGACGAAAGGGTTTTGCAGTTTTTGAGCTGCTTCGCAAGACAAATTTCCCTATGGGCTTGCTTCACAAGATGAAAACGTCTTGCAAGTTTGTTTCCTTTTTCTTAACACCGTTAATACAGTTGCGACTTGACTTCGAGGAGCAACTCATAGAACGCGGTGTGGTAGCCTTTTTTGAGGTTTTTGAAGACTTTGGTGATTTTTGAAGCTTTTCCAAAACTTTTCCGACACCGTGCTTCGCAAGACGAAAAATTCGCTAGACGAAAAAACTCGCGGAACGAATTAATTTCGTCTTGTGAGGCACCACTGTACTAATTTAAGCCATTTTATTCCTAATACATTTCCTCCTCCACCATAATACATTGTCAAAGGAGAAGTTGGTTGGTTCACATTTCCTCATCACAAAAAGATATGGAAAAAACTCCTTCCATAATATATTTTATGCTTGTTATGTGCAGAGAGTCTGAACTATAAAAATCATTCAGTATGATGAACCAATGGCAACTTTATCAAATCTTAATTGCCTCTTCAGTATATTCTGCTGAAATAGCAGCTGCAATCATATTCTGAGTAGACAATGTATAGGGTTGTGCTGCTAGAGATACATGCACTATTTGTGACAGATATGAAGCACATGTACATATTTTAAGGCGGGTATCTACAAGCCAAGTAGAAAAGATAGAAGAAAAAAGATAGCTTTTCTTGTATTGGAATACCAAGCAACTGAAGCTAATAGGGCTGTGTCATTCTTTTATTTCCTTTGAAGTCAACATTCTAACCCTTGAAATGTGAATTCCATGGGAGACATAACAGGATCAGCAATGTAAGTTATGTTATTCATGAGAGAACAAAAAATAAATATAAAGTTGCATGGCGGTGAATGCAGCATTACTTAGGATATGAACCTCTCCTTTTCTGCACAGACAGCTTCTAAGAAGGAGATCTTATCCTCTTATCTTAACCTAAGAAGTCCATCTTCCCTTCATCCTAACCCCTACCTCCTTTTTAACTAATAAAACAGGTTGTTCTCCAACATTCTGCCCTCCAGTAGACCCCAAACTCCTATTTTTGGTGGACCTTGTGAGATTTGCAGAATCAGTAACAACAGAGAACTTAAAGCACACATTAGAATGGAGAGAAATGGATGAAGTACATACAAGATGTAGCCTGTCTCATTTTTCCCCTGAAGTGAAATGGGAATGTACTGCCTCCTGACTGCCTTGCTGCCATGCCCTGCCTTCCCCATCACTTCTACCACCACTGGAACACCCGCCCAATTTCTCACAGAAATTGGCAAAGGATCATCCTATTCGTGTGTAGGACCCTGGCAGAGACACGTGACCGACTGGCATGTTCTCTCCCTCCTGGTTGGCCGTTCGGCAGCTTCAAAAGCTTTCTCCAGCCCGAACATCACAGCGACTGAATATAAAAGGCATTAGCACACTTACAATCCTGCAGAGTATTGGCAGTTTGCGTAACAGACTCAGGAGCACAGCATTTTGGCTAATCTACGTTTATTTACATAGAACACACTCGGAGCATTCTGACTTAGCTCCTTCCTCTTTCTCATCAGACAGCAAAGGACAATAGTCCTACATTTCGGAACACAGTAGTATAAAACATCCTGTCTCCATCACTTCCCACACTGTGGAATGAAAACACACACTGTCATGTGATAGACAACAATCCCATAACTGCAAACACGAAGCAAAAATCCTAACAGGGCCCACCACTCTCACCATACATGGGGGGATCAGGGTTTTGCCTCTCATCTTTCTTGCCCCAGGGGTGGGGAAGGCAAGAAGCAACGCTGTGCACCCAGACACCTTCCTCTCACTGAAACATGGTGAAAGGGGGCATTCTGGTGGTGGTTGAAGTGTTGGAGCATGCCACCTGTTGCTCTCATGGCACCTGAGGCACCTGCTTCACCTTGCCTCATTGTTGGGCTGGCTCTGAATGTACACCTCTGTATTACTGCTGCACCACCCACTTGGAGCTTTGCACTGGACTTCTGTGCTTGATATGTGAAGTCACGGCTTCCTGAAAGGTTAGACGATTAGAAGGAAACATTGTGATGTCAGCATGATGAGATGTTACCTGTCTGAAAGCAACCATAGCCATGAAGCCAAAACAAAAGCCATAATATTGTTCTGGAATGCCAGTGTGGAAGTGCATCCAAGTGCTCTGAGAGAATAACTGATGGTGAAGCAAGAGATCCAGTTACACTGTTGCCCTTTCCCAATTTGATTATGGTAATTCCTAGTCTACAACTCATATGGATCCACCTAGATATGCAATTAAGGCAAAATATGGAAAAGTCTTCCTCTTCTAGTTTTGGATCAATATAAAATGTATATAACAAATCATTTTTCTTTTTGTGTGTGTTTGGGGGGATGGGTGGTGTAATGGGAATTGGGGTTGCTTGTGCGTAAACTGCAAACTGCTCCAAGCTAGTCATATAGCTAAAACTTTCCCTTGTTTGACAGCCCTTGAAACGCGACTGTCTTAGTCACTGGCAGAATCCGTCAGTGGGCGGGACCTAAATTTCTTCCAACATAAAAGTTGCTTGACTCCAAGTCTCCTCCTAGATTCTCTGCGTGGAAGCCTTCTGCGCAGCATGGGCGTGCCAAGCGGAGGTCCTGTGCTCTCTCCGCTGATTTCATTGGAAGAGTCTCTGAGCCTCCCCTCCACCGTACTCTCAGCTTCCCCTTTCTCCCTGGTGTCCCCTGGATTTCCTTCCCCCATGGAAGCTCTCTCTCTCTCCTTGCTAGTTCCCTCCCCTGCATCACTGGAGCGTCTTACCTCTCCTCTTCCCTCTGATGGCAGTTCCCTGACAGGTGGGATCTACTATTTCCCTGAAGTCTGATGCCTGCTGTAAATCCTACTCTGCTTTACATGATTGTGATCAACTGAAGGCAAAGTGGTGGCAAAGTCTCGTATAATTCATACCCCCACCATTCAATGTGTGTTCACTTCACTGAGGGCACCCCCCCCACCTCTCCTTCTTCAAAATTCCAAGTGGTTTGCAAAATTCAATTCTCTTCACACCTGGGCTGAATCTAGACATATATAAAAAAACACTGTGATTTTTTTTTAAAAAATAACATTTTAAAATATATATTGAATTTCCCAGTAGCTCATCTAGTGTCAGATTTGTATAATGCACATAAAATGTACTTAAAATGTTATATTTGCAGTTGCATAGCTGAGTCCCTGGACTCTCAGAGCTTGCTATTGCTTAGGATTTTCAAGGTTTGGCTGTAGAGAACGCCTCTAGACTACCAGTGGCTGTATAGAATGGATCATTTCACCAAGTGTCTGTGTGACTAAAAGACCGCCTGTCTTGATTTCAAGAAAGCATGAAATTCATTAGGGTTAGGGCCTCTACTGTGGATAATGGCCAGAGTTGTGCTTTACTTGAAATGTGTTTATTTGTAAAAGGATATAAGATTGACATGATATTGCTTCATGATGATATCTCATAACAAGAGGTCAGTGAAAGAGTACATATTCAGAATGTTAAATTTACATTCAGACCTTTGGTTGAATGTGGGCAAATAGTTAACTTGTTGTGCCATGGGTGTTAATGCCAGGACCTATCTCCTTTCATTGATTTGGTGTCACTACTTATCTTATCTGCTCACTTGTCCACAAAGTGCAGTCAGAAGGTAAATTGGTGATTTCTATCTTCACAGTAACATTGAAGAACTAGGTCTCAAGGGCATACAACCTTGAGACCTTCGGTTATTTATATCTTTCCTCCCTAAAACATCTTGTGCACTTTGGGGGGTGGCGTCCATAGATTTTGAGATTCTCTTCAGAAACTTTATGTATCCAGAGTTTGTAACAAAGTAGGCTGTGGGAGAACAATCCCAGATTCAAGAATACAAGCAGAAGGTGAATTTACAATTCTGGACCCACCCACAGCGCCCCACACTCCCCAATAGGCAAAACCAAAGACAGTCACAGGTGTAAACAAACCAGACAAGACAATATTCTGGGATTTAGAACTGGCCACAACTTTTATTGATTACAGATGTAGGTAGGTTTTGGCTCAGGCATTGTGCTTATATCCATTATCAGCCTATAGACGGAGGGCAGATGCTAAAACAGGGTTGTACTTGGGTGAAGGGCTCCTCAAAATGTTGGTCTACCAAGGTGGCCCTCAGTTGGAAACCTCTATGGCCCATCCACCCATACTTGGCTTCTGGACATAGAGTTCCACTTAGACCCTTCTAATGGGGTACCTTGAGTTCGCACCTGCTTGAGGCTGGGGTGAGGCACTACTTCACCCCAACCCATAATTGGACTAAGGATTCCACCCAATGCCCTCTTCCAACTTCAGTTCAGCAAAGCTCTGTCTTCTGCTGTTCGAAACAGCTCTCTCTCTCTCATACCTACCACTCATCCGTTGGAGGTAGAATGGAGGGAAGAACAAAGTTATTGGGAAACGTTCTTTTTCAAAACTCATCCTCAAATTCAATGAGGAAGAACTGGCTGTCTTTTTATCCCCCCCCCCCTCCTAAGATTAGTTAGTAAGGGAAGGCTGAAAATCCCTCTTGGTCCACTTGAGGAAATACTAGTTGCTGAAATAATAAATATCTTCTGACCCTGTGAGACTATAGAAATAAAAAGAAAAGAAAGAAAAGATTGGCTTAGCTTCTGAATGATGCATTCACTGTACTGTACTATGTATGCATTTTTTTAAATTATTATTTACAAAGTCCTGCTTCTAAGCCTATTTCAATTGTATCCCTGAAGGACACAATACCCTTAAAAATGGAATTGTGTTTTATTTAGTATTGTATGATTTGCAGCTGAGCTGTTCTAATTCTGCAGGGTTGTGTTTTACAGAAAATGCAACAGAATTTAGTGTTTCTCATTTTCTGTCAGGAGGAAACAACATCATATGTTTTAATTGGTGAATAAAAAGTTTTGCACTCACCTATGCTTTTCCTTCATAGGAAACCGACAACTTTGCGCTCAGTTGAGAGAGGAGAAATGATAACATTTTAATTCACACAGAATACCACACAGGTTGCTTAATGGACTGTCTGTAGTTTCTTTAAATCTACGGAGTTAGAAATAACAGATTTTCCACCTTGTTTGGGCATCCACTTACAAACTCCTGCAGCAAATAGTAAGAAGACTGGTGGCTAGACTAAAGAAACAGAAGCTAGTACAAAATAATGTGGCACAATTGTTTACGGGTTTCAAGCATTTTGATTCCATCATGCCAATTTTGTGCAACCTGCACTGGTGACCAGCTGGTTTCCAGGCCAAATTCAAGGTGCTAGTGCTAACTTTTAAAGCCCTAAATGTCTTTGTACCTTAAAACCTACTTTCTTATATATGTCCCTCTGTGCGTTCTTCATCATAGAATCATAGAATCATAGAATCATAGAATCATAGAATCATAGAGTTGGAAGAGACCACAAGGGCCATCGAGTCCAACCCCCTGCCAAGCAGGAAACACCATCAGAGCACTCCTGACATATGGTTGTCAAGCCTCTGCTTAAAGACCTCCAAAGCAGGAGACTCCACCACACTCCTTGGCAGCAAATTCCACTGTCAAACAGCTCTTACTGTCAGGAAGTTCTTCCTAATGTTTAGGTGGAATCTTCTTTCTTGTAGTTTGGATCCATTGCTCCGTGTCCGCTTCTCTGGAGCAGCAGAAAACAACCTTTCTCCCTCCTCTATGTGACATCCTTTTATATATTTGAACATGGCTATCATATCACCCCTTAACCTCCTCTTCTCCAGGCTAAACATGCCCAGCTCCCTTAGCCGTTCCTCATAAGGCATCGTTTCCAGGCCTTTGACCATTTTGGTTGCCCTCCTCTGGACACGTTCCAGTTTGTCAGTGTCCTTCTTGAACTGTGGTGCCCAGAACTGGACACAGTACTCCAGGTGTGGTCTGACCAGAGCAGAATACAGTGGCACTATTACTTCCCTTGATCTAGATGCTATACTCCTATTGATGCAGCCCAGAATTGCATTGGCTTTTTTAGCTGCCGTGTCACACTGTTGGCTCATGTCAAGTTTGTGGTCAACCAAGACTCCTAGATCCTTTTCACATGTACTGCTCTCAAGCCAGGTGTCACCCATCTTGTATTTGTACCTCTCATTTTTTTTGCCCAAGTGCAATACTTTACATTTCTCCCTGTTAAAATTCATCTTGTTTGTTTTTGCCCAGTTTTCTAATCTGTCAAGGTCATTTTGAAGTGTGATCCTGTCCTCTGGGGTGTTAGCCACTCCTCCCAGTTTGGTGTCATCTGCAAATTTGATCAGGATGCATCATCTGAGGCCCTGCTCCAGATCTCTCAACTTCATAATTCATGACTGATGGCAACCAGGATTAAGGCATTCACTTTGTTGGCATTCATCCTATGGAATGCCTTACCCAGTGAGGGACATCAGGCCCCAGCACACTATGGTTTCAGCCAGCTAGTAAAGACATAGCTGTTCAGACCATTGGCTGATTATTTTTGTGTGGTACTTGAATGTGTTGGAATTAATCCTCTGGTGTTTTGTTTTGTTTTTATTTGCTATTTATGATGGGGTATTATATGTGGGTAGATTTATATTTTGAAATGTTGTTCTTTTGTGCCTTGGGTCCTGTTATTTCCTTGGAAACAACAAAGAATACACACCAAAAATTAATAATACATACATGTATTGAATTTGGTCTAATGACCATCCCCATTATAAGAATTGCTTAGGTGTACATTCAACTGCCAACTTAGCAGTTCGAAAGCACACCCAAAAGTGAAAGTAGATTAATAGGTACCGCTCCGGCAGGAAGGTAAACAACGTTTCTGTGCGCTGCTCTGGTTCACCAGAAGCGGCTTAGTCATGCTGGCCACATGACCCAGAAGCTGTATGCCGGCTCCCTCAGCCAATAAAGCGAGATGAGCGCCACAACCCCAGAGTCGTCTGTGACTGGACCTAATGGTCAGAGGCCCCTTTACCTTTACATTCAACTGAAGTAGAATTGTAATGTCTATGGGTGATAGCCAACAACTGAGTCATGCTCAGAGTGGCTCAGGTCAATTGATGTCAATAGGTCGGCTCTCATAATGACTTAAATTGGCTGTCACCCTATTATCAATACAGGCAAGGCAGTGCAGAATCAGAAATGAATTGCTGAGTACGGCTAAGCTGCTATGCTAGCTTCTTTGCAGCTGGGTTGCTGTGGCTTACTGGAAGGAGGGGATGAGGTGGTGGGGAGGTTGGTATGATGCCATTACACCAGTGAGGCCAAACCAGCACCAAACCAGCACTCCTGCTAATGTGTTTGCATATCGCTTCTCCTTGACTAGTAAACAGCAGCAACCCACCTGCTGGGAAGCTAGCATAGCAACGCTGCCCCACTTGGCAAGCTACTTCTGTCCCTATACCTTTTTATGTTGGTGTCTGGTTTGAAAATCTGTTTGAACTGAACTCTTGAACCATATTGAACCATTTTGGTTGGTACACCGAATGTTGGACTTCTGACATTACAAATGCAGAAGTATGTTGAAACACACACACAGGGTCTGCATCCATCGGATAGTGTGAAAGTCTTGAAAGAAACAGAAGCTTGAATAAAGCTTAGGTGTAAATTAATTGGTTATCCACTGAGAGTTAGTCACCTCATCCAAAATTCACCTAAATTCAAGACTGAGGGGTCCTCCTTGGGTGTGTGGAGATGAAGAACTTCAAGAGAAGCCAAAAGAGCTCTGAAAAGACTAGAATCATTTATCAGGGTGATTGTAGCAAATCTATACGTTGTCCCATAATTTCAAATTCAATGAAATATGAAGCAAAATTGGAGTTTCTCCTCAGGCAGAACACATGAGGTGTTTTGATGAGACAAGTGAAATCCCCACCCCCACCCTGGGAGTTTCACATCACATCCCTGAAAGATAAGCACAATAGACTCTGTCTCATTTAGAGAGAAGCTACAAAAATTGACCCTTGGCAATTTTATGTCTATCTGTGAACTCATAATGCTTCCTTAGCAACAGAAAACTTATCTTTTTGTTTACACGGTGCACTGGTGCTTTAGTGAACCATGCATATAGTTCATTCAGCACAATTTCTTTTGATGGCTTGATAAGTATAGGAAATTATATGTGTACTCTCATTTCCCTCAAGGTCTTCTTGTTCTTCATTTTTGAAAGCACATAACCATAGCAGCTGTCTTTGAGTTTTTGATTTTATAACTGTGACTTTGTTTTCCTCTAACTGACAAAGCGGTTCAAATGTCAAGCTAGCAGCACTGCACTTGGGGTATGCAGATGCAGATAAATGGGCTGGTAACTGGAATGGAACTATTCATGCCATTTTGCTGCCAAGAAAGTTTCATGACGGCCATTAAAATGCTTACGGTATTTCCTAAAGTAGTAACTTAGAATTTGTGCAACAGAGAGACTTTCAGGCATGTTGTGGCTCATATTTATGCAGCTAAAACTCTTATTAGTAAGACATGTCACACATTAGATAATAACAAAAAAAAAATGCAAACATATTGCAAGGGGAAGATGACAAAAAGCATATCTAGCTAGTCAATATGTATAGGAACACTCTTCAAAAGCATTAGTAGAACTCCAACTCAAATACAATATTATGCTTTCCCCCCTGAAAGCAAAGCTTTTACCCAGCAAGGCTTTTGTTTCAGTCTTCCAGAAAAGCTCATAACAAGACAAGCTAATGCACCCAATTGAATGAAGGGAGTTAGCCATGTGTAAAAAGTGATCTCTGTAGGGCAAGCCTAAAGAACTTGTGATTCACCATGCTGAATGCATGCCCGCCAGCCATGTTTGGTGGGGAAGCTCAGCAAACCTGCCTTTGAAGTCTGCTTGGACAGCAAAAACAGGAGATGAACGTGTACAGAAAAGGTTACTGCATGAACTGCAGCATGGTAATATCTGGAGGGACAAAGGTTCTCCAACCTCCTTTAGGCCTCCTAGAAAACAAGTTATGAAGCAAAATGTGTAGGTACTCTTCTAAGCAATTTCTGTGAAATGAGCAAGCCTGGCTGCTCCCATCAGCCAGTGTCTTTCGTCAATAACTGAAGTCAGAGCTGTGATTGAGAAATGAGTAGTTCCCTGGGGTCCTAAAGAGCTGCTGGTTTCTTCTCCCCTCAAGTGCACTTTCCCAGCTTCTGTCTTACTTCCTAGTCCTTGGATTCACCCATTTGCTACTCTCTTTGTTTTGTGTTGCTGCCTGCCAGTCACATGGAGCAGCCAGCAGGCAGCTACTTGACAGACTTTCAAGAAACATGTGTGTTGTGGTGGTGGAAGACATGAGGAAACCACCTATTTTGCTGCCTAGTGGCCACTTTGGACATTTAGCAGGCAACTGCTTGAGAAACTTTTTGAAGATGGGGGGGGGGAGAAACATGGGGATCCTCCCATTGCAGATTTGTTTGTTTTGCTGCCTGCTGACCCATCAGTCAGGCAGCCCCTTGAGAGGTCTCATTTGAATTTAGGGTGAGGCAGTGCTTTCCTTCTAGAAAAAAAAGGTCCTGGTGCTGCGTACGCCTGATGTGATGGCCTGGGAATCAAATTCAGAGGCTCAACCTGAGGAATCCCAGCCTGCACAGGAGTCCCTGCCTCCAGGACCGGCTGAGCCAGGGCTGGGGCTTGAACCTGAAGGGCCCTCACCTGTGCTGGATCCTCAGGAGCAGACACCAGCTGAATCTGCTCTGGCTCCGGAGGTGATCAAGGACCCATTGCCTGCAGGTGCTCCACTCTCAGCCCTGTCAGGGGAAGGTGAGGTTGCCTCTAGGTCCAGTAACCCTCCAGCCTCTCCTGAGCTGCAGAGGCTCAGCGCAGAGAGGCAGAGGGAACTAAGTTCTCGCAGGAGGAGTGCTCGCCTCCAGGCCAGGAGAGGCAAGTCACCTGTGGACCGGGGCCGCCCTATGCCTCAGGGCAGATAACAGCCAGCCAGCCCAGTCCCAGGTTGCGGGAGCAACATTGTTGGTAACCTGTTCCTGCCTGCACCCTGTCCTGCTCTTCTGCCAGAGTTCATGACCTCACCAGACTCCTTTCCTTGGACCCAGCTTCAGCCTTGATGGACAGCCTCCATACTACACCCTCAACCTCAGACTGGACTCGGACCATGCCGCATGGTAACCCCCCGGGACCAGCACACACAAGTACCCCCAGAAAAAAATGCACTGGGGTGATGGTACAGAGAGATATGGAAACACTTCCTTGCTTCTGCTGTGTACTCTGCAGCAGGGATTTTGCCAAGATGAATGAAGAAGGTTCTCCTTTAGCTGAACATGGGAGAATTTTCAAGAGAATGCAAAAATGATTTTGAAGAGACTATCAAAGCTCATAAGGCCAGGTGGGAGGTATTACAAGCATCCACTGACTTCTATCTGAAGGTGAGGCGAATGTGTGGGTTCTACAGGGGAAACACCTAAAGAATTAGAATGAAGTATAAGAACTTTCAGTAAGATTTCATATTTTCTGGGGTGATGGCAGTGTGTTTTAGGTTCTGGTTACTTGAGCTTTGCTTTGCTTTTGCATTAGTTCGCACAGCTGAGATATGCTTATGTGCACACATTCAAAAGTCAATTATTTTGGAAATGGGGAAAACAAAAATAACCTGTGACCTAGAAACAACAACATGTAAGCAGGTGTCCTGATGAATATTTAGGAACTATAAATGTTAACACAATATTTACATATATTGCAAAACTCCTGCATTTGCAGGAATTATGTGTCATCTTTAAATTTGTAGCTGAATATCAAACATCTGTACAGCAAATCAGTCTACTCCAGTTTGTCCAAAAAGGAAGGAAATCAACAGAAAGTCTTCATCACTTTCCTTATCATTTTATTTGGGAGCAAACACTAATGAACTTTTTCAACACTGCACAGATTCTTATTGGTATTGTTTAAGACTGAGCCAACATGAGACACCATTGATTTCTATAGATTAATGCAGCATGTTTACATTCTCTCCCAGTGAAATAAAAGACTAGTTGAAAGTACTTAACTCTGCCTTGACCATGCCTATTAAAATCACAATTACGTTTCTTTCATTCATTCTTCCTTATGAGAAGTGATTTGAGGGGAAATGGACCACTATGGATTAAAATAAACTTTGAGGTAGTTCAGTTATTACCAAGAATAGGCTGCAGGTCATGGGTGTGATCCAGTCAATTTTAAACATGTCCGCCTCCCATTGCATTATATGGGGGCACTAAGCATGTGCTTAACTGAATGATCCTGTAATCACATCATGCCACCATTGGAGATATGCTACAGGTGAATTGACAGAATGGGTGCCATATGCAGTGAGTGCCCAGCCAGGAAGGGGAGGGGGGAAAACACTTTGACTACATCATCTCAGCAATCCTTACAACAAAAGCATATGAATGTTGTTATCACCATTTTGTAAGCAGGCAACTGAGGCTGAAAAGAATGGTTGTCTAAGGCCAGCGAATGAGTTTATTGCAGAGAAAAGATTTGAACCAGGTGCTTCCAAGTTCACAGCTCAGTGTCTTGGGACCCAACTAGACGCAATGATGGAGATGATTGAATATTTCTCCATATCTTTGTAACTTTTGCAAATAGCAGCTGATGGTGGGGGGTCCAGCATGGAGAGGTATGCTCCTGTCCCCCCCCCAACTCCCCCCCAGCCATTTCAAGAGTGTGATTTTTATTGGGAAAATAGTATAGGGGGAGGGTTAAACTCTTCTGCTCATGATCTAAACTGAATCAAGTGGCCTCACAGGTGATATTTCCAAAAAGTTAGATATATTGACATATCTACATCATCATGTCTGATTTGATCCCTTGACCCTCAGACACACCACTTTCTTTAATAATACTGTCCATACTAGACTAGGATTAAATATAGAACTCTGTGTACCTCGAATCTTCATGATTAGGGAAAAAAGATAATACAATAAAGGGTTCATTAATTAAGCCATCCTAGTGAAAGAGATTATTTTATCTTCAGTGAGAGAGGAAATGTTAATGTGCAGCATATCCCCCAGCTGTGAGAGTAAAGAATAGTTCATCAGATCTTATTAGGGTAGCATTTGTAAAAAGATAAAGGCAATACAAATATTTGTTCAGCGTATCACTGCACTTGACATAATGACATGAGCTTCAAATTGCTGCAGCAATTTAATCTCAATGGCACACAGATGGTGCACTTTTAGTCTAACCTATTATTTTGCTTTAACACACACACACACACACACACACACACACACACACACACACTTACCTTCTTAGCTTTATATTTTATTTGCACGGTGTGCATGCTACATATTTTGGTGTCTTAGTCCAGGATGTTTGACCTGCATGCACAGTTGTCAGTTTGATTTAAATATTTTAACTATGTTCTGAATTTCTGTGAGGTAAGAAGCCTTTGGCTTGAACATTTCACAGCCTAGTTTTCCTGCTGCGTCTCAGAACAGGATGGATCTTACTGAATTATTTCTATCTCTTCACACATGCACACACATATGTGCACACACAGACAGACACAGAACTTCATGAAACTAGTGATTTCAGAATACGTGTAGTATAAAACATACAACTATAATACAAAAAGGGGGGAGTATTAAAACCACATGCAGTCCATTACTATGACAACTGTGTCTACTCTATCAGTTAACTGACACATCACAGAATCATAGAGCTGTAGAGTTTGAAGGGACTCTGAGCATCATCTAGTTCAACCTGCTGCTATGCAGAAATCTCAACTAAAGCAAAAACCCAGTTGCCTGGCTGATTTGGCAGCAAAAGTTTGTATTCTGTCCTACTGAGATTTGTAAACAGTTTTATTGGATTGTTTGTGAGTACTGTTATTTTCCTATCTTTTGAAAAATAAGTATTAAAAAATAATTGGTCTGGATAGTACATTTTGGAGATTGCCTGCTAATGGATGGGAATCTGTCTGTGGAAACAAGAGAGATGCAATTTTCAGCAATACTAATCCCTGCCCACAGCATTCCATGCCCTCAGTGGGGTAGCGTGGGTTGGCAGCACCTGGGGCAAGGCAAGTAATTTGCGCCCCCTAACCCGTGGATTTGCGCCCCCTAACCCTAACTCCCAGATGTTGCGCCCGGTGCGGCCGGCCCCCCCTGCACCCCCCACGCTACGCCACTGCATGCCCTCCCAAATCCTTGGGAGCAGATTTAAAGGGGACATGGAGTACTGCTTCCCTTTCTGTTCTGCTGACAGATTCCCTTCTGTCAATGGGCAATCTTAACTGATTGGGATGTGGGTGGTGCTGTGGTCTAAACCCCTGAGCCTTTTGGGCTGGCCAGTAAGGTCAGTGGTTTGAATCCCCATGACGGGGTGAGCTACCATTGCTCTGTCCCAGCTCCTGCCAACCTAGCAGTTTGAAAGCACTCCAGTGCAAGTTGATAAATAGGTACCGTTGTGTCAGGAAGGTAAACAACATTTCCATGCGCTCTGACTTCCGTCACAGTGTTCCATTGCACCAGAAGTGGCTTAGTCATGCTGGCCACATGACCCAGAAATCTGTCTGTGGTCAAACGCCGGCTCTCTCGGCCTGAAAGTGAAATGAGCGTCACAACCCCAGAAACGCCTTTGATTGGACTTAGCCGTCCAGGGGTCCTTTACCTTTACCTTTTACTTTTCTTTATTACGTAACTGATTGTCTCTTTGCATGCTCATGCTTTCCCTTCCATGGTATGGAATAAAATATTTGAACTCAAAATAAAGGCATTTTGATTTTTTTGATTGAAATTTGACATCAACATTCATCCATTCAGGCTTGCCAGCTCTGCAACCCTGTGCCCAGTTCTCTGGGAGTAAATCCAATTGAACTCAATGAGGTTTATTGCGCTGTTCATGAATTAATTACATTAATATTAAATATCTAACTTGAAGCGCAATTCACTTGCCACATACCACCAAACACTGATTGCTCTGTCTGCTGTCATCAAGTGTTTTGATCTTCTGAATGTCAGCTGTCAAATATTTGTCAAATACTGATTGCTGTATATCTAATGCTAGGTGGTGTGACAGCTGTCAAATGCTGATGCTGAAGGTCAAACATTTATCACATTGCACACACACATATCCCATCAAAATTCATAGAGGAGAATAGCAAGGGAGTTTAATTTTGGCTTTGAGGCACCCCATATTTCAATCTGTAATGGTTTTCAACTAAACACAGGTCCGCCAAGAAAGGGGTACAGGGTTACTACTGGATTGGACCCCCAAGCCAGCCAAGGAGACAAACTCTAAGCTTTCATTTTATTTATATAAAAAGTGTCTAGCACATGTAAAATGAGAGTTATGAATTAAAAATGTGCTTTTCAGTGTTTTTAACTAAACAGTGAAGTCAGGGTTGTAGCTGACTAGTGCTAGAGAAAAATATACTGTCATATGGAGGACATCCTGGTTCATTTTTAAGATATTTGGGGTTTCATTTGTGCAGGAATCATTCTATTTTTTGAGGGGGAGGAGGCTTGAATTTATTATGTTTAAGATGGCCAGACTCCAGATGCCCAGTTGTGCTGTGTCCAGCTCTGCAGTGTGTATGGTAGGATCTCTTTTTTAAAAAAGTGGCATTGAAAGTGGCATTCAGAGACCCTTCTAGATTTGAAAAGGAAGTCCATTCAATTGCACTACAAGCACAAAAATGCTGCTATTGAATTCAAACACTAGATGAGATGTGTATTGCTGCTCAGATTTAATGATTCAGAATACACACAAACACACACACACACACCTCGAAAAGGACTCTTAAACTGAACTTGTCATATGTATTATAAAAGAACACAACCCAAAGGTTAGTTTTCTCTAAATCTTTGTTGTACTTTCAAACCTTCTGGGTATCACAACCGAGAAGTACAATCACAGAAACAAGCCAAAATATTCAGTTATCCCCCTCAAAAGATGTCTAGAAAATGAACCATTCAAATTTGGTGTGGCATTCAGGGTAGATATTTCACAGCAATTACAAAGGAATAAATCATAGTTTTCCCCTTTTGACAGCATAGAAACAGAGCCCATTTTCGCCAGTCATTAAATGTGTACCTTCATGGGCGTATATGCATTTTGAACTCAGACATCTGAACCTGTGTAGTAAAACTGTGGCAGAAGCAGGCACTGGCATCCTTGTAACAGCAAGCTCACACTGCTGTCATTATTGGAGAACTGAAATAACCTTGTGGTAGGTAGTACAGTGGTACCTCGGGTTACATACACTTCAGGTTACATACGCTTCAGGTTACATGCTCCGCTAACCTAGAAATAGTGCTTCAGGTTAAGAACTTTGCTTCAGGATAAGAACAGAAATCGGGCTCCGGTGGCGCGGCGGCAGCAGGAGGCCCCATTAGCTAAAGTGGTGCTTCAGATTAAGAACAGTTTCAGGTTAAGTACAGACCTCCGGAACGAATTAAGTACTTAACCCGAGGTGCCACTGTATAGGATGATTGCACTGATGTACCCGTGTAAAAGTATTCAATAAGAGGTGGCTCAAATATTGTGCTTTTGAGTGTGTGCTCTATTCTTTCCTAAACCCGTGGAAGCTGGTCTATTAGGGCAAATGGGGCACTACCCAACCAACCTCAGTCTGCTCTCAGCGAGTCTTCACCTTCTGATTTGCAACCAGTGCAGGGGAGTGAGTGTTGGGAGATTCCATTCCACCTTTTGTTGCAGACATGGGATTGTTGCGTGTCACATGTCTGTTTACTTTCCAGCACAGATTGCTGGGTCCCGTGGGCAGAACTTCTGCTCTGTGTATTGCTTTTGTTTTGAGTCTCCGAGAAGACGGCAAAGAGAGACGACATGTTTCTTTGCTCTGATTTATGTATAATAAATCCGTAGTTTTAGTATGTATCTACAGCCTCAAGCCTCTTCTGTTGTGCAGTTTACTCTGCTAAGTAAAGTGTGCTCAAGTCAGCAGGCTTGAATCGCTGATTTACGTCGGAGCCAGAGGTTGATGTATCTCCACAGCGTGAAGGCTGAGACGGAGACGATCCAGTTGGGGCCGAGTCAGCTGGCTTATTGACCCCCAAATTCTGATAGGCAGTGCTTCTCAGCTTCACCTTTCTTAGTCTTAGTGTTGTCTTAGTAGAACACAGCAGGGAAGAGGATGGGAATAGAAATGGAATTAGCTGGCTCTGCCATTCACCAGTTCTGATTCCTCCTCCTATTGGTCTCTCTTTCTTCCACCCTACTTCTCCAGGCACTGCTGGGTCTAAGGCTGTTATTAGTCAATGTCTTGTTTAAATGATCCATGGATAAATACAATAAAAGGGACTCAAAGACATTATATCAGACAGGTTATTCATGTGAGTAACTCATGTGGGTATACTGGTGTGAAAGGGAAATTTGGCTAAAGGGGCTGCTCATCTTGGAAAATTAATTGAGTGTGTGTGCATTTTGCCGAACAGATTATTGTTCTAGATCATAACGTTTCGGGGGGGTTGTTGATTTATATATCTATATATTTAGAGTGATTGTAAAAATATTTACAGATAACTAGCACTTGACAGAAGGTACGGCAAACTGCCACAGAACCAAAGAGAAGAGAAGTGAATATTTGTCATGTAAATTAGAACTTGAGCCTAGTTTTTTTGTAATCAAATAAGACATCTTTATAGCCGATGTTTTAATCCTATTTTATTATGGTGGTATTTGTTTGTTTGTTTGTTTGTACAAAGTGTATTAATTGATCTGAAGGAAGCTTGGAAAGAAACATGCCTACTGTAAGACAGAGAAATATTTAATTTCCATAATTAAGTTGAAAAGCTTCAGCTTCATGAACATTAAGTTGCACTGCATTTTTAAAATGAAATTTCTTAGTGGTCATTTAATAACAGATGCCCTATTTGAAACGTGTTCACTGAAGACAATCTTAGATGATTTCTTTAAAATGTTAATATATATATATATATATATATATATATATATATATATATATATATTCATATACATGATATATATCTATGCTGTGAAAATGCTTTTCTTTTTTAAAAAAAAAGTTATTTATATATATAGAGAGAAAATTTGCCATTTTCATTCTTAAGCAAATCAGCCCTGAGTGCTCACTGGAAGGACAGATCCTGAAGCTGAGACTCCAATACTTTGGCCACCTCATGAGAAGAGAAGACTCCCTGGAAAAGACCCTGATGTTGAGAAAGATAGAGGGCACAAGGAGAAGGGGACGACAGAGGACGAGATGGCTGGACAGTGTTCTCGGAGCTACCAGCATGAGTTTCACCAAACTGCGGGAGGCAGTGGAAGACAGGAGTGCCTGGCGTGCTCTGGTCCATGGGGTCACGAAGAGTCAGACATGATTAAACGACTAAACAACAACAGAATTTGCCATTAGCTCATCATCGACATCTTGTGTCACATTTGTATAATGCACTTAAAACGTTATATTTGCGGCTATATAGCTGAGTCCCATGTGATCACAGAGCAGTTCACAACATATTATAAAACCATGGAACGATGTAAATTTTCAAATGCAATCAATAAAAACAATACTTTTTCCAGCATGCTTCAGTAGTAACACTCCCCCTGGAGTTATCAAACACCACTCTTTCAATACAACTAAGAGACACACAATTTCTGGTGTCTTATTTCCTTGAGCTTTTCCATCCCATCTTGTCACTAGAACTTGGACCCAAATTTATTTATTTCCTCCTCTCTCCAATTCATTTTCCTTTTGCGCCATGTCTTTTTGGATTGTGAACATAACGACCATTTTTGGCTGAAGCGCAAGATATAGAAACAACTGACTAAATAGATGTAAATAAATGTCAACATCTGAGTAAGATTCCTTACTGTAGCAGTTAATTAATATCAAATTGCTCACTCTTCAGTTAGCCTGTATGAAATATTGGGACATCAAAAGTAAAAGTATGCAGAATATATTGTTTTTAACCATTACCACAAAACTTGTTTCATAAACATGCCATCTACTTTACTCTGTCTTATAAAATGGCTTAGTCTAGATAAATTGGAAAATTAAAAGAGTGTGTTCTTTTGCCACATTGAATAATGAACCACAGTGGAGAATAGCTCATAAGTGATATGATACTAAAATCATTGCAGAAGTGAGGAGCTTTAATTCGAAAATGTCAGAAAAGTCACAGGATTCTGCTTTGAATTCTTCAGAGACTTTTAAACCTAACCAAGATAGGTTGAGAATTAGAGGGGAAGTTTTAAAGCATGGTTATTCTGACAAAGAGAATGTCCCAACCTGCTCACTGAGTTAAATGTATAATCTTCTGTATTACAAATCTAGAATATAACAGGGTTTTTTTGGTTTTTGGTTTTGCTTTTTTGCTTTTTGCTTTCTTTCTCTCTCCTCCACTGGCTGGTCTGAGAGGATAAGGGGGAAAAAACAACTTTCACACAATTATAAATTGAATGTCCATTCCTCTCAAAGTTGAAAAAAGAAGTTTAAATGGGGAAAAAAACTGTAGAACAGCAGACTGCTTCAGAGCGATTTGCAAGGGAGTCTTAGTAATGCTGAAAAAAGTAGTTTCTGTAGAATTAAGACCCTAAAAAACCTCATTGAAGATGATGTGGAGGATTATACAACACAGCCAAGGTCAGAAGGAACATCCTGACAATGAACCACTTGGAGAACTTCCCGTCCCAGCAGATCAGGATTAAATTCATGCCTAGTTCAAAGCAAAACATGCCAAATGAGCAGTGTTGCAACAGGGATGAAGGCTAGGAAGAAATTTCTCAGACACTCTCCTGCCAGCAGCCTAAAAGAAGTTAAGGGCTCATACACACCATACATTTAAAGCATGTTTCCTCCCTCCAAAGGATCCTGGGAACTGTGGTTTGTTAAGGGTGCTGGGAATTGTAGCTCTGTGGTAAGTAAACTACAGTTCCCATAATTCTTTGGAAGGGAGAGATGTGCTTGAAAAGCATGGTGCATACATAGCATTAGGCACATTCAGAAAACTACTGTTGCCTTCATTTTGTCGCCAACGTTGATCATTAGGAATGTCTTCAGGATATGGGAGAAGACAAGCTGTTAGCCCAACAAACAGATTTTCAGGCTGATGAGTCATGACCTGTTTTTCCTTTAAAAAAGAAAAGAAAAAGCTTAATCAAATAACAAAAGTGGGTGGTACCACTGCTGCGACCCACCTTAATCTGTCGTACAACCATGGTATCACCAATCTTTTTTATTCGGTTTCAGCTTTCCAAGAGATGAGGAATGGAGAAAGAGGGGAACAGAAGAGGGCGGGAATAAAAGGAATGTTTGAGAAATGAAGGAAAAGGACAGATGTATACATCAAAAAATTAAGGCAACAAACCAATGCATAAGTCACAGTGAGCCCGGTGGGACTTACTTCTGAGTAAGCATGCATAGGCTTTCACTGTAAATTGGTTCCCGAGTTGCAGGTTGGTGTCAAAAATGGAGTCACTGTCTCGGAAGGTTGAGAACTTCCTGACAAATTTAATCTCCTTCTGCAGCAGACAACCTTGCTAGAGGGTAGCAAGCTGTCAATCATTCCTATCTGAAAGTTCCATTTTCCCCTCCCACAAAAAAGGACCAACTGTCCGTGTGAGTTGGAGTGAAGATTGAACCTCCCACCCAACAAAAGTGGACCAACTGAGAGCTTGAGTGAAAAGAGAAGCTGTACAGTAACTATCCATGGTTCTACATCTAGCTCTATGGGTGACACTGTGGTCTAAACCACTGAGCCTCTTGGGCTTGCCAGTTGGAAGGTCGGTGGTTCAAATACCTGTGACGAAGTGAGCTCCTATTGCTCTGCCCCAGCTCCTGCCAACTTAGCAGTTTGAGAGCACGCCAGTGCAAGTAGATAAATAGGTACCGCTGTGGCAGGAAGGAAAACGATGTTTCTGTGCACTCTGGTTTCCGTCGCAGTCAGCGGCGGAGCTTCATGCTCACGAACCAGGGGGCAGAGAGCAGGCAGGGGCGAGGCTGGCGTGCGTCCCAGGGACATGGTGCACCGCCCGCAGGGGTGTGGCACACTTCCTGGGGGTGTGGCGTGCCGCCTAAGGGGGTGTGATGCCCAGCAAGAGCAGGGGGCAACCGCGATAGCACCCCACTGGGATTGTGCTGCCAGGGGCAGTGTGCTCCCCACGCATTCCTCTTCCTTCACCAGTGGTAACGGTGTTCCGTTTCACCAGAAACAGTTTAGTCATTCTGGCCACATGACCTGGGAAACTGTCTGTGGACAAATGCTGGCTCCCTCGGCCTGAAAGTGAGATGAGCACCACAACCCCATAGTCGCCTTTGACTGGACTTAACTGTCCAGGAGTCCTTTACCTTTTACCTCTATGGTTAGTTCTTTAATCTCCATCTACTGTGGTACCTCTGGTTACATACTTAATTCATTCCGGAGGTCCGTTCTTAACCTGAAACTGTTCTTAACCTGAAGCACCACTTTAGCTAATGGGGCCTCCCGCTGCTGCCGCCGCGCGATTTCTGTTTTCATCCTGAAGCAAAGTTCTTAACACGAGGTACTATTTCAGTGTGAGAGGCACTGCTTCTTCCATACTCCAATACAACATCAGAAGTTCCTTATATAGAATAAGAAATTGCTATTGTCCAATCTCTTCCACCCATCTCTCTCTTTCACAATTCCACCATAATAATTTGAACTATCAATCCAGGTTAATAGAATGTACACAAAAGGAATGATGTGATACAAGCCCTTCATGTAATATCAACTTTCTCCATTCATTACATTTGTCTTGCTGGTTTGAGCAGCTCAGGACTGTAGTGCGACTATAGTGTTGTGTCTGTAGCTCTCTTGATGTGCTGCTGCTGCATCAGTCAATGAATTCACAGCAGGCACAAAAAGAGAACATCTAGTTTCATTAGTCACTGTCTGTCATAAATTCCTTATCCTCCTTGAATGTGATCCTTGTCAGGTTTGGTTGCCAGAGAGCAGCTGCTGACTGCTTAAACGGCATAAGAATTATACTGATCAAGGCCACAATCCAGAGGTTTTTAATCAGAGAAATAGTTTCAGGCACATCAATTGTCACATTTAATCAAAGCATGTAGCTTTATATATGTAACTCAATTACGAAATGGATATTAAGAAGATTCATGCATAATATAATAAAAAAGCAAATCAAGAACCAAGGCCATACCCAAGAATAAGTGATTAATATATTTTAGTTTTCTCAGACTGTACTATAACACTATAAGTAAAAACAAAGGGCTCAGCTACATTAGTAAAGGAAGTGTCCTATATGTATTATAACACTGTGACACCAGATGGCGCTGTGGAGTCCCGTCTTTTGCCAACTTGATTTGCCACTATGAACACATTTTCCTGAAACACTTTTTTGACGTGTCTAAATCCAGCCTAGATGTTTTGAGGCTGTTTGGCACTTTCGTTTGTTTGTTTCCCTGGCTTTTGCTTCTCAGTGCCATTTACCTTCTTTGCTGTCTGTTCTCAACTTCGTTTCCCCACATTACTGTTTAATCGGATTACTGTTTGTGGAAATCTGAATGTTGTCACCTCAGACATAGCATTGTGACATTGTGGCGGTTGCCTCCTAGGATGGGTCATAAGGAAAGGGTTAAAATGGGTGTGATGTGATTGGCCAGTGAGAATGCAAGGGGGGAATAAAAGTTAGAGTGGGAGGTTTTGAAAGTCAGTTGAGTTGAGAGTTGGGTTGAGGTTTGAGAGTTGAAGAAGGAAGAGGGAGGTTTAGGTGTGGGTTGGTAGAGTTGTACTGTGAGAGTGAGAGGAATTGTTAGGTGGAGTCAGATAGATAGTTGGAATAATCAGTTTGGAGTTGTTAGGAACTAAGAATAAGAAACTGACAGGAGAAAAATTAACTGAAACCATAAGCTTCCTGCATTTAAAAATAAACGATTATTTGTTTATGTTAACAACTGACTGGACTCCTTGTGTCCCCGTGAGATACGGGGTGGTGGCAGTGGAAAAAGCAATCGCAGTGGCGGCACAAGGTCAATAGGGGGCCCTGTGTGTGATTGCCACAGACACCATCAACAAAATAATGGAAAACAACCTGGAAATAAAATACTAATGATGATGGCACCAATAGGTGTTGCAGTTCCAATCCTTCTTGCTACACCCAATCCTGGCAGCTATGAACTTCTTCTTAAAAGTCACATGTGTTATTTAGTTACCTACAATAAATTTTGTGTGCAGTTTGGCTTTATCAATCCCAAGAGATTTAACAAAAACTTCTTGTGGTGATATGGGTATTTTTTCCACCCTCCTTAGTAGCATTAGTAAATCGGTGAAAGGAGTAGGGTCATCAGTATTCTGAGGACATCCAAGACATCCAGCTTTCTATACCCTCTGAACCAGATGTAGCTGTGGTGGTGCTGAATTAGTATCTGAAGGTGATCATGGTTTGAATGAAAGTCAACAAAGTGAAACTGAAACCTGATAAGAATCACCCATCAACAGTGCCTTCATCTTATGTCTGGGAAGTTGGTATTCTACTTGTTCTGGATTAAGACACACACGTGTGAAGGAGTAGGTTCATAGTTTGCTGGTGCTCCTTGATCCATCTTTGTCATTGGATGCCAGAAACCATGGTGTCAGAAACCATGCTGAGGAGTGCTGCACTGAGGATGAATGGTGGGAGCCTCCCCTGATCCTGATCCAGATCCTGAATCTTCCCAGGAGCAGGAGGACAATATAGATTTGGAACAGTGGCTTGCAAAGGGAAATAGTTCAGAAGGCAGAAGCTGGGAAATACTAGATGGGGAACAGCTAGGAGAAGAAATAGGGTTAACAGATTCACTGTCTCTGGAAAGCATTCCTCTGCTCTCTTCAAGATCAAGAAGAGCTCAGAAAGTGTCAGAGCAGAAAGCACACAAAGCACAAAAGGAACAAGCTCATATTACAAGACGTAGAAGTGATATAGATTAATAAGGACATAAGCAGGTGAGATCCTTAATTGGGAGCACCCCCATTCTAGGAGATAGGTTCTTTGTTCTCTTGCAGTGATTATTAAAGTTTATAACTGGTAAGAAGACTCCTTTTCCTTTGTTCTGCTTATCTACTGCCACAGAGGGAGGAAGCTATTTCCCTGAAGCCTGAACCAGGTGGCCTTTGTGGCTTGGAACACATTTTCCCAGCTCTGTGGTGTTTGTCAGACACTTTATTTCCTGGACCAAGATATCCTGGGCACAGTTTCCCATGTTCTGGTAACCTCTTGACTTGACCACTGTAAAATCTGCAAGGCTACATATTTACTACCCTCTACATAATACTATCCTTGAAGATGGACATAGTAGTTGGTGCAGAATAATTTATCTAAAGTGATGATGGCACTCTGCATTAGCTGCTTAGTCTATGGATTTTTTATTTTATTTTTTAAATCAAGCTATTCAATGTCCTTTGGTTTCTTAGGAAGATAATATTTTACTGCTTTAAATTAATTGCTTAATTTTGAATTTAGTTATTAGATTGGAAACTGCATTTCTTTATGAAACGTGGTATACAAATACCTAAATAAACAAAGAAGATTTTTCTGACCTTAGGTATTAAATAATGGTTAGCTTCACACAGACATGCCCATCCCTTCATGACTTGAACATCCGTTGGTGATGTTGATGTGCAGACCTAACATCATGGACAGATCTTTCATTGTACCTCAGAGTCCTTCAGACATAATGCTTTCCAGTGGAGTCTGCTCACAGTACAACACATTCACATGATGTAAGTAATCGAGTACTGAAGAATCCAGTAATGACATCCATCATCATGGTGAATCTCTCAGCCAATTTACTCTCCTGCTCAGTCTTTGAATTGCATATTTGAGTTGATTCTTTGTGTATGCTGGTAAGGGATAGTGCTAAAATCCTGAAGGGAGAAAATCCTACTAGATATGCAGGTTTTATCACTAAATGGCCTCTTCATTCCATTCAAAAGGCTTTGTAAGGGTTTGTTCCTGCTTGCATAAAACTTGCCTTGACCTTATTGCTTTAAATGTAAGCCATGTGGATATTTCAAGGGGAGAAGGCCAACGTCTTGAAAAAATATCAGACATCATTACCACATCAAACAAGGTTATCCCGGGGTTACCACAGCTGTCATTGCCAGAATTTATATAGCATTTATGCACAATCTTGTGAAATAAAGGGACATGATGGAAGTATATATACCCTATCTGTCTCCTGGGAATGGTTCTCTGATTACTTTGCAATCCAGCAAACTCCCCTGGAAGGCAGAGCTGCCCTATTGAGTGAAATAGTCAAAGAAATGCCAGAAAAATATTATCTTCAAAGACCTCAGAAGGTATTACTAATAACTGCTTTCATTTCATTTACAATATTCTAGCCAGTAGACGAAATAGAAGAAAATTCAGGTTTATTCTCTGGTCACCTGTGACATTGTTTACCACTTTATAATTTCTGGCCTTCTTTTGACCTCTCACCTCTGTTGAAAACTCATTCACTCATTACACATCCACCCAAAAATCACTAAGCAACATTCCCTGCTCATAGACCACTATAGCCCTCCCCCTCCCCACCAGCTCAAATTTCATGCATTCATCTGCATTCAGTTCTTGGGATTCTATCTGATGATGTTGTTCCAACAGCACAATGACTTCTACCTTTGCAACAGCACTTCTTCTCCCTGTGCCCACCCCTATCTGATCCAGAGGGTTGGTTGAACCCTCATAACAGATCAGGTGTCAGGATGCAAGGGCACTCAAGGAGAGGAGAGGAAGTCCCATTGCATAGGCAGAAATCATTGTACTAGTTGAATGCAGTCCCTGGTCACCTATGCCTACCAGGCTAGTACTTAAATATCAGGTTACACTCTATCTTGTCTGGGCTGAGCAGGTTCCCGCATTTTTGTTTTCCCTCCATACTTAGCTGTGCAAAAACCTAGAGAAAAGCCTCAATAATGCCCTATTAAAGTTATGGGAACCACAGTGCTAAGTTGAGACTTTAGATACGGTTGTACCTTGGTTTTCAAACAGCTTAGTTCTCAAAAGTTTTGGCTCCCGAACACTGTTCCAGTTTGTGAACTATTTTTGGAAGCTAAATGTCCAACGGGGCTTCCACGGTTTCTGATTGGTTACAGACACTTCCTGCAGCCAATCAGAAGCCACGCTTTGGTTTCCGAACGTTTTGGAAGTCAAACAGACTTCCGGAACGCATTCCGTTTGACTTCCAAGGTACGACTGTATTCCCACTCAGTAATTAGAATTTCAGTGAACATTCTGTGATGTCACAACATATCAAGCAATGGCTAGGCTGGAAAACGAATTGAAATGTAGTAAAGAGGGCTGTTGTTTTTTAAATTGATAGGATTGGGAAAGATGGCATATGAATCCCTTGGAACTTTAATTTCATAATAAATTAAGGACATATGGTTCTGTCCCTAAATTCCAACTAAGTATATAGCAACCACTGCAGAAAATGGTGGCACTAAGAGACTTTTCCATAAGTCTTACAAATAGCCTAGGTAAGGTGCTTTCAACTTCTAATTCTAAAAGGAGGAATTACCAGCAGAGCATTAGTGGTATGACTGTATTAATTGGCTACTCTTTATTGCCGGCAGGAGTACCAGGTAATTAACAGATTATAAAACTGCAAGTTGTAATGTATTCATAAATTCCATAATGATCCACTACCACACTGTGCTGAATCGTCAGAACTTCAGTTTCCAGTGGTACAAAGGAACAGCTACATGAAATGAAAGATGAGTCATTATGACCTTCTTGAAGTTTGTGTGTAGGCCCTTGTAGAACATCAAAGGAATGGCATGAACACAACTTCGTGAAATTATCACCAAATGATTTGTCGGCGACTTTTAGGTTCACAGAGGATAGATCCTATTGAAATGGATGGCTTTACTTCCTTTTCGTATTAATGATGGGTTGTGTTTCAGCTAATGCACCATATTCAAAAAGAATCCAGCAGGTTAAGAAGAGCAGCAGTTGTCAATGACATTAATTCTGATCTCAGAATACACCATAGGCTTTTAAAATTCTGTAATGGTTTTTTTTTTTTTTTTTGACTGGGATAAACCTTGTTATGTTGAGTTCGTATTTTGCACAATTTGCATACGGTGTCTGTTTGATAATGTGTGGTTCGCTATGCCTAATAAAGGATCTTGATTGTTGTTTTTTCCTAGATTATGGGATTGTTTGGTAGAACAGTAGAATCTTAACTGATTTCACTAATATCACAGGAGTTTCTATTACTGTACTAGCAGCCACAAGACACAACTATATTCAATTCCAGGAACAGGCAATGCTTGCTCAACTTGTTAGCCACCAAGTGGAATGCAGCTCATCAGCCGTATTCAGTGGCCTGCAACCTTCTAGAAAATCTTGAGCTTCTTTTCCCCTAAGAATACAGCAAAAATATGAAAGTTGCTAAACCCCGATGGACCGATAGACATAGCTGGGGAGCTACATTCAGCATAGCAGGTGACAAAGTTGGTAGGTCTGCTAGAGTTCTTCAAAAAGACTTGTGCTCTTAAGTATAATTGACTTTGGCATTGCCAGATGCAACACTGCCACAGTAATAAAATGTTCATCTTAAGGGTACCATCTAGAGCTTTCCAGTGCTAAAAAGGGAAGATGTAGTTGTAGGAATAAATTAAAATATCTACTGGCTTGGATCCCAACTGGAAAGATGCTTCCACATATGCCAGGGAACTCCACCAAATTCTACTGGTTTCGCTCTCCCATTGCAGTTCTCTGCCCTCAATCCCACCCCATTCCTGAGGGTCCCTTGATCCTCAGGCATGGCTTTTGGGAGCACCCAGGAGGCCGCAGTGCCAAAGAGGGGCCAGGAGTGCCCCAATGTGCAAACAGAGTTCAGCTCATGGCTCTCTGGATCCAGCCCACTGTTCTTTCAGAATAAGGAACTCTTGAAATATGTGACCATATAAAACTCAACTTCTGCTTGTGTTTCAGCACATAGATTAGTTCCTCCAAATCTCTCCACTCCTCTGTGCCATGCAGAAGACTTGTCAGGCCAAAAAAGTCCTCTGCCTTTTTTCCTTCTCTTAAAATTTGCTGTATAGGATTGCAGGCAGATCTTTTCCCTTCACCTCTTCATTCCAACATCCCCTTCAACCATATCTTGAATTGCTTAGAATGCATCCTATAATGTCACGGTCCAGTCCACGGGCGATCAAAGTCCCGGCTGAGGACGTCAGGACCGGGGGAAAGATGGCGGGGTGGCAGCAGGAATGAGAGTCTAGAAGCCAGGGGTCCGAGGGTCAGGAAGCAGGGAGTCACAAAATCAAGGGTTCGAGGGTCAAGAAGCAAGGAGTCGAGAAGCCGAGGTCCAAGAATCAGGAAGCAAGAAGCCAAATGCAGCAAGGCAGTAAACGTACTGCTGTAGCAAAGAGCTGAAGGGAAATGCTGACCTTGTATCCCATCCCGGCTCTTGCCACCAGGTGCAGCAAGCTACCAAGCGGCCTCACCTGTGCGTCCATGCCTTGCCTCTCCAGAACAAACTTAGGAAGGCCCCAGTCTTCTGAAGCCCTACTGATCCCAGGGCTTGGCTCCTGCACGCACTCCGGACATATAATGCCTGATTGTCCACTCTCCCATCTTTGCATAAGTTCACATAGGAACAAAGGAAGGTGCCTCCAACTGAATCAGGCCATTGGTCCATCTTTCTCACTGACTGGCAGATGCTCTTCAGACAGGAAATCTTTCCCAGGTCACTGAAGATGCCAGGGATTGAATCCAGCACTTTCTGCATTCAAAGAAGATATCCTTTCACTGATCTATGACCCTTCCCACATCTTGCTCCAATTCTATTCAATATTTCTAACCAACTGTCTTTACACCAAAACTTTACCTATTGTATTCTTCATATAGATATACAAAGAGCCTCCCACTGTAGCTGGGGCAACTTGATTTGTTCCTTAAAAAGGAACATTATTTAATTTGTTGCCTCAGTAATTTGTAATCTAATGGGCCCTCTTCATGGAGAAAGGCTGTTTATTAGAGAAGAAAAACAAGTCAAAATTTGAAAGCAGCATAAACCTGATGGATGATAATCCTTATTACTGAATAGTCTAGTCAGTATTGTCATTAAACTGCATTCTGTAAATATAGGTCCTCATGTTGATTTTGCTTGAGAATTTTTGCTTGAAGACGATGGCTAGGATGCAACCTCTTTCCCCCTCTGCGCAAGTGGAAAGGGCTTCCAGCAACAAACCTTTCTGCGTTCACGGGATGCTACTCTGGTTGAATCTATTTATTTTTTTGGGTGGTGGGGGGGAATGCTGCTGCAGTAGAAAAACAAATCCATGTCTGAAGTAAAGAGCACCCACAGAGCTTGGGATTCCACCTTGTTCTGTTGGCTTTGCATGCAGCTGTTCATCAGATATAGATTTGGCTAAATCCAGCTGCTTTAATATGAAAAGTCCCAAAGCTACTGGGTAGACAGGTTCAGATTTTTAGATATACTAATGAATCATTATACTAATGATTCCTTGCACAGTTGCAACATTTCCTTTTGAAACTGTCAGATCACAGACCTCCTGTCAATAGAAAGGAACTTAGATATTTACCTCCCAGGATTTATAGGAAGCAATAAGGAGCTAAAGAAATGCGCTACATTGAACCAAGAGATTGGTTCATCCTGTCAAATACTGTCTGCTCTGTTGGGCAGGGTCTGAGGAAGAGGCTTTTCCTAGACTTCTAGATACAGTGGTACCTTGGGTTAGGAACTCAATTCATTCTGGAGGTCTGTTCTTAACCTGAAACAGTTCTTAACCTGAGATACCACTTCAGCTAATGGGGCTTCCCGCTGCCACCACACTGCCGCTATGCGATTTCTGTTCTCATCCTGAAGCAAAGTTCTTAACCTGAGGTACTATTTCTGGGTTAGCGGAGTCTGTAATCTGAAGTGTCTGTAACCTGAAGCATCTGTAACCTGAGGTACCACTCTATAAGATTCTTTTAGATGCAGGAAATTGTGTGTGTAATTTATGTGATCTACCACTGATATCCCAGTGCCTACTATATATTTGGATATCTCATGTCGAAAACCAGTTTGCATCAGGGCATCCATACTCAAATAAGATAAACCTCAAGAACACATGAAGATCCCAGGATGCTATGTCTGAGTTTTTTGAGCTGTTTCACTCTTAAGAGCTGCACTTGCATGTCTGAAACTCCCTTTTTTTCACCCAGCCACAACTGTAGTTTCCCTGTAACTGACACCATATATGACATCAGGTATAGGATTGGTGAGTGTGGCTTTCCTAGACCAAAATGGACTGGTTGGCCAGAGAAGAAGAGTTTGGATTTGATATCCCGCCTTTCACTCCCTTTAAGGAGTCTCAAAGCGGCTAACATTCTCCTTTCCCTTCCTCCCCCACAACAAACACTCTGTGAGGTGAGTGGGGCTGAGAGACTTCAAAGAAGTGTGACTGGCCCAAGGTCACCCAGCAGCTGCATGTAGAGGAACCGAGACACGAACCCAGTTCCCCAGATTAGGAGACTACCGCTCTTAAGCACTACACCACACTGGCTCCCTATTGCTGGATTAAATGGAAAGGCTTTAAAAAATTCACTTTTCCCGGCCATCCCAAATTTCATCAACAGCTCTACCATATTGCTAGTTACAAAAATATGCTTCCTTTTATTCAACCGAGAATTGCGTATTCTGTAGTTCTGGGATCTCTTTTATATTAGACGGTGCTGGGAAGAAGACAGCTAAACTCCCCTAGGCTTTACATATACAAGAATTTTTTTCCTTCAGTAACCTTTCAAAAAAATCGGTAACAAATAGTCTTATTCTAGATCATACTGGCACCTGACCTTTGTAAATGTGGACACTAGCGAAAATTTGAAACAGCAATGAGCAAAAAGAAATACTACCTTTTGTTGCCCAAGCTGTTCCCCTATATGAAGAGAGCAGGGAATTCATGGCATATAAAGTTCAAAAGATAATTTCCCCAGCCTACATCATTTTGATAATTCCTTGATCATTTCTCCTGTTTCAATTGCCTTTCACCTGACTAAATGGCCCGTGCCCTTCTTTAAAGCTTCAATGTGCCTTTAATATGAGCAAGGTCAGGCACACATGCAAAATTCCAAGTGTGTGAAAAGGGAAGATTTGCAATTGGGGTGTAGCAAGTGACCTTCTTGCTCCTGAAAAGATACCCATCGAATTTAATGACGAGATGAGAGCAATAGCAGCACAAAAGGTCAATATGCTCATGTATACTTGTGATCAACTGTTATGCAAATTGATATTAAAACCATACTATTTAATGTCTTACATTGAAGAGTTGTATTTAGTGGTTTTGTCCCTGCAGTTATGCTATGTGCTCTCCAGGCCATTAGATTAATGCAGTTTTACTTACTTACTTACTTACTTACTTACTTACTTTACAATTTGCCCATGAAGGAGATTCATGATTATAATGTCTGCGATACAGAATTTGATGAGTTTCACCACAGACAGCATGAATGAGTCCTTGTGACTTCTGAACAAGTGCTTATTCATGTCTCCAAAGGTAAGGCTGTGTGCTCGTGCTGTTTTTACCTTTGCAAAGGTTACCAGCTAATTCTGTGTTTTGCTTTCTTGGGTGTGCAACACCTCGCTTCCGTGTATTAGGGAGTAATAATGGACTCCGAGGGACACACACACACAAACACAAACAAAAATCCCCACTGACCTGTGCTGCTTTACCAAGGAGTCAATCATTCCAATATAAACACCCCATTTGAGTGACTTTACTGCAAGGCAGCAGAGTTTTTAGAATTTACTCTTTTAACGGTGGAACGTGTACAGATGAGGGCGACCAAGCTGATCAAGGATCTGGAAACCAAGCCTTATCAGGAATGGTTAAGGGAGTTGTGTATGTTAAGTCTGGAAAAGAGGAAGCTGAGAGGAAACATGATAGCCATCCTCAAATATTTAATGGGCTAGAAGATGGGACAAGCTTGTTTTCTCTTGCTCTGAAGGGTAGGACCCAAACCAATGGATTCAAGTTACAAGAAGGTAAATCCTCACTAAACATCAGGAAGAACTTTCTGGTGGTTAGAGCTGTTTGACAGTGGAATGGACTCCTTTGGAAGGTCATGGACTCTCCTGCATTGGAGGTTTTTGAGCAGAGTTTGGATAGCCAACTGTCATGGATGCTTTAGTTGAGATTCCTGCATTGCAAGATGAACCTCAGGGTCCCTTCCGATTTTACAATTCTATGACTCAACAAAAGGGTCATTTACAGTATGCAAGTGAATCCACACACTCAGGGCAAACACCATGAGCATGGTGTAAAGTTGCATTTATGTACTGCCCAGCCTAAAATGTTGGTGCCCAATTAGCCAAGCAAAGTGAAGCCTTAGGTCAGGGGTAGGTAACCTAAGGCCTGTGGGCTGGATGCATCCAATCACCTTCTTAATCCGGCCCGCGGATGGTCCAGTCTGTTGTTACATGAGTAGAATGTGTTCTTTTATTTAAAATGCACCTCTGGGTTATTTGTGGGACATAGGAATTTGTTAATTCCCCACCACCACCACCAAAATATAGTCCGGCCCACTACATGGTCTGAGGGACGGTGGACCAGCCCACGGCTGGAAAATGTTGCTGACCCCTGCCTTAGGTGATATTTGACTAAATCATGCTCAGAGTAGTAGGCTCATTGAAACCAGTGGTTTCAATGACTCTGCTCTAAGCATGACTAACCCAATGAGTTTAAGCACTGGCCCATTGAATACTACCTTTGTACGCCTGTCAGTTTGATTGCAAAGTGCTAATTCTGTTAAACACTAAGATATCAGAATGATTCTTGGTACACATATTAGGACACAATTTTACATTGCATGTTCAAATAGCAGCTCTATCCTTGCACCAGGTTTCAAGCGGTGAAAGGAAAGATGTCAAGTTAGACTACAGTGGTACCTCGGGTTAAGTATTCATTCCGGAGGTTCGTACTTAACCTGAAACTGTTCTTAACCTGAAGACCACTTTAGCTAATGTGGCCTCCTGCTGCCGCTGGAGCCCGATTTCTGTTCTTATCCTGAAGCAAATTTCTTAACCTGAAGCACTATTTCTGGGTTAGCAGAGTCTGTAACCTGAAGTGTATGTAACCTGAAGTGTATGTAACCCGAGGTACCACTGTATATTGTATTAAACATTGTAGTAGTGTTATGTGTGAACCCTGCCCAGCAGCTTAACTATGGCCATGAATGTTTGTTTATTTGCTCCAAGTTTTGCATCTTCACTGCTACAAATGCCAAATATGGTGGTGTCATATTTTTGAATAAGATTATAGCTGAGTACATGTTCCTGCCAATGGATCACATCACTAATGTGGTCATATCAAGATGCCACCTAGACAATCAGATCTGAGTATTCAATTGTGTCTCCTTCCTAACTCTGAACAGGCTTCCTGACAACATGACATAGTCAATCAGATTTGTCTATGTGATGACACTATGGAATCAAATCCAAGCAATGCTTCTTTCTATCACTATAAATGAGACAACATTTTCACCTTGTTTCATAGCACCCCTAACTGTCAGAAAAGGGCTATATTTTAATGGGGGTGAGGAAGTGTTAATGCCCTTGGCACTTCACTCATCATAACTTCCATATTTTATTAGTTGTATAATTGAAAATGCAATTTATATTAACAGGTATATGCTGTAATGAAAAAAAACAAAATGCCAAGAAATATCGCAGTATAAGTTCAAAAGTCATAACTTTTGAAGTGGAATTGATGAACAACATGATTTGTTGCAATGATTCATTGAGGAGGCCACATCAAATATGAGCAATCAAATGATATGACTAATCAAACTTTATTCACAAATTTAAAACACAATTAGCCTCCAGGAAATGTTTATATTCTCTGAGGTCCTGATTCAAAAGACCTAAGAGAGTTTTTACTGGAGCAGAACTTGATCTTCACTTAATAACTTTATAAGTCAGACCAATTCCCTGCAGCTATAATATTCTTGATAGCTTTATAGCCTAGTTTTTCTGAAAACAAACAATGTCATTTAATGCAATATATTTCATCTTCTTCTGGGAACAGAACACACTAGTGTCTTCTGCAGTATTGAAAGCCATTTTACTTTGACATCTTAACAACACAGCCAAACATAAAACAGATGCAATATCCTCTTTTGCTTACCTCGTGTCCTCTCCTTAAAAAAAAAAAAAAGCTTTTGCCTAAATGTTCATTCCCTGCCTAGTAATAAATAGGTAATACTGTATTGTAATAACAAGCCAGCTTCATTACACTGCAAAGCCTGCTGCAGCCACAGTAGCCCTCAGGAAGACATGCTGGAGGCAACAGACTGACGATCGAAAAGCAATTAGCATTGTGGCTTGTGATAATTACCCACAGTATGGGAGGCTTCTCCAAGATGTTGTTTCCACTGTGCTTAATAATAGGGTGCTTTAAACATTTCTGTATTTTCTCATAGACACAGCACTGTTATAATTTCAGATGTCAATTTATTTCTCATCAAGGAAAATAAACATCCCTCACTCATTTCTCTCAGCAACCGCCCTGCCCAAAACCTTTAAAGAACAAAACGCTGCTCTTCCGACTATTTCTAGTGTCACCTAAAAGTCACCTTGGATCATGTTTTAATCAGCCGGAACAAGGCAACATCTCATTTAGGCCTGCAGTTTCCTTGCTCGGCAATATGCTGATTGCCGAGACAGAGCAATCCAAATTGAGCACTGATTAAAATGGGATGAGGATGCAAATGCAGCCCTGGCTTTGCAGGCACACCTTGCCCTGTGCTGCGAAAGGGCAAGGCGACATGAACTCTCATTACATTAACAGAATAAAAGCAAAACAAAATGTTGTCATAGGATGCCGAGCATTACAGTGTCTGTTGTTATCGTTTCAAAGCTACTTCTTTGGCGATCCCTCGTAGCCGAGTAAGATTGTCTTCCATAAACACGGTTTTAACAATGAGTCCGTAAGTGACTGTGGAGGCCAGTTCTGGATCCACACATCCTTCCACAGTGGGGACACTGGTTTCTGGGAGAGAGTTGATCACGGTGTGGATTTGCCAAGCGTGCCTTCCTCTTAGCACGTTTCTCCCTTGCGTTCTGAGTTTGAGTGTCTTCAAAGCCCATGGCACCTTTGGTAAAGGCTGTTCTCCGGTGTTTCCCAGTTGTCGGTGTTTATACTACATTTTTTAAGATTTGCCTTGAGAGAGTCTTTAAACCTCTTTTGTTGACCACCAGCATTTCGCTTTCCATTTTTAAGTTTGGAATAGAGTTGTTGCTTTGGAAGATGATCATCAGGCATCCGCACAACATGACCAGTCCAACGAAGTTGATGTTGAATAATCATTGCTTCAACACTGGTGATCTTTGCTTCTTCCAGTACACTGATATTAGTTCGCCTGTCTTCCCAAGTGATGTGTAAAATTTTTCAGAGACACCGTTGATGGAATCTTTCACTCACAAGGGTCATAGGAACATTCAAGCCCACTCACCGTGACAAGGTGATGATCCAGCGAGTGGGTGTCACAACATGTTAGTGTGTCAGCTGCAGTGTGTAGGTGTGTCACACAAACATGCCCCCCATGCTCCTGCCAGGGCTGGAAAAGGGTTAGTTTGACCTTGCTAGTAAAACTGAATTACTGTGTCACGAAATGATACACATCTAAAAAGTGTGTCACCAACATGAAACATCTGGGAAGCCCTGCCCTAGATAGAGATACAGACACTGGAATAATGGAATTGTAGAGTTGGAAGGGACCATGAGGGTCACAGGCACTGACCCCAGGGGCCACTGCACTTTGCCCCCTCTGTTTTTATTTTTTTGAGGGGGCCGGCTCTCGTATTGTTCAGAGGCTGGAGGAGGGTGAACTCAGAGTCAGGCGCTGTGTAGGTCAGTGTTCAGTGACTCCTGCTGCTGCTGCTGCTACTGCTGCCGCCACTGGCTGGGGTGGTTTCCCCCATCTTTCCCTTGTGTGGTAGTGGGAGACAGAAGACATGAGCCACCAGAAACTGGAGCTGTGCTGCTGCCATTTTCAGCTGTGCCCCCTGGCTCCATCTCTCTCTCTCTCTCTCTCTCTCTCTCTCTCTCTCTCTCTCTCTCTCTCTCATCTATCATCTATCTTACATCTACACACATGAATGTTTTGTGGGTTGTGTTTTTCCAGTTTTTCAATCCACAAAAACCAGGACTGAAGGAGCCTGTGATTGACACAGAATGGAAATGGGTTGATCTGCCAATCCCTACTTCATGAGGAATATTTTCACCGTGGCACAATAAAGAATGAGACATCAGTAAATGTAAAGTTTTTTCTACAAATTCTACAATCGTAAGTTCAAGTTCCACTTGAGTGCCTTGTCTCACTTCCACTATTTTTTTGATGATGGCGATTCAAAAGTGCAGCCCGACTTCAGCTTACATTGTTGCAGATACATTAATGAGGACTTTTAGAATTGTAACATGTGGAGTTCAGGGATGTGATGCGTTAAACCTGAACAACTGTACTGCCAAAATGTGGATTTTTGAGCTTGTCCATCTAGAAGCTGATTAATATTGCAGTGGAGAAGAATTTTGGTTGGTAATTAATTTTAAGCACACTTTCATCTTCATATATTAAATCTTAAATTAGAGCTGCATTATGAATATATCAAGAACTCTGCTGGATCACAGCAAAAATCAATCTAGTTCAGTATTCTGTTTCTAACAGTAGACAGTCTTGGAGCGCCTTACTTGGTAAGATGGAGCTGCAGTAACAACCTCCTGGCAAAGGCATCACTGCCATTTACTGGGAATGGGAGTAATCAAGCATCAAGAAAGTTGAAGTTGTGTAGGTGCACTGACAGAGTCAATTTACCCCTTCCACCAAAGCACATGCAGAGTCCCAGTCTCACCATTGCCTTCCTGCTCCCTATTCCAGTCAGCGGCAACAACAAGAGGCCATTGGTGCAGCTCTAGCCCATTGGACAAGCTGCTCCTGAGCCAATCAGATACTTCTGGGAAGCTTAGTAGAAAGCCATTAAACAACCTTCCTCTGCTGTATGCCCTAGTATTCACCTCTCAACATGAAGGCGTCTCTTCTTCCAGCTATTATGCCTGATAGTTATTGATACATTGGTTTTCTGTGAAGCTGACTAGTTGACTAATTTGAGCTGACGGCACAAGCTCTAGTCACCTTGCTGAAGCCAAACAGGTCTAGGTCTGAGTGAGCACCTGGAAAACCCTGTTTAAGCTACATTGAGTTCCATGGACTAAATAAATAAATAAAGCTATCCAACTTGGTGAATATCACTGTATGTTCTGGAAGCAATTTCTTTAATTGATTATGTGCCCTGATGTGTGACGAAGTACGTTCATTCCTGTGTGAGATCTGTTCCATTTTTTCCAATGTCAAAATATCTGTCAATTCTCAACATGTTCCATAATTTTTTCTTCATTTTAAGAATCTGGTCCCTTCTTTTCATTTAATGATCACTTAATAACATGGGTGTATTCTTCCTGTAGTATGGTAAAGATCCTGCTGTTGTTGTTGACTAAATTAAGGGATGCTGATCTTTCCTCCGATGTATTTATTTTGAGGTGGCTGACAACATCCAGGCAAATTATAAAACCAGCTCAACAGTGAAAACAATTAAAAGCAGCAGCAGCAAAATCCTATAAGAACAGCAAAAACAAACAGAAGCAAAAGCCTGAAAGCAAGTCTTAAATTCTTCGTTTCTTTGAAAAAGAATATCAATAGAATTTCTCAAGGTAACACTATGACAACACAACAGTAGCTTATTTTATAACAGCAATTTATTAAAGAACGATGACAATATTTTCATAACAGCAAAACTGTGTTAACAGTGCAATCCTAAAGCCTTATTCCTGCAGCTGTGGTTAATGTCATCAAGATGTTTCTGCAGTATACTAAGTGGCCTATGTATACCTTGTAGATTCCTCACCCCCTATCTCTCTCTTTCCTGCTGTTTGTTCTGCTGCTACGGTATTATTGCAGGCAGAACAGAGCCTGGCGTACTATAATACATGCACATCAGCGATGTATACATGGGACAAATCCTTGTACAGCAGTAGAAAACATCTGTTATTGCATGCATGAAACATCTGTAGTGCAACACATTTGCATCATCCTGTCCTACTCGGCACACAAGACAACCCTGGCAGACACCCACCAGGCTTGACTCTAAGCCCTGTAATTCCCTGGTTCAGAATAGTAATTTGGCACAGTGTATTGGGAAAACTGTGCATCTCTAATAACACCAGCCAGCCCATGCCTCCAAAAGATGGAAGGCCAAGAGCTGTTAATTTTAATTATTATGGCTTATCTATTGTATTAACATTGTTGGTGTATCTTTAAAAAGAAAGGAATTAATAACTTTTATTTTGATCTTTTGCAGAACCCACAAAGTCTTAAAAATGTCATATTGTTACAGAGGATCGAAGAAACTGCCTACGGGAAAAGAAGATAAACAAACTGAGTAGCCAGTCATAAACACAACAATACAGACAGCAAAGGAGACAATGAGTTCCAATTTTTTGCCATTGGGAATGTCTACCAATATTATAATTCTATGCTGCATCATATTTATGTATTGAGATGTTTACACCATGTCATCTGGGCTCTGGTGGCTTAAACATATCCCTTGATCTCTATTTTTGTATCGTGTAAGTATGGAATCCATTCTGAAGGAAATCAGCCCTGAGTGCTCACTGGAAGGACAGATCCTGAAGCTGAGGCTCCAATACCTTTGGCCACCTCATGAGAAGAGAAGACTCCCTGGAAAAGACCCTGATGTTGGGAAAGATGGAGGGCACAAGGAGAAGGGGACGACAGAGGTCGGGATGATTGAACAGTGTTCTCGAAGCTACCAGCATGAGTTTGACCAAACTGCAGGAGGCAGTGGAAGACAGGAGTGCCTGGCGTGCTCTGGTCCATGGGGTCACAAAGAGTCGGACACGACTAAACGACTAAACAACAAGTATGGAATCTTGGGATGAAAGGTGGTGACTTGCACAAGGCTGCCCAGTGATTCCAATTTCAAAGCAGTATCATATCACAAACATTTCTGCAATCTGGTCCATCTACATTCTCTGATCACCTGGGGCTCCAGGGGAGTGGCGTTTGCTGTGTGGCACAGCCTGCAGGAGCCATCCCCTTCATGCGTGGCTGGGGTGTGTGTGCCTGCCTCCCCCCTTTCCAGCTACTCTAGCCCGACTAGCCTCACATTGGAGGGGGATGAACCAGGCCTGCCCCTGCCACATTTAAGAGGGTGACCTTGGGTAGGTTAGCCACTTAGGAGTTCGGCGTGGGATTCATCAGCTGTCCTCCCAAGCTGAAAGTGGCTTGTCCGAAGGTGGATGAGCAGGACCTTGCTATGGTTTATTTGGTTGCCATATTCACAGCCAGGGAGGGATTTTTCCTACAAATTGGCTAGTCGGTGGGTTTTCACTTATCTGATTGCAACAGTCAGAACTTGGGCAGAACAAGGAATTGGATTGGATCCTTAGCTGATTGGGTGCATCTTTAAAGGGGTCCAGGATGGGTTTCACTGTCTGGTCCAAATGGGCACCAGTGTGCCATAGCACCTCTCCCAATGGTGGCCCAAGTGGGATCAAAGTACCTGGTGGTGGTGGTGGTGGTTGTTATACCCTGTCCATCTGGCTGGGTTAACCAAGCCACTCTGGGTTGATTCCAGCAAAATATAAAAATAAAATGTTAAACATTAAAAACAGGACTGCCTTCAGATGTCTTCTAAAATTTGTGCAGTTCTTATCTCATTGACATCTGATGGGAGAACATTCCACAGGGAGGGAGCTGCTGCTGAGAAGGCCCTCTGCCTGGTTCCCTGTAACTTCACTTCTTGCAATGAGGGAACTGCAAGAAGGCCCTTGGAGCTGGCCATCCATGTCCGGGCAGAACGATAGGGAGTGGAGACGCTACTTCAGGTATACTGCGCCGCACTGGCAAAGGAAGGTGGGTGAGAGGGGTGCGGTCCACTCTGGGTGTCAGCTGTGAGGGGGGTGACATCACCACACACCCCTTGCTGCTCAGGCACTGCCCCCTGATGCACACCACATGGGTGGCAGGCAGCTTGGGATTCTTACCGCACGGGCAGCTAGGGATGTTTGCCATGCGGGTGGCTAGCCCCACCCCCACAGGCCAGCTAGCCCCGCCCCCACGCCGCTCCGGGTGCCGGAGCAGGTTGCTTCGCCCCTGCTGCGCTGAGGCTGTTTAGGGCTTTAAAGGTCAGTACCAACACTGATCCATGTCAGGCGTGACTCCCCAGCTCTCAGTTGACCCCTACCTTGTCAACCAAGTGGGCTGCTTGATACCAGATACATACCCAATGACTAGGCCAAAAACTACTTACACCTGTAGTCAATAAATTCATGGTTTATGTCAACCCACTACAAATCTCCTGTGCTTATTTCTTTGGTTTGCCCTTTGCCACGCTGCAGGCATCATGTTCCTGTGATGGCAAACTTCCGATCACCATATGATGAATGAAAAGAAAAAGAAATGACCTTTAAGGGGTTTTAAAAAGTCAACATGTAATTAGGAAGAAGGGGGTGCTATTGATTACAGAGTCAATGGAAAGACTCATTTGAAAGCACTCGCAATGGGATTCCCTGCTCTACCTGCCTGTATATTTAGCAGGCCCTGTCTTAATGTTCTGAAGCTTTCCCTGCAGTGCACCGACTCAAAGGGAATGCCTTAAGAAAAATAATGAAGCTAAAATCTTCAGGATAAGTTAATGGAACTTCAGGATGTGAGCCGACGTGCTTTTCTTGTGCCATTTTGGATATACAGATTTCTCCAGTGCCACCATTTATGCACTGCTTCTTTAAACAGCACTGGGGATTCTGCTTGTCAAACATCACTGCTTATTGTTGACTCCTGGTCAACAATGGCAGAGTCAGAATGGCTGAAGGATGCCCACATCACTGATTTCCTGAGACATTACATGAATGAAAGAAGAAAAAAAATCTAAACATTAAAATGGAAGAAACCCATGAGTAGCATCAATTCCCCTTGGATTCCTCGAACAAGGACTTTTATGTGCATTAATCTTTCTGACTGTCCAAATCAGGACTGTGTTCAAAGATTCAGTCAATAATCTCTCTCTATTATTTCATAGCCACATTCATTCTGACCTAGAAATTCTGCCACTTAGCAGTGAATAAACTCCACTATAGTGCTCACTAGTCCCATGGACTGCAAGAAGATCAAACCTATCCATTCTTAAGGAAATCAGCCCTGAGTGTTCACTGGAAGGACAGATCCTGTAGCTGAGGCTCCAATACTTTGGCCACCTCATGGGAAGAGAAGACTCCCTGGAAAAGACCCTGATGTTGGGAAAGATGGAGGGCACAAGGAGAAGGGGATGACAAAGGACGAGATGGTTGGACAGTGTTCTCGAAGCTACGAACTTGAGTTTGACCAAACTGTGGGAGGCAGTTGTAGACAGGAGTGCCTTGCATGCTCTGGTCCATAGGGTCACGAAGAGTCAGACACGACTAAACGACTAAACAACAACAACAACAACATAGTGCTCACTATAGTGCACACTATGTTAACATCCCCCAACTAGTGCCCTCCTGGTGTTTTGGACTACAACTCCCATCAACCTTGACCATTGGCCATGCTGGCAGGGGCTAATGGGAGTTGTGGTCCAAAACATCTGGTGAACACCAAATTGGGGAAGGTTGCAGGCTGTTCATTCATATGTGCAAGAGTTTACATGCCTTCTATGCCTGGAAAGTTTCTTCTTGTGTGCTTTTTAATTTTATTTAGACATATTTATTTAAATATTTTATTAAAGTCAGTCTGAAGGTTTAATATAATCTTAAATTTAATCTTAAAGTGCATACTAGAAACATCAGCAGTGAGAACTGTTGGGAAATTGCATTTCTTTTGTTACAAAGCAGGAAGACAGGAGCTGGATGCAAGATGCACACCTTCCTTTGACTTGAAAAGTTTACTTGAGGAGGAGACTGGGGCAGAATGGGGTGATTCTTCTTATTGATCTAGTCAGCAATGTGTAGTAGTGCATGAAGATTTTGTGGGTATTACCACCAGTGGCGTAGCGTGGGGGGTGCAGGGGGGGCCGGCCGCACCGGGCACAACATCTGGGGGTTAGGGTTAGGGGGTGCAAATCCACGGGTTAGGGGGCGCAAATCCACGGGTTAGGGGGCGCAAATTACTTGCCTTGCCCCGGGTGCTGACAACCCACGCTACGCCACTGATTACCACTGAGCTCAGGAAAAAAAGAAAATATTTAAGCATCTTCTAAAATTACTAAGTGACTTGCCTAAATTCTGTGGTATGCAGACATGGAATGCTTAATTGGTAAAAGTGAGTTGTTACTAGGTGACCATATCTCACTCTTAGGTCTACTTAATTAATTTATCCAAACTTCTGCCTTAGTATAATGCAGTTCTTGCAGGTCAGCTGTCGGAAAAGTTTGATTTAAAAGCTGAACACTGAGGATCACATCATAACATAGTATCAGTCTACTGTCTACCTAACACATTTTTTCCCCTAAATTGTCCAGCAGCATCTCAGAGACCAACTAAGTTTGTTCTGGGTATAAAGCTTTCATATCTGAAGAAGTGTGCATGCACACGAAAGCTTATACCCAGAACAAGCTTAAGTTGGTCTCTAAGCTGCTTCTGGACAATTTTTTATTTTTATTTATTTCGACTGCATCAGACCAACACTACTACCTACATGAATCTACATCCCCCCCCCCCCTGTTCTAAATGACAGTGGTTCTTCAATAAAGCCCAAACAAAGATCCTCCCCAAAGCATGTTGAGATAGAAATGTCACAGAATGGACCTTGCATACCAAGGATTTGGTTATATTAGTAAAAAAATAATTAAAAAAGTGTTTTAAATGCATTATAACACTGTGACAAGATGGCACTGTAGAGCTTGATCCTTAGGCAACATTATTTTCCATTATGAGCTTTACAGCACGTTTTCCTGAAGCTTTTTTTGATGTGTCTAGATCCAGCCCGTGTCTGCACAACTTGTGACTCACTCAGTTGAGCAGCTAATGTAGCTAAACAAGTTCTTGAAACAAAACCCTGTCCCTGGGAAAAAGCACGAAAAGAAACAAGAGCAAAGCAAAGAAAATCCTGTTAAAACACATACCCACTCATCTCTCTTAAGTTAGGTCTGATATTTGCTCAAAACTAATTACTTTGATATAGCCAAGAATCTCATTGTGGTATTTTATTCAAACAACATATTTGATTCCTTAGATGGAACCAGAGAAGAGCTGTGGGCCTCATTTGTAATCTCTTTTGGCAACGGTTTCATGAAATTCATAGTTTTTCTTCTCATTGGTAACTAAGGCACAGATATTTCTCCACACTTCCTAATTGTGGATGAGTTTCCTTTAATGTGCCTTAAATCACTCACAAACATGGACCAACTGAGAAGATTTGCAATTATGCTGGCCGTAAATAGACTGTTAAAAAAACCAAAAATCTTCATAGCAGAGTCCCTACCCCCTACCCACACATAACTGTTTTCTCCAAACACACTCAGTTGTGCTTATTAAAATGAAGCTCCGGGTCAGAATTCTGCATTCTTTAATTTAATTGTCTTGCATGATTATCCTTTAGGGATGTTGAGATGAAGTTTTTGGTGTTGAGAACAGGTGCTGTTTTCCATTCTAATAACCTGGTTTTAATGTGTATATGATATGGAAAGTCGGTCCACTTATGCACAAAGCTTGTTTTTGCTGTTTATTTTGATATGTCAGAAATTCATAGCTTTTATTGTAGATAAAGAGTTGATCATGGTGCATTGTTGTTGTGTGTTTTTTGCTGTGTCTTGTGAGGTTTCTTGTCAATATCCAAATAAATGGTCATCTGGCCATCAGCTGGAAACAGGGAAAATGTGCTTTACCATTTGATAACTCCTGCTGTGAATAAATTAACCTCCAAAACAATCTCTTTTCCATCTGTTTATAACTCATGAAATGAATACAGAATCAGATTTAAAACAGAAAATAAGATTAAAGTGGCAGTCACAAAAAGTTATCTTATCCAGATTTTTTTAAAAATCTTGTGCCATTTTCCCCAGCATACTAGGAAGAATAATCAAGACAACCAAATATGGATAAATAGGTTATATTTATTAAATATAACAATCAGAGGGTGTGCAAAACAAACTAATTACTGTAGTCAGAGTCAACCAATGTGATCAAATCAAATTAATTTCGGGCAGGTGAGTATTACCTCCGAGGATGTGGACAGGCTGCTTGGACGAGTGAAACCAACCACCTGTCTCCTTGATCCTTGCCCATCCTGGCTTATAAAAGCTAGCCGGGAAGAGCTGGGCGATGGGCTTCGTGGGGTGGTGAATGCTTCCCTCCGTGAGGGAGCCTTCCCAGACCCGCTGAAAGAGGAGGTTATTAAACCGCTTCTTAAAAAACCATATTTAGATGCGGCCACGATGGCCAACTATCGCCCAGTCTCAAATCTTCCATTCTTGGGGAAGGTGATTGAGCGAGCGGTTGCCGAACAACTCCAGGCACGCCTGGAAGAAGCGGACCATTTGGATCCCTTCCAGTCGGGAATTCAGGCCTCATCGCGGGACTGAAACTGCCTTGGTCGCACTGGTTGATGATCTCTGGCGGGCTAGGGACAAAGGTGAGAGCTGTTTCCTAGTTCTGCTGGATCTCTCAGCGGCGTTTGATACCATCGACCATAACATCCTTCTGGACCGTCTTGAGGGGCTGGGAGCTGGGGGTACTGTCATACAGTGGTTCCGCTCCTTCCTCCTGGGCCGTGTTCAGAAAGTGGTGGTGGGGGATGAGTGTTCAGACCCCTGGGCTCTCACTTGTGGGGTGCCTCAGGGTTCTGTCCTCTCCCCCATGCTTTTCAACATCTACATGCAGCCGCTGGGAGAGATCATCAGGGGGTTTGGGCTGGGTGTTCATCAGTATGCGGATGATACCCAGCTCTACCTCTCTTTCAAATCAGAACCAGTGAAGGCGGTGATGGTCCTATGTGAGTGTCTGGAGGCGGTTGGAGAATGGATGGCGGCAAACAGATTGAGATTGAATCCTGACAAGACAGAAGTACTGTTACTGGAGGACAGGAGGCGGGCAGGTGTGGAGGATTCCCTGGTCCTGAATGGAGTAACTGTGCCCCTGAAGGACCAGGTGCGCAGCCTGGGAGTCATTTTGGACTCACAGCTGTCCATGGAGGCACAGGTTAAATCCGTGTCCAGGGCAGCTGTATACCAGCTCCATCTGGTACGTAGGCTGAGACCCTATCTGCCCGCGGACTGCCTCGCCAGAGTGGTGCATGCTCTGGTTATCTCCCGCTTGGACTACTGCAATGCGCTCTACGTGGGGCTACCTTTGAAGGTGACCCGGAAACTACAACTAATCCAGAATGCAGCAGCCAGACTGGTGACTGGGAGCGGCCGCCGAGACCATATAACACCAGTCTTGAAAGACCTACATTGGCTCCCAGTACGTTTCCGAGCACAATTCAAAGTGTTGGTGTTGACCTTTAAAGCCCTAAACGGCCTCGGTCCAGTATACCTGAAGGAGCGTCTCCACCTCCACCGTTCTACCCGGACACTGAGGTCCAGCGCCGAGGGCCTTCTGGCGGTTCCCTCACTGCGAGAAGCCAAGTTACAGGGAACCAGGCAGAGTGGCGCCCTCCCTGTGGAACGCCCTCCCACCAGATGTCAAAGAGAACAACAACTACCAGACTTTTAGAAGACATCCGAAGGCAGCCCTGTTTAGGGAAGCTTTTAATGTTTGATGTATCACAGTATTTTAATGTTCTTTTGGAAGCCGCCCAGAGTGGCTGGGGAAACCCAGCCAGATGGGCGGGGTATAAATAATAAATTATTATTATTATTATTATTATTATTATTATTATTGGATGAGGGTAATTTATACCTCCACCACACAACCCCACACTGTGTGCACATAGCAGGGTATTACTATTTTCTTTTATAGATATATATCAGAGGCAGGTTTAGGGGAGTGTGACTGGTCACACTGGGCACAGGGCCTTGGGGGAGCCACCACTACGATGTAAAATGGAAGGCAAGAGGCGGTGGATGCCAAATTTTGGTGTTGCATGAGGTTCCACTGGACTTTGAGACCCCTAAAATGTAAACCACTCGGAGGTTTTACTACAATTGAGTGGCATAAAATAAAATAAAATAATTTATGTAATGTCTATGTATATAACGCCTATGACATCATCAGAGAAAATCTGAAAACCTGGTTGCCATTTTGATTCAAATTGTTTACATTCCTTTGGAGACTAAAATTAAAGGGCTAGCTTGCTCAAGGCAGTAATTAAAAATAATCTAGCAAAGAAAAGCTTCCCAAATGCTACATATCTTTTGATAAGGCTTTAATCTTCCAAAATTCTAATCTGAATGTATGTAACAAAAAAAAAAAAAGGTCAAAGGTTCTTTGTTATCACAGAAAACTACGAAGTGTCCCAATTTCATTGGCTTCTTATGGCTGGTAATTATTCCATGGTGTTTACAGTTGCAATGCCATCTAGATGACAAGAAGCTACTATAAATTTATGTTTCACTGTAAGAGTTTCTGCTTCGTTTTTGTGTCTGCTTAAATAGAATTCAATAGCTTAAGATACAACAACAGAATTGTTTTAAGCTGTGGTCCTTCCAGACAACTAAGGTGGGAAAATTCTGGTTAGGAAGTTCAGCATGGAAATAATTAAATTTCCTGAAACTGACAACTCAAAACTACATTCACCACAGGTTCACATTTTAATATAAGGAAACAGTTTGGTACTCACTTGTAGCTGTGAAATGGCACACCATGCCCCAGGACCAAATTTAAGCTGATTTGCTGTCTGACCACTAACATGTTGCTCAAAATGATTATTACTAGACTGCAACCCCTTTAGGCTTTCCCAGGCAACTCATTGAAACCCCTTAAGAACGGAAACAGCTACTACTTGTGTAGCCCCATTGTCTTCATTTACATATCCCTGCCCTGAATTGTGTTTCCTGGACACAAGAAGAATCCACTGAAGAATGTCAGTGACCCGTCTAGTCCAGCATCCTATTACCACAGTGGCTGAAATATACTCGGAGACGAGAGTGGATTTCATTCTCCTTATTCAGCTCATAGTGGTGAGGAGGAATGGAAGTTCCCCCACAATATCTGCTTTATATACATTATTTACACAATGGGCTGCACATGATTGGCTAATTCCGGGATTCTCCTGTAGGCCAATCAGGTTGTGGATTCACTTCCACCTGGAGCTGGATTGGGTGGCTCCTGCGGACCAATCAGACTGCTGCATTCTGAATCCTATTGTTCTAGGACCAATCAGACTGCTGCATTTTGGATCTTATTCAACTCAGTACTTAACAGTGGCCAACCAGAATCATGTGGGGAACCTTCAAGCAGGACATGAACACATGAACATCCTCCCTTCCTGAGCTTTCCAGGAATACTGCTTCAGACCATGGAGGAAGAGCATAGCCATCATAGCTAGTTGCCTTCTCCTCCATGACTTTGTCTAATCCTCTTTTAAAAGCATCAGAGTTCTTGGTGAGGTTCTTGAGTGCAATGGAATCTTGGGGATATTACAGTGGGGATATTTCCCTTATAAGTTCTTAATGGACTGAGATTCGGAGCATGCAAATTCAGAACTCTAGGTGCCTCAGCTTGCTCTAGACCAGGGGTGCCCAAACTTTTTTTTAAGAATTGAACTTGACGAGCTTTTTTGGGTTGTCACCCCAGGAAATAAACTGCCAGAGGGACAGGATTAAATAGACTTTGGACATGCCTGCTCTAGACAAAGCTCCCATTGATTGCTCCAAAGTATTTGACCAGAACTCCCAACCAAACAGCCCTTTGTTGGGTGAGTATCTTCTGTGTTTGAGTCAATCAATTACAGTGGTACCTTTGTTCTCGAACGTCATCCATTCCGGAAGACCGTTTGACTTTCAAAATATTCAAAAACCGAGGCACAAAGGGCTGGATGCAAGTTCACTTGGAAAAATGGAAAAACACCCAGCGGAAGCTGTTTGACTTCCGAGGTGCGTTCGAAAACGGAAGCAATTACTTCCAGGTTTTCAGCGTTCGAAAGCCGAAACAGTTCTAAAACTCTCTCTTGTTCCTGGGTGTATTGGTGGGGGCGGGGGGGGAAGGAGAGGCATGGAGGGGGGGGGGGAGAAAGAGAGAGAGAGAGAGAGAGAGACCCCTGGTTATAGGGTGGCATATGAATAATAATAATAATAACAATAATAATAATGATATTTCCTGGGCTTTTCATCATGAAGTAGATGCAAGGCCATCGAAAGGAAGACAAAATGGAATCAATGCAGGGAAAGAGTGGAAACCTCTAGGCGCACAAATTATTATTAGGCCCAAAGCAGTTTTAATAAAATCTTCCCCAGGGGCACTGTAAAATGCGACATTGTGCTCTTAAATGCTTTTTGGGGAAGGCATTGGTTTGCAAAAAAATAAAAATAAAGTAAGAACAGAGCATATTGTGTTTTACAATGCCCTGAGGATTATATTTTTAAAACATGCACAGAAACTGAAATCACACTACAATTCTCCAAGATAATACAGAAGTGTTCAGCAGTATGCATGTGCTGGCATTACTAGTTGAAAGAAAACTCTTGGAAAACATGAGGGTTTTTTCAGAACGTTCACTGAATTACCGTAAGTGACTGAGTCTGTGACTAGTCACCCAACACTATGACAAAGAAGAAAGAGAAAATCTAACACTTACTAATATACATGTATTTTAGGATACTGACATAATTAGAAGAAAGCTAAGATTTTAATTCTTCCATATTACTATTTATGCTAGCATAAACCAGCTCAACTCTGTAAAAGCTGGGTAAAATATCTGAATTCATAATGAATCCTATGGAAATTTATCTGTTACCTGAGGGAGTAACATATTGGAGTTATAAATTTACAAATGTTGAGAAAATATTCTGTGGTATAAACACATATGTTGGCAGTAGGCCCCAGGGCATGGTCACACATATACTTTGTGCAGGAGAAAAAGTTACACAGAGAGGGGAAATAATTAATGGTCTTATTAAAAAAAAGGCTGTCAGATTATTATAAGGATGCTGAAATGAATAATATTGAACTGGGTAATAGGGAAAAACTGACAATGGAAAATTGCTGGGCTTGTTAAGCTCTGACAGCTATAGTATAATGTTAGCATCACCAATGTATGGTTTGAGACCTTGAGATACCCCCTCCTATTATTGATTGAAATCATTTGACTACCAGCCTCTGCTATCTTACATTTTAAATGAACATAATTCATAGCTCTTGGTAGAAATATTAAAAGCCTGTTTCAGCAAGCAGGAGTAAAAATATTGCTCATTGTTGAACGTGCCCAACACAATTAGAAGGAAGTTTTTAAAATTCTGGGTGAAAGGGCAAGGCTGGAAAAATACCCCCTCTGTTAGTGTGAAGAGCATTATAGTTGAGATAGCAAGAATATTCTTGTACATCTGGGTACATGTGGTAAGAAGCAGTATGGGGGACAGAGATGTTCAAGTCATAAAGGGCAAGTCGAATCACCATGCCAAGAGAAATGTTAGGGCACAAGGGAATGAGTAAGAAGATTGCTGGACATTATGAGCAAGACGTTCTTTGTTCATAATCCATACCCCCCCAACATATCTAAGACATAGCTGTCAAGTGTCCCTTATTTGAAGGGACAGTCCCTTATTCCAGCGTCATGTCCCGCTGCTGTCCCTTATTAATGGATGTCCCTTAAATGATGTCCCTTAAATTTCAAAGGAAGCAGCTCCTCTCCCTCCCTCCCTTCCGGCCAGGGAGGAGGGAGGCTCCAACTGTGTTGCTTGGCTGTGTTGTTCACCCAATAAGAAGTCTAAGAACGACTGGGGGGTGGAGCTTGCATGCCTTGTGTGTGGCTAGTTAATGCAAGCTGAGGGGTTTTTTGAATGCTGGACGCCATTTTGTTGCATGTGCTGCTGCAAACTTTGCAGTGCAAAGCCAGGCTGGGGAGCCATCTTAAGTTGAGGCTGCATAGGCCTTGTGGTGCATGTGATCCAGATTCTATTCAGTTGAACCTCTGGTAACAAAGTTGGTTGGACAGTGTTTTCAAAGCTACCAGCATGAGTTTGACCAGACTGCAGGAGGACAGGAAGATTGGAGTGCCTGGAACAGGTGAGGCTGCAGGTCCCTTATTTTCAGATCTGTAAATTGACAGCTATGATCTAAGATGAAGATAGGGGGATTTCTCCCTCCCTCCCAACTGACCCTCCTTGACCTCCCATTTTTGCCCCCTCCCACAGAGCATTTCCTATCAGAAGAGGGATGAGTGCCTCCACCACTTCACCAACACACATATTCCACCATCCTAAGAAAACCCTCAATCACAATTTTATTTTATTTTATTATTTGCTAGATTTGCAAAAAAAGAAAAAAAGAAAACAAAAAACACCACTCACCAATAAATAAATTTTAGAAAGGTGCATTTTTTACAAAATCTACCAAAGAATAAAATAATATAAAATAAAATCAGGAAACCTGTGATTTTCTGCTGAATCAGAACAACTGGCAGTCATGTTTCCCATGGATTGCTTTTTGTTCCAGTTCAGCAATAAAGAATGTGTTTTCCAGGGGAAAGCTAAAGGGCAAATGCCAAACCATTTGGACCCATGCCTAAAAAGAATGGGACAAGCAGGAAACTGCTCGGACTAATACTTTCTATCTGCAGGACGTGCAAAATATACACAAACCCTCAATCTCTAAACCAAATCAATGCCTTTCTGAGATAGGTTGAGTTGAAGTTGCCTTTTTCTATACAAATTAATGTGATCATTTCTTAGATTTGGATATATTTAAGCTCTGCTCACCAAAACATAGGCATCTCATTTTGACATGATGAAAGTAAAGCACTTGAGTCTGCCGAAGGACTATCAGATTTTGGTTCAAGCTACAAGTCATCACCATTTCATTTTTGTTTCACGCTTTTGTGAGAGTGGGGCTGGGCCAAGGCAGAGTGGAACAGAAAGAGGAAACACAAGAAGGAAGAAAAGTTAGATAGATAGATAGATAGATAGATAGATAGATAGATAGATCTATTTTTGGGCAAAGGCACACTTGTTTCATGAAAAAAATCTTGAGGCACACCACCATGCCAGATGGGGAAAGGTCACTTTTTACTTATGTAAAAAAAAAATAAAAAAATAGTAACAGCATAGAAGGTAATGGTTAGGCTAGCATCCCTCTTCCAAATATGCTAGGTTTTTATTTGCAGGGACTGTTCTACATGGGAAAGCATTCAGCACTGTCATTCTCCCATCTGCCATCTGAATTGGTACTATTCTGGGTCAACTTACTCTGCTGCATGTGTAGATGAGGCCTTCTTAACATTTAAGCTGAGAAAAGTATGACGTTTCAGTAGACAGTCTGCAAAATGGCACCAAGTGTGGGGGAGGGGGCAGAACAGGTTTCAGATACAGGATATTAAGCATACACGTACCTCAGATTGAACTGGTTGCTTGCTTTGCAAGATTTCATTTCCCAAATGACTGCCTTGGCAAGCGCAATACCTGCCAGGCTCAACGCCGGTCTCGCGCTGCCGCTTCCCGCGCTCTCAAGGCCACGGGAGGAGGAAGGCGTGAAGGGAATCCCGAAGGCGCGAAAACCTCGCGCATGCGCAGGCCTTCCGCCTGCGACAGCCCAGTAGGCTGGCCTAGCCTAGCCGTGCGGCAAGAGCGGCAAGAGCAGTCAAGAGCTAGCGTGCGGCAGAGCGGCGATGGGATGTGGGAGGGAGCTCGCTCCTCGCCGAGGAGGTCGTCCAGTGTTACAACAAATAAATTAATTAATCCCTCTTCTCCCCCCCCCCTCGCCAGAAGACGTCACCGCCAGGGCAGAGGGGCGACGTCCTTTCCCGGGCCTGGCACGGAAGACCCCCCCCCCCGCTCCGCCTTGCTCCCAGGCCCTTTCCATGCCACCCCTCAGAACCGCCACAGCGGCGCTACCTTTGATGCCGGCCATGATGCTGCTGTTATTGTCGCGCACAGGCCGCTCCCAGCCAACCACAGAGTGGGAGGAAGACGGCCAGACAGAACCCGGAAGTGAGCGCTCTTTCAGAACAGAGGAGGACTTCGGGAGGGCAGAAGCCGGATGGCACCGTAGACTTTAAAATGGGTAGATGGACACGCAGGGCGCAACTTGCAGGTTCTGTAGGGCGTTTGACCTGCTCCTTCCTCCAGGGCGGAAATAAGACACGTCTATACGTGTGGCAAGAACGGCAAGAGCAGTCAAGAGCTAGCGTGCGGCAGAGCGGCGATGGGATGTGGGAGGGAGGGAGGGAGCTCCTCGCCGCCGCCGCCCCGCCTCTTGCCGCCCGACTCGCCCGCCTCCCTCCCACGGTACACTAGGCAACGTGTGTCGCGGAACACCGGTTGGGAAACACTGAGATAGATCTATCTATCTATCTATATAGATAGATATATATAGATATATATAGATAGATATAGATATAGATATAGATATAGATATATTTTCCAGTGGGCAGATTCTTATATCCCCATTTTTAATTTCACAAATGGGACTGCTTATAAGGAAGACCCCCTATCGGAATATCCTAAGGACACCCCCTCTATATATAAAGTTTTGTTTTGTTTTTAAAGGAGAATGTGCAAAATAAATAAGGTGCAACAAAGACAGGCAGGGCCAGAGTGGAAGAAAGAAACAATAATGTAAATAATATTCTATTTAGTTGTAAACTATCATTGCTTAGTTGTCAGATTTGTGCCACTGTTTAGGTAATATATGAAGGAGTCACTGGGAAGTTTGATTTAAACTCATGATTTAAATCAATCCACCCCAGCCTTGTTTCTTGCTGATTTAAATCAAACCATGCTGGCAAGCTGCCAGATGTCTCTGAAAATGCTCCGATCTCAGACCTTATCCAGGGCACTGAGTATTCAGAGGTATACAGCCTAAACACTCATTATTCATTGAATAGGAAAACATGTTTCTAGAAATTAAATCAACCCTGTACCAACAATCAAGCCTACTAAAATATCTGTTTATTGCTAAAATGTATGAGTCACCAACTAAACAGGGGGGAAATTGAACCAGAAACAACAGAATTCATCTAGTTATTAAAAGAAAAAGTCAGCATTGCCTGGGAGGGGAAAAAAATTACACTTTAAGCTGGTGATACTACAGATGTGGAAAGAGACATTTCAAGATACCTTGGGAAAGTGTTCCAGAGGGAGGTAACAAAAAGGATCCTGTTGCATGTCCTCTGCTGTCCCCACATGGTTAAATTATGGAACAAAACATGTTCTCCCTAGCAGAGAGCACGTGTTGCGGTGGGGGATACAGGCCACCCCATTGTTGCTGGGTGGATGTTTGGAGAGACCCAGGCAGTGATCGGTTAATTGGGTCGCTGGGGAGATTTGTTTGTTACCAAGTTTGGAGGAGGGGTCAGAGGTTTTAAATGCTGGTTGCCCAGCTTTGGGCGTCCTCTTGGCTGCTTGCACCGGATCACCCGCCCACCCTTCCTGAATTGGGGGGGGGGGTGTTGTTCGCTTGACCTTGCTATGCCTGTCATGGGGTCGTCTGCATTGGGGCAGGGGCCTGGTAGGAATTTTGTCCATCTGGCTGATGCCATTTGGTTTTTGCCTACTGCGTAGCAAATGGTCACAACTTGTAAGGTTGGCGGTTAGGCATTGGTTAAAATTGGTTGGTGGAGGGGTAAGTGTCTACCCCTCCAATGGTGGTACAGAAAGGGAATTCCGTTAAAGGAATCCAGGGGCTTGCCATTCTTTTTGTCCTTGTCCCTGGCATTGGACTTGGGCCAGGCAAGCCCCCAGTAGCATGTGGGTGAGAAGTGAGGGACTGATGCCCAGCTTCATTTCTCCCCAAAATTGTTTCCCTGACTGGCTTCCGCTGGAATCCAGAAGTCAGTTCTGTCCCTGGGGCAAGGACAGATAGTCGTAACCAATGCCTAAGCAACCACTCACATGTGTGTATTTAAATAAAGTTGTGGCCAAAATCATGCCAAAAACCTTAAACAAAAATTAATGTGTAATGTGTGAATTATTGGGGGGTGGCTTGGGGACCTCGACATGCAAAGAGCAAGATCTCAGACAATGGCCTATAGACGCAGAGAAGTACAATGCTCCCTTGCAAATATGTAACTTTTTACAAGTGCCATAAAGTAAGTTTTTTTCTGCATCTCTTTATCCTGTAAGCAAATAGTTGTTATATGGTTTTGCCATGCCACCCAGTGCCTATTTAATCCATTAGCTTACCCAGATTCTCATCTATTTCTAGTATCCAACCAATTCCAACCTTCCAATGTTGTAACCAATTATCCTAACGATGAATAATATTTAGAAAAAAAGGGAAAGGCTAGGCTCACAAGTCACTTGTCTATAGATTTTTCTAGTTCTTTCTGAAGCTTAATTTTTTTAAAAAATCCTCCAGGGCAGAAGCGAGAGCTGGAAATAGAAAACAATGTAGAAAGCCAGAATGTTACATATAAACATGTTCTCTGAGACTAGGTGAGTAATTTGGCTTTGCTCTGGACTAGGAGAACAGTGATAGTTCACTTAACAAAGAAGCTTAGCCCTTATTTTCTTTTACTGGAGGAAGCCCCAGTGGTTGTCACCAAAGATCTTCTCCAAAATAGTGACTAAAAAGAGGATATTCCCTACTGTGACCCATAACCAGGGTCTATGGCTCTTGTGAGATACAAACGCTATTGGAAGCAAACTTTCCCTATTCCTGGTTTAATCAGTCTCTCCACATTTCTACATAGTGCATGGGTTTTAGTGGAGTTAGCTGTTCTAACCTGTGAGACACAAACTACCTATAATGGGCTTGCAGTGTTCTGAACCAATTGAAGTTTCTGTATACTCTTCGAAGACAGTCCCACACATAGTATTATAGTAATTCATGCAAGATGTCACTAAGGCAGGTGTTGCCAGTACTTTTTTTTTTCTAAAAAAATGTTTAGGGGTACTCTCATTATCCTACTCATATTGAAATACTGCCCCTCAATGAGGCCAAACTTAGATTCACAAAATGTTTAGGGGTATGCATACCCCTGCATACCCCCAGAAAAAAGCACTGGGTGTTACTATGGGCAGATGATAATAATAATAATAATAATAATAATAATAATAATAATAATAATAATAATAATAATAATTATACCTGCTCCATCTGGCTGGGTTTCCCCAGCCACTCTGGGTGGCTTCCAACCGAATATTAGTAACAATACAGCATCAGACAGTAAAAACTTCCATAAACAGGGCCGCCTTCAGTTGTCTTTTAAAAGTAAAATAGTTGATTATTGCCTTGACATCTGCTGGGAGGGTGTCCCACAGGGCAGGCACCACTACCAAGAAGGACCCCTGCCTGGTTCCATGTAACCTCACTTCTCGCAGCAAGGGAACCACCAAAAGGCCCTCGGTGCTGGACCTCAGTGTCCGGGCTAGATGATGGGGGTGGAGACGCTCCTTCAGGTATACAGGACCGAGGCCGTTTAGGGCTTTAAAGGTCAGCACCAACACTTTGAATTGTGCTCGGAAATGTACTGGGAGCCAATGAAGATCTTGCAGGACCGGTGTTATATAGTCTCAACAGTCACTCCCAGTCACCAGTCTAGCTGTCGTATTCTGGATTAATTGCAGTTTCCAAGTCACCTTCAAAGTTAGCCCCAGGTAGCGTGCATTGCAGTTCTCCAAGCAGGAGATAACCAGAGCATGCACCACTCTGGCAAGACAGTCCACGGCCATATAGGGTCTCAGCCTGCGTACCAGATGGAGCTGGTAAACAGCTGCCCTGGACACAGAATTAACCTGCACCTCCATGGACAACTGTGAGTCCAAAATGGCTCCCAGGCTGCGCACCTGACATCATTAAATATCCACACTTCAAGATGAAACCTGCAGAATATCCCATTTTAGACATTTAAAACACTGCCCTGCCAATGTGGCCCATTAGCTGCAAAAGGGCTGCCTGTGGGCTCATAAAGAATGGATTACATCAGCCCTGCATCTTAAAGATAGCTAAAAAACATATACACAAAAAAAGCCCTCATTGAGAACATGTGTCGGAATCTAACAACATTTCAGACTAAATACAAGGTCCTGGTACTGGAGGAAAGATGGTCGTTGGCAAGGTACATAGGAAAAGAAGTTTTAAGCCTTCTCTCCCTGAGATCTTAATTTTTCATTAATTGCCCCATGGAATCAGCAATTGTTTTTGCCTAATGCTAATTACCATGTGAAAGTGTGGAGATCATACCAAGATCATGATTGAAAAGTGAAGATTTAAACCCCTCTCCCTCATATCCTGCAGTGCTATTCAGAACTCTCTCCTAACTGCTACATTTTATTTATTTATTAAAAAACCCATGATGTCATTGCTTACTATGTCATTAATAATAATATCTTCATATAAAATGTACGCCATCATCAAGTTGCGCGTCAAGGTCCCCAAGACCCCCAAAGAAAAACACGATTGACACTTAATTTTTGTTTAAGGTTTTTGGCATAATTTTGGCCAAAACTTTATTCAAATTACAGCAATGTGAGTGGTTGCGTATGCATTGGTAGCACTAACTGACCCCGCACGGGGACAGCTCTGACATTCGCACCCACCGCGAAGTCAGGAAGGGTAAGTCACCTGGGGAGAGAGACGGGACTGGAAACCATGCCTCACCTCTCCCCAGAATGCTCCCAGGGGCTTGTGTGGCCCTAGCCCCTTGCCAGGTGGTTTTGGACAAAAGCATGGGGAGCCCCTGGGTTCCTTTAACAGAAAACCCTTGAAGCAGCAGCATTTTGGAGGGTACAGGCACAGCCGAATCCATACCCCTCCACCAACCGATTCCAAGACCAATGCCTAACCACAAACCTTACAAGTCGTGATGATTTGCTACGCAGTAGGCAAAAACCAAGTGGCACACACTAATCAGCCAAATGGACAAAATTCCTATCAGGCCCCTGCCCCAAAGCAGACGACCCCATGACAGGCATAGCAAGGTCAAGCAAACAGCCTAAAATTAGGGAAGGGAGGGCGGGTGATCCGAAGTAAGCAGCGAAAAGAGGAAGTTCCTCGTTGCGTGCATTGCATTGTATTTAACAAATAGGGCTGTCAATCAACAAATGGGTACATCTAGATTTCCCCAGTAACAGCCCGCCCCTGTTTAAAGGATGACCAAACCATTTGCCTAGTAACAGTGAGGTGTCTTGTCAGCCCCGCCCGCAACCCGTGCTCTCCATGAGGGAGAACACACTATGTCAAATAGATGGAACTGAAATATAGGAGTCCTATATAAACATGAATAGAATGGAGTGCCAAACAAGGAATGAGTCTTTCACAATGATACATTGAGATATCAAGCCTAATCTGCAAGACTTTATTAAGTGTGAGCACTAGAATTTAAACCTATTTATTCCCTTTGAAGTTAATAGAACTAAATTGTCTCAGATCCTGGCACTTAAAATTACCTGTGCTGTTCGCTGGTCTCTTAGGTTCCCAAGCTATTTGCAGGCAAGATTTTTGAAAGTTTGTGGGCTCGACTTAGCTCCTACTATTGACTTCAACAATACAATAAATTGCAGCTGTTAAAATTTCACCTCTAATGTGTATTATAACAATTTTGAAGCATTTTTTTGAAGGATGCATGCTTCCCAACCTGTACAGCCATTCATGATGATTGATTCAAAAATCATACCATAAGGTTTGAGTGATAATATTCTGAATTGCATGCTCTTAACTTTCTGTCAGATTACTATTAACTCTTCTTAAAAAAATAACATCCAAATTACCATTGTTGAAGCAAGTCTGTTACTAAAAGGATCAGAATTCATGTAATTCTAAGCACTACAAGTAAAATGTATATTTCTCTTGACAAATCGTGCAAAGGAAAAATATTCTGATATTCACTGCCAGTTTCTTTCCTGTGTTTCCTAACTTGTTGCAATGATGAAAATTTCTATAATTTCAAACTGTAAAGGTAAAAAATGTGTACATCTATTAAAAAACCCAACAGGGAGCAGTTTTCTTATTCTCCTCATATGAGTTTCCTAAACTTCCTTAAGCTCTTTAAGAGAAACAAGGGACTGAAGTGAGATGATATGTGTCAAATCTGTATGACACTTTTAGGCCACCTGCTAGATTTCCAGTCCAATCCTAAAGGAGTTTACTTGGAAGTAACTTCCAGTGTAGAGTTTTTGACTCCTTAAAGGCCTAGATAAATAACCATGCTCTTCTGGGAGTAGTAAAAAGATATCTATATGCAAACAGGGTGTACCAGGAATTTAGCCACTGAAAACTTCCAATAGAGAATGTCTATTTTAAAAAATTAAAAAAATGGAACTGAAAAAAGGATCATGGTAGAACTTTCATTCCAAGAGACATCTGAAAAGAGACTTGTCACAAAGTGACACAGCATGTTATTGCTCAATCAGCCATCAACGTTGTAGAGAATGAGATGACATTTTTCATTTCTAGCTTATATAATTTGCAACACAATTCTGATGGCTACATCGAGCTCGTTTTGAACTTTTCATTTTGTCCAGTGTGTTTGCTCCAGACAGCTGATAGGGATGGAGAAGAATGGAAATGCTCACATAGGCAATTTTTTTTTGTTTTTTGTTTTTGCAGTGTGTCCACAATGAGTTGGGTTTTTTGTTTTTTTGTTTTTTTACAATATAATTTTAATCAGAGTGCTTTTTAGCTAGAAGGCATAATATATTTAATGATTGTTCCCTGGTGCAAACAGATTAGGCAGCAAAAGTGAAAGAAGGGAAAATAAGTTGAATTTAATGATTAAAAAGGCTTGGCGTGTTATGCTAATTTTGCCCATTTTTAAAAATAACATACTGGATTTATTTTTATTTATGCCACATTTAAAACTGAGGTTTCAGAAAGGAAGGGGCTCTGTGGTGTTTAATTGTCTGCGGATGCATGCTTCATCATGAAGAAGACCTAACTCACTGAGAAATGTGCTGCATGAGAAAGTATATGTTGGAATATAGGGGGTTATGTAGCATCAACTTTGGAATACAAACTCTGTGGTTCATAGAAACACCATGAAGAAATGTCTGTCCCAAATAAATCCTTCTTCAACACTTATCCCTGTCAAAAATGCTCTAGTCTAGTGTGCTTCCTCCAGTCACGGTGATATGTGAGGCTTCTTCACTTTTCTACCCTAGGTAGCAATACTAAAGAGGAAAAAAACACACCACAGTATAAGAACATCTTGGGGGTCTGGCCGTAGTAGAGACCCAGCAAGCCATATACAGTGTTACCTTTGGTTTCTCAAACTTAATCTGTTCCAGAAGTCCATTCCAAAACCAAAGTGTTCCAAAATGGATTACTCCGTTCCAGAGTTTTAAAAGCAACCCCTAAAACAGATCACTTGCCAGATCACTTACACAGACACCACTTTCATGCTTGGAAATAATTTGCTTCTTTACCTCTCTTGTTGTTCTGTTAATGGTTATCTTGGCTTTGCAGCTTATATCCATTTCCGCAGTCACACAATCAATCAATCAATCAATCAATCAATCAGTAGCTGAACTGGGTTCCACGCAGTCACAAAAACAAACAAAAAAGCCGCAAAAACAAAAAAGAGAAATAAAAAGCAAAACCAGACAGACCTCAGTTTAGCACTCAAAATGGAAGTGTAACACTCAAAACAGAGCACATTCGCCTTCCAGAAATAGTTTGCAAACCGGAACACTTACTTCCGGGTTTGCAGCATTCAGGTTCCAAGCTGTTTGAGAAATAAGCTGTTTGAAAACCAAGGTACCACTGTATATATTGACAGTAGTAGAGACCCAGCAAACCATAGTGTAATAAAGTCTCTTTCTTCCATATGGATTCACATCCAACAGATGTTAATCCCAGATACACTAATAAGTTCCTGTTACTGTGCCAGAACTGACAATTACAGTTAGCACTTCTTGTGCAGACCATGTCTTACACAAAACAAAGTTGAATCGGGGGGAAATATTCAATATGAGGCACAAGCTCTGATTAAAACTGATGCTCATGGTGTACCGAACACATAATATTGTTAGAACGGAAATTGGAAAGCCGTGTGCAAAAGCAAAAATTAACACTGCAACGTTTAATGACGATGGGAACATTTTTGAAGCAATCTTTAGAGTATTTATTTTAGAAAAAACATCACTGCCACAATACCACAAGAATGTTCAGCTCAATGGGCATTCTGAAGTGAAGTCGCACCTTCTTTAGAAGATGCCGACTTTCCCTTTATATGAGATTCACTCAGTTTATTCATGGTTTCAAAAGCAATTGCTTTTGCTTGCAAGGATGGTTATGCCCTCCAGCATGAGAATCAGCTACACATGGGTGAGTGAAGAGCTATTTTGGATCGGTGTCTGACCCAGCTCTAGTGAAGGTTGAGGCATAGCAAGGTAAGGAAAGGAGAGGAGGGGGCCAGGTGAAAAAAAGGCCAGGACGACCATCAGCAGGAACAAAGCTTCCAAATTGCTCAATGAGCAGGCCCGACCTGAATACCTCAAGACAGGTCAAGAAGTATCACTTGACCAGCTTCATTCAATTGCTGCTTAGAGCTTCTCTGATGGTTTCTTTTACTCTTTTGGCTGAGCTGGGTGGTAATACACAGGGTGAATGCACCCGGTTCTAGTATTGGGTGGGGACCCACTTCTGGTACAAGCCCCGGCAATAAATGCCTATGACATTTGTACAATTGTTAGTGTCAGGGGTACAGGGACAGAGGCACAGGGAAGGCAGGAAATGGAGAGCAATGGAGAGGAATCCCAGGATAGCGAGGAAGAGGATAGCAATGATGCAGGGGATTCCATGAGTCTCTCCAGCGAATCAGAGGATTCCCAGAAGGGGGCGCCTGTGGTAAGGGCAAGGGGAGCCCCAGGGGGAAAGTGTCAGGAGCGGGGGGCCAGCAGGGGACCCCAAAGCGGCAGCTGGGAATCAGGGCCAGCCTCCCCACCAGAGCGCAGCGAAGGAGGGGGAGGTTCCAGTGTGTCAGAGGGAGCAGCTCCGGCGACAGAGAAAGGGGAGGGATCAGAGCAAGCCGTTCTCCCGGAAGGGGAGGAGGGCAGTGAGGGGAGTAGCATAACTGTCAAAAGGAAGGTCAGAGGTTGGGCGCGCGCGCCAAGTTCAAATGAGGAGGCGCGCGGAAGAACAGGGAGCCCGGAGGAGGAGCCAGGTCCCAAAGCCCGCAGGAGGGGGGAGGAGCAGTCTGGAGATTCCGCTTCAGGAGAAAGCAGGAGGGGAGGAACCCCGATGGGCAGAAAGACCCTGCGGAAAAGGAAAGAGAGAAAGAGGTGGAGCAGCGTTAGCTTATTAAACTGGTGTAGGGGAGGGACCGATTCAGAGGGGACTTCTAACGTCTAAGGCTAAGAGACGCGGGGCTGCGCGCCTCGGTTGTGGAACTAATAATGAACTGCAATAAACATCCTTGTATATAAGAAGAACTTGGCGTTGGTCTTTTGTGAGCTGAGACCTGAGGCAGCCCTGACAGTTAGGATGTGAAACATTCAAAATTGTGCATGTCCCAGGCATGTCTGTAGATCAGTTCACTGAAGCAGCAACCAGAAAAGATGACGGGAATTGAATATCTTAGGACAAGCATTTGTTTTGTTGGAATTTGTGACCATTTTTTGGCTTAATGAAATAACTCTCGTGAGTTAACTGCTTATTTCAAGGGCAGCAGAAGATCTGTCGGTACAAGGCAAACTATTTGATTAGAGATTTTGACGTGATGCTGGAAGGAAGCTACAAACTACTGCAGGGACTGAAGAGACTGCTCTGGAATTCTGCACTGCCCAGCAAAGCAAATACAGTGGTACCTCTGGTTATGAACTTAATTCGTTCCAGAGGTCCGTTCTTAACCTGAAACTGTTATTAACCTGAGGTACCACTTTAGCAAATGGGGCCTCCTGCTGCCGCTGGGCCGCCCCCAAGCGATTTCTGTTCTCATCCTGAGGTAAAGTTCTTAACCCAAGGTACTGCTTCGGGGTTAGTGTTTGTAACCCAAGGTGTTTGAATTCCGAGGTACCACTGTATTCCAGCATAAATTGATGGACAGCACAAGTGTCTGGTGGTGAGAGAAATAAGGCAGCATAGACATCACTTGCCAGGAGACAGTTTCTGTTCCTTTTTGAGCACTCTGCCAAATAAAACAACAGGGGAGCTGCTCATATATGAGTTGATCTGTCATTAGCCAACCCTGAAGTTCATTTTCAGATTTGTTGTTGTTAGCAAGAAAGCTTCCTTCAACTTTTAGCATTTGTCCACCTTTACAAAGGAACTGCCCATAGATACTTGAAATGCCTTTTCTGTTCTCCCTGCCCCTTAGTTTTTTTATTCTTGTTTTACCTAGATTGTAGATTCCCAGACACAAAATGCCATGATTTTGATTTTTAAATTCTGTAGGAAGCACTTAGTTTATTTTAAGCGCTACACAAAATAAAACAACAATAATATAGGAGTTGTCCATCCATCCCAGAGGAAGAAATAATTGTACATGCCTAAGATAGCCATCAACTTGCACTTTGATCTAGCATCTCTGCCTTCCCCTTTTTCTGGTAACATCTATTAATATCAAATGAGATTGCCCATTGCCTAAATTGCAACTAGTGAAGTGCAGCAGGGTGGGAAAAACTGGACAATAACATCACACACACTGAATTAGAGAGAAGTCAGAGATATGCTGATGGTTGCGTGTTGAGGTCCCCAGGGCCACCCCAATAACTCACACATCACACATAAATTTTTGTTTAAGGTTTTGGCATAATTTTGGCCACAACTTTATTAAAATACAAAAATGTGAGTGGTTGCTTAGGCATTGGTTGCGACTATCTGCCCCGCCCCCATGGGGGACAGACTGGCATTCCGCATGCCTGCGAAAGTCAGAAAGGGGGAATACACTTGGGGGTAGCGACGGAGCAGGGAACCTGCCCTTAGCCCTCCCCAAATGCAACCAGGAGCTCTTGCAATGGCCCGAGCCCCCTTGACAGGGTGGACAAGCAATAGTTAGCCCCCGATTCCTTTAAAGGAATCCCTTGCAGCAGCAGCATTAGAGGGGCAGGCACAGCCAATCCATGCCCCTCCACCAACCAAACCATAAACCAATGCCTAACCGCAACCTTACAAGTTGTGATGATTTGCTATGCAGTAGGCAAAAACCAAATGGCCCCAGCCAATCAGCCAGATGGACAAAATTCCTACCGGGCCCCTGCTCCAAGAGCAGACAACCCCATGACAGGCATAGCAAGGTCAAAGCAAACAACCCTGATTCTAGGGAGGGGGAGACGGGCAATCCGATGCACGGGCGAAAAGAGGAAGCCCTAGCCTCGTGCAAAGAGTTTTAGCATTTCTGGCTATCAATCAACAAATGGCAACATTAACTTCTTCCCAACAAGGGAAGCCCAATCACATCAGTGGCCTACGGTCAATTAGCCCGCCCCCAACTTTGGAGTGTCCTGGGGGCCCCCACCACAACATGTGCTCTCCATGAAGGAGAACACGTTTTTCTTTATAGCAGCCATGCATCACTGGAATCACAGGGCCCACTAAGGTGTAAGTATCCTGAGGACTAGAAACACAAACACATATATAAATGGCACAATCTGCTCTTCAATAGACATGTGTAGCAGAGATTTTTAAAAGCAGAGTGGAAAGTATTCTCACCATGTTATATTTTCGTTTTCAGAGTAATCCATAAATCCCAAAGAGCTGTTGGGACTCCACATTGACAAAATAGATCCAATCCATACTAAGACTATTACCTTGCAGGCTGAGTCATTCTTTGTTAGAAAACCTGAGAGGGGATGCAGAGCTTTTGCTGACTATTCCTCTGAAGTTGCAAGTCTAAATTTTGCACAATGCTAAAAAAGACAGGGCACCTGAATCCGTTAGGGATTGTTAGACAGATGGCTAAATTCATCTCTACTGCAGCATCAGTGAACTCAATGTAATTACGTACTGTGTGAGCTAAAGCTGTGCTTTCATCTTGGGATAAGAGGTGCAAAGAACTGCAAAAATGATATTCAGATTCCAGGTCCCCAGGCCTCATGAGATGACCTGAAATTCTGCTTGAGCAGCAGAGAAGACAAGTTTAAGCTTGTTACACCATCATCTTACATTTTCACAGAAAGATTCAGCAGTAAGATGTAGTGCAAAAAGAATACCAGGTAGGGACCATTCTCCACTGGTTATAGCTTAGTGGAGCCTGAGTGAACACACTTTTTTGTGTGACTTTGGACTTGGGTTTAATGCGTGCATCATCTGTGTGGTATAAGAACCTATGGCTGGTGCTCACATCATCCCTATATTTAGACGGAGGAATTGCTTGGTACAAGAGAAATGTGGGAAGTAACTACATCAGAGTGATATAAGATTTAGAGACCCATTTTAAAAATGTTCCAATATTAATTGCTTTTAACCTTTGGCTAGAATGCATCCATGATTCCTGCAGGCCTGCGTTTTGTGACTCTCACGCCTCCTTTCTGACCCTGAAAGTGGCAGAAATGGCAGGATGCTTTCCTGTTGTGAGTTAGCACCAGCATCTTCTTGAGAGGTTCCAGGGACAGTTACAGGTAACCAATGTCAACAGCCTCCACTGAAGGTCTGGTTGCCTAGACAACTGTGTGATAAGTTATAAGCTGAGACCACATGTTTTGGAACACCCCAAGGAACTTGATATCAGTATGAAGCCGTGTATATTTTACATCCCATGACCTGTAACCTTTCTTGGTGTATGTAGAAGGATGTTTTGATGGCCCTTTGTGTGCTCTGTGTTAGTAGCCTATACAGTCTCACCTTGGTTCTTGAACTTAATCCGTGCCAGAAGTCCGTTCAACTTCTGCAAAGTTTGAAAACCAAGGTGCAGCTTCCGATTGGCTGCAGGAGCTTCCTGCGCTCAGGCGGAAGCCGCATTGGACATTTGGCTTCCGAAAAACATTCCAAAATGAGAACAATTCTTTCTGGGTTTTCGGCGTCCGGGAGCCAAAATGTATGAGTACCAAGGTGTTCAAGAACCAAGATATGACTGTATAAGCTTTGTTCTGATGTACCTCAGGGCAGTCCTCTTAAATAGCAGTTGAGCAGCTGGTTGGCAAGGCTGTCCTCTTGCAATAGTTTTAATAAACACTGGGTCACTCCTGGATAATGAACTTGAATTAGTTTTCTTGGTTCTGTGGCTTATCTAAAAGGTGGTCCCTCACCTGGGTAACAAACAAGGTGATGTAGAAGCCAATTCTTACCACAAAAGTGATACCTCACTGGAGGCTGGCATGCCTGGCATGGTTCTTTCCCACTTCATTTACCCTTCACATATGATTTTCTCAGGCAAATGTCAGAATGGCATATGACGTCCATCTTCTAGGAATTGCTCTAGTAACAAGAATTAGGTCCTAAAGTCACCATTGAATCAGGTTTTGTGAATATGAAAGCTTTGTTTAGCTTATCTAGTATCTGAAGGCCAGTTTATATATTCAGCAGGATCAAACAATACTTTTCCAATGTGTCACTTCACACTGTAGTGGTGCTGAATGCTTGCTTTAGTGTGCTCCCATGATGATAAACTCCTTGCAACTAACAAAAATGGGAGAAGCATCCATTTAATGACTTCTTGGTAGTGGAATATTCCAAGATGTGATCTTCATCCTTTAGTCTGAAGTGATACTGTCAAGGAAAGCTTCATTCTGAAGTGGTACTCATTTAGTCCTTGGTTCTACTGCATGAGTAAACTGTCCCTTAGTTTATAAAGTCTAAGCTGTTTACTTTGTATCATTTCTACTTCAAAGTACCTTTCTTTACCTTGGCATTTTAAATTTCACATGGTACTTTTCCTTTTCATTCACTTTTGTATTTACATTCAAATATGTTCCCTGAATGCTCTCTATTATCTAAGAGCAATTTCTTCAAATCTATGTAAAAAAAACCCCAAACCTACCCTTGACCGCTGACTCTGAACCCTTTCTAAACATTTCTCTCTTCCTTTCTCTTCTTTATTTTACACTGTGCACATTGATGATTCCTAAACGCTCAAGCATCACAAACGAACTGTCTATTAAATTGGCATTTATAGCCTTGTATCTCTGACAACTATGAGTTACGGTGATAGCAAAACTATAATTGTTGATGTGCTTTGGTTGGTATGAGTCAGGCAAAGAAATAGGCATAAAATGTATTCACTTAAATGCATTTGCATTGACAATGTTTCTGCTTGAAGCCTTCCATGTTACATGCAAATTAGATCCTTTACCTTAGGTACCTAAGCGCACTCTGCGTTTCCTAAAGTTTCACAAGGGCTAAGAGGAGTGGGTGGAAAGGGCAGGAAGAAGCATTTGGGTGTGGGGAATACCTTTTGGCTTCCACCTCTGACCTACGCTAATTTAGTGATGATATGTCCAAAGGAATGTAAGAGGATGAAAAGTGCCTTTCTCAGCTGTGTTGTAAGTTCCAGAGAGAGAGAGAGAGAGAGAGAGAGAGAGAGAGAGAGAGAGAGAGGAGTTTAGGGGTTAAAATGAAGAATGCACAGAAGAGAAGGAACCAGGAGTGCATCTTGGGTGGAATCTACACAAATATAAAAACCATTTTGAAAATGTTTTTTTCCAAAAATGTTTTTAAAAATACATTGAATTCCCATTGGCTCACCATTACCATCTAGTGTCACATTGTATATTGCACCTAAAATACGCTTAAAACGCTTTATTTGCAGCTGTATAGTTGAGTCGAAAAAGATTGCAGGATAACACCAAGGTTGCAGGTTTGATCCCAACATGGGACAGGTGCATATTCCTTCATTGCAGGGGGTTGGACTAGATGATCCTTAGGGTCTCTTCTAACTCTGTGGTTCTGTGTTCTATGATCTAAGTCTTTTATGATCTGAGGATCAATGCTGATACCAAAAAAGTGCCTAAGCAATCTGCACCTGAATGCTCAATGTGTGGAGCACCAGGAGACTAGTTTCAGGGGGAAATGGCACCCTGCTGGCTGACTATTGTACATTATTGCTTCTTGTGGCAGCAGAAAAAACTAATTTAAGAAATAAGTGGGAGGATTTCCCCCATGCAGTGCAACTACTCTTTCTTGGTAAGCTCACCTGCCCTCAAAGGTTGGTTTTTCAAATTTCAGTGGCACCCTGTGTGATGCCCAAATTCAGCGCCCCTTGCCTTCCATTCTTTGTGTGCACTATGTCATAGTTGTGGTGCCCCCCCTTGACTCTGCCCTAAATCTCTCTCTGCTACCCTGAACACATGGCCCACTTACAAATGTGTCTTTAAAGTGTGCCTACCTGGACACTGAGGTCCAGTGCCAAGGGCGGCGGTTCCCTCATTGCGAGAAGCCAAGTTACAGGGAACCAGGCAGAAGGCCTTCTCGGTAGTGGTGCCCACCCTGTGGAACGCCCTCCCACCAGATGTCAAAGAGAACAACAACTACCACATTTTTAGAAGACATCTGAAGGCAGCCCTGTTTAGGGAAGCTTTTAATGTTTGATGTATAACTGGATTTTAATATTTGGTTGGAAGCTGCCCAGAGTGGCTGGGGAAGCCCAGCCAAATGGGAGGGGTATAAATAAACTATTATTATTATTATTATTATTATTATTATTATTATTATTATTAGTGTGAGGGGTATTCATCTTCCCATCTTTCCCCCCAGCAATATATGACTTTGCAGAGAAAAATCTTTCCAGGAGAATTTTCAGCTCAGCTCAAGCTTCTGCGCTGGAAACGATCCAACATGATTGAAGACAGATACATGGCAGACACACCCACCCTCAATGGGAACAGAGGCAGAGCACTAAATCATGCAGAGAGACACTGCAGGCAGAGTTACCTCCTCTCTGAGTTTGGGTTCATGGGAGACTTCAGTGATTTAATGCATTTGTTCCTCCTGGCATACTGGCAATTCTCTCACAGCACACAGCTTGAAAATCCCAATGAGTGTCATTCACAATAAGTTGTGATTTTCCCGACATCAGTGCCATCTTTTAAAAACGTTGCGGAGCGGGAGTCCTTTACAGCAGAAAATTAAAGAGGCAAAGCTGGGGTTTCATATTTCATGCAGGACTCTGCAAAATAAAATAAAAGCTTGCACTCTTCCGAAGGCCTGTGTGCCTCTCTTGCAGGAAAAGCTCTGAGAGCTCTGCGTTAGCCATTAAACTATGATTGACTTTTGGATTCCTGTTCCTTCAAATGTGTCAAATCCCTATGGCATTTACAAAGCTTGGAAAGCCTTGTTTACATTTCGAATTGTTTTCAGATGAAAACTTCATTTATTATGCTCAAATATGTCTTCACATCTTGAAGGCAAAGATGCTTAGCAAGTTGCCATAGGGACTTGTTTCTAAGAAGGGTTGTTGTGTTGTTGTTGTTCTTTTAAGGGCAGCCAGCAGTTAGTTAATGCAAAGTCTCTCCACCACACCCCTAGTTCCTTAGCTAGTTTATATTTAAATGTTATATAATTAAAAACTCAGTACTGCATTTCAAATAGCAATTTGTTCAGTCTTGGAAGCAGTTGGCTGAGTACATTGATGCAGAAACATAGAAAAAGCTCCAACAACAAGAGAGTGCCAATTACATAAGATACATTCCCAAGAAGTTGAATTAAGTGGTCCGGGGGGTTGCGTGTCGAGGTCCCCAATCCACCCCCCAAAATAATTCACAACGGACACGTAATTTTTGTTTAAGATTTTTGGCATGATTTTGGCCACAACTTTATTAAAATACAAACTGTGAGTGGTTGTTTAGACATTGGTTAAGACTATCTGTCCCCCCGCCTGGGGACAGAACTGACTTCCGGGCACCACCGAAAGACAGTACGGGGGAAAGCAAGTCGGGGAAAAATGGAGCTGAGTCACAGACCCTCAATTCTCACCCGCCTGCTCCCCGAAGGCTTGCCGGCCCTAGTCCCATTCCAGGGATTGGACAAAAAGATGGCAAGCCCCAGGATTCCTTTAACGGAATTCCCTTTCCGCAGCAACCATGGAGGGGCAGGCCCAGCCTATCCTAACCCCTCCATGGAGGGGCAGGCCCAGCCTATCCTAACCCCTCCTCCACCAGATTTACAACCAATGCCTAACCACAACCTTACAAGTTGTGACGATTTGCTATGCAGTAGGCAAAAACCACCCAGCCGGCCAATTTGCCAGGTGGAAAAATTCCTACCAGGCCCCTGCTCAAAGGCAGACGACCCCATGACAGGCATAGCAAGGTCAATGCAACAACCCCTTACTCTAGGGCGGGTGGGCGGGTGATCCGTTGCACGCAGCAAAAGAGAAAGTACAAGGCTGCGTGCAGAGTATTTAAACCTTTTGCCCCTCCCACCAAAATTGCAACATAACTTTTGCCCCAGCAACTCGGCCGTCTAATCACTGACCCCTGGCCATCTTGGAGAACTTACCCAGCAACAGAGGGGTGGCTCAGTAGACCCCACCGCAACACGTGCTCTCCCTGAAGGAGAACACGCTTTATAAGACGTATGTGGCTGCTCCACCTCCTCCTCTTCCATAGTGTGATGTGACTCTGAGGACTCAGATAGATTGGTAAAGGAAAAGCATTTTAGATGTGTTGTACAGTGGTACCTTGGTTTTAGAACAGCTTAGTTTATGAACAACTTGGAAATAGAATGCTGCAAACCCAGAAGTAGGTGTTCCGGTTTGTGAAGTTTGCCTTGGAAGCGGAACATTCCTGTTGAGTGTGTTCCAATTGTAAATTGAGTCCCTCGCTACTTATCAGAGGTTTCCTGTTGTCTGTCGGCTGTTGAGTCCTAAGCACCCACACAACACAGAGGTGATATCTGGAGCTTTTGTGTGTGCTTTTGTGTGGCTTTTTCAGTTTTTTGACTGTGACTTGTTCTTCGTTTTATGGGACTGACTTGTGACTGTGGCTTGTGACTTGTTTTTGTGACTGTGTGGAACCCAGTTCAGATTGATTGATTGATTGTGTGATTGCAGAAATGGATAAAAGCCCCCCATCCAAACAATGACTATCATCAGTGCACGTAAGAAAAAATAATAATTTTATTTTTTATCATCTACAATACAGTGGTACCTCGGGTTACATACGCTTCAGGTTATAGATGCTTCAGGTTACAGACTCCACTAACCCAGAAATATTACCTTGGGTTAAGAACTTTGCTTCAGGATGAGAACAGAAATCCAGTTTCAGGTTAAGAACGGACCTCCGGAACAAATTAAGTACTTAACCCGAGGTACCACTGTACTGTCTTATTTATTTTATAGTACAGTACATTGGTTATTGCTTTCATCTTATGGATCAATGGTCTCATTAAATAGTAACATTCATGTTAAATTTCTGGAACGGATTCATCCATTTTGCATTATGTTCTATGGGAAAGCGTGCCTTGGTTTTAGAACGCTTTGGTTTTGGAACAGACTTCTGGAATGGATTAAGTTTGGGGACCAAGGTACCACTCTATCTGCATTATAACACTGTGACATCAGATAGTGCTGTGGACTTCTGTTTTTGCCAACACAATTTCTCATACCAAGTTTACAGCGCATTTTCCTGAAACACTTCTTTGATGCATCTAGATCCAGCCTGAGTTTCCATGTCTTTTTTAGCTGCCATTTGTTTGAACACAGACCTCAATGAAGTCAATACGAGTGCTCATATAAAGCTTACATCTTCTGAATCCTCTTCAGAGGCATATAGAAATTTCCAGAGGAGGAGCACACCATTTCAAGGGATTATGAGGCAGGGCATGTGGCTGTGGGGCCCTCAGGAGACACACCTTTTCCTCAAGACGCAGGTACCCCTTCATGGAATCAGAAGCAGAACCTTGCTGCTGATCACTGAACCCACCCCTCCCATATTTTGACTGTGATAACAACAACAACAACAATTTATTATTTATACCCCGCCCATCTGGCTGAGTTTCCCCAGCCACTCTAGGCGGCTTCCAATCAAGTGTTAAAAACAATACAGCATTAGATATTAAAATCTTCCCTAAACAGGGCTGCCTTCAGATGTCTCTTAAAGATAAGATAGCTGCTTATTTGCTTCACATCTGACGGGAGGGCGTTCCACAGGGCGGGTGTCACTACCGAGAAGGCCCTCTGTCTGGTTCCCTGTAACCTCACTTCTTGCAATGAGGGAACCGCCAGAAGGCCCTCGTTGCTGGATCTCAGTATCCGGGCTGAACGATGGTGGTGGAGATGCTCCTTCAGGTATACTGGGCTGAAGCCATTTAGGGCTTTAAAAGTCAGCACCAACACTTTGAATTGTGCTAGGAAACGTACTGGGAGCCAATGCAGATCTCTCAGGAACGGTGTTATGTGGTCACTCCCAGTCACCAGTCTAGCTTCCACATTCTGGATTAATTGCAGTTTCCGGGTCACCTTCAAAGGTAGCCCCACGCAGAGCGCATTGCAGTAGTCCAAGCAGGAGTGGACTACTCATTGACCTTGACAATGCAAATATATAGCAGGACAAGGCTGCCCACTTAGTGAATAATGAAGTTTTGCCTTTGGCTTATATACCTTATACATAAGTTAATCAGCCAGTCATGTGTGACAGTACACCAGGGGTCAATGTGCTTCTTTGTTTTGCTAGTTGCCTGGAAGTGCAAAATAGAGGAGCGTTGCTGAACACTTGACAGCATATAATCCATGGCTGATTGACTGCATTTGGCTTGCTGAGTCACAAGTAGCACAGTTCTGAATTAGACAGCTCAGCAAAAAATAAGCAGACGGGAAACTCACCTTTCACCTTCATAGAAGCAGAACCTTTCAGAGGAAAGATTTGTGCTATTTTTAATTTTAATTTGGACTCAGTAGAAGCAACCAGTCTTTGTGGCATGCTTTCCTAAAGGGGGCTTCATCTTTTGCCTCTGCCCTCTCTTCATTTTGATTCCCTGTCCCTCACTCTCCTAAGGAAATCTGCTCAGTCAACCAGAGATGCTTTTCTCCTGTGTACCTGCAATGCTCAGCAGCAGTCATGCGGTTAAAGTTGTACTAGAATAAAGCAGAACTAATGTATGAATATTTGCTCATACTTAGAACAGATATGACAAATCCACATTATTTCCAAATAGTTTGACACATCTTCAGAGCATTTGCAAACAAACTGAATGCTTGAATAAACAGAAAGTTACAGAAACAGGCAGTCTTATCAGCCATCAGAAATCAACGATGCTTTACATCTAACTTTTTGTTTTGTATTTTTTAAAAAAAGTTCATTTATTCAGTTATTTTTACATCCTAACCCTCACAGATCTGGGTGTATGTAATGAGGTACCATTTCACATTTCAGCTTTGAAGTGATCTCTCATCAAGAGCCAATACATATTCAAAGTCTTTCTCTGTATTTTAAAGAGGTTTTGTGGTAGTAATTCATTATTATTCCTCAAAATAACTATAGAAACATTATCAACCTAGGTCACATTTGTTTAGCAAATGGAAGCTCTCTAACACTTTGATTTCCTAACTAATGCTCTATTACTCTAGCTAATGAAATGACTTTTCTTTCCTGTTCTATAACTGTGTCACTAACGCATTGATTCTCTAACACGGAAGGACCAACACTGGTAAGTCTTGGAAGAAACAGCAGTTGTGGATGGCGGGTAGGCTGCTGGCACTCACCTGACTTTTGGTAATCACATCACTGAGAGGAACAATGCCCATTGTTGAGCAAGGCTGCTAAGTAAGAGTCCTCCTGTTGAATGCCATTCTAGAGGTCTTTGCTAAAAGCAGGTCAGGAGAGTTAAAAAGCTAGGAAGTTATTGTGTTAGAGAGTTTTTTTGCAAAGAGTGTTAATTGCAAAGAATTTGCATTACTTCAAGAAAATTAAGATGCTTTTGACAAAAGTTTATTTGGGTTACAAGCAAGAACGATAAATGCAGTCAACTGTGCACTGTAACACTGTTCCTTAATAAAAGGCTAGCCTTTAAAAGTTATTTCCTGCACAATTTTTCAATCAACTTGATATTTTAATAGCACATTTGCTGATTTAGTTTTATCTCTAGAAAAGGCCTGAGACCTTGTCACCTCCATGTAATCCCCTGCCCCCATGTCACGGTTAACTTTAAAAATTGTAAAAGTCAGCGTTAAAAAAATGTCACGAACAGCTTGAAATGTTTCGCATAACCAGCATGCAACTTGGAAATCAGTTGCTGGTATTAAACCCAGGCTCAGTTGTATGACAACTTCCTTTTCAACTGAAGGGAATAAGCAATTAAGTAATTATCATTTATTTGTCAAGCTAGGATTTCTTTTACTTTTTTCCTCTTGGTACAGATTTAGTTCTTCATTTCCTGCAAAATCTTTGAAAATAAAATACTTCCCTGTCAAGTTGTTTTACAGGTTGCAAATTACGGTCTACCACCTATAGATTGCAGTGGAAGGAAACAATGTTGTACTGAAAATTCAGCTTCGTTAGGGGATGTTAACTTATCTTGTTTTCTTCAACTACCCTTTATGCATAAATGAGTTGTCAATACTTAGTACATCTCCCAGACAAGGATAATCTGACAATGGCAATCCACTCTCTGGTCCCATCCTATTTCAACTACAGTTGTACCTCGGAAATCGAACGCCCTGCATCTCAAACGTTTTGGCTCCTGAACGCCGCAAACCCGGAAGTGAGTGTTCCGGTTTGCGAATGTTCTTTGGAACCCGAACATCTGATGTGGGTTCCACGGGTTCTGATTGGCTGCAGAAGCTTCCTACAGCCAATCGGAAGCCGCGCCTTGGTTTTGGAAGTTGAACATACTTCCAGAACGGATTCCGTTTGACTTTTGAGGTACAACTGCAATGAAATTTGTTTTAGGTGGGGCTGTACTTGAAAATGGTTTGGAAGCCGCATTTAATTTAAAAGGCAAGACTTTTTGACCAGGACAATTCACTAGGAATGCATCTCTTTGGTTTTGAGATATCTATATGAAGCACAAGCTATTTTTTCAAGCCCCTGCAAGGGGTTGGTTTTGATCTTAAAAACCATCCATGGTCTGGGACTCATCCATGGTTTGGGACCTCTCCCAAAAGGTGCAACTTTCTGTCCACTCAATATGTGGTTGGGCAAGGTCCCCCAGTGCCATTCCTCCTGGCAGAGCCTGGTGTATTGCCATGAAGTGGGGCTGGGTGGGGATGAGGCAGCCCACAATCTGCTGAATCCCCCAACTGGTGCTGGTCAGCACTGAGTCTGATCAGGGCTGATTGCTGTGCCAGCCTGAAACTGGCGCAAATATCAGACTAAATTCTGCTTGCCCCCACATCCACTTTCTGCTACCTTGAGCCTCTGGGCTGGTAGCTCTGCAGAGCCTTGGTGACAGCTGTAACAAATTTGGATTGCAGTCTCAGGTGCCTATTTGGGCACTGAGATATAAGTTAAGAACAGCAACAATAGCAACAGTTTTCTAACTTCCCTTTGAAACAGGGATCTTACTATATTATATACTATCACCTCCCACATTACAGTTACAATAGGATTTAGAGTGGAACTTTGTGGTGGTAATAATAATAATAATAATAATAATAATAATAATAATAATAATAATGTATTTATACCCTGCCCATTTTGCTGGGTTTCCACAGACACTCTGGGCAGCTGCTTACAGAATATTAAAAACATGATAAAACATCAAACATAAAAACTTCCCTAAGCCTTCAGAAGTCTTCTAAAAGTCAGATAGTTGTTTATTTCCTTGACAGCTGATGGGAGGGCGTTCCACAGGGCAGGCGATACTACTGTAAAGGCCCTCTGCCTGGTTCCCTGTAACCTCACTTCTCACAGTGAGGGAACCACCAGAAGGTCCTCAGAGCTGGACCTCAGTATCCAGGCTGAATAATGAGGGTGGAGACGCTCCTTCAGGTATACTGGGCTGAGGCTATTTAGGGCTTTAAAAGTCAGCACCAACACTTTGAATTGTGCTCAGAAACATACTGAGAGCCAATGTAGGTCTTCCAGGACCGGTGTTATACAGTCTTGGCAGCCACTCCCAGTCACCAGTCTGGGTGCCGCATTCTGGATTGGTTGTAGTTTGTGGGTCACCTTCAAAGGTAGCCCCACTTAGAGTGCATTGCAGTAGTCCAAGCGGGAGATAACTACAGCATGCACCACTCTGGCAAGACAGTCTGTAGGCAGGTAGGGTCTCAGCTAGCATACCAGATGTAGCTTGTAGACAGCTGTCCTGGACAAAGAATTGACCTGAGTCGCTATGAACAGCTGTGGTACCAGTTATTCCACAAAGAGTAGTCCTGAATCCAGCAGTCAAGCATCTCATTCATACAAAGAATAAGTACTTGCTGGGTAGAACTGATAGCCTAGGCTTATAGGGACGTTTGTTGTAAAACTGCTATTTTCTGGGTGGGATTTCCTCCCTTATCCAACTTTTCTCCATCCATGTTTTTGAACTGTTTGCATTCAGGATGACTTAGAAGTGGGCATCACTATAGGACATATTAAACCCTATATATATATATATATATATATATATATATATATATATATATATATATATATGCAACATGTTTCCATGAGAACAAGAATCCAGGTCGTTGATTGCTTCCCTTGAATTACAAAGAACAGGTTTAGCCAGACATATCTGATAGAATTCTTCAAAGGTTGACAAAAATGAATGAGAGAAAGAGGTGAATGTGGTATAGCTGGATTTTATTCAAGGCATACATTACAGTGTCAAAGAGAAGGCTAATCTAAAAGGTCAAGAGTATGAGATAAAATGGGAGTCTTTTCATCAAAAGGTGCCCAGGGGGGAGAAAGTCTAGAAAGCTGCATTAACAACAGCAGGTGGAATGTGTAGCGCGGGAGGCTTCATTTACTAAGGATTCACACTGTGTGAATTTTCTTAAAATTCACATTAGTGTCCATGAAGCTGATGTTCACTGTTGTCAGCTCCTACATAATGGTGGCACCTGAGGGCAGGACCATGAACCAAAAGGGAGAAGGAGGCATTTACAAAACAGAAGACACAAGAGGTGTGTCAAAGGCCTGAAAGTGCAACTGTATTCACCTGGGAAGAAATGCAGGAAAGAAAATAGATGTGGAATGGGTGAAGAGAAATATTATAAGATGAAGGGTTTCGGCTCAGCAGTGTCATGGGCTAGGAGTCAGCTTCACCTGCTGAGCAGCAGCCTGAAGCAGCAGAAGAATTGACTCCACCTGCTGCTGATCAGCCGTTTTGCTCCTGATGAGAACCACCTGGTTCCAGCTATCTTCAGCAGGGTTCCTAGCTCAGTCAGTTGCTGGAAACAGCATTTGTCCTTGCTGCTTCTTGCTTCTTGTGACCTTGGATCTTCAGCTTTCTTGACCCCTGGATCGTCTATGTGAACTGTGATACTTCTGACCTTAGGACTGGACTGGACCTTGTATATGGACTCTGCCTCCAGGCAAGTACCCCTCTGAGACTTGTTTGGTTGGCTGGCTTCTCCTCCACTGAGCTCTGCTGTGGCTGGCAGCACAGGAATATGTCAAGTGGTGCAGCATCTGTTTAGCCTGCAAAAGGTTGCAGGTTCAATCCCCAGCATCTTCAGGTAGGGCTGAAGGCGGAACAATCTTAGTTCTTTCCATTGCTTTCCATTGCATCCATCCCACTTTTGAATGACTTTCCCCATAACTCCCCATTTCTTCTCTTGCAACGCAACAGCCGAAGCAGATCAGCTTTTTTTTCTCAGGGAGTGGAGTGGATGTGCAAGTACATTGAGAAGCTATGGCCACTTCAAATGCAGCATGTTGGTGCATTTGCACATGAGGGCTGAATAATTATCACTGAATAAGAGAACAAATCCCACAATCTCTCTCCTCCCTTCAGAGCTTTCCACATCATGGGATATCATTTATTTCATATATCCATTTGAGATAGATTTTTTTTAAAAAAACAACAACAACATATTTTGTAAATGTTAATAAGCTTTCTTTAAGATCTATTTTTAACATATGGAAAATAGTTGGCAAAATGCCCAAAGTATTCTAAAATAGATTGTATTTTGCTTTAGAAAGAGCTAAAAGGCCCACCCTCCATCAAAAGAATTCATATCATTGTTGATTGGATTCTTTATATTTTTCTCTGACAATGCATTTTGCAAATGCTAAACAGCTTTAATTTTTAATTCATGGAAAATAGTATGTGGCAAAAGATCAACATTTTTAAATAATAATAATAATAAAACATGTTAATGAGGTACATTTATGCATTGTGGTGAACTGTAAAGCATTTTGCTTCAGAATTCTCTGACAACTATATTCCAGTTGAAATTTTCTGTTGTAGAACACTTTGTTCCAACTCAACGTACCGTGCAGAATAAATAACCAAGTAAGCAAAGTTCATTGTGAGACAAGTACTAGCAAAATATTTTCTATTTGTTTAGATCGGGAGCAGTGGTGTATTTATGGTGTCTGCCTCCTCGACTTCCATAAAACAAACAAACATGCGCATGGAAAAACAGCTAATTGAACAGGTCAAAGTTTTCAAATATCTTTGACTTATTTTCCAGTCTACGGAGTCATGGGGAGCACACCAGAAATGTTCAGAAGAAAAAGCATCCCAAAGCACCGTGCTTTTTCTACACGAAAGGTGGTACATATATACCATCAGTCCTGGAAGTGTTCCAAGCTAAACCCCTAGCACAGTTATTATATGGGGCTCAGATTTGGACAGGCACTTATCTTGGATCAATGGAAGCTATCCAATCAAAGTTCTTAAGGCAAATTTTCTCTGTACCACCCTGTGTCCCAAACACATCATTGCGCCTAGAGGCTAATCTTCTCCCGGTAGAATTATGGATCTGGAATAGGACACTTAACTATTGGCTTCGCCTAAACTCAAATCCTCCCAGTCTAATATCCATAGTGCTGCAAGATTGTCACAAGAGTGCCTGGACTAAAATTGTCTATCAGAAACTTCACTCTTGTCACCACAACAGCTACTCACTTTGGGTTTTCGTAAAGCAAACAGTCTAATTGTTCAGTGTCTAAATGATATCGAGCATCAGAACAACTTGGCCACAATAAGGAAATTTTGCCCATGGCATCACTATTTTCCACCTTCCCATTTTGATTCTCTGGCATCCTATCTGCATAACCTAGCAATTCTAAAATATAGACACACTTTTACTCTCGCAAGATTGAATGTATTGCCTTTGGCTGTACTTGAGGGATGATTCCAACAGATTCCACACAAAAAACGCTTATGTCCCTGTGGAGATGGCAGTACCGAATCGGTAGCGCATGTCCTTTTGGCTTGCACTCTTTATAAAGACTTGAGGAATGAGGTTATCAGCCCTCTTTTATTGTCCATTCCAGGTCGCCCAGCCACTGCCACAGTGTCCTTTCTCTTGGCAGAACAAGATGAGCAGATGACAGCAAAGGTTGTAAGGTTTTTAGCTGGGACAATTAGAATAAGATCCACTATTTGACTATTGATTCAAAACCCTAAAATGTATTTTATATAATTGACTTTTTATTTCTGTTCTTCGTATATTGTATTGTTTTATTGCTATGGCCAATGGCTGATGCAAATAGATTCATTCATTCAGTCGGGAAACAAACATGCCAGATATCTGGAGTCCCAGCCATCAAAATGGAATAATGGAAATCGTTAGCTGTACAGTATGGTTCTCCTAGGTCCCTGCCATTGGCACCAATTCTAAGGGACCCAGTTCCATATCCCTCCCCCCAATGTTGAGAACAATCAGTTGTGAAGGAGTCTGATTGTGGAGCTGAGCTTGATGCTTCTATGATCCCTGCAGTCTTGGCTGCCTTTCTGCATCCTTCATCCTTGCTCTGCTTCCTAAGTTCTGCCTAGGTTCTCCAATGGAATCTGTCTTTGTCCACAATCCTGGTGGGGCTTACACTTTTGTGTAATGCAGGTATCTATGGCTGCATACACACCACACATTTAAAGCAGATGGCTTCCCTGCAGGGATCCTGGGAACTGTAGTTTACCCTACACATAGCTACATTTCCCACCACTCTTAGCAAAGCGGCTGTTCTTTTGGTGGCTGTTCTTTTGGTTCTTGCCAGATGTCGCTATGAACCTAGTCACATTGACAAACATTTCCACAGAGCTAGACTGTTCAGCTGAAGACCTTAATTGTTCACCTTTCCATCTGTAAGTATTTTCACAGATGGGCGATGGCATGCAACAAAATGGCGATACTTGACAGTACTGTAAATATTTATGTAGGATTCTGTTGTTCCTGTTAAATGTGCTGTTTGGGCTTCATTATAATTTCTGAAATGTTTGCAGATCCCTTACAATCTCCTTTACTTTTGGATAGACTCCAACATTTCTAAGAAAATGAGCAATTATTGGACTCTGCTTTAACATTAGAGACATGCAGTAAACATTGCAGGAGAGGTTGGGCTGCCCTCATTCACCTTGGTCTTACTGTCACGACCTGACACACCATCACATCCCAAAATTGAGTAGCCCATCAGTGCATAGGCTGTCCTTGTGGGTTGGGACCCTGAGTATACTGTGATCTTGCCTGACTTTCAACTGTTGAGTAAACTATGACTCTCAGGGTGTGTGTTACAAAATGTCATTGCATTTAAATTGGGTATGGAACTAGTGGGCATCCAGATTTTGCTGGACTTTAGCTCCCCTCATCTCTGTGGTCCTTATACTTTACAGAGTTGTACAGAAGCTGCCCTGGGTTGTTTGGGATTTTATTGGCGGTGGTTATAAATTAGGTGCTTTTAGATGCTTTTGAATTATGGTGCTGGAGGAGACTCTTGAGAGTCCCATGGACTGCAAGAAGATCAAATGTATCCATTCTTAAGGAAATCAGCCCTGAGTGCTCATTGGAAGGACAGATCATGAAGCTGAGGCTCCAATACTTTGGCCACCTCATGAGAAGAGAAGACTCCCTGGGAAAGACCCTGATGTTGGGAAAGATGGAGGGCACAAGGAGAAGGGGATGACAGAGGACAAGATGGTTGGACAGTGTTCTTGAAGCTACAAACATGAGTCTGACCAAACTGCGGGAGGCAGTGGAAGACAGGAGTGCCTGGCATGCTCTGGTCCATGGGCTCACGAAGAGTCAGACACAACTAAATGACTAAACAACAACAACATAAATTAGGTACTGGTACTCATACTATATATTGATAGAAGTGCCCTGACTGGCAGTACAAAATGGCTGCCAAAAAGGAGAGATGGGTATTCTGTACCAGCAACTACTGTACATCTATAGCTATCTATCTATCTCTACCATCTATCCAAGCAAGTCTCTCCCTCAACAGCCTGAAATGGTACAGCCGAGAGAAAACTGCTCCCTGTAGAGCTTTGATTGCTGGTTTCTGCTCTTCCATTTCTTTGTCACCTGAATTCTCTGACTCTGGGGAATCATGTGAGAATGTATTCACAGCTCTCCAAGGTGTGAACGGAGCAGGCTGCTTTAATTAAATATGCCTGTCAATATTCCCCAAACACCTTGAAATAGGCTTGTGTTTTCCCCAAATAAACATTTTACTATCCTAGGTTTACGTAGCTGAGAGTAAAAAGGAACCTTTTTCTGAATAAATTGTACAGAGCAGTCTGCTAAACAGGCACATACATACCTCCCATCTTTTCCTATATCTGAGCCTATGGGTAAGGTTTTTAATTAAAGTGTGAGTCTGCTCTGAGTGATGGTGTGTTTTTAGGGAATCCTGGTGTTCTGCTCCAAACCTTCACAGCCCTTTCCAAACATTTATCTAATCCAGTGGGTCTCATTCGGTAGGTTGGGGTCTTACTGAAGGAGGAGGGAGAGTAATAAATAGGAATGCCAGAAAATTCTGGTGAAAGCAGAAAAGAAAGCAAAAATAGCTGCAGTTGACATATTTGCCTGTGCTCAGGAATGGAAATCAGTCAAGCAAACATGATCAGTATTTGTTTGTATAGTTTTTAAGCTGAGGACAAAAGTGCAGTTGCACATCTGCGGGGATGCAGAACAAAGCAAAATGCAAGACATATCTGGGATGAAATAAGGCCGCAACTTTATTGATAATCTGCAGCAAATAGGGTTGATATAGACATGGGGCATGGATCCAGTGATCAAGCAGCTTGAGTTCTGATAGAAAGACCGTTGTACCTGTAGGGGGATTGTCTAACAATAGGGTCCACTATAGTGTGAATTGCTTTCAGGTGAACCCTTACAAATAATCTGGTAGGGGGCGCTATGGCCCATCAGCCCATAAAATGGACTATTGGACATAGTGTCGCCTTCCATGTTCCCTTGAAAACAGAGGCTTGGTGTGTGTGTGTGTTATGTCATCTTTTCTCTGCTAACTGTTTCAATCCATTTTGCAGCCTGCAATTGGTGAAATGGGGTGGGGGTGTTATTTTAATGAGCACACTAATTTCACATACTGCTTTACCAGTGTTTTTACCAATTGTGTGACTGTATTGCTGGATAGTTAATGTTGACAAATGGTCTTGATTTAGTTATTTTCAGACTATGGTCCAGATAATGGTTAGACTATGGTCATTGTTGGTGTCCTTCCAGAAACTACATGAACCTATGCTTCTACACTACCACCAAAAGCCACAAGACATCCGATAGAAAGGAGCCTTGATTGCTCCCTTTTTACTGAGCATGGCTTCTGCCCAGCAACCTGCCAAAAGCATTTCTCTCCTTGCCCCCCCATAAGCAGAACGTATCGGATGAGAGAGATGCTTGCTCATCACTGAGAACAAACCATCCAGCTTTTTCTGATGCAAAGCCAGAAAGTGCATCTTTTGGGATGTGTTCCCAGGTGAGTCATGTGACCCACACCTTGCTCTCTCCTCCCATAAGCATTTTTTTTGGCTGGCAAATTCTTGTGTGGTGCCCCAAAACACACATTTTTGCATGGCATGCAAGATTGCAGCCCTTAAAAAAGCACTTTTGGAGGGAGTGAGGAAGTGGGGCACCCAAAATAGCCACTGAGATCTCATGAAAAAAACCCTGAATGTCCCGTTTTTTCCTGACACATGAGAACAATGGTTTGCTAAAGCTGCAGTCTTCAACATGCTTAGCTAGGAAGAAAGCTCAATTGAGCTCTTTGTGACTTTACTGTTGCATCCAGTGAAACAATGTGAAAGCATTGCTAGATACAGCTTGAGTGGGTTCTGCTTCCTGGGAGGACCCAAGAGGAGGTTAATTGCAAGATCCACTGCTTCTGGCCTGAGAGAGAGAGGTTACTGACTAGAGCAGCTCTGTAAAACATGTGATTAAATCTTAAGTGTTTGTTTAGAAAACCCAGCCTGTTTGATTCTGTCAGGGACCGTACAAAAACACCCAGCAGTCCATTTGTCTGGCTTCACTCCCAGTAGGAGATTGATTCTCTTTCCTTAGTTGATGGTGGCCCTCAGAGCTGTGAACACCCTGCTCCATGGCATTCTGGGTCTCTCAGGAGATGTAATATTTTCTGCTCGGCTGATGGTGATTGTAGAACAGCTGCAGGGTGGCTTCTTAATATTTTGCTGCAGCAGGGACTCTGCAAGGAATGCCATCATGGGAAAATGATTCTTGTGTCTTCAAGCTTTCTGGGGATGAGTAAATACATGGAAGAGGGATTAGCTGAGGAGGCTTACTGCTTGGTGGATGATCTTAAGGACTTTCCCCGCTGCAGCAGGGAACGTTGCAACAATTTAATTAACAATAAGCACAACAATTCACGATACAACCTATTTTACATTTGAAATTACTTTGCTAGCCTAAAAAGGTATAATAAAAGCTGCTGCAATACTATATGCACTTAACTGGGACTAAGTCCCAGTAAACTCAAGGAGGCTTAATTCTGTGTAGCCATGAATAGGATGTATTGTGAACTGGGAAAACTGCCCAGTAATACAGCCTGGGTTTGAAATGCTAGCTCATTTTTGCTTTTAAGCAATTACATTTTCAGGACCTGGCATGTGTGTTTGTGTGTGTGTGTGTGTGTGTGTGTGTGTGTGTGTTGTATGTACATGAAATCTCTAGAGATCATAAATTCTGAAAGTCTGATCTGATCCAATATCAAATATTACTGGATTAAGTTTGCATCACAAATAATCTTTACAGCTTGACATAAGTATATTTGTTTTTAATGTTAGCTTAACAGTGTTGAAGATGAAAAAAAAAAATTCAATGAAATTCCATACCAACAATATGCATATAGCTAAACGTATTTACCAGGCATTTAAAAAAGTTAGGTAATGCTGCAGTTTGCTGTGAATGAGAGGAAAGCAAAGCCTCATAAATTTACGTGGGTTGTTTTGCATGAGGTCCTTCCATCATCAATTTAAATACTTTGGTGTTTAAAGATTAGATGTGGGGGGGGGATCTGATATTGGGCAGTTCTGCTATGGCAGAAGCATGGATTTGAGGCATGAATCATTATAGATCCTCACAATGTTTACTTGGGATGCCAACAAAACCACAGAGCACAACTGTAGCTTATGATGTCATTGGGTTAAGACTGTCTATTGGCTGGGAGACTCTTGAGTGTCCCATGGAAGAAGATCAAACCTATCCATTCTTAAGGAAATCTGCCCTGAGTGCTCACTGGAAGCTGAGGTTCCAATACTTTGGCCACCTCATGAGAAGAGAAGACTCCCTGGAAAAGACCCTGATGTTGGGAAAGATGGAGGGCACAAGGAGAAGGGGACAACAGAGGACGAGATGGTTGGACAGTGTTCTCGAAGCTACCAGCATGAGTTTGACCAAACTGCGGGAGGCAGTGGAAGACAGGAGTGCCTGGCGTGCTCTGGTCCATGGGGTCACAAAGAGTCGGACACAACTCAACAACAACAACAACAGCAACAACAACAACAACAAATTGGCTGGGAACATGAGTAGCAACAGATCACCTGGTTGCCACCAGAATGGGGCATGGCAATATCCTTTGACGTTTGCTGCAACTTCTACATGGCCAACTTTTACCATAGTTGCTGCACTTTAACTCAATTCTCCCTATTTCAGATGTTATATATAGCAGTTTAATATGGATCCGAATATATACAGTGGTACCCCGCAAGACGAATGCCTCGCAAGACTGAAAACCCGCAAGACGAAAGGGTTTTCTGTTTTGGAGGCGCTTCGCAAGACGAATTTCCCTATGGGCTTGCTTCGCAAGACGAAAGCCCATAGGGAAATCTCCGGGGACCTCTTTTAAATGCTGGTGATGGGGAGCAAAGCCTTTCCCCCCCTCCGGCCTTCAGAAGAGGTCCAGGAAGGCCGTCGGGGGCCGAAAGGCTTTGCTCCCCACTGCCAGCATTTTAAAAGCAGTCCGGGATAGCAGGGAAGAGCTTCCCGCTATCGCGGACGGCTTTTGAAGGCAGGTGGGGGGGGAGCAAAGACTTTTGCCCCCCACCCGCCTTCAGAAGAGGTCCAGGACCTCTTCTGAAGGCGGGCCGCCCCTCCTTTGACCCTGACCCCAGGCCATCTGGTCCAAGCCACTGCCACTGCTGGGGCTGCCACTTCTGTGCAGGGTACCAAGGCCGGGAAAAGGCTACTGCCCCTTTAACAGCCATGCAGAAGGGATAATTCCACCAGATGCAGCAGCTGCTCCCGCGTGCGGGGTGGGGGTGGGGAGAGCTGCACCTCACGGAATTCTGCCGTGCAACTCTTAAAGGCACAGTGACCCTCTCAGGGCCTGATCGAGACGCTGCGCCTGGGGACAGAGCAGAGAGGTGCCCTTTCCCTCTGCATTCAGCACACCGTTGTGAATGAGATGCAGCCCAGACGGTGAGAGAGAAGCCGCACTTACTCTGACAGCCTCCGCGAAGGGAGAGAGGGACTTGAACCGGTCGAAAGGGACAAGGCGTGGCTTTCGTTTTTCTGCGATGCCTTTCCCTTTCTCCCGTCCTGATGTGGGCGGGCCCCTTTTGCCGGCGCCGTCAGCGGATCGGTGCCTGGAGCTCGCGGAAGGAAACCTCCGGGCGAGAGCCCTGCAGAGGCGGCGATCCTCCAGGCATCGATCCCGCAGGGGGCTGGGGTGGAAGAAAGCAGGCGATCGGGGCGGCGCCTTGCTCCTTGGTCCGGGCATCCAGGAGCTAAGCAGCGCAGGTACGGCAGCGAGATCAAGGCTTCTCCTCCTCCGATGCGCGCACGATCGCTTCCATCCGAGGCGGAGGCGCAGGCGGGCGGGGGGCGAAAGTCTTTGCTCCCCCCTGCCTGCCTTCCCGGACGGCTTTTGAAGGCAGGCGGGGGGGGGCAAAGACTTTCGCCCCCCGCCCACCTTCAGAAGAGGTCCAGGACCTCTTCTGAAGGCGGGTGGGGGGCGAAAGTCTTTGCTCCCCCCTGCCTGCCTTCCCGGGAGAGCTTTTGAAGGCAGGCGGGGGGGGCAAAGACTTTCGCCCCCCGCCCGCCTTCAGAAGAGGTCCAGGACCTCTTATGAAGGCGGGCGGGGGGCAAAAGTCTTTGTCCCCCCTGCCTGCCTTCCCAGGGGCTTTTACATCGCCCCGGACAGCGGAGAAGTCCTCCGCTGTCCCGGGCGATTTTAAAATGCCGCCCGCCAGCATTTTAAGATCGCCCCGGACAGCGGAGAAGTCCTCCGCTGTCCCGGGGTTTTTAAAAATGCTGGGGGTGTGAAGAAAAGCCCTCCCCCCCCCAGCCTTCAGAAGAGGTTGGGGGACAGACTGTCCCCGGACCTGGTCTGAAGGCGGTTTCCATAGGAACGCATTAATTGATTCTCAATGCATTCCTATGGGAAACCGTGCATCGCAAGACGAAAAACTCGCAAGAAGAAAAAACTTGCAGAACGAATTAATTTCGTCTTGCGAGGCACCACTGTATTAGCTACAATATTTATGCCCCTTTATATCTGTGCATCTGTATACTTTGTATTTTACTAGATGCTCCATATAATGAATGATATGCTTTCATCTAATAATGGAGACCTTAAAGTTTGTCATCTCCGATATAAACAATAATTATGTTTCAAAGTTTTTCATTACTGCCTAATTGTTGATTTATTAGGCTATTAAAGTGGGGTAAACACACCAAATGAAATTTGATTTCAGGCAGCGTTATTCAAAATGTTGAACTTGTAAATAATTGTGGATAACATTATAATTACCCTATTACTTAGGGCCATTTTGTGACGTTGTGCAAACTGTGGGAAAGGTCACTAGCAGTGGAACCATATCCATGCCTACTCAAGTATGGACTTACTCCCAGGTAAATGTATGGGTGGGGAACCTGTTGCCCACCAGATGTTGCTGAACTATTCTGTCACTCCTGACTATGGCTGGGTGATATATTGCTATATCATTCAAAACCCAACTCTGTTTTTGTTTTTTCCCTCAACACTCTTTTCACGATTTGCTTGTGCAAGATGTCCAGATTCACTTTGTGTGAAATTTGGTGATAACATAATACTTCTGAGAAACTAAATGCAAAACAGAGAGGTTGTAGCCTCCCATCAAGACGTCTTTACTGAACTCATTTGGCATATTTCCAAAGGAAGCTATGCCTACGTTTCACTGAAATCAAGGGAATTAAAACAGGTAACTATCTTTGTGTTTGTTGTTGCTATGGACAGTAAACACTGCACAATTGTTGCTAATGTATTGGGACTTAATTCTGAATAATTAAGATCACAATACATTAGCTGGATCCTAGATTTGTTATATGTCATATTAATTGGGGTAATAATTAATATGAAAAAATATGAAATATGAAAAATCCTGCTTGATGCAGGACTCTAGTGTGGTTGGTCTGTTACTTTTTTAAAAGAAAATACTCATCTTTTCATGTTTGTTGCCTATGTGCCCCCAGGAAATGTGGGGGTTCATGTTTCTGCTTCAATGTATATATGGCATGCCCATTGTGCCTTGCCAAGTGTGAATTGTCCCTTAGTTTACATATAATGGACATAAGTATTTGGAAAAGTATTGACGTAGTTGTACATTTATATTATATTATATTATATTATATTATATTATATTATATTATATTATATTATATTATATTATATTATATTATATTATAGGATATGAACATGTATATGCATGATATTTGAGCTGATTTCAGCCTTCAGATTATGTTCGTATTATATTTTTTTGGGAAAACCTAGCAACATGCTAAAATTTAAAATGTCAGTATCTCAGCAAGTGTGGCACTCTTCAGCTGCTTCCATGTGAAAGACAGAGCAGAATTTTGAGATATATATATATATATATATATATATATATATATATATATATATATGCAGGTTTTGGTGTCTTCGGGTGTCTTCCCGTGTAAGAGTTGGGGTACGAAAGCATATATATATATATATATATATATATATATATATATATATATGCATTTGTTACTGCAAAATCCAATTAACCTTGAATTCCAAACACCTTTGAGGCATGCATCCCACTTTAGCCTTTAGAAACAGAATTGCTTGGGGCATAAGAGGAGGGTCAGAGGTCATGGATGAAAGAAAATTAAGAAGTTTGGAGAAGGTATAATGAAAAGTGTTCTGAACAATTGACTTTGTGGCCAAATTCCCTATGTGAGCACGTGCGTGAGAAGCTGAGAGAAAGAGTAGTTATTGTATCTTCAAAGTTGCCTGGTTTCTGTTAAATTCCATGGGAATCATAAGAACTGTTTTCTATTAGGCCCTTTACAAAGAAGAAAGTCCATTACTATAAAAGGAGGAGGAATCTGCTATTCGGTTCTCAAAATTTGCAATTTGTCTTTAAGATTACCTAGCAGATAAGAGTACACTGATGAGGCACTGATTCTCCACTGGCTTTTATTGAATGTGACTGTTGGAATAAACATTGTGTTGTGCAATTTCATGAAGGTTAGAAGAAAGTTTAACTAGCAATGTTCAGTTTGTTTTGGATACTGGATGCATCTTTATCTTCCTGCTTAAATTCCCTAAAATTTCAGGATTGTTTTTAACTGCACTTGAAATGCTGTAAAAATAGCAGCAAACATTTCATCTAATTGAGCTATTCACTTTGGCGGGGGTGGGGTGGGGAATCCCTCGATGCCTGGCTGAAAATCTTAAATACAGTGGTACCTTGGGTTGCAAACACTTTGGGTTACAGACTCCGCTAACCCGGAAGTAGTACCTCTGGTTAAGAACTTTGCCCCAGGACGAGAACAAAAATCGTGCGGTGGCAGCAGGAGGCCCCATTAGCTAAAGTGGTACCTCAGGTTAAGAATCGACCTTGGGAACGAATTCACCATATTTTTCGCTCTATAAGACACACCAGACCACAAGAAGTACCTAGTTTATGGAGGAGGAAAACAATAAAAAAAATATTCTGAATCACAGAAGCCAGAACAGCAAGAGGGATTGCTGCGCAGTGAAAGCAGCAATCCCTCTTGCTGTTTTGGCTTCTGGGATAGCTGCACAGCCTGCATTCGCTCCATAAGACGCACACACATTTTCCCTTACTTTTTAGGAGGGAAAAAGTGAGTCTTATAGAGCAAAAAATACGGTAGTTTGTAACCAAAGGTACCAGTGTATATGACAAGTATGGAACTGTATGGACAACAAACACAAAAACAACAGAATTAAAATGCTCTGGGTGGTTTTCAGTGCTAGTCCTCCTCAGAGTAGGCCAATTGAAGTTAATGAGCATGATGAATTTAAGTTTATTAATTTCAGTCTACTTTCAGTCTACTTTGAGTAGGGTTTAGCTGAATACAATCCATTATTTATAACACAATCCAGCCAAACGTCAATGATTTAAGATCTCAAGTCTTTAAATAGGAGAGAATTAAGCATGTGCTCAATTAAAGCTCATGCTTAATACTCATATTAATTAGTAATACCTGCAAGTGCTTAACTTTGTATGGATTATTTATTCATGTGAACATGTAGCCAAATGAACAAGTACATTGTAAAACATACCCATACCCATTGTTGGTGAGTTTACACATCCCTTTCCATTATTTTCTTGTACAGTTAGATATGCACAATTTACTTTGTAGTATGATGCTTGGATTGAGGCCACTGCTATTTGACCAGTCACTCCCCCTCCTCCTCCCCTTTCCAATGAATTTCAAAACTTTGTTGAACCTTGCAGTAAAATGTAAGGATATTGCTCAATAAAAATAAGTTTATAGGAATACATGGTTGGAATTAATAACTGTTGGCAGTTGCTGGAACCTTGTCCCACTGTTCCTTCAATCAAACGAACAAATGATAAAACCCCATGCCTTATCTCAAAAGCCCCCACAGTTTCAAAGGCAGTGTAATTGTGGCACAAAGGTGGCAAAACAAAGCCTCTCTGGTGAAAGAGACGCTCACTGTGTAGTTCTTTTGCATCTCGCCTTACTAGATCCTAGATATGAAAGTGGTGATAGCCTGTTTGCCTTTCAGTTTACCAAAATAACCTTCACTCTTACCACCTGCATCGGTTGTGGTTTCCTGCTGGTGAGAACTATCTTTGTAAAAACAGGCTAGCAGCGAAGCAAATTGTGCAGAAATCATAATTACTGCAGTTCTGTGTTGAGTGGGTAATAGTATTGCAAAGGTAGCTATTGTTCGGCTTTCTGATAAAAATTTCTTGAGCACCAAGTTGGTGGCTCAGAACAGTCACAACAGGGGTTTAATTAAAGCCATTCTCACAGTCCCTTTCCCCTCTTAATGGGTCATAGAAAGAAATCACATTCTCTTCTGTTCAACTGTTTTTGTATAATATGAGGAGCCTCTTCACAATATCTCTAGGATATTTTTGATGCCCACTGTGAATTAAAACTACAAATCAAGCTGAGAAGGGGGGGGGGAGAGATCCACCTTGAGACATTTCTAGTGAGGAATTTCTGTTTCTTTATTAAAGAAGGAACCCCACTGTCCAAAGTGACTCAACCGTTGATAGCCTCCGGTGCTATTAAATTTTTCTAGAAAATTTCCCAGTTTGTTTTTCTGGAAAACTCACGTGGTTGCAATCACAGGCACAGGTCCTGAATGAAAATCAGTTCCTGGGAAGCAAGAGTGAGTGAGGACTATTGGCTTCTAGTTCTGTTTGTGCGTTTCCCAAAGGAGTTGGGCACTAGGAAACAGGATGTTGGCTTAGATCAGGGGTCTGCAACCCGCGGCTCTGGAGCCGCATGTGGCTCTTTTACACCTTTGCCGTGGCTCCGGGGTGGATACTAGCGAGGGGAGGAGGCGCATTGTGCGCCCCGACACTCCCCACTGTGGCGGGCGCTGTACTGGCTGTGACATCCCATGGGGGCAGTGCGTGCGTTAGTCACACACCGTCCCGACGTCACCTTCCCGCCCGCCCGCCCGCTACATTGTAAGGGGCATGTACGCTGGTCACTGCATTGAAAGGGGGCATGTACGCTGGTCACTGTTTTGAAGGGGAGTGAAGAACACACACACACACAAAAGTAACTTGTAAATTTAACGTTTATTTCTATGAGGAGGAGTAATTCTGAGGGGTCAAACAAAGAAATAATTTTAAAAAGTGACAAGAAAGTTATTTTTATAATGACGAGTTTTGCGGCTCCCAGTTTTTTTCTTCGGAAATGGGTCCAAGTGGCTCTTTTTGTCTTAAAGGTTGCAGACCCCTGGCTTAGATGAATCTTTGATCTGATCCAGCAGAGTTCTTGTTATGTTATTAACAGTGTTACTGAGTACCTGAGATCACTGGCGGAGGAAGAGGAGTGCGGGGGGAGTGCACCGCCCCTAGTAGCGTGATCCTGGTGGGGTGCCATTGTGGCTGCCCTCCTGCCTGCGCTGGGCACCATGCCCCTGCAGGCATGCCCTGCCCCAGGACGCAAGCCACGCCCCCCAGTACTGGAGCATGAAGCTCCGCCACTGCCTGAGATACCACTCAAAAGACTTTCCCCAGCCCCTCTCTAGCCCATATCCAGAGGCAGATTTATGGCAGTGCAGCCAGTGTTAATATCTTTCTGCAAAGTTAGCCTGTTGAAGACTTGACGCTTTCATCCCCCCCAAAGTTTTTGATTTTCCATTGAAATGAGGCTGTATTTTAATGTTTTAATGTTGTATTTTAATCTTGTTTTTAAGTCGCATTTCAATCAGTTTGTTTTTATATCGGGTGTTAGCAGCCCTGAGCCTGGTCTTGGCTGGGGAGGGCGGGGTATAAATAAAATTATTTATTATTATTAAATTGTGGTACTCAGAAGCAGACACAGTACTACAGGTGTGGTCTGACTAAGGCAGAATAGAGTGGTACTATTACTTCCCGTTATCTAGACACTATACTTCTGTTGATGCAGCCTAGAATAGCAATAGCTATTCCTCCCCACTCCCTGACCATGTTGCAGGGTCTGTACCAGTGACCTTTTTGCTCACAGTGTCACATCACTTCTACTTATCTTAATAGGGCTTCCTTAAAGTCTCATTTGTTATGTCACTTATTATTCATTTCCCAAACAGCAGCCTGCATCGAAAGTGCATATGAGCATCATCAATTTACTCATTTGTTTACACAGCAATGTAATAGCAGCAGCATCCTGTTGCTTCTGTTTTCCAGGTTAGGGGGAAAAACCAATTTATTTGCAGCTCCTGGATGCATTTATTATATTAAATTAGCATTTGGTTCCATGTGGTACAATTTAAAAACACTTTCCTCTTCTTCCTAATTTTTGTTTGTTAATAATTGCTCTGCCAAATGAATAAATAATACGAAAACATAAAAAACATAAGCACGCTCTACAAACACATTTATTCTATTACAGTTGTACCTTGGAAGTCGAATAGAATCTGTTCCGGAAGTCCATTTGACTTCCAAAACATTTGAAAACCGAAGCATGGCTTTTGATTGACTGCAGGAAGCTCCTACAGCCAATCAGAAGCCACAGAAGCCCTTTCAGACATTTGGCTTCCAAAAGAACGTTCAAAAACTGGAACACTCACTTCCGGGTTTTGATTGTTCAGGAGCTGATTTGTTCAGGATCCAAGGTGTTCGAGATTCAAGGTACGACTGTAGTGTGATTTATTGGGAAATATCCAGTTTTGAAATGGATCAACATATAGCAAGGTAAGAATATAAGATCAGACAAGTTGATCTAGTGCAGTATCCTTTTCCTAAAAATGACCAGATAGGTGTTTCAGCAAAGCTGACAAGAATGCCATGAGAGCAACAGCCCTTTAGTGTGTCCCTATCCTTTGGTGTTCAATGGATTAATTTGCATGTGAGGTGTATGGGGTGTTAAGGGAGGAGTGGTATATCTTGTGGGGGACACACCATGCTCCTTCCAGGGTAGTTTGTCCACCTTTGGTGGTCACCCTGCACTTAGCTCTCACCTGTGGCTTCTAGAAGTTGTTGGCATGTGACAGCAGCCACACCCCAGGAAATGGCTTTGACTGGGTGACTAAACCAGGTGAGGGGAGCCAATGGGTCTAAAACCATCTCTGAGTTATGGACTTTGCCTGCATAGGAAGACAGGCTGTGGTGGATTGAGTGGACAAGACCAATAGTAGGTCTAATATCAAGAAGGCATTTGTGTGTCAAGGCCCCAGCACAACCCCCAAGAATAATAAAAACACATTAACACAGAATTTTAGTTTAAAGGTTAATAAGCAAAACTGAGGCCACAACTTTATTGATTACAGAAAAGTGAGTGGTATTGGCTTAGGCATTGGCAATAACTATATCTTATTCCAGCCCACCTTGCAGGAAGTCTGGAAGGGTAAACCACCAAAAGAGGGAGCTCCGTCAATGGCTAGCAACTGAAGGTCACCCTGGGGTTCCCGCTGGGTCGTGGCATGGCCCTAGTGCCCCCCCCCCCCGTGGACTTCAGAGGAAATCCAGACCTTTCAGGTTCCTTTAACGAAATACCCTTGTACCTCCCCCACATCTCCCTAAGCCAATGCATAACCGCCAAACTGCTCTTCCCTCGCTGGTCCTGGATGGAGCCTTTAGAAAAGTCCCCTATGCTTAGAGACTTTGCACCTGTCCATTGGGAGAGATAGGAAGCCCAGAACACTTGTTCTTTAGATGTCCCTTTTATGAAGAGGCATGTAGTAAGATCATTGATCCCCTACTGGTGAGGCTCGCCGACCTCCTGCAAAAGCAAAAATTTGACCTTTTGCTGTTAGGCAAAGATCAGAAGATAGTTGCCAGATTCTGTGAACCTTACAAAGTTGTGACGATTGCTAAGAGGTAGGCGAAAACCAAATGGCCAGAGCCAATCTGCCAGATGGAAAAAATTCCTACCCAGCCCCTGTTCCAAAACAGGTGACCAACTGAAGTCCAGAGCAAGGGTAAAGCAGACACCTAAAACACTAGGGTGGGTGGGTGGGTGGGTGTTTGGAGGTGTGAAGCCAGGTAAAGCCCCCAGCGACACACCACCTTTTAAAAGCCCCCACAATCATGACAGTATTGTTGTCTGGACAGCCAAGTCTTCACTTCACACTGCCCTGGCTTGTGCCCCAGAGAGATCACTTCATTGCTGCAAAAGCAACACAGAAGACAGCAGTTACGAGTTACCAGTCTCTGCCACCGCTGTGAGTGCAGTGATTCTCCAGTGGTTTGGCTTCACTACTGGTGATGCACTCTGTTATCTTTCAAGGCAGATGGATGCAAAGAACAACAGTTTACATGTAATTCTTCACCAATCTGTTAGTGTGAATGAGTGTGTCAGTTCCTGGAGCAAAGATTGCAGCTGCTGCAATTCTCCCTTGGCCCTTGGTTACACATCATAGTACAGCAGCTGTGACCTTCACTCTGGGAATCCACATTAATGGGCACTCTTTAGGTTCAGTCAGTCTACCAGCTACAGTTACACCATCCAGCCCACATTTAACCAGCTTTTCCTCAAGAATATAACGAAGGACTTTGTCAAAAGCCTTACCTAAATCAAGATACACTATGTCCACAACATTCCCCTAATCCACCAAGCATGTATGACTTGTTTTTGAGAATTCTATGCTCGGTCTTAGTAATTACAGCATTCTTTTTTAAGTGCTCACAGACTGTTAATTGTGTGTAGTAGGACCTTTCCTGGTGACAACATCAAGCTGATGTTACCTGGGTCTTCTTTTCCTCACTTTTTGAAGGTGGAAGCAACATTTGCCTGCCTCATATCTGCAGGGACCTCACCTGTTCTCCAATAATTCTCAGCGATTACAGACAGAGGCTCTGAGATTACACCCACAAGCTCCTTTAGCTTCCTTGGGTGTGTAGCTCATCAGACCCTAGAAATCTGAATTCATTTAAAGTAGCTTGGTGTTCCCTTACTACCTTTTCTCCTCTATCTTGGCCAGCTCAATCTATGCATCATTTACTCTGTTATCACCAGTTTGGGCACTGTTTTCCTTTTGGCTGAAGGCAGAGGCAAAGTGGATGTTGAACAGTTCTACCTTCTCTCTGTCACCCAATAGCATTTCTCCATGTAGAGGACCTACTACTGGCTTGTTCGTCCTCTTCTAACATAGCAAAAGAAACCTTCATTATTATTTTTAATCTCTCTTGCAACCGTGAACTCATTCTGAGCTTTGGCCTGCCTGACCTTCTCCCTGCAGCTGTTGGCTACTTATGTGTATTCATTTGTGATTTCCCCATTCTTTCTTTTCCTATACATCCCCTTCTTAACTCTCAGCTCATCTGTAAACTACTTATGCAGCCACACTGGTTTCTTTAGATGCTTCCCGCTTTTCTTTCTTGTTGTTTGCATTTGTGCCTTCAATATTTCACCTTTAAGATACTTGCATCCCTCTTGAACTCCCTTCTCTGAGTATTTCTCTGACCATGGGATCTCACCCAGAAGTTCCTTAATCTCTTTGAAATCAGCTTTCTCAAAGTCCAGACTGCATGTCCTATTGCACTTAGAATAGTATTGGCCAATGTAGAGATGCACTGGAACTACTCTCACACTTCCATTTTTTTAAATCAATGAATGTTTTACTTTCAAGGAAATGTGGTGAGAATAAAGCTGCAGGGATCAGTATTCTTTTGCATTGTGCCTGAAATGCAGTTCAATAATTTTATTTAACTACTAATTAAAATTAGTGGCATGCTTTACTCTTATACTCAATAAGAAATCTTTTGGCGGGACATAACTGAAGTACACATGCAGTTTTAATTCAGAAATTTTGTATCTCAGCTATGAGAAGGTTAGGAAACAACAATCTGGTCTCTCAGACTTGGGCTTCCTTGAAACAGATTCTTCCTCCAGCAGCTATTTATATCATTTACTCAGGAGTGGATTGAAACATCTGCCTGATTTGTTAATTTCATTTTAATTTACTCCAAGGGAAGAATAAGTTGATAAAACTGTGCCCCCTTCCTCTTAGTCTACTTATACTTCCCCATTAGTATGATGAACAAATGAAAAGAGAACAAGAAATTAACCTTAGAGCATAGCACATGAAGCACATCGGTGGAGGTTTTGGAGTACAAAATTAAACAACACACACACACTTTTCTAGCCTAGATTCACTTAAAATCTCTGCAGGTTTCCACATCAAAGTTTTTCATGGTTGAAGGCCATCACACTGCAGTGGGCTGAACTATTCAGAAAGGTTAGCTAATCTGAGAGAGCCATGTTTTCTTCCCATACTGCCTGTGGGTCACAAGAAGTCTGCGGGGAGGCCATGAGGCGAGGTAGGCATTCATTGAAGCACTGATCTTTCTAGCCTGGTGTCTGATCTGCTCTTATTGGGATTTTCAAAGGAAGATTCATGGGTGTGCTTTGAAATCTTCTGGCTCAAGGAGTTACTGAAGTCTACTGCCAACTAGGAACAGTGGTCTGGGATCATTGTCTAAAGATTCCTTTCCTCTGTAATAATGATCAAACGATGTTGGATTGTGAAGTTACTTAGAGAGTTTCATTTAGAAACATTTGAGACAAGACTAGTTAAGGAGAATAACACGTAGATAAGTACCTATTTTATGCAGGTGGCTGGATTAAGGTATACAAGAGGGATTCATTTTTTTATTATTATTCAGAACTTTAGATAGTGGAATCCTGGTGTCACATCACCACATATATTTATGTAATAAAAGCAACACCAGACATTTATATGGAAATTTTTAGCATTCAAAGAGTTTCACAGGCATTTTACATTTCCAAATAAAGGAAAAAAACCTGATAAATTTAAGATCAAATGCTGGCATACTTGGAGAGGGATTCAAATTCATTTCCATAGTTTTTAGGATACATTGTTGTTGTTGTTTAGTCGTGTCTGACTCTTCGTGACCCCATGGACCAGAGCACACCAGGCACTCCTGTCTTCCACTGCCTCCCGCAGTTTGGTCAAACTCATGCTGGTAGCTTCGAGAACACTGTCCAATGAGTGAGCAAATCTGTAAATTGAGCAACCCACATGTCAGATTACCACAAGTAAGTCACTATGATGTCAAACTGCTCAGGCAGAAAACTTTTATCTGGAATAATCTGATTAATTTTCCAGATGTTTTCCCTTCCAGGGCTGATTAGTATACTTACAAGGTATCTTATAAGGATTTATTCATGTATGCAGAGGAGCACAGGTTAGATGGAATATGTGTTTCAAATCGGTAATATATGAATTGGCAGAGAACAGCAAATCTTTCATTTTAAATAACTTTCAATTATGAATAGCAGCATTACTTGTAAAATAAAATAGGATTACCAAAGTCCATCTAGTGTATCCTCGTAGCTCTCAGAATGCATGTTTGCTTTATGCTTTTATTTAGGTTTTATTTCAACACTTGTTAAAAGAGGGACTTTTTAAGAAAAACAAGGCATGCCAGGGAAAATCACCATTTTAAGATTGTTTATGCCAGGCATCCCCAAACTCAACCCTCCGGATGTTTTGGGATAACCATTCCCATCATCCCTGACCACTGGTCCTGTTAGCTAGGGAGGATGGGAGTTGTAGTCCCAAAACATCTAGAGGGCCAAGTTTGGGGATGCCTGGTTTATGCTGTTTTGAGCTTTAATTTGGGTCTGGGTTAACCTTTATTGATGTTTTGAAAAATGTTTTGTTTTTTTAATTAACACCTGCACATTGGGCTGAATCCACCAAAGACCTTGAAGAAACAGAATGACCTACATAAATAATTTTTCCCTTCCTCTCCCCCACCCCCGGTCTTCCTGAATATGCTCCTAAGGGTTGAGTGAATTCCCAAAGGAGATGGGGACAGGGAAGTGATGTTTTATGGGGTCACTTACACAAGGGCTTCATTGGATTGAATTGTAAATGGATAGATAAATGGGTATGCAATGTATGTTTGTTAAATTTTCATTGATACAAAATTGCTACTGTCCTGACAAGTGTCTCATAGATTCCCCCCCCCCCCATCGTTGTTTCTTGACTTTTTGTGAATAGAGGTTGCTACCCATTGCTAGAGGTACCTTATACACACTTTACCTGCTTCCTACTGTGGAGTTTAAATCCAATGAAATGTTTCATTCATTATTTTTTTTCCCATATGGAAATAAGTTTGCTTGTGGGGAGGGAAATGCCTGTGGATTATGTCTGTGCTGCTCAGTTAAATCCCAAACCTCTTTGTCAAAGTGAGGAAAACCTTGTGAATTTGACTGCTCAAATATCTCAGTGGGCCACAAAGGGTTACACTAGGATCAAATATTTTTCATAGACAAGCATGTCACCGTGGAACAACTAATAGATGAAGCTGCCTTGAATTTGTCCTGGTTGCAAAAGCAGCAACTCTCCTATACTCCAATAGTTTGGTTTTATTTTTGCTGCTGTTTTATCGTGTATTTCTTTAGGATTATGGGTTACTGCATTGTTCCTCCCCCCAATTTTGTGTTATGCTTTATGCTTTTAAAATTTGTATATCACTTTGAAGGCCTTATGCAGCAAGCAACTAATAAACTGAATTAATAAGAATAATAGCAAGGATTAATATATGACCAAACAATTCAGGTTGTGTACCAAAAATTTTAATGGAGTAGTTCCACTACATTTTTATTTTATTTTTTTAGCTGTCATTTTATAACATCCTCCATGACCTACTTAAATATCAACTTCCTTTTCAATGCTGCATTAAGTTAACTTATAAAAGAAAACATTTTCATATAGCAGCCTGCTTTTGATCTCCCTCCTCCAATTGTTCAGACTTCTACCATGATAAACGCCCAAGCTGCATGTGCTAAAATTTTTTACCATTTTTGTGTGTGTATTCTGATGTGTTTTATCCTTGAAACTGCCTCTTGCCTTTTCTGTAGCTCTAAGGATATATGTATATCAGCAGGCCTTTTCTTGGGAGTGTCAATTTATATTTGGCAAAAGCACAATCCTGCCTTTCCAAAATAGCCATTTGGCAGTTCCTTCTTGCACCCCCACTGCTTCCAGCTACTAAAGTATCCTTATCTGCTGTTATTTATGCAAGCCCCCACCCACCAGTCTCTCACTTTTGAGGAAATGGCATTGATTATCATATTCATGGAAAGGGTAAAAATGCCTTAATCTCCAGTAGCTCACATGGTAAAAGTGTGGGCATCTCAGTGTCAAAGACTGAGATGAAAAAGAATGTAAGCAGGCATGAATGGAAATATTATAATAGGGAGATTTTTTTTCAGAGAGTCCCTGGGCTGTTCTAGAAGTTATGGGACACGCACTGATTGGAAATGTTTTCATTTGTGCTAAAAGCAATATCAGGTGTAAGTGCCCCAATACCATTGTGAACACGCATAATCATGAATTTGCAATGAAAATGACATCTGGAGGAACCCTGTATTTTACCCCAGTGACTTTGGCTTGTTCTATTGACTCCCTGCAGCCTTTCAAAAAGGCAATAAATCATCTTCAAATATCTTAAGGGCTGTCGCATGGAAGAAGGAACAAGCTTGTTTTCTCCTGTTCTGGATGGTAGGACTCAAACCAATGGCATCAAGTTACAAGAAAGGAGATTCGGACTGAACATGTGGAAAAACTTTCTGGCATTAAGAGCTGTTTGACAGTGGAACAGTCTCCCTCGGGAGGTGGTGGACTCTCCTTCCTTGGAGGTTTTTAAGCAGAGGTTGGATGGCCATCTGTCATGGATGCCTTAGCTGAGATTCTTGCATTGCAGGGGTTGGCCTAGATGACCCCTGGGGTCCCTTCCAACTCTAATTCTATAATTTTTTTAAGGATTTGGTTCCCCCCAAGCATACTTAGCAGAGGTGTTCCCAAATTTCAAGTGAACCAAAATTCCAAGCTGAAATCGAAGATTCCTGCTCACCAGAGGAATTTCATGTTGAGGTTTGTGAGAAAGCCTCTCCTCCTTACAGAGGGGAGGAGCTGTGAGTGGGAGCCATTTCCCGTGTTGGCAGGGGGCATTTCGGCCCCTGCCCGGCTGCCGCGCCACACCCCCGGCAGCCAACCAATCAGGTGGAGGCTTGGGGGCGAGGTTTAGCCGCTCAAATGCATCCGTGGCAGCGCTTCCCTTTCATTGTGCTGCTGGTTTTTGTCAGAGCTTTGAAGTGGACAATTAGTGAGTTGGCAAGAAGCCAAGTTAAGCAACTGTAAGTGAGAAAGTCTGCTTGGAGATAGAGAAGCCTAGCAACAGGTGGTGATTGGCTAAAAGTTTTCCCTTATAAGCAGTGTTAACGGAAAAATCCGAGGGCTCCCTTGGACAAAAATAAAGACACCAACCAGGATAACTTGGAGCAAAACAGCAGCCTGTAGGCTTGGCCTTTATTGATCTGTTGCAACAGGGTGCTCCCCTCACCCGCAGGAGAGAGGAGGGACCCAGAAAAATGGTTTGCAAGGCCTTATAAAGACTTTTGAAATTGCCACCCTGTAGATCAAGACCACCCCCAGAAACATCATACCTACATCACAAAAAGGCGGTCTAAACAGAAATTTGAATGTTGTTTTTCTCCTGTCCTTGTTTATCGCCTTTCTGGCAGGTTACTTGATTGGATTGCCTGGGGAGCTTGGCCAATCTTTTGTAATGATAAATACTTAGTTCCTGGGCCCAGGTCACAGGCTCACACCCTATTCAAACACAGACATACCCTTAAGACAGGATTTGTGAAGGAAAAGACAATGGGGAGGCTTTCCCACTTTGACCTTGCAGAGAAAACATTTGCTCAGTTTAGGAATCAAAATGGCTTCAGGTCGGTCTTCCTGTGCTGATCTATGTACGTGCAGTTATGAACATTGCCATATATCTAAGACCTCAAAAATCCTATCACAGCAGCATGACACAGTAGTTTGGTGTTGGAGTTCAGAGGTTGGTGTGTAGAGTTTGAATTGAGTGTGTGTGTATAGTAACTTGTACAAAGCTGTGCTGTACTCTGTATATAATAAAAGCAAATACAAATCAAGTTACTGCTCACCACGTTATGTTCCTGAGTCGTCATCCTGGACTACACAGACTAAGCAGTCAGTAGGAAAGTTTTTGGTTGAGATCCATCAACATTTCACCCCCAACCAAATGCTGCTCTTCAAGCAGTGTGATTGATGCCATCATTTGTTGACAAGAGACTTGGGACTTAAGAAGTTACTTGAGCCTCAAATGCCAGAACTTTGGAACTTTATCACATTTCCTTGCTCAGCAAGAATGGAGAAATGGAGTATAAATAATGTAACCTTGCAATGATCATGAGACTTTTCCCTTGTGTGTCAACTGTATGGAACAAATAATCACAGAGGCACTCAACACTGATAGCTGCAGCCTGCTGACCATCTTTGAATGGTTCAGGTTAACATATATTATACTAAATATCCTATTGACCTGAATGGAATAGGTACCCCAGGATCAAAAGAACTATGCAATTGCTTTCACCCAAGGGGACTTTGTTACCTAAAGAGCAACCTGCAATCTTTTGGCAGACTTTCAAAGCCTGTTTGCATAAACTCCAGTTTTTCCTGATTACCTGGTACTTGTCCCTGGTAGAAGAACATTGCATGGTGAGGCCCTGGCCCCCGCGGTGCCCTTAGATAATAAACACACAGACATGAATGTTTAGGTTAATGGGATAAAATAGGCCACAATTTTCTTGGTTACAGATGTGAACAGTGTGGCTTAGGCATTGAGTGAAACTGGGCTATATCCTGACTCCTGCCTGTCTGCAGGGAGTCTCATAAGGGTAAGCCACCAGTAGGGGGAGCCGTATAATATACATCAAATTGGGGCACCCCCAGGGTCCCTGATGGGGTCATGCCATGGCCCTAGCCCATGCCCAGGCTTCGGACAGGAACCACGCTCCCTGGTTTCCTTTAAAGCACTGTTTCTCAACCTGTGGGTCCCCAGATGCTGTTGGACTACAACTCCCATCATCCCTGATGACTGGTGATGCTGGCTAGGAATGATGGGAGTTGTAGTCCAACAGCATCTGGGGACCCACAGGTTGAGAAACAGTGCTTTAATGGGATACCCTTAACGAGGTGGGGCAGGTGGAGGCAACAACCTCCCCTCCCATAAACAAGGCTTACCCAATGCCTAACCTTACAAAGTTGTGATGTGGCCGGGAGTCCCAATGACACAGGCAGTATCCCTCCACCCTCCACCCAGAATCGGGTTACTGGGAGGCCTCCCGCAACGCCACCCCCTGGAGAAGGGGAGGGGACCTGTATAAATTGAAGCATGACTTTATAAAGCATCACAAAGAACACACTGGGAATGGCTGAACCCAAGGAAAACTAAAAAGGAATGGAAATTGGCTGATCCATCCACCTAACAATAAGGCCAACTGAACTTAAAAGGATTTGTCTCTGCATTGACATGCCTAGGTTTATGCTGCTTAATACTAATATTTCATTATTTAAGTAGTGTGTTTTACAGCAGTAGTTCTTCAGGAAATCGGGGGGGGGGGGTTAGGAAAACCAGTCTTCCCATGAGTGAAGGGACAAGGCTAGATGTTTCAAGCTATGCTGAAAGCATTGTTATGACAAGATAGATTATTTTTACACAAAGCACAGAGAGAGGGAGTGGTGAAAAATTTGCCTCATTATCTCTTAAAAGGTAGCCTTCGTGGGGATAATGGTGGAATTGTTAGTTTCTGTGTTGAATAGACTGACACATCATGTCGCGATACAATTAGCACAGCCACTTAGAAGAGATATTACTGTAAATTCATAATATGGCTAATTTTGCTGGTGTGTTTATAAAGACATGAACAAGAAAAACAAGTCAGACGAGGTATCCTTGTTTTGTTTTGTTTGTATATAGCTTTTTCTCTTTTGTGTTTTTGTTTTTGATGTCTTGCTTGCGTTCTTGATGGTAAATTAGTGTGTATATGCACACACAGGGGAGTGTGTGCATGTGTCACACACATACACATCAATTGTTCACTATGACCTTTGGGCCACAGTGAAATCAACAACATTCATTCATAATAACTTCAACCACAAAGAAACCATACATTTTATTAGATGAAGTGCACACTACATTCCACTGTAATGTTCTATGGAGAGGGTGAGTTGAGATCCAATCAATTGCTTTTCTCGTCACAAGAAGAGTTGGAGTCCAGTTTGTTTGAGAAATGCAAACATGCTTTGTTTTGCAACTATTCATTTTGCCTGGAAGAGAAGAAGACAGTATCATTGTAGTCAAACTTTAAATATTGCTCCTGCTATAGCAAAGTCATCAAACTTTGCATCATTAACTGTTCTGCTTACCTGGCTTTCAATACTAATTATCTGAAATACAGGTGAATCACACTATGTCTTAAAATAGAATTAATGAGCATTCCCATCGAGAATGCAATTGGCTAGATTATTAAACAGCATCTGTGTTCTGTCAATTATGGTAATTTCACTGTTTTAAAGAGCATTTTACATTTCCTGGTGGGAATATAACTGTGCCCAGCATATGTTTATTAAGCCACTTAGCAAACAGAGTTTTATTAATGAATCTTCAAGTTAAACTATTCCATTCTGTACTTTTTAATTAGAGATTGTAAGTCATAGTATACACGTAAAGTGAATGGCCATAGATGTACTGAGTAAACACAGATACTTTTGATAACATTACTCTGTTACGTAGTAACTTGATTGAAGATATGATAGGTATCATCATAATGGATAATGGGCTGTAACCTAGTAATGTGAATTTTGTGTATGATACTGCACCTCTTAGCTAACTAGAAACATGTAGCAGAATAAGCATTCAACAGCAAAAGTCTCTTTTTAGCTTTAACTGATGAAGCTTTCCTAATAAGGCCTCTGAGAGTTGGCTCACACAAATAATGCTCATTTTCTCCACATGATCATTTAGTCAAGTTAGAGTTACCGCTAAATATTGTCAAAAGTGAAATTCAAGGTTAATTAGCAGATGAAGATGACCATTTGGGAAAGGCATTACCTTCACTGAATTTATATTCCAGCCCGAATGTGACCATTTCTCACATTCAACTATGTCTGACTAATTCAGTTACTGTATTTGAGTGGTTATTGCTATCAAGAAATAACCTGTACACATGCCAAAGGCAAAAGCAAAACTAAACGAAAAACAGTTTGTAGAAGAAGAGGATTGAGACCAGGTGAATTTGTAGAGAATTGGAGTATGACTGTAAAAAAAAATTACCACTTCCATGGTGTCCCCCCCACTTTACCCCTCTTCTTGGTCCATGAAAAATCTGTAAGTGCTCTAAGTGTTCTTAAACCCAAATCGTTGAGGCTTCTTAATTTAGAATTCTAACTAATATATTTGGGTTTGGATGCTGGAAACCTAGATTGTAAGAAATCTCTCAGCTCTGAAGCTCACTAGGTGGCCTTGGGGAAATTCCTATCTGTCAGCATGCCTTGACTTGGAGGGCTATTGTATTAAAGTGAGGGGTGGAAAGGTAGTTAATAAGTAAATAAATGTTTGCTCATCTCCAGGCTCTTGAAAGGAAAGCAGGTTGGGGAATGAGAACTCTTTACTTCCGCAGATAGTTTTCTATTACCTAACTCTTCAGCTGGGTAATTGTTCAGGGGCCAGTAAGCAAATTTCACAATCCCTTGAAGTAAATTAGAAACAGAAAAGTAATTCTCTACAAGTGCTGCAATAATGCTATGCCATCCATCTATTTTTTTTAATGGATACGGTTGTTTTCATAAGGATTCTTTACAGCATAACCAGTTATTTTCAGATTTAAATGTTAAGACTGTGGCACAAGTCTGTGTGACACAGCAGATGCGTGATCAGGATCTCTCTCTCTCTCTCTCTCTCTCTCTCTCTCCCCCTTTGACTGCTTTTGTTGAAATTAAAAACAGTGGCACAGTAATGGTATTATGATGGGGATAGTGGTGGTGTGGCAAAGGATATTTAACCCTTTCCCCCAACCTAAATGACCTTCTAAATTATGACCCCCAGATGGAAAAAAGATAAAAACGTCTACCTTCATTCCCTCCCTCTTGGGGGACTCAAAAATCACTTTAGGGAGGTGATTTAGATTGTGCACAGGAGGAATAAGTTAATTGACTTCTTCCAAGCACTTCTCTTACCAAATTAGCAACCCAGTGCAGGGTGGGGAACCTTCAGGTTGTAAACCAATCTTGACCCACAGGAGAGTATGATTTGGGAGAAGACTATTGCTTGATCAGTGGTTTCCACCTTTATATACCCCAGAAGTGGACCAGAGCATAAGATAAAGCTAAAGGGACCCCTGACCATTAGGTCCTGTCGTGACCAACTCTGGGGTTGCGGCGCTCATCTCGCTTTATTGGCTGAGGGAGCCGGCGTACAGCTTCCGGGTCATGTGGCCAGCATGACTAAGCCGCTTCTGACGAACCAGAGCAGTGCGCGGAAACACCGTTTACCTTCCCGCCAGAGTGGTACCTATTTATCTACTTGCATTTTGATATGCTTTCGAACTGCTAGGTTGGCAGGAGCAGGGACCGAACAACAGGGGCTCACCCCATCACAGGGATTCGAACCACCGACCTTCTGACCGGCAAGTCCTAGGCTCTGTGGTTTAACCCACAGCACCACCCGCATCCCTTACGGACCAGAGCATAGCCAGTTTTAAATTTGGTCTGCCCTTGGAGCCCCACCCTCTGGGAGGCTACCAATTAAGATTCTGGTAGCTTCCTGCTCTGACCTCCAGCGCTGCCCTAGAGCCACAGAGACTGCCCTTGGTAAGTGAGAACCAGCAGTGGTGAACCACAGGCTCACAAGTTATCTAGATTATCAGAGGGAAGGATACAAAATCGGTCCCCACCATGATAACCAACTTGGTACGTGCAAGGAGGTTTGCTTTAACATGGGCGTGAGCATTTAAACAAGCGGCTTCTCCCAACAGCAGCCTAAATGGTGTAGCCCAACAATAGTTGCACCTCATGGTTACTCCAATAAGGATTTTCTTCTGGCCTGTGCTCCAGTGTGCCCTGTTGTTGGTACACTACAGTGGTACCTCGGGTTAAGAACTTAATTCGTTCCGGAGGTCTGTTCTTAACCTGAAACTGTTCTTAACCTGAGGTGCCACTTTAGCTAATGGGGCCTCCCAATGCCACTGTGCCGCCACCATGCGATTTCTGCTCTCATCCTGAAGCAAAGTTCTTAACCCAAGGTACTATTTCTGGGTTAGTGGAGTCTGTAACCCGAGATACCACTGTCCTGGGATTATAATAGCAGAACTCCCTCCACCCTCCTATCTTATTAATGACTATTGTTCTGCGCACATTGCTGTAAGTATTTCCTTACGGCGGAATGTGGGTGGCGCTGTGGTCTAAACCACTAAGCCTCTTGGGCTTTGCTGATCAGAAGATAGGCGGTTTGAATCCCCATGATGGGGTGAGTTCCTGTTGCTCTGTCCCAGCTCCTGCCAACCTAGCAGTTCAAAAGCACACCAGTGCAAGTAGATAAATATGCACTGCTGTGACGGGAAGGTAAACAGCATTTTTGTGTGGTCTGGTTTCCATCACAGTGTTCTGTTGCACCAGAAGTGGTTAGTAATGCTGGCCACATGACCCGGAAAGCTGTCTGTGGACAAACGCTGGCTCCAACCCCATAGTCACCTTTGACTGGCCTTAAACATCTAGGCATCCTTTACCTTTCTTTCTTTCTTTCTTTCTTTCTTTCTTTCTTTCTTTCTTTCTTTCTTTCTTTCTTTCTTTCTTTTTTTGCCTAAGTTAAACATAGGTCTTTAATCTGCTGTTGAAAATTTGCACACAAGTCAAACGGTTTTTCTTTTCTTTTTGTTTTGCTTCAGGGAAATGAATGGTTAATCATTTATTTGTGCTTTATGGACCTAGGAAATAATTCCTGCACCCAACATTACAATTTAATTAAATGGCATATAAAACAAAGATTGTGGAATTAATGGGATTCCGCTAAGAAGCTTGGTTAATCAAATGCCTTATTAATGCCATGGTTCTGTATATGTTTGTGTATATATGGCTTGCTTTTTATTTAGTAAAATAAGCAATTTAATGGTTTCCTTGATGATGGGAATATCATTTGCTTTGTTATCTCCAATCATATTCCCCTAGAAGCGATTTCAAGACTATTTCATTAATAGTGCTTCAAATTTATTTCCCCCGTGTTGTGGTATTTTCTATAACAAAAATAGCCTGATCTTCCTTTTGGCTAAACAGGAGATAAAGATTGTTCCCACCAAAATCTATTAGAGGTACCCAAGAGATGCAAAGTAAATTTATTATGGTAAACAATGTACATTGTATACAATATATGCATCTTGCCCTTTCCTACATTTGCTCCTCTGCATTCGCCTGGGAGCAAAAGTATATATTTAGATTAGCATTGGTATATTCTGTATCACACCTGCACTATTTCAGGCCCACCAATATATTTCGGACGAATACTACTTTGTATGAATTCTGGTATTTTCCATATCAGACCTGCACTATTTGTGATCCACCAACTGCAATGTAACAGCCTCATATGACACGTCACTGGGTGACTATTTCATTTCCACTCAAATGAGTTTTCTCTTTTTCTTTTCTCAGTTGGGCTGGGCCTTTAAGCATAAAAAGGGAACTGTACCACTGAGAAAGTAGCTACAAATTTGCATGTACTAATTGATATTTATATATGCAAATTTAGAAACAATTACCAGAATTTAAATGGAAGCTAAGTAAATTCCCATCCAAATGCCCCAGATAGATTCTTCAGTTAGTTTGTACCCCAGCACCAGATCACTCCCAGTCTCTTAGTTGGAGGTAAACTAATTAAAAATAAACTCTTTAGCACTCCGATCCTGTTCTAAAATATTTTTCCCTTCAGTTAATTACCCTTACTCATGAGCCACTTTTAATGTCCTCTTATATTTTTAAAAACAAAAAAACCAAAAAAAAGATGCCTACGTTTGTGATTCTGTTTTTCTTTGTGTGTGTGTGTGTGTGTGTGTGTGTGTGTGTGTGTGTTTGGGAGGCGGGATATTATAATGAGAAGGCATGACCAGTGTGCGGTGATGGCTTTTCTTCTTTTTAATAAGTTTGACAAGCTATAGGTCAGCTGCCTCTGTCAGCCTGCTGCCAAGCTGTGAGCTGAAACCCAAGATACCTCTGGAAAATGAGAACACGTGATGGCATAATAGTGTTTCTATTTCCAGGGATGTTGCTTGTCAAAAAAAAAAAAAGAAGAAAAAAAAAGGCTGAAAGTAAATACCTGATCATTCCATTACTACAAAGTATGCTTGGTGGTCATTTAACTGCTTTTGGGGTGTGCTTTCCCCAAGCTTCTTAACTGATTTCTGCAATATCAGGATCTCCCTAAACATGCTAATGGTTTCTACTTTTTCCCTTCTGGCAAATTATCTTTTGGCACTCAGCCTCTGTGTTTATGGTGTGCTCTTGTAATTCTATGGGCTATCCAATCAGTAATCTGATTAATCCCTTTTAGAAACGTGATAAATGACAGATGGGTCAAAGTTTGGGATGCTCACACCACACCACTCCTTCTAGCAAGAGGCAAAGTGAGGTGATCACATCAGGCAGCAGCATCCACAAGGGCAGCTGATCTGGCTTCCAAGAAATGAATTCCCTACTGTTGCTGCTGCCAGCAGAGTGGCTACAGTGGCTATGATGTGCTCCTTGGAGACCTGATCTGCTCCCTCCTTGGCAGCCCTTGTCACACCACCTCTACAGCAGCCTCTAGGGGAATAGGAGGCACCAATGGTCTCCTCCCCCTTCAAGAGAGGAAGTTGGGGGTGCTGTCCTCTAGGCTCTCCTGGTTTCTACACCTGTTTTGTATGCTTCAGAGTGGGCCCCCTCCCCCCCCCTCAACAGCCTTTGAGCCCCACTGAATCTGTTAGGTAAGGTTGATTAATTTAGCCCCTTGTTCCTGATGTAATCGTCACTCAACCCATTGTTCCCAATGTAGATTGCTAGTCTAATGTCTCTTTATACTCATGGCATGATATAGAGAGATAAGCCATAACGTAAGTTTGGATTTACATACACCTCTTCACAAGATCTTTATTTTCCCCTTGTTCCCGATGTAGTTCTTCATTCTTGCCTTGTTCCTGATGCAGATCTTTATTTCCCCTTTGTTCCTAATTTAGGCCTTCACGCACCCTTTCTTCCCTGGTGGGGAAGATGCTATTTTGTGGTTCACCTCAGGTGCCAAAATGTCTTGGTCCGTTCCTGGTTCAATGTAGTGGTTCAAAATCAAATAGTATCAGAATGAACATTTATTTTTCATGCTGGGTGGTATTCACAATAAAGAAGCAGTCCCCCCCCCCAGAGAGTAGCACAATTTTAAAACAAAAGATTGACAGAAGAACATCACGATTATAAAGCATTTTATGCAGCTCTCCCTTTTCCTTACTATTATAGTTCAGCTTATTACATTGCAAATTCTTCCGAACAAATGAGAGTCTTATCCCTTGTTCCTGGGGAGAGAAGTAGTAATACTTTGATGTTGCTTCCAAATATAGAAATTACTTCGGTTTTAAAATGCAGATGAGATTCCTTTCTTTCTTCCCCTGCCTTGCTACAGACTCTGCCTGTCATAATTGAAATTTGAATATGACTCATTCTTAAACTTGAAGGGTGTTTGGGTGGGGAAGAAAGTAACAGAAGAAGCAAATAATTAAAAGAGCTCTCTGGAGAGATGCTATGCTCGCAAATTAAATATTGTTTGAGTTATGCTTGAAGAAAGAAAAGGAGAAGTTTTAAGGATGGAATAATAACAAGGGATGAGAGAATGGTAGTTCCTGGTGCAAATAATCACAGTGGAGTGAAGACAGATGTGCGGAATAGTAAAACACATTTTTTTTTACAAGTATGGTGTAAAATTTTGTTATAGATACACTTGTTATAACTTTTCTTTCTGATGCATCCAGACCAGCAAGCACTGGATCACTAAATCGTTTCCCATGCCAAAAAAAGTTTAATCTACAGTTTACCCCAATCTCCTGTGCATGAAGTATGATAACATTTGAAAGGAGTTTATATAGAATGTAGTAGGCTATTAATATCTACACAAGTACAATGGAACCTTGGTTTTTGAACGTCTCTGCTGCTGAACATTTCAGAAGCCGAACACAGAAAACCCGGAAGTCAGATGACTGGTGAATGTTTAGACACTCTAATGAATGGTTAGACACCATTCTGGCACCACATTCATAGCTGTAGATCCTGGGTTCAAGCTTTTCAGACAGGGGAAATGCAAAGCTTGAGGCGGCTGGTCTGTGACCGTATTAATAAATTCATTCAAAGCTTGAGAAAAACCAGGATACAGGTGCCCAGCTACCGAATATTTTCTTGACTTTTCCATAACTTTTTACAGAGAACATCTGATAATACTGAATGACATCTTAGAGCAGAATGAGGAAAGGGCCAAGGGTTTCCAGAATGACCAGCTGCTATACTGCCATCCACAGTGACGGTAAGCAAGCAATCTTGATTTTGAAAGGCTTTGAATGTTAAAGTATGTCAGTGGCTAAACATTCTTCTATATTTACCTACTTGTGCATTTTTAACGAGGAGCTCTGAGGAGAATTTCATCCCCTATACTTATGTTTCTTTGAATGAAATGGTAACTTCTGAATTATGCTGGTGAAAGTCAATATTAAGTGCAGCTCGTCTATATACCCTATATATTACAGGTCTAGTAATTGCCAGAGAAACTATTTGTCAAAACCTAAAGATGCAAGGACAAAGCAACAGCTTAATTATTAATTGTTCAAGAAGACATTGTTAGTTTTCATCCTTTTTTTAACGAATCTAAAATGATTTGAGGTCACTTCTCTTTTTGAATCACTCTAGGAAATGTGTGCTCACACACTGCATAATATCAGACTTCACAGAGACGTTACAGAAAATCACTGGGTGGCCTACCTAGCTCTACAGAGTTGTTATCAGTGTGGAAACTCACGGCACTGCCACAGTGATGAGCCTTAAGGTGGCTTTCAGTTTCTGAAATGATAACACTGTAATGTTGACTCCTGGTCAGTCTCAGTCCCATCACCACCCTCCTCTTCCCTCCCCAGCCAACATGCTCTTCCTCCTGTCTTCCTACCTTTTAAAATTCCAGTGGCAGCACTAGTGACTTCTTCACTGCCTCCTGGTCTCTGGTAATGTTTGAGCCACTCCTGCTGTTTGCAGCGGACAGTTTGAAAAATGTTCAAAACTTCATTTCTTAAAAAAAGAATTTTTTAAAAAGAATTTAGGTCTTTTCTAGACGTTGTGGCAAATAGCAGGCATTTTTTTCTGATCACCTCACGCAGGATGCCTGAGGGGGGGAAAAACCCACAAAACTATCTCAGAAACTAGGCTTCAGGTGAGGCAGCAGGGAAGTGGGATTGTTTGGCTAGGTGGTTGCCATGGCAAATGGAAGCTGTGTCTGCTGGACAGGTGACTGAATGAGTGGCAGGTTGATCCATTGAGCCCTCAGCCAGTGCCTGATTAGGCTTGTTAAGTATAATTGGTTTAATTGACACAACAATGGAAAATGTGTGTGCTTACTGATGATGGTTTAATATGGGGAAATTCCATTGCAGCATAATGTGGGACTTTAAGCTCCTAAATGACTTAATGATTAACTGTTGATTGCTTTCTACTCTCAACTCAGTGTAACCTTTGGTCATGTGATGAGGGTCTTGAGTTGCAAATTTGCCAACTTGGAAAGGTGGTAGTTAGAGTCTTTTGTTCTTTCATATTCTGTGGAGTAATAGACATGTGATAGACTCTCCTGAAGGGAGCGAAAACAGTTCCAGGAGAAATGGAGGCTGTAGAAATAGAGAGACCTTTGCTTATACTGTAGGTCTGTTTGGCTAGTTTTGTTTTCCCCAAAACTCCATGGAGTAAGGATGTAAATGAAGCTCTCCAGATAAACAGCTCCAGGTTAAAGGGGCTGGAATGCAGGCAATGAAAGCTGAGACAGAGAGAGAGGGGGAGTTATGTTTGTCAGCTCTGATTATAAGTATTTTATTTCTAAGATGCTGGGCCTGTGCTGGACAGTGCAAGGCATTGTATGGATGTATCTTTGATGCTTTTGTTCTGCAAGTAAACTTTCGAATTAAAGTTATGGACCTTGGTGATGTTTTTATTCCAAAAGGACTCAGGTTTTTATGCATCCAATTGCTTCAAACTATACAATATCAATATCTGGCAGCACCAGAACCAGAAGTAAGTGGGGGACCTACTTTCTCTCTTTTTGTACCAGTTCCCATCATTTATCTCTCTCTTCTTTTCCACTCTTTGCAGGGTAGAGATCCTTCTAGCCAGAAGTCTGAACTTTTCACTTTTCAGAGGGCTTTTCAAATTAGGGAAAGGGCTGCATGAAAGTAGGCTGAGGGTTACGGACTGCCTGTCTTGGGCCTGAAGGGTTGTAGATGTAAGGAACCCTTTTATTCCTTCAATTGCTGATCAAAGCATAGAGTAGGCAGAATGACAGCATGCCATTTTGCTTCAGCAGATGAATTGGAGAACTATAATGAGAACTTGGATTTATCCTTTGGCTGCTGGTTTATCTCTGGCTTGAAGGAACAGAATGCTGGATTAAGTGGCTTAATCAAATGAATATGTTCTCAATGTGGTTGGGTGTTCTAAGCAAGAGAGCTGGTTTGGAGGCAAGGAAAAGAAAGTAGAAATGGGGTTCACTTTCTCTTCCAATTCTTATTTTGAGCATCCCAGACCAATCCCATTTATCTCTCCTCTACCACATGTGGAGATGTTTGTGCTCCAGATGCAGAGTTAGACGTGCGTATGTCTTCAGTTCTTTGTTTAATGGTTCAAAATGGCCCTGCTGTAACACATTCATTCCCAGCAATCTAGTAGACATCATAGCTAACAGAAGACATCATACCTAACAGAAATTTCCATACAGTCAAATAATATATGGGCAAAGTCTTGTGCCTCGTGGCAATGGCAATTTCTTATTCAGTGCTTTAGTGAAAAATGGAAGCTTCTAACTGCATATGTCCTGACTCTTGAGAAGAAGTATTTGTGATAATGGTATCTTCATTCTGTATTTTCTTGTTCCACAATGACCAGGAGTGCAATAACATTATTCCAAGCCTTACTTGGAATGTGAAATATTGACTTCAGCCATTGACATTATAATGATAAACGAAGACTTTGAACTAGAGTACCTACACAGTTAGCTATGAGCTACTTATTGCAATAACCATTGAGCTGTTGGACACTCATATCATTCTTAGATATAACTACAAGGAACAAAAATTTCTTCTCCACTTGAAAATTCAATTTCCCCAATAAAACTTTGCTCAGTAATAACTTGAGAAGTATGATTGCGATAGGAAGCCTCATCATCATTCTGTATTGATTTATGCAGAGGGCTGTGAGATTAATGTTTACTGTAGTAGAAATGAAATCCAGATGAGTCATTATATTGTTTATCTTGTTCTTGCCTTGGTCTTATGAATGCTGGGGGAGTGGGGAGGAAATGCATTTTTGACAGGAGCTTGGAGGAATACATTTATATTTAAGAGCAGAGTATTAAGATCTGGTTAATAATCTTATTTTGTAAAGTGCATCCCTGACAAAACTGATAAGAATAACTAAAGGGCGGAAGTTTGAATTGCCCCAGTGATCTTTGGTGTTTTAATTGGTTGGAAAGTTGTATAAGTAACTGAGGCTAAGCCAACAAATCACCTCACCAAAATGGTGAGGATAAATTTGGAGGTGTTTGGATGTGAAAGCTTCCTTCCAAACCCCAGATTACCTTTGAAGTCAAAGTTTTATATGACTGAAGTCTGATGCACAACTGAGATGCTCAGTTTAAAACATAAATTTGATTACATACATTGGGATCAGCAGGGGCAAGGAGAATGACTAACCCCCACCCCCATGGTGTTCCTAATGGATGACATTTGTGCAAAGTGAGGAAATTAAGAACTACATTTGAAGATAATTTTCCAGAAGAATAAAAGTCAATATTTTGTGTCCCTGAGAGCAGGGGGCCTGTTCTCCACTGACAGGGATGCCCTAGTGGCATGTCATGCATCACTGTGAGCAGAGATGCATTAAGCTTTCAAGGCGTACCAGAAATATATGGACCATCATGCCATGTGTGTATAGCTATTCCTACAAGGTGCGACCAGAAAGTTGGGTGAATGGTCACTGAAATATACTCAGAGTCGCAAAGTGATTTCATGCTCTTTATTCAGCTCATAGTGGTGAGGAGGAATGAATAATAGTCCCCTCAAAGTATCTGCTTTATATACATTATTTACACAATGGGCTGCACATGATTGGTTAATTCTGGAATTCTACTGTAAGCCAATCAGGTTGTGGATTCACTTATATCTGGAGCATGATTGGGTGGTTCCTGCCAACCAGTCATACTGCTGCATTGTTCTTGGACCAATCAGACTGCTGCAATTTGGATCCTATTGTTCTAGGACCAATCAGACTGCTGCAGTTTGGATCCTATTCAACTCAGTACATAACAGTCACAGAAATCAGACAGTGAGAATGTTCAAACATATATATGTTACAAGTCTTCAAAGTAGGCCCCCTCTGATACAATGCACCATTGACAACGTTCGTAGAACTGTTGGAAACTTCTGGAGAAGTCCTTTTTTTTGTACTGCTTTCAGTTCCCTTGTCACAGCAGCTTGAACTTGTGGAACGTTGGAAAATCTGTGCCCTTTCAGTGCAGATTTCAGTTTTGGAAAAAGAAAGAAATCTGGTGGGGCCAGATTGGGAGAATATGGAGGGTGGGACAACTCAGTAACCTCAGTAGCAATTTCATGTGGAATATGCAATTATTCCACCCTCATTCAGATGGACAAATGCGAATTCTGCATCAATAACTGACGAACTCTGTCAACATTTGCGACTTGACGGTCGTTGATGGTCTACCAGACCAAGGGTCATCTTCGATGGTTTGCCGCCCTTCACGGAAACGCTTAAACTACTCATATACCGTCTTTCACCACACTGAGAGCCAATGTGGTGTAGTGGTTAAGAGCGATAGTCTCGTAATCTGGGGAACCAGGTTCACGTCTCCGCTCCTCCACATGTAGCTGCTGGGTGACCTTGGGCTAGTCACACTTCTCTGAAGTCTCTCAACTCCACTTACCTCACAGAATGTTTGTTGTGGGGGAGGAAGGGAAAGGAGAAAGTTAGCCGCTTTGAGACTCCTTAGGGTAGTGATAAAGTGGGATATCAAATCCAAACTCCTCCTCCTCCTCCTCCTCTTCTTCTTTGGAGTGACAGATTCATCTCCTTACACAATTGTGAGCATTTCCGATGCCGATTGAATGTTTGAATATTTCTCGTTCTCCGATTTCTGTGTCCATTTACTGAACTCTCCGGTCACACCTTGTAATTATGGGTGTGATGCTATTCTTAATAAGCGGAATGAACCATCCTGAGGAAACTTCACATCTGCTACTGCAAACCAGGATCTCCCAGGAGTGAACAGAGCAATGACTCAGGCAAGAGTGAAGCACCCGTCTCAGGTGGTAGAAACACAAGAAACAGGGGCACGGAGGACAAGCAAGAAGGGGGAGCGATCCTGACTGCTGGGGGTGTGGGGTACAGTGGGGGCAGGAGGTGGCACCTTCCCTTTTTGCCTCAGGTGGCTAAATAGGATGGGCCACCCCTGGCTGAGGATCATTAACTGCAGGGGAAAGAAGAGGCAAAGTTCATTGCACTCCATCCAGGTACCCTTTTTGCTAATCAGCAGTTCTGTCAGGCTTATACCTTGAGCTTCCTTGACTGTAGTTCTCTCTCTCTCTCTCTGTCTCTCTCTCTGTGTGTGTTGAAACCACTTGGATAGTTTGTCATTGAAGTATATATTCCATATAATTGCATGCCCTCCAACATTTCTCCAATGAAAATAGGGACATTCTAAGGAAAAGTGGGACATTCCAGGATCAAATCAGAAACCAGGACGGCTTCTCTAAATCAGGGATGTCCCAGGAAAATAGGGACACTTGGAGGGTCTGTTCCTGTTGACAGATCTGGGTCTCTTCACACAGCATGTTTGTGTCTCTGGTGAGCTAAGATCTTACAGGGCTATCACATAGGCAATCATGGATTTGTGGCAAGCATGTTTGCACATCACACAACTGAACAATTTTAGTGGCATCCTCAGCCAATAAAAACATTACTGTAGATCACGCCTGCAAAATATGTGACCTGCCAAGATGAAGTAGCGCAGTCAGCCACAGCAGCAGACTTCATAGGCCTATCATTATTATTTTTTGCTGTTTGTTGAGAAATAGAAAAATAAGACTGGATTTGGGGTGGGGAGGCTGCCAAGCTCTTGGCTGGACAACTGCCTATCTGATAATCTGTGCTTGGCTCAATGGGTCGCAAGCTATGCTAGCCTTCTGTCGGCCAGTCTCATTTTGTATGAATATGTGATGCCCATCTGAAAGTCAGAGTGATTAATCTGTGTATGTTCTATCTGAGAGAGAAAAATTCTGCTTCATGTTCAGCTTGAAATAAGCATGTTAAGTGCTGTTCTGAATTAATGCATTCTTCTTTATTAAAAAAATAAGACTTTTCAGATGAACAAAACTCCCTTTTCACATTCATCAAGGGCTCCCCTCCCCCCCTTTTTAAAAAGGCATTAACATGTGCTTAACTGTAGGTGCATAATTCAGTGTAGAATAAGAAATTAATGTTTTAACATTTATATTCTTTTCAAGTCTTATTCATTGTAGTTAAAAGGAACTTGTTCAAATTCATAGAACACAACCCTACATCATACCCTTCAACATTTCTCTGATGAAAATAGGGTTGCCCCCTTCCATAATGATAATTTTACTATTTATACCCCATACATCTTATTAGGTTGCCCCAGCTCTCTGGGCAGCTTCCAACATATATAAAAAACATAATAAAACATCAAGCATTAAAAAACAGCAACAACATCCCTTCAGATGGTTCAGGGATTGGGTAACTCCATATTCTCCAACATTTCTCCAATGAAAATAGGGACATTCTAAGGAAAAGTGGGACATTCCAGGATCAAATCAGAAACTGGGATGGCTTCTCTAAATCAGGGATGTCCTTGGAAAATAGGGACACTTGGACGGTCTGCTACATCTCAAAAAACCCACTAGTCAAGAAGCCAACAGAATAATATGATTCAGGGGCTATGCAACTTGCCTGTTTATAAGCCTATTTGTTAGGCGTCTGAGGATTACAGAAACAAACATTGAAAAACAATAGAATTTAAATATTGTCATACTGTAATGTATGCAGCTTTGTCAGTGAACCACTTTGGTGTACCTTAACTCCCTGATGATTTTAATAGAAAAAATATTTCCCCCAAGCAATGTGATAGAAACAAACAAACAAACAATGTTCAAATGTGGAGCATTTCTTACGAAAATGTCATTACTTTTGCAACAACAGCATAGCATAAATCAGAAGGAATGTACAAATGTACAATTGTTCCCTAACTTTTATTTCCTTTTCTATGTGATGTAATTCACACACCAAATATATTTATATCTGCAGCTAGTATTGTAGAGGTTCTAGCTCTGGGCTACTTTTAATCTGTTTTAGTATTTTAACTTTTGTATGTTTTAAAATAGGGTTGTAATTTTTTATGGTTTTAACTTTTTGTAAACTGCTTTGGAGTTGTTGGGGTTATGCAAGCAGTGTATACTTCCATGGAGAAAAAACATATCTCTCTCTCTTTGCCAAATTCAGGGTATTGGTGTTATATTTTAAATTTAGTTTTAAGTGGACTTGTCCGAAAATATCATCCATTTATTTCCCATAAAAAATGTTCCCAAACTGGTTCACAGCATCAAATGAACAACGGTAAGTCTAACAATTAAAAATAATAATTGCATTATTGCATTATGTGTTTATTAAATTTATACCTGGCCGTTCCTTCCAACGAAGTCCAGAGATAAACAACTTTGGCACTTAGATGCATCTTCCCATGTGCATTTACATGTGCAACAGATTAATGACTACATATCCCAGTCCTGCAAGTAAACTGTCCATAGAAGTCCCGTATTTTTTGCTCTATAAGTCATACCACACCATAAGACGCACCTAATTTTTGGAGGAGGAAAACAATAAAAAAAATATTCTGAATCCCAGAAGCCAGAACAGCAAGAGGGATTGCTGCGCAGCGATCCCTCTTGCTGTTCTGGCTTCTGGGATAGCTGCGCAGCCTGCATTCACTCCATAAGACACACACACATTTTCCCTTACTTTTTAGGAGGGGAAAAGTGTGTCATATAGAGCAAAAAATATGGTATACTTACATACACTGATTTTCTTAACTGAATAGGAATGACTGAGGTTAGACCCTAACATGAAAAACACTCAACATGTACAAAATTAATGAGACCCTAGCATATAAACAAAATTCAAATTCAGAGGAGCTTTACATAGTCATTTAGATTTTCTCTGCTATTTCTTCTACTCAGAGTACTCCCACTGGGTAGTTCAGCACTGCTGGTAGCATTGTTTGAGTAGACTTCATGCTTTTTGGCCTTTTTATGGGTAACAAAACAATTAACCTATGCTGCAGTAACCCTCAAACTCATTTAAGATGGGATTTTCCTATTAGTTCAAGCAACTCACTTTGGTGAAGCCTTGATCTATGTGCCTGATATTTTCAGCAAAATGGCATGTCCATGTGGAAAGGGATGCAGTGAAGCATCCAGTCACGATCTTGACCTTTTTAAAAATTCTGCTACTTTGATAACATTCCAGCAAAAATAAAATAAATAAGAGCATAGCCAAAGTGACATTATTCCCCCCTCTTTTACTTTCTATGCACAGGCATAAGTTAATACCTGACTTAATCAATTCTCTGTCTTAGCTTTGTTCTATCCAGATATTGTAAAACTGATTTATTTCCTCCTTCGTGCATAAATAGAAACACAGGAGTGCTTCATTTCCCTAGCTGCAGTTAGCTACAAGCTTAAATAAGTTAGAAGTCCTTATCAACAGACCTACTAAGCAGAAAACAGCCCAGCAGCCATGTTTTAAAGCCTACCAAATGGTTGGGACTGTCCCACTACCGATTTTTGTGGCTTGAAAAATGCAACAAGAACAGATTTATTGAGTGTGTCATACATGGATTACTTTTGGGTTACAAATTGGGCAGGCTTGTTTAACACATGCATGTAGGCACACATGTATCCCCATTTACAGGGATGCGGGTGGCGCTGTGGGTTAAACCACAGAGTCTAGGACTTGCCAATCAGAAGGCTGGCGGTTCAAATCCCCACGGCGGGGTGAGCTCTCGTTGCTCGGACTCTGCTCCTGCCCACCTAGCAGTTCGAAAGCACGTCAAAGTGCAAGTAGATAAATAGGTACCACTTTGGCGGGAAGGTAAACGGCGTTTCTGTGCGCTGCTCTGGTTCGCCAGAAGCAGCTTAGTCATGCTGGCCATGTGACCCGGAAGCTGTGTGCCGGCTCCCTCGGCCAATAAAGCGAGATGAGCGCCACAACCCCAGAGTCTGTCACAACTGGACCTAATGGTCAGGGGTCCCTTTACCTTTATCCCCATTTACACACACACAATGTATGGGCATGATACTTCAAGTCTGCTTTTGCCAACATCCCAAATGTCTTTGTTGGAGACATACCCAGAAAATTCACTTTGGCTTTTGTGCAAATGCCTTCATGTGGGATTCCACATGATGTGCAGGGAGTGGGGCTGTGTTGCTGGCTCCAGCTCGTGCACCAGTGTTTGGCAACCCTTCTTTTTGCAATTTTCAGGTAGGCAAGAAAGTCATGCCTGGCGGTGTGGTGTGTTCAGCAATGTTGGGTTGCAAGTTCTGCAAGGCAGCTTTAAGATGCTAAGAAGAACTTTACTGGATCAGACCAAAGACCTATCTAGTCTAGGATTCTGTTTCTCACAGAGGTCAGCCAAATGCTTATTGGAAGCACACAAGCAGGACAGGAGGACAATAGCCCTCTCCTGCTGTTGCTCCTCAGAAACTGATATTAAGAGTCATCGTGACACAAAACCAAGCATAGGCAAACTCCAACCCTCCAGATGTTTGGGACTACAATTCCCATCATCCCTGACCACTGGTCCTATTAGCTAGGGATGATGAGAATTGTAGTCCCAAACATCTGGAGGGCCAGAGTTTGCCTATGCCTGCCACAAAACCGATGATAGCCTATTCTCCATGAATTATTCTAATCTTCTTTTATACTGTTGCAAGCCATCCCAATCTCCAAGTTTCCAGGCTAACCAAGGGTTCATGTTTGCTTTTGAATGAGGTACAGCAGAGATTGTGGTGTATTTATGATATATGGTTTATTTACACATATGTGCAACCTGAGCTTATGATGAAGGGGTTCACAGCATTAACACCCCAAGAGTTGCTTCCTCCATAGTTGCGGCCCGGGATTCAAACAGAAATCAAACATTGTTTTCTCTCTCTTTCTATCTCTCGCCTACCAGCTTGATGATTTTCTTCTAGCTCCCGTCACTTGAAACCCTCTGTTCTCAACTCTTGCTTTGTTCTTCTAACTATCCATAAGTGCCCACCCCTTTGCCTTCCCACATAGAGCCCCTTCCCTTTCTTCCCCTTAATGACACACCACTCTTGCCTCACCAGGAAGCTTGCCTGGCCAATATGTCAACACTTGCTGGATCCAGGTATTAGAAAGAGCCGAGGTATAGGACGGTCTCGCCATATAGCCCTCTCTCGCCCACCAACTCATAACAATACATTTAAAACTGGTGACATCAAGTCAGCATTCACCAGATGTGATGTGTTAATGAATAGGTCTACCTTACAGTCTGGTTACCCCCAAGGATAGCATGAATTTTCACTGACATTCCAAGCTTATACTTCATGTGTGATTGAAGAAAGTTCAATATCAAAAGTATTGATGCACGTATTGCAAAATAATTAATTTTAGTTTCAATGACTTGTGGATAGGCTATGCTAGCTTAACGATCCATCAAGAAAGCAATAGTAAACCTCAAAAGCTGTCTGAGTGATTGTTTTTATGTAGCAGATTTTATCTTAATAACAGCATGCTTGTTTATTGTTTCTGGTAAACTTTATGACAGTTCTTTCCAGAAGGTTTTTAATCACACATCTCAAATGGCCAGGGGGTTTCTTAAGGCAAGAAGAGCTAGGTTTTATTTCCACAAAGGACTTGCAAAGGTGTTAGGCACATAGCATGCACTATGAGACTTTGCTGTGCACTCCAAGTCTCAGAACTAGCGCTCTGCTGAAACCTTTCATCCAATACGTTGAAAGTATTCGTCCCCTGTAAAATAAGTCTGTTATTCTGCCTCACGCACAGTGCACATTAGAATTTCAGTGGGTACAGAATTGAGCCTGTCTTATCATTCCAAGTTCCTTGTGTAATGGTTGGGTTCACATCTCCAGAATTGTAGGGGAAGCCCAATAAAGTTATGAGCAGCTCGCTTGTGAGGTGCTGGAACATCACCTTGCCAATAAACAATATAAATAAAGCAATATATTCCAAATCATTGGATTTCTGAGACAGTGTTGTACACCACAATTGATTTTCCATGAGGTGCCAGTGAAGAGTGAAGAGGTAAAGATAAACTCATATAAAAAGGAGGTCAGTGTAATTTTTTGAAGGACCATGAATCTTGATTCTTACTAGAATATAAAAGAAATCAATTTAAGTATTGCTATATCCATTCAGTGCTGCTTTGCTCACATGGATGGACCGTGTTCCACTCAAGTACATAAGATGCTATCAGGTTTGGTTTACCTTTTGTAATTAGCGAGGGACAGTGAGAAATAAAAAAGGGACACATAATCCTAAAATTAATGTTACAGGTGTATTTAAATATACTAATCATATTTATAGCATAGTACTACCTATCAGGATGTACCAACTTTGTATGCAATTAAGGCCTTTAAATTTTCACCTGGCTTGTCATTTATGACCTCCGATGAGACTAATAATATTGCACTGACTTGCTAAGAGAGCTTTGAGTCACTTAGGAATAATGCTGTTACGTTTTTCAGGGTCACCATGGAACTTTATGATATTTTATGTGACAGGGCCATTTTCCTTCAGTAATAGATTATGTTCTGTAAATTTAACCCCCCTCAGCAGAGACTTCTGACTCTGAGTCCCTCCTACTAACATCTGCTTTTGTGGGCATAGTATGATTGAGCTTAACCTAAAGTAGCCATCACATGGAGCCTACACAAAAAGGCTGAGATGCATTTGGAGGTTCGTACTTAAGTGACACATCCAAATATTTTTGAGAGAAGCAAAGTTAATAATAAATACACAAAGCTGAATAATAATAGAAAGCTAGGCAAAATTCTTTGATGGGTTCTGCAACCTGGATATTTTTATATGCAACCTGTGCTATGTGTGTCTTCTGTCTCTCATCAGATTCCCATTGGGAATCTGGAACTGATGAAGAAGTTACCTACACATGAGACAATACTACTAAGACCCTGGTCCTCATGTCAGGGGTACCATTTATGTAACATTAATACACTACCACATGTGGTGATTCCTTTTTTTATATAAATTGTTATTAACAGTTTCAACATAACAAATTATCAAAACAAATCATCTTCATCATCCCCCCATTTTCCCCCTCCCACCTCCCCAGCAAACCCTCCCACCTCCCCAGCAAACCCTCCCTCCTTCCCCCCCACGACTTCCCTCAGCTCCTCTCTCTGATTTCTCAACCAATGTTAACTTCTGCATATTATAAAATTGTATGCATCCTTATATTATCTATTTATTATGTTAATTCTCAATAAATTTGTATATGTTTATTCAAAACCTGCCAAGGAGTCCAATTCATTTTGTTGTCTTTTAAAATAATTTGTAGAGGAATAAGATTTGAAAGAAGGTGAAGTATTGCTGAATAAGATTTTGTAAAAGGGAACACAGAAAGGGGAGACGTGAGGGAGTCTGGAAAGAGGGTTATGGAAACAATATTTAAGAAATTGAATCACTTTTTATGTCCTTTTTATGTTTTTTATGTTTTTTTGTTTGTTTCTTTTGTCTTTTTGGCTTCTTTGATTGATTGTGATGATGTTTTTCTTTTTCGGTTGTGAATGTGAAGTTTGTTTTATTGTCTAAACCTTTAATAAATATCTTTTTTAAAAAAATAAAATAAAATAATTTGTAGAGGGTTCCCATTCTTCTTTAAAGTCACAGTTGTCCTTGTCATAATTTGCATGTCAATTTCTCCAGTTCTGCATAGTTCATCAATTTCTCTTGCCACTGTTCTTTTGTCGGGGTTTCCTCATTCTTCCATCCTTGAGCAATCAAGACTCTTGCCACTGTTGTAGCATGCATAAATAAATTCTTTCTTTTCCTTGGCAGGTTTTCTCCTACTCCACATGTGATGATTCCTGAGCAACACTTACTTACTATTTATAGGGAAATTTAAATCCCACATTTCACTAAGATGATCCCTGTGTGGTTTAGAATGCAATCTTTTGCCACCTACAGTAATTCTGAGGCATTAAAGAATAATACAGTGGTACCTTGGGTTAAGTACTTAATTCGTTCCGGAGGTCTGTTCTTAACCTGAAACTTTAGCTAATGGGGCCTCCTGCTGCCGCCGCACCGGCAATTTATGTTCTTATCCTGAAGCAAAGTTCTTAACCTGAAGCACTATTTCTGGGTTAGTGGAGTCTGTAACCTGAAGCGTATGTAACCCGAGGTACCACTGTAAATCTCCACAAATGCTATGAAAATACACTGCATTGCTAAAATTTAATCTTCAACCGATGCAGAACAAATCTTTGAATCATCCTGTGGATCCTTCCACTGTATCTTCCACTGTTTCTTTTCCTATTGCTTGCCACTGAAACCTCAAATAGCATTCTTAAACCACATGTTCAGTAATAAATCTACTGGCCACCTCAAGAGCAATTCTCAGAAAGGTCTCCAAGGATATACATATTGGACTGCATCTGCAATGTTTAGATAAGTTATCTGAATGAAGTGGTGAATAATGGCAATAATAAACACAGAAAGTGTGTGTGAGAGAAGGCTGCCTCTCTTGTGTGGGTTTTCTGTAGTTGATTTGGCATTCAGTCAGTGCTATATCTGGTGGCTTGTTCCACTGGTGACATCTTGTATTAATAAAAAGCAAACCCCGTTGTCTCCTAGTGCCTTTCAGGGTGAACTAGCAAAAGCTCTAAAATGTCAGATGCTGATATGAAAGATGATATCTCTCTGGCCTTTATGCTCTGACAATGACTCAAATATATTAGAAATGGGACTCCAGCAGGCAGCAGTTCTTCTCAAAGGGAAGGACATCCCAAAAACAGTCCACTAAAACTTCACAAAACTGATATCTTCTTTCAAGACAGTTTCTTCTGTATTTAAAACAGGGATGAAGTAAAAAGTGAGAAATATGTGGGATGTGAAACACAAGAGCAGTCAAGTACAACATTCCTAGAGTGAACATGTTTTCACATGGGGAGGAATGTTTGCCCAGCCAGCAGGTGACCTTCCTGTTTCCTTCTGGGCTGGGACAGACTTCCTCTGCATGTGCCTAGAGGTGGGTGTGGCCTCACCTGTGCAGGTAACGACAAAACTACAGGGCAGGGCAGCCATCTCTCTATCTTTCACCACATGCATCAAAGAAGCAACATCTGCTTAGCCAAAGATGCCCTCTTGGCTTCCAACCAAGAGAGGACAAAGGGACTTTTTCTTATGGAATAGTTTCCAAGTGTATGTTACTTTTCTAAGCTAAGTTTGCCTTCTGGGATCCAATTTTGAACAGAATGTGAGTAAACTCTTTTTATGCTTTTGTAGAAGACTGTGTTGTGTCTTATCTTTTACGAGGGAATAAGGGGAAAACACTAGAACAGTTATTATAGAGGCTTTAGCGAGGCTGAGCAAACGCATCCGCTGCAAGTCTAAAAGAAGGGAATGTTACTCTGCTAAAATTGTGGAACTTGTTAACACAAGTTGGATAAGGATATATTCAGACAATGTATCCTCTCCTGCATCCCTGAACATTCCCACAAGATGGACAATAAGTAAAAGGTCATTCATTAAGAAAGGCCCATAGCACAGTGTTCAGTGAAGGCTCTAGCCTATGGGTGGGTGGGAAGCTGTCAAACCAAAATGGCTCTGACCTCCAGCGGGAGCAGTCTTATATAGGTTTCCCTCTCCCCTTTGTAAGGGCTCATGGGGCAGCATTTTCCCATGAGCCCATTGCACAGAGAGGATACGGGGCAAAACCTTGCCCACTATTTTTGCAACAATCTATGGGCCACATTGAGGGATGCGGGTGGCGCTGTGGGTAAAACCTCAGTGCCTAGGACTTGCTGATTGTAAGGTCGGCGGTTCGAATCCCTGCGGCGGGGTGAGCTCCCGTCGTTTGGTCCTAGCTCCTGCCCACCTAGCAGTTCGAAAGCACACCTAAGTGCAAGTAGATAAATAGGTACTGCTTTATAGTGGGAAGGTAAACGGCGTTTCTGTGTGCGGCACTGGTGCTGGCTCGCCAGTTGCCACTTCATCACGCTGGCCATGTGACCCGGAAGTGTCTTCGGATGGCGCCGGCTCCTGGCCTCTTGAGCGAGATGAGCGCACAACCCTAGACTCGGTCACGACTGGCCCGTACAGGCAGGGGTACCTTTACCTTATGGGTCACATCGCCGCTGGGCAAAGGCATTCTCTGCTTATGGGGCACAGAACAGGGCATATAATACAATAAAAATCAAACAAAGCTAATGTCTAAAAAGAGCAAAATAATAAAAAGGAAAATAATGGAGAGAGAGAGAGGAAAAACAAAAAAGAAACATACCCACATAAATACAAAATTTTATATTTTATCAACCTTCTTCAATTTACCACCTCTCGCCTAGTATACTGTATACAGTGGTACCTCGGTTTACACATGCTTCATGTTAGACACTTCAGGTTACAGACTCCGCTAACCCAGAAACAGTACCTCAGGTTAAGAACTTTGCTTCAGGATAAGAACAGAAATTGCGCGGTGGCGGTGCGGTGGCAGCGGGAGGCCCCATTAGCTAAAGTGGTACCTCAGGTTAAGAACAGTTTTAGGTTAAGAACGGGCCTCCAGAACGAATTAAGTTCTTAACCTGAGGTACCACTGTAGTTCTGATTGTCTCACCAAACAAAGGCAAGCAACCAAAATGATCAAGGGGCTGGAGCAACTCCTCTGTGGGGAAAGGCTGCAGCATTTGGGGGCTTTTAGTTTTGAGTTTAGAGAAAAAGTGAGTAAGAGGTGACATGACAGAATTTTTAAAAATGACGCATGACACAAAGAAAGTAGGCAGAGAAAAGTTTTTCTCCCTCATGGACATCCAGTGAAGATTAATGTTGGAAGATTAAATACAGTTAAAAGATTCCATTAGCTACAGGAGATGCCGACGATAAGAGAATGGCAGATAAAGCTGGTTGAATACGCTGAAATGGCTAAATTGACACACAGAATTCGCAATCAGGACGAGAAGAAGTACCAAAAAGAATGGGGTAAATTTATGGTTTATATAAGTGAGAACTGTACAAATATGAAAATGTTGGCAGGATTGAAGTAAATCTTACATCATGGTGTAATTTTTTTAATTAAAGAAACTGTGAATTATGGATTGGAATAGGAAAACTTGTGGAAGGGAAGGACGGAAGTCAGCGGCTCTATGGAGCATAAAGTAGGATATATGTAATAAGAGTTGATGTTTTTGTTGGTTGGTGTTGGTGTTCTTAAATCTCAATAAAAATCATTTTAAAAAAATACAGTTTTATTTATTTCACACAGCGCATAGTAAAACGATGACACTCCCTCCTATGGGAGGCAGTGATGGCCACCAATATGGATGGCTTTAAAAGAGGATTAAAGAAATTCAAGGAGGATGTGGCTATAAAGGGTACTAGGCCTAGTGGTTGTGCTGTCTCCTTTGGAGGCAGTGTGCATTTGAAAACCAGTTGCTAGAAACTACAGGAGGGGAGGGTGCTCTTGTTCTTCAGTCCTGTTTGCCCATTTCCCATAGGAATCTAGCTATGAGAACAGGACACTGGGCCAGATGAGTCTACTGGCCTGAAGGTAAAGGTAAAGGACTCCTGGATGCTTAGGTCCAGTCAAAGGTGACTATGAGATTGTGGCACTCATCTTGCTGTCAGGCTAAGGGAGCCAGCATTTGTTCACAGACAGATTTCCAGGTCATGTGACCAGCATGACTAAACTACTTATGGCACAATGGGACACCGTGATGGATACCAGAGTGCACGGAAACACCATTTGACTGGACTTGACCATCCAGGGGTCCTTTACCATTACTTCTACTGACCTGAAGCATCAGGCCCTTTTTTATTTTATTTTATCCAGGTATTAAACAGGCACTTTGAATAATGGATCCAACATACTACCTGACAAGAATTTTTTGACTGAAGCTTTAAAAGGAGTTCAAATTCCTTTATGTGGAAACTGAAAGCTGATTCCTAGAATACCCTTATCTCAACTAACCTGCAGTCAAAGGGGCATTGTTAATCCCTGACCTCAACTGGAAACCGATGACTTCAAAAGTATTCTTATATGCATTTCTACAGGGCATGAGACATTGAACTGAAATGGATTTGAGGTTACTCGGTATTTTGCAGGAGTGAACCAGAAATGGAACGGGGGGAGAGAGATAACAACACTACCAAACCACAATGACAGAATTGCGTGGCAAGGTTATTTGGTGGCATGCAACACTGTCATCATATTTCTCTAGCCTTTTCAAACACTGCCTGAGTTTCGCATCATGCTGAAGTGATTTTTAAATGCGTACGCCTCCATCTCATAATAATTTACACGTCCCTGGCCTTGAACTAAATGTTGTCTCCCTCTGCTTGTAACCTGCGTATTCCTCTTGTGCTGATTTATAACAGCTTCTAAATACAGACTAGAAGTGGCTTGTCATTCCCCCCCCCCCCGCCTTTCGCCTGAGGCTGTTGAATTCCCTGCCACTTCGATATCCCTGTTTGAAGACATTCTTGTTCTCTGGAGCGTTTCAGGCAGTCCTATTTAGTTTTGTGATTTATTCTCCTGTACGTGTACCTTCAGATGCTCTCCGCGGAAGGTGCTTTATGAATGTGTGTTGCATTATACCGTACAGCTGAGTAGCTTATGGCTGGGGAAGTGGGAATTCTCTGAGATCTGAAACTCAAACAGCAGCAGCTATCCGTCATTCTTCTCGCTAGCTGTGTGAATATCTGATGTGCCCAAGGGGTTAAAAATGTGGTCACAATGGCTCAGTTTTATGACTCAGATATATATGCATGCAAGGGTAGGGATGGGGTTATCTCCATGTGGTACACTTCAAAAACTTCTTACAAACCCGTCCAGTGCAGTGAATGAGAATACTCTCACAAACATGTAACTTCCTGTTTTCTTTATCATCTCTATCCTAACATCTAGATATAAATCCCTCTTTCATATCCTTTCACTTCACAAGGTTATTCCATATTCAGCCAGATTTCTGTCCTCGAACCTTGAGTTTTGAGGTATTCATTTAGGCACTCCCATTCTTTTTTTACTTCACTTTTTGGTTTTTGTCTTATTATGTGTGTCAATTTGGCTAATTCTAAGTATTCTGAAAGCTTACATAGCCACTCTCCCCTAGTGGGTAACTGATTCCCTTTCCAGTACTTAGCCACCAGGATTCTTGCTTCAGACCTTGCGTATAAGAAAAATTTAGTTTTGCCTTTTGGAATATCGTCATTTAAAATTCCTAAAAGGCATGACTCTGGCCTTTTACTATATGATATTCTTAATATTTTCTTTATTTCTTCATGGAAAATGCCTGTTTTAAGGTCACCACCCTGTGATATTCTGTAAGGCAGGTGCCATGAGCAAAATTTCCTGTTGATCTAAGTGGTTGACAGGTCTACTATACAGGTACATGCAGTAGCCTGGTCCCAAGTTGTTGTGTTAGTAATAAGACCTTGAACATCACCTAGAAGTTGATTGGCAACCAGTGCAGTTTCTTCAGTAGAGGTGTAGTATGTGTGCACCCAAGTATGTCATGTCACATATGTGTTTTATTGTAAAACGCTGAATTTAGAACATGGATCTGTATTACAATACATGTTTTGTGTTTCAAGCCACCTAGTCGTGACCAGGATTAGCCAATCAACAAAACTAGCAGATGATGATAATGATGCATCCGTGGAATTCTGTCTTTGTGAATTATGATATGAACCAACCTCATCCACCACTTCCAGACTAATGCACAGATGAGAAATTAGAGTTGTGTGCTTCACTAATGTTTGGGCGTAGCTTTTGGTTTAAGGAACATATAAAATGCATTTAATATCGTTACTCTCTGTCATCTTAACCTACCTCATAGAGTTATTGTAAGGATGGAAAATGCCACATTTCCCACCATGAGCTCCATTTGGAATAGGACATAAAATAAATATATCTGCTTACTCATTGCGCATTAAGCCATATATGGTTGGGATTGTGTTGGTTTGGGGCTACTCAAGTGGATTGGGTGTTACTAGAGCTTTTTTCAGTGAAAACTCGCCAGGACTGTTTGGGCACCTCTCAGGTGAGCACCATTGCCATTATAAGAGAACAAGGGAGAAGTTAATGGTGTGTTCTGGCACCTCTTTTTCTATTAAAAAAAAATAGTACTGGGTGTTACCTAATTTATGACCCTATGAATGAAGCAGATTCTGTGACATTGATTAAGAAAACTTCCTGACATGCTTCCTAACTAGCAGAATGTATAGGATTCTGGACAAACCGGAACATTTATTTATTTATGTTCAATATTGTTCCATGCATCCAGACATTGTATGTAACTCTGTGTACTGTACTTTTCTGTATATGGGCATATTCATGCTTTGTATTTTGGTTCATTTAACTTAAATGTATTGATAACACATCTATGTTTGTTGTACAGTATTTACTTTTATTTCTCAATAAATCTCACCCCCTGCACAAACTATTTTACGCACTGTACCAAGTTTCCTAAAAATGCATGTAGATTATGTCATAACAAGGGAAATTCAAAGATGGTGTATTAAGATATTATGAAGAACAGTACGTCCCAGTTGTCCCAAGTCACAATTTCCTCACCTTAGACAGACTACACAATACTGAGGTACATGGACTTATGGTCTGACCCTGTTTAAGACAGTTTCCTATTTTCTTGTCAACTTAACTTTACTCTCTAGCTGCAAAATCAAACCCATCTTTTAATTCCTCATTTTACTTGTTTTCTCTTACTCACACATTATCAAAGATGCCTATGGCATCAATAGTTTTACATTTTCCAGTTTCCAACATTGTTGACTGACAAAAATGGTTGGGGGGGGGATGAGGAAGATGAATAGTCTCAGGGTAAACTGAACCCTTCTTAGTACAGATCCTCTTAAATTTCCTTTGATTTGTTGGGGTGTTGTTTTTCTTCTAAAGTGTGAGGAAACCTCACATTTTCCTGTAGCTGTGGATTGCTGAAGAGATATGTCTCAAGTTTATTTCTTCTTCTTTGCCAGTTCCAATTTAGCTGCCAGTAGTAAATATGATGTGATATGATTTGATACAATATATGAGCTCCTCTTTTCTTATTTTCGTGCAATCTCTCTCCCCAATGCTTTGTGGTTGCCTTCTCTGGGGAGACAACTAATAAAAAAGGAAATAATTGAAGACTACGGCTGCTGGCCTAAGAAAGACTTCCTAGAGAATAGTCAAGCAAGTCTCCCTCAGGCAGAGCAGCAACCAAGCAATATAATGTATTGGCAAAAGCATTATAATAACTTGAGAGTAGTTTCTTTCTCCCCCCCCCCCCCTTTTCAGTTCCTTGGGAAAATCTACAAATAACCTCCTACCCATGAGATTATATGGCAGCTTTCCCCAAGCTGATTACTACCTGGAGTGAACTACAAGTTACTGTGTTTTATAATAGCTCAGTTACCTGAAGTTGCTGCATTATCTATATATCCTCTGTTTGTTTTAGCTATTCTTCACCACAGCTGAGGAGTTTTTAAGGAGCACTACTTGCCTGCCTTGGCTGTAATCTCTTCTGTTTGTCACTGTATACTCTTTTGTGACTCTTTTGCACACACAATCTCTCTCTCTCTCTCTCTCTCTCTCTCTCTCTCTCTCTCTCTCTCTGTGTGTGTGTGTGTTTGATCAGCCACTGTATTTTTAAGAGCATTTTTGGTAGTTACTTCCTTATAACTCACCATAAAGAAAGACATGGTTGGTTTTCACCTGTGGCTTGAAACAGCATGGATGATACAGCATTGTTCTGTATTGTCTCATCGGACTGCCAGTGGCTCTCAAGTCTCTCAGAACCTGATGGCAAAGCCCTCTTTCTATCTCAGGAAGCAATCCAAGCCCAAGATCCACTGGGATTTTTTAAAGATCCCATGGATCTCTAGCTCAAACAGCCAATACCTGGCACAGCTATGCTAGCATAAGTCTCATATTCCAGCTCAGCTGAAGATATACCGGCATACCTCTCTCATCCCAGCTCAAAATGAAACTGGAGCCAGGCAGTCTCTGCTGTTTATATTGACAGAAGCACCAGCTTCCCAAGTCTACCTACAAAAGAGGCAATAAAATTGCTGAGTGGCTGAGTTTGATGGCACAGAAACCTCCATTTAAAAGGTTTATCTTCCTCTTGGGTCAAAAAGACCTAGGCACAGGAGCTCAGCAGCAGAAGGTCTGCAAGCTTTAATGGCTAAAAGCTGGAATTCATTTTGATAGAAATCCACTAGGAAAGTTTGAAGTTATAAAAAGTGAGCAAGCAAATCCGGTCTTCCGGGGAGATAAAGCATTTCCCAGAAAACAAAAGCTTGCAGTCAAACTATGCATTGTAATAAACATGTGCCCCAAATGGTGACCATGTGTTTAATTCACCCTTCTTCTCTCAGAATGCCTGAAAGAATTTACCATGTGTTGTGAAACACACATTAGTCTGCATTTCCTCACCCACACTCTGCATCATTGGCTGCAGATGGTGATGGCCGTGGTGGTGGTGGGGAGAACTTCATGATGTCACAACATGAGGTAAGTTCTGCTAGGCATTATGAGTGAAAAGAAGGAATCAGACAGCTGCTATCTCTGGCAACTCCTACACATTTGCTGCAATGTCTAGTTGGCTGACATTTGTGTGTAGAAATTGCATTTTTATTCAGTTGTTTACTTCCCAAGGCCTTTATTTAGGGATACAGAACCCTGTCCAATGAATTTGTCTAATCTTATGAAAGCTTTTGGAGGGTGGGGGCTTCTCTAAATTATTCAGGCAATTCATCTGAGGACAGAACTCCACATTTGCTTCAAATTGTCCCTTTAGGATGGGTATTTTCTCAAAATATTTGAATTTGCAGATGTTTCCCCCTTAATCTTTAGATTTCTGCAATGAAGTTGTACATGCTCAAAACCTTGACTGTGAACAACAGCATTTGAATGTATAATTTTTAATTCCTAATAATTAAAAGGAATCTAAACTACATTTCTCGAGTGACCAATGCCGGCAATGAACATGCTACAAAGTCTTCACTGAACAAATATGGCTGAACTCCATAAACTATGGATTTTTCTTCCCCTTGGTTAGTGGATATAGACCCACCCACCCCTGCCAAAAAAAACCCATCCACTTACCACAATTCATGGTTTCAGGAAAAACGTAGAAATTCTATTTCATATCCATATGGTATTTCATTATTTACTTTAAGCTGCCCAGAGAACTTTATGCTATGGGTAGGGATGGACAATTCTGCCAGTTTTGATTCCTCTTAGTTTCTCATTTTTACAGTCTTAAGTTCAGTTCTCCATATTTCCACATCAATTTGCTTTAAAAAGGGGGGGGAAAGGTCATCGTGAAAATTTCTCAGCATTTTAGTGTGAATTTCTTCTAACATGCATATTTTTGCAAAGTAATTCTCCCTAACATAATGGACTTTTGTGTGTTATAGTTACTAATATTTGTACTTGACTGCAATGCATTTTGTACACATTACTTGGCTAGAGAAGTGCATTGCAAAATTCAGAGAAGTGCAAATTTCAAAGGATGGCTGCATATTGTTTCAGAAAGTGCAAATTTGGGAGGTTCGTGTTTAAATGTGAACAGCATACAAATGCCTATCGCCATTTCCCCCCATATTTAGCCTTGACTGCTCTTTCCCCTCCTCTTCGGTCCCCCGCACATCTTGATAAATTTGCAAAAGTGTTCAGGGGTGGTGGTGAATGAGAGACTGTGGAAGCTGAGGGGATTGGTACCCAGTCACTAGGAACCAATGCAAAATTCTGAAATGTTTCACCTTTCATGAAAAAATTCCAGATTAAAGATGGCAACCCTAGACTACACTTGCAGCATCACTTGTTAAAGTCTCTTGAGCAGCCAGTCTACCGTCTTTTTGCATGAGATTTGAGAAGATTGCTCTGACTCAATTGACAGTACTCAGCTAAAAGGCCATTCATTTTGCTTACAGCATCTCCTTATACCCCAGTCCCTGTAAACATCCCAGATATGATGCCTTTACTTTATATAAGAAATGAAAGTCCAAACTGCTGTTGGGTTCATAGTTCTTATTCCTACAGGCCTCCAGAGATAATTCTGTTTTAAGCTGTTGTAAGTCAACAAGCTTCTGGAAGAGATATTGCTGAAGTCACTTAAGAAATACTGGCGCTTGCTCAGCCTAAGCGACAAGGAGAAAGGTTGATAAAAGTGATTCAGATAGTCCAGGGAATGAATGTTATAACTGAGTACAGTTCCAGTGCACTGTGTTATATTAAAATGTGACTTTGATCCATAAAGAGAGAATCATAGCTCTCCTGGTATATAGCTTTACAGGAACACCAAGACCGAATTGTTGGGTTTACAGCTTAAACAATGCAGAAAATTTCATTTCAAGTAACCCAGGGCAAAGATCGCAGTCTGGAACATGTTCATATTTGTCACTTCTTCTTCTTACTCCTGTTCTTAAAATTAAAAGCATTGTTTTATGGTTTGAACCATTCACCAGGTACTTGTTTAAATTCCTTGTGTGTCCCTTTCTGAGGGCAAAAGCAAACACAAAGAAAGAAAGAAAAAGAACAATACTTCAATGCTACCAACAGAAAATAGAGTAGTAATGTAGGGAGCGATGCTAAGTATGGGAAGCTTGCATAATTTACACTAGTGTAAGTACTCCAGATCCAAACTCTGTTTGGGAGTGGCACTACTGCTGCTGGAGCCAGCCTAAGCATGTGAGAGGTTACTTTGGCTATTGTGTGCTACTGTAAAAAGGAAATTAATAACAAACCATTTAAATCACAGGGCTTTCTGTAATTTTACTGCTAAAACAGCACTTCATTTTTATTAAATTGCAACTTACTTTACATTTCCTTTGATAAGCTGGAAGGAGTGGACAGGAATCTAGTGCTTGTGATTTGAGGACCCGTCCCCCGCTTGGGAATAATAAAGACACGTGGACACAGTATATTAGGTTAATGGGCTAGAAAAGGCCACAACGTTTATTGATTACAGCATGTGAGAAGGTATTGGAAATCAGCAGCACAATGGCGGAGATAGCTGGCACGGCCCCATTTGAGCGGCTAGACCATGCCCCCGCGGTGTCACCTGATTGGGTGCCCAACTGGGAGGCGTGGCGCACCAGTGATGATGTCAGGGCAGGGGGCAGAACGCCCCTTGCGTGATGCGGGAATCGGCTCCCACTCACAATCCCTCCCCTCCAGAAGGAGGAGAGGCTTTCTTCTCATGAGTGTTTTCTGTAAAATGCACATGGATGCATTACTGTCACACCGTTATTTTCCGTTCAGACATCCCTGAGGGATTAACTAGCTACTGTTGGGAGATAAAATCCTGGACCTTAGTCTGATCCACTGATGTCATGGGCCAGGAGTCAGCTTCGCCTGCTGAGCAGCAGCCTGAAGGGGAGAAGGCAGAGAGGGTGGAATGACTCCAACTGCAGCTGATTAGTCTTCAAGGACAAAGGAAAAGGCGCTGATGAGAACCAGCTGGCTTCAGCCTTCTTAAGCAGAGCTTCCAGCAGCAGTCAGATGTTGGAAACAATGCTTGCAGTTCCTTGCCACTTCCTGCTTGTCTTGACCCCATGATCATCAGATTCCCTAATTCCTGGACCACCTGACAACAAAGATTGCTATTCTCCCTATGGACCTGACATAGGATGCTGACTCTGTCTTTAGGCAAGTACACCTCCGGAGACTCTTCTAGTCTGGTCTTCCACTCCACTGAGCTCTGCACATTGTTGCTCAGCAACAAGACTACGACACATTCTCCTTTTCACAAAGACACATTACATGTTTGACCTTTAAGCCAATGCCTTATTCAGGTGACATTTGCCAAACAGTTGACTGTCATAGAAAACAGCAGTTCCCATATGAATTTCTTCCCTCCCCTAGTGATATCTGCATCATTATATCATGATGTCCTGGGTTTTCCTGATTCTGCTAGTGCCAGGCTCCAGAACCATTGGCCCTCCGCATGTTGCTTGACTACAACTTCCATTATCACTGGCAATTGGCCATGCAGGCTAGGGCTGATGGGAATTAGAGTCCAACAACTTCTGGAGGGCCACAGTTTGCCCAAGTCTTCGGCTCATGGAATCCCTATGATGTGGAGTGGGGGACATAGACAATTTAATGATGCCAGCAGATTAAATAAGTTGCAATTACAGAAGGACATATACGTCTACTTACTTTTTATGAGGTGGGTGGGTAAGCAGACTAGTTTCTAACTATTTAATGAGAAGAATGGTGTGATACATTTTGCCTTGTATCTCAGGATCTAATAATTATGGTTCATCTGGGATGTGTGTCAACTCTCCTCTTGCACCCTGTGGATGCCCAGAGCAGTGTTTTTCCAACTTGGGTCTCCAGCTGTTTTTGGACTACAACTCTCATTATATAGCTAGCAGGACCAGTGGTCAGGGATGATGGGAAATGTAGTCTAAACAGCTGGAGATCCAAGTTGAGGAAACACTTGTCTCAGGCCTCCTGTTACTTATGGCAGCCCCATCTTTCATGTCCTGCTTCATCTTGGCCTCTGTAGGACTTCTTACTTGGAACATACATCTAGCCAAATATAATGTGATTTCCTTTCAGATATCCTTTGAGTTGTAGAAATAAACAAGCAAGTGGCAGGTCAAACATTTATGATCATGCTACACCTCAGAGAAAGCCCCTTTTGTAGCTCTGTACATTTTCTTGATGAAAAGCTTATAAAAATTGTGCATTTTCCCCGAAGATATCATAAAAGATGTATAAGCTACAGCTTTGCCTTCAGCATTATTCTGGACCACACCCCAGGGCAAACTATGCATATGCTTGTCTGGCATATTCTAAAATGGATCCTGCCTACTCTCCTTGACAGCCCTTCTCCTCGTCCCCCCTACACTAGCTTTCTTTGGGTATGGAGAAGTTCAGGTTCTCTTGCCAGCATAAGCTCCTCATTTTGTATGCTTATCCTATAACAGGCTCTCAGGGAAATGCTCAACCATCATCCAATTCCAGGCAAATTCAAGGGCTTATTTGGTTGATTGATTACATTCATGTGTTGCTTTTCTTCTTGAAGACATCAAGGCAGCATAAAGCTAGATCCACAATGCAGTTCAGTGAGCTGGATCCAGAATGTCCCTTATGCAGGGGGTCCCACAGGTGGAAGGACCAAGAGATGAAAATCACCTGTCCCACACACCCCAAAAACTTTTGCAGAGTGTCCTCAAACCCCATAGATAATCTTCATAGGGGCCTACAAGAGGAAGGAACAGTTGACATAAATCATCTCTGCTCTTTCGTTTCTTCCAATGGGAGCATCACATGAGTGGAGTTCCTTTAATTTCAACCCATAAGTACTTCAAACTGAAACACAACTACATGTGTAGCTGACCAAATGAATTTGCCTAAAAGGATATGTCAAGGCGAATCTAGGGATTTTGTTCAGGCAAAACATCTGAGAAATATCAGAGGGCACCCAAAGAGATTCATAAGTCTGGCAAAATCTCCCAGGAGAAGTCTATACATGCTTAAATTGAACCTATGGAACAGGATCATTGTGGAAGTGCCTGCTTTGAGTTGGAGCAGAATGATGTTATTCTACCTAATGAGTTTAGCTCACCTAAATTCAGCAGTGGACCTTGGAAACCAGAATCGCTTCCACAAATCACTCTGATTCTGTGAGAGTAAAATAATGAGAACATGTTTCACTGTATCTGACATCTTCAGGATGTGAAGAGGATCGAGGGCAGCTTTTGTACTGCACTGCAAACCCCACCTGAACCTCAGTGAAGCTTAGATTGAGCAATAGTAATGCAATCTTTCTAGTCTTCTATTTCTGAATCGCAGAGGTTTTGGGCAGGGAGGCAAAGCAACCTCTCAATGTATGTGTTGAGCTGTTTGTGTAAAACGATAAACGTCTAAATGTAATATGTAGATGGGATCTCTTTTCTGCACCACGAGGTGAATGAGACACCATTCTTGTACAAGAATTACTCATTTTGCTTGCTACCCATTTCTTGGTTATTAGTCTCTGCTAGACAACAAACCTCTCCTTCACTGGGGGGTTTTAAATAGAGGTTGGATGGCTGTCTGCCACAGATGTTTTAGTTGATATTCCTGTATTACAGAGAGTTGGATGAGATGACCCTCAGGGTCCCTTCCAACTCTGCAATTCAATGATTCTATGAAATGCTTAAGTTGCCATGGAATTAAGCCGAAAACAGAAATTGGATGAGTATGTAGAGATTTCTGTTCAGGACAAATACCAGAGGGATAAAATGAGGTTGTGTAACCCATGTGGGTGGCGCTGTGGTCTAAACCACTGAGCCTCTTGGGCTTGCTGATCAAAAGGTTGGTGGTTCGAATCCCTGTGACGGGGTGAGCTCTTATTGCTTGGTCCCAGCTCCTGCCAACCTAGCAGTTCGAAACCACGCCCAAAAGTGCAAGTAGATAAATAGGTACCATTCCGGCAGGAAGGTAAACAGTGTTTCTGTGCGCTGCTCTGGTTTTGCCAGAAGCGGCTTAGTCATGCTGGCCACATAACCCAGAAACACTGTCTGCGGACAGACGTCAGCTCCCTCAGTCTGTAAAGCGAGATGAGCGCCACAATCCCAGAGTCATCTACAACTGGACTTAACTGTCAGGGTTCCTTTACCTTTACATTTTAACCCTAGCAGTATTTTTTCAGGCATCTGCAGAAGTTCCTAATTCATAGGAACATAGGAAGCTACCTTATAGTGAGTTAGACAATTAGTTCATCTAGTTCAGTATTGTCAGCAACGGTTGGTAGTGACTTCCCAGGATTTCAGATGAAGGACATTCCCAGCCCTACCTTCCCGGACAATAATTTCCATCACACAATCTCATGCCAGCAGAAAGCATGGGGTTTTTTTGTCAATGGAACCTTTGGCTTCATTAATTGTTTGCAATATAATTAATTGCTATCATTATGTCAATAATTGTTTGAGGGCAACCCTTTGCTGCTCAACTGGGAACAGCTGATATATGATCACCCACCCGTTGAGTCAAGAGCTTCCCTTTGTGTGTGTGGATCAGAAGAGCTACAAACAGAGCATGAAAGGCTATGAGTGCACAGTGAATCAAAAGAGAACTCTATCATTTCCGTCACCCTTCCTCCTCCCCTTTTATTAGTGTATGTTCTCTTAGCCACTGCAGCAACCCAGATATGAAATTATGAGCTCTTGTGGTTGACAGGATGGTCTCCCATGATTGTAGTGGAGGAGTTACAACATTTTGCTCTGCTTTAGTTTATTTCCCTTTGTATTATATATAATATTTTTTATATAAAATATAGATTTCCCTACCTTGTCTCCCCACAGCATTCAAGGCAGGTCCCAAATCTGTAGAGCAAAACATAAAATACTCAAGGTACAATGCTAAATAATGCCAGTTGCTCACTTGAGCTCCTGTATAGTGTACATTTATTGTACATTTTTGTATCCACCTATATTAATGTTGTTCACTGCTTCAGGAGTCTTTGGGCTAAAAAGCAGAATATAAATAAACCATACTATAAACAGGTCTCCTCAACAGCAGTTTTAAAAGGTAGTCTGTCAAACTGAACATGGGAAAACATTTACACTTGTAATATAGGTGGTGCTGTGGTCTAAACCACTGAGCTTGCCAATCGGAAGGTTGGCGGTTTGAATCTCCACAACGGGGTCAGCTCCCGTTGTTCGGTCCCAGCTCTTACCCACCTAGCAATTTGTAAGCACATCAAAGTGCAAGTAGATAAACAGGTACCACTCCGGCAGGAAGGTAAACAGTGTTTCCATGCGCTGCTCTGGTGTTGTTGTTTCGTTGTGCCAGAAGCACATGACCCAGAAAAACTGTAGACAGACGTCGGCTCCCTCGGCCAGTAAAGCGAGATGAGCGCCACAACCCCAGAGTCATTCACAACCGGACTTAACTGTTGGGGGTCCTTTAAAGGTAAAGGGACCCCTGACCATTAGTTCCAGTCATGGACGACTCTGGGGTTGTGGCGCTCATCTTGTTTTGTTGGCCAAGGGAGCCAGCGTACAGCTTCCAGGTCATGTGGCCAGCATGAATAAGCCGCTTCTGGCAAACCAGAGCAGCGCACGGAAACACCATTTACCTTCCCGCCGGAGCGGTACCTATTTATCTACTTGCACTTTGATGTGCTTTCAAACTGCTAGGTTGGCAGGAGCAGGGCCGAACAATGGGAGCTCACCCCGTCGCAGGGATTCAAACCGCTGACCTTCTGATCGGCAAGCCCCAGGCTCTGTGGTTTAACCCACAGCACCACCCATGTCCAGGGGTCCTTTACATTTACCTTTTTATGCACCAAAGACAGCAAAATGCCCTGTACCACTTTCAAGACTGACACATATAGTGACATGTGACACAAGGTACTAAAGTGTTGTGGCTCACCACCTTTGGAGCGGTGTCTGCTAAAGTTTAGTCTTCTTGGAATAGACATAGCAAGCAGAGGAGAAGTAAACAGACAAGGAGCTTACAGGGATAGATTCATACCTCGTAAGGATTGGGGCTTATTAGCATTCTCAATGAATATAAACGTAAAATGCAGGTCCAAACTAATCATATTTCACCTAGAAATCATTTATGTTAAATAGGAAGAAGCATGAAAAAGCAACAACAGAAATATTGCAAATGCAGTGATGATAATGAAAAAGACGATAAAAAAGCAACACTGCAGCAGTCTTAGCAGAGTAGATATAAATGCATTTTTAATTCCCAAAATGTTTGAACGTCGGTATTCCTTTCTCAAGGGAAAAATGCTTTGCAAAACCTAAAAGCAAAGTAGAAGGTTTTGCTTTTTTCAGTTGGGGACCATATTTCCCCCTTGAGGAAAAAAACAACTGGCATTTGAAATGCTTTCGGAATTAAAGATACATTTTTGTTTCTTTCTCGTTTGGCTTCTGTTTGTGTGTGGCCCACCCCCCTGCTGCCTCCAAGGACTTGATGTAACCCCATGGGATACTGCCAGAATAGGTTCTCGGGGACAGTGATTCACCATTCCGCAAAAGCCTATCTGCAGCCTGCTGTTCCCGCTTGCTCTCTCATTTTTAGGTGATAGCATTGATTGGATCAACTGCAAACACAATTCTCTACCTATGAAAATACAGAGCAGTTCTTGCACTTAATTTCAGGCTCAAATAGGCAAATACACTCCAGTGACTGCTGGTGTTTGTTTTTGTTAACACCAGCCCAAATAAAATTTCTATCATTGCATTGTAACAGTTAGACAAGTGCACACACAAACACAGTTCTTTTGCAAACATTTCCGCATGTTACACCAGCAGTGGAATCAATGTATCCAGCAAATGTGTGCACGCGTTGCATTGCTAAGTAATACATGCAGTGTCCACAAAGGAACTGGAAAAAAAGTTCAGTTTTTGAATGAAGAAAGCCAGCCAGTCAGTCAGTCAACAGGATCATTACTTTAAGGGGCTTATGTCTATTAAATAGCCCATTGCGGGCATCACTTTTTATAATCCTTTAAATCATGTTTGAGGCTAGCAACTTTCCCCTAGAGGCCTCGATAAATAGGTTTCTATAGTGTTCTCATTCAGGCAAGATATATAATCCCCAGCTATAGATTTACAGAGGCTACATTTTATTAGCAATCAGAGAACACCAGGGAACAGTGTGGGGTGTGTGTGTGTGTGCATATATATTTCTGCTGATACAGTTATCTTCCAGAAAATTCAAATGCTCTTCCAATAAATGGTACAGAACAGTCTGTACAAAATGCTAACTTGAAAATGTAATGGTGGCATAAAGTTGTACCCTGCTCTTTCTTCCGATATCTTCATCCCCGGTCCCTAGCCTCATCATATGCTCATCTCACTGATGGTATCATTCTGGAAAATCTGTAACGTGGAAAATTTGGACTATTGTGCAGGTAAAAACCCACTGTGGTGGAAGTGGCTTCAGTAGGAAACATCATCTGCCATATCACTTAACTGGATCATGTAGCCAAAGAACAGAAAAATAAAGCGGCCGAGTTTTAATTTGGAATCCTTTCAAGTACCCTCCCACACAACTACAATCAAACAAGGAAAGGGAGGGTTCATCAATACTGTCTTTGGGAGGTGGAAATAGTAATTGACAATCTTACATAAAGCAAAAAGAATACTTTTACTTCATCCATGGAAACCGAGATCACACAAACTGCCAAGCTCATACCGAAATCCTTAAAATCAATGGGTGAACATGCTCCCATAGAAGCCAACTCCTAGGAGCCAAGGTCCCTTTACCCTCACAATAAAGTATTTGTAGGGCCTGCCCCCCAAGTTGACGGGCATTGTCATTCAAATGGTGTGTGAGCAACGCATCTTGTGATGGATTATGCTGGGTGGGGCTTACCTGCCCCCTAATGTTTTATTCAATTTACCTGCCCCCCACCATTTATTTTATACTTGCAGTAGCCCTGCAGGATATACATTTTCCAAATAAGTAAATAAAATAGTGGATCCAGGGCTTAGATGAGATTCGAACTTGTTGACAAATCAGTCTGGTTTTGGTCTGTATGACTTTCACATGTGTTTACCCATAAGTCCATACTGTCCTGTTTTACATTAAATGCCTTTTTGGGAAAACCTGTGCAAAGCATTGAACTTAAATATTGTTTAATTACATGTTTTATGACTGAAAACCTGCTGGACTAGTCTGGTCTGGAACATCCTTTTATTATGCAAACTACAGGTGATATGTAGAATTAAATAGTTAGCCTATGGGAACTAAATAGCCAACTGAAGATCAGTTTAGTTCATATCAGAATCTGCTAAGATCAAATTTCTCAAGCATTGTTACTTTCTAGCTCATTCTTATAACCACGATGTAAGTACTGTTATGTAGAACACAACTGAATATTTGTGTTTGAACAGCTTGGATCATACAGAAGTAAATATCCCATAGTCACACCATGGTTGTGGCTTTAAAACTGTGACTTTGCTCTGATGTTGGTCTGTGGTATAAAGGTATAAAGGTAAAGGGACCCCTGACCATTAGGTCCAGTCACAGACGACTCTGGGGTTGCGGCGCTCATCTCGCTTTACTGGCCAAGGGAGCTTCCGGGTCATGTGGCCAGCATGACTAAGCTGCTTCTGGCAAACCAGAGCAGCGTACGGAAATGCTGTTTACCTTCCCACTGGAGCAGTACCTATTTATCTACTTGCACTTTGACGTGCTTTCGAACTGCTAGGTTGGCAGGAGCAGGGACCGAGCAAAGGGAGCTCACCCCGTCATGGGGATTTGAACCGCTGACCTTCTGATCGGCAAGCCCTAGGCTCAGTGGTTTACACCACAGTGCCACCCGTGTCCCAGTCTATGGCATATTCAGGTGCTTTTTCTTCATACTGCCTTTGAGGACCCATATCCCTCCCATAGTATGTAGGCTGCCTCACAGCACTTACCAACTTGGTAGAATTCAGACATGCATGGTGATATAATGTTTTAAGAACTTCACCATTTGACATATATATCTAACAGCAGCAAAAAGGATTATTAGAAACTTTGTTCTAAGATCATGTTAAAGTTGCAGAGTTCATTTCTGGCTCCTTACTTTGTTTCAGAAACTCCTAACTTTCCTCTTTCACAGCTAATTAAAAGACTGTCAGAAATCTCCTGTTGTTTCCAGTAAGCCTGGAATTAAGTGTAATTCCAAAGTGCAATTAAAAGCATGGTTGGTTTTAATATATATACATATTGCAGATCTTCAGTTCTCTATTAGTAGCGCAGCGCAAATCGGCTTGGTTTGGTGAGGCTGTCACAATTTGTGGACAAAACAATCTTTTCTGCAGATATTGCTTTGTTCCTTATAGACTATTACATTTAAGCTTGGAAATGTTCAACTTTGTAATCAGAAGTTAGCTTGTGACTGCTTAATAATCAAGAATTGAAATAGGGCTGTATTCATTAGAAAGTCATTTATAGGAATAGCAAGGCTATCCACTGTGATAATAGAATGGATTAAATAAAACTGAGGGTATTGAAAAGGATATGAAACATCCACAATAGAGAGGACATGCAGATCTAAGCAGGAATTAGCATTATTCAGAAGGTTTCTCTGGGGGGTAGGTTATTGCATAACTATTTGCAGTAGAATTCTTGTAACCTTACCCAGCATCCTACGACATTAACCAGTGTCGGGTATACTTATACATTAAGATGGGGGTTTGGAATCCATGGCCCTATAGATATTATTAGACAAAAAAAATATATTCTCCTCTTTGGGAGGAGAAAAGACTAAGGAGCAAATCCTATCCAAATCCAGAGTGGAGTCCCTAAGACAGTTGGATTGTGCCTTGTACGCCTCCTTCCAGCAACTCCTGCACCCAAGCTGGTGCCAAACATATTATTTTGCTTTCCTTTGAACAATATCAGTTAGGCTGGGAGGACAGTCTTGTCATCTGGAAAGCCCAGGACCTCCATACACACTGTTCTGGCTTGCACCCCAAGGAGATCACTTTGATGCTGCTAATACAGAAAAAAAACAACAATGCAGAAGGAACAGTTATGAGTTACTGGTCTCTACAGCCACAGCAGGCACTGTGATTCTCCTGCAGTTTGACATTACCCCTGGAGGTGCACTCCATTGTCTCTTAAGACAGACAGATGCCAACAAGAACAAATCCCACCATCTCTGGCGCTTAGCCACACTTGCTGGGACCAATGCATACTAAGAATCTTAGTGCTACCATTGATGGGTACTACAAGTTCCTGAAATGTTTAAACCAAACTACTTCCTCCTCCTTTCACATTGGATTCTGGTATCTTGGTCTTGTTGCCCTTGTGTTCCCATAGGGTTGATTGATTTATTTTACTGGCTTTTCTTCTCTTTGTTAAAGGAATGTTCTTCCATTCTTGGGGGATTATTTGCTTTCTTTTATTACTGTTTACAGAAGAGATCTTCCTTGTAGGATCTTTTCAAATATGTGCACTGTGGTTTCCTTCTAGTTCAAAGTGGTCTTCATGAGGCATGGAGGCTCCATCTTCCAAACCATTACTCATACAAATAGCCCTACAAAGTACAGGCCACCGACTGATATCACTCAGGAACGGGAAAGCAAATGTGCATTAAGTCTATCTGTGTTTGCGGAAGAAATACAGTAACTGATCAAAGTTAACTGAACGTATAGCTCTTACTTTTTATAGAAGATTATTTTATCATTCTGTATCAGGAACAATGTCTCTGTGTTCATTTCATTGGTGAACCTGTCTGCCCATCCTTCTCCCCCAGAACTGCTTCACCAGTGCAGTCAAAAGCGCCATAAGAAAGCTGAGGCAGATGGCAAGTAATCTGCTATGTTGGAGGGAAGTGTGACCTTCCACATGGAGGAGCAGCAATGTAGTGAAGGCAGAATTCAGGTCTTGGACTTTTATCAGAGCAGCAGTGGTGAAATGGAAAAGAAGTGCAATTCTTTCAAGAGGAATACCAAAATTTCATGAAAATTGCTCACTACCTATGCTCCCCAAACAAAGTAATGCTTTTCCTCCTAAGTAAAAGTGTAGCTTTGATTTATAAATAGATTTAGTCTTGTTCGAAACCTGATAATGTTTACCCATATCCATTCTTCCCCAACCTTGTGATATCGAGCTCCCAAATGGGATTGTATCTCAAAATGCTGGAAAAAATAGGATTTTGTTGTCAAAACAGTCCAAGATATACAATGATTGTTTAAATGCCTTCTTCGGGGCATTTGTATACTTGCTCAAAAAAAACCAGCCTGCAGAGATCAAAGTTAGATATATCTCCCTTTCACATTAACTGGTTTGATTCATAAATATACAGTATTTTTCCGTGTATAAAACGCCCCCCCCCCCCCGTATAAGACACCCCGTACTTTTGGAGATCCCAAATTTTGAAAATGGGCACATGCACTATCCAATTATAAGATGCCCCCAAATTTTTAACCTTATTTTAAAGTAAAACAAAAACAAAAACACTAGTCTTATACACGGGAAAGTATGGTATTTAGTCTTGTTTGAATCATGCTCAGTCTCCCCCAAACTTCTGTGTTGAAGTTGTTCCACAACAGCTCTCATAATGCCTGCCATTGACCAGGCTGGCTGTGGCTAATGGGAATGATAGTCCAAAACATATGGAGAATTCAAGCCTGAGGCAGGCAGCCTTACACTGTAAGAAGTTTTTAAAGATAATACACCAGGGTGAATCTAGTTTATATCATCCCTACCTTGCTGGCTATGCACTTCGGTTCGAGTCTGTCTCTGTCTCTGTGTGTTTCTAGAACAAGCTGTTTTTCCCGTATCATCCAGTGTTCTTCTATTGTCATCTGACAATAGAATATAAATACTAGAATAAGGCTCAGTAAGGATTTTTGGACTCTGAAAACACTCCATGTCTCTATTAATTCCTACAACATTGTATTTGTTGAGAGAAATCCTTTGGTTTAAATTTGTTTTGAAAGATTATAAATGAATTGGACTCTACTGTCAAGCAGCATCCACAAAAGCTTTGAATTGCACTTATGTAAGCTGTGCTTCATGAGGAGTTCATTTGTGGTGTGTGCTGAAAATTCCTCCTACATGTTTTCTTTCTTTCTTAACCATTCTCCATCAGTTAAGAAGGAAATGAATTGCATTTATCAAAGGTAGGAGGAAAGTTAAGTCAAATTCTCATGGGTGGGATGCATAATTTTTATTGTACTTACCTTGCCTTTAAGGTGGATGAGGGCTGTTTATCCTTTCATCCATTCTACAAATCATTTCTTCCATGATTTATGGCTTCTCAACTGCCCATGCACTAGGGGGGAAAAAACACACCATAAGGCAGTGGTGGCCCATGTGATGTAGTCCAAAGCATCTAGAAGACAATTCCCATCACACCTGACCAGTATGGCTGAGATTCAGGGATGATGGGAGTGTTATCCCATCACCAGCAGTGAAGTAAGATTCAATTGCCAAGCCAGTTGTGGAATAGACGTCAGGAGTGTGTGCAGGAGCCAGGCCCTGTGACTGGTAGGGCCTCACAGGACTGGGGCCTTCCTGTGTTTGACCTGGAAGCCGCACAGATGAGGCTTGACAGAAGACTCGTAGCTCCTGGTGGCAAGGGCCAGGAGGGGTATATAAGACCAGCAGTTCCCTCTGGTTCTTTGCCACAGCAACACGCTACCCACCTAGCTGTGCTTCAGCTTCCTGAATCCTGGTTTCCTGACCCTCGGACTCTTGGCTTCCTGACTCCTGGTTTCCTGACCCTCGGACTCTTGGCTTCCTGACTCCTGGTTTCCTGACCCTCGGACTCTTGGCTTCCTGACTCCTGGTTTCCTGGTTCGTGGACTCTTGGCTTCTTGAACCCTGGACTGCTGACCCTAGACTGCTGATTCCTGTTTCCCGACCTCTACCCTGGTCCCGACGTACCAAGCCGGGACTCTGACTGTCTGTAACCTGGTCCGTGACAATAGAGTAGTGCCATCATGTCCTTTGCAGCAGCCTGACCTGGCTCTCATGCTGTCATATTAAAGCTAGGAGATGTGCAGATGCCAGACCTTCTTGGCTTAGCATGAAAATATAGAGTCAGTTGAGATTGCCTCTGAAAGCCAGAACAGCTCACTACAAACTCTGCTGCTGCCCTGGCATTCCCAGTGCAGAAAGTGGGAAGGATCACTGCAGAATACAGAGCAGGTTGCTAAAGCAGGTGCTAGGACTTGGTGCCTTCCAACTTTTGGGACAAAACATCTCAATAGCTCCAGCCAGCATAGTGGAAACTAACATAGGGTAGGGGATCAGGCTGCCACAGCACATATCTGAGGGAGAAGCACCTCATCTCAGCAACATTGTCTTCTGCCGTTCCTGACAAATGGTGACCCCCCCCCCCCGGTCATTTGAAAGAAATATACTTTCACATACAATTTATAACCAAACTATAACCTGGAAATTAAAACAAGGATGACATAGGGATGGGTTAATCAGTTGGTTTTGGTTTCTCATTTTTCAAACCTACATTTTTCCATCAGTTTGCAGAAGAGGTCCTCATGAAAATTCACCAGCATTTTAGTGCAAATTAATCCCAATATTCACACTTTTATGCAATTTTGCCTAACACACACATTTTTATAACTCACATTTTCTCCAATGTTCTGGTTCTTTTTGTAATATAATGCATTGTGTACATTATTTTCACTAATATATACATTGCTATGGAAACTTACCTTAGTATTTGCGTTTTTGTACACACTGCGTGGCTGGAGAACTGCATTAAAAATTCAGAGAAGTGTGGATTTTGAAGGACAGCTGTGTTTCAGTTAATGTATTCTCTCATGCGGGTTTGGGTTTAAATGAAAACTGAATCAAAAGTCTTGCCCATCCCTAGCTGGAACCCAAAATATGTTTGCTTGAATGTTTACTCCATAGAAGCAAACAAATGTGTGTGTGTGTGTGTGTGTGTGTGTGTGTGTGTTACAATATATTTCAGAGGAAATGTTTAGGATGGGAATATCAGTGTGAAATACACCATTATTTCTTTTGCAAGACTATTAACATGTGGAACTAAGCCCCACATTATCACACTGTCCTTCCTGTGGCTCTCCCAGCCTTTTCCCCCAACCTGGTCCTGTCAATGGGAACAGAATATTAGCATGGTTTGGTTATGGAGTGAAGTGGCTGCAGGCAGGGCGAGTGGGGGGTAAGCAAAACAAGAGATATGTGATCGTTGCAAGAAAACTTATTTGCAATTTGGGGGCAGCAAACCGTCATTCTGTAGCTCATCCCTCGTGCCACATCAAATAGATGTTCTGCAAGACCTTAAAAGTTTTTCTTTTCTTTTCTGCTACAGCTTGATGATTTATTATGTTGTTTATTTGTTCATTTCTTTTGTTTTTCCTTTCCAAGGATGGCCTTTAGAAACCTGTGGGGAATGTCATAGAACAACTGGAGAATAATAATAATAAAAAGGATTCTCTTCCATCAAGGCTGTGCTGCGTGGCACTTGACAAAAAGCCTGTTAGTTTTGCTTCCTATTTGTCTGCTCAGAAAGTTTAGCAATAAAGCAAACATATTAAAACTCAACTGAATCCACAGCTGGTTAGTATATATATGTTGAGGAAAGGGCCATCTTTCCATAAAAGTGTGCTGTTTTGCAACTCGGGAATCCTGGCAAAATTTATTGCATCTGTTACACACCAGTAGAAGGATAATGATGCAGTTATTCTGTTCCTTCTCAGCAGTTTAATAGGAAAGCATCTGTTCTTAATACAATATTATTTGATAATATTTACACTTTGGGCAACATACAGGTAAGTATGGTGGGTACATATGGTTGTTGTATGCATTACATAACTTTCAGGTAGGGAAAGATCTGTCGATATTGGTCCTCCCAGTTTCTCTCTTCTCCAAGTTGAAATTCAGTCCTGCGCATTCCTCCCCCCCATAAATTTGCATTAAAAAACAGCAACCATACAAATTCATCAGCATTTAAGGGCAAATTCATTCTAATTAAATACATTTTATATGCAGTTCTAACTAATGCACATTTTGGCAAGCAATTTCCTCAAATATATACGTTGTTTTCAGCAATATTCATTCTTATGCACACTTTCCTGTGATATGTCTATTTTTGTAAACATTGGTTAAACTACATAGCAAAATTCCGATATGTGTGGATTTCAAAAGATAGCTGCATTTTGATTTGATTTAGAAAGTGTAAATTTGAATAGGCTTCATAGGAGACCTGAATCAAATTTCTCCCCACAGCCCTGCTTGCAGATAATTTATTTCTAAATCTTCATATCCTTCAAGAGATGTCACTTCAGCTCCTTCATCCAATCTTGACTTTGCCACCTGCAAAATGCTTGAATTCCTGAAGGACATCCTTTCCAAACGCAGTCTTTATTGACACTTCTGATATCAAACTGAACTGGTTTCCAATTCTGCTTTATGATGCAGGATATACAGAGCTTTCACCTTAGAGATTCCAAGGCCTAAAGCAAAGTCAAACATTGTCCACAGACAAATATGGCCAAAGACAGCTTTCTATTTATGTCCCAAATTTATCCAGGATTGAGGAACTTGTGGGGTAAATTTCAACGTGGCCCTCCAAGTCTCTTTAACTCAGGCTTCCTCAACCTCGGCCTCCAGGTGTTTTTGGCCTACAACTCCCATGACCCCTAGCTAGCAGGACAAGTGGTCAGGGATGATGGGAACTGTAGTCTCAAAACATCTGGAGGGCTGAGGTTGAGGAAGCCTGCTTTAACTGGATCTTCAGAAGTTCTCCAGGCCACATGCCTCACTTGCTGATCTTAATATCTAAAATGTTTTTGCCTGGCTGCAATGAGTCATTGAGACCTGGTAATACCGCTTGCTTCTCTGGCATATGTAGAATGTGTGTAGAACATACCCTTCTCTGCAAAAGTAAAATTTACATTTGCTTGCCCAGGCCTCCTGGTTGAAAAAGTTTCTACACCCCTTTGATCTCTTTCAGCTGTTGCATCACTTTCCCAAACTCTTGGGTCACTTCCTTGAGTCCATTCCCTTGCTTTCTCCTCCAGCTGAAAGAGCTGAAGGACCTGGACTTAAATGTCTACTTGATCATGAAGCTCCTGATGTAACCTCAGGGAAGCTTAGCCCATCTCACAGGATAGATAAGAATTCAACAGCCTTTTAATATGTAGCATCTAGTTTTACTACTGTCAGTTTTAATGTGCAATATCTTTTAGCCTTGCTGGTGTTAGGCTGATGGTTTTATATGTTCTTTGTTATTGCTTTTAGAAATTGTTAGGTGTATGTTTATGATTATATTGTATCATTTTATGGTTATTCTGTATGCCTCTCTGGGGTTCTTCTCACAGAAGAGTCAGATTCATTTATCGTTGCAGTTGTTGTTTGTTGTTATGTGCACTATTATGTGGGTTCTATTGAGAAAAAACAGAACACAAATGCAATAAATAATAATTATGAGCACATCTTAAAAGAAAGGGAGAAGGAAACATGAAATAATGTGTCCTGGGTACATATTTAAACATTTTTATTTTAATGAACTATGTCCATTGTCATTGTCTAAGATTGGATGCAAATATCAGATATGATAGTTTGATCAGGATAAAAATAGTTATTGTGCTCCAGTGAAAATCTTTGGGTTTAAAACCCCACAGGTATAGGGCTACCACAAATTTTGTGCTTGGTTAACATTCCATCTTGGCCTGTCCTGGTCTTCATAACTGGAAGTTTCTATGCTGCCCCTCATCTGAGGATCACGGGGCAGTTCACAATATAAAAACACAAAAATGCATAACATACTAACAAATATGTTCCCAATGGTTGCCTGGTTGTAAGACATAATGGACTGCAAACTGTCTTAACCTGCTTATGCTCCACTTCTGGAAATAATTCTAAAAAATATCCCAATCTCAAATTCTGGAGTGCAATGAAGGACAGTAATGCCAGCTCAAGATATTTTGCTATCTAACGTGAAAAGGTAAATAGTACCTCCCACCCACTCACACACCACAGTCAAGGTATTCCAGGTCAGTCAATTTATTTTGATACCTGAGGCAAAAAATGTCACAAGTGGGAGTGCGTGTAGAATACATTTTACTTAAATGACTACCAATTTGTCCGTCCTTCCATGATGCTAAACAGGTGGCAGCCTCACTCTCCCTAATGGAAGAGCTGGCCTTTCAGGCAGAGAAGAGAAGAGGGGTAATAAAGTAACAGAGCAGGGCAAAAGGCTTTCGTCTGGAGGAAAGCTAACAGCTGCTTCCAGTCCTTTTAGGGAGTTTGTTAAGTGAGCATCATAGCACCTTGGCTTTCAAAGCCTGCTGCTAAGAATCCCCAGATCTCCTCCTGTTGGTTTTGTGTCCCCAGCTCCTGGGATTCCACCTCCCCTGCTGGCGACAGAATTTGCTGCTGTACAGAGGGATCCCTTTTGTGATGCAGTTAATGGTCAGAGACGCTACAGACTCCTGCTGTGTGTGATGTTCTCAAATGGAATGGTTAAGCTTTTCATCATGTTTCTTTTCAAAATCAAATTTAAAGGCAGCCCTTCTTCTTAAACTTCTCCTTTAAATCCTGATTTGCAGCTCAGTGCTAGTCATGCCAATGAAGCTGCAATGTTGTTGCTGCAAAAAGGAAATAGCGGGGAGCACAGAGGGGGTTTATAAGAAGAGGGTGAGGGGAGTCTCTTGTATATAATCCTTTATATTTTATGCTACACCTGATGTTCTTAAAGCAGAGCTTTACTAGAGAGAGAGGAAAGAAAATAACGGCATTTTTTTTATCCTTAATCACACTACTTGCAGATAGCCATATGTAAGAAAAATGTCGTGTCAGATAAGCCTAAAACTTATTTAAAAGATTACCATCTTTACTGCTGTAGTGTATGTTAAATGCCAAGCATGGTTGAATGGCTGTTATGAGCAAGAAGTAATACTAAGCTAATGTGATAAGATAAAATAAACAGAAGCATATTTCATTTTTGCATCCAGAGAAATACACAGAACTGGCACCCATATGTACTTGTCACTAGGGTGGGGCAACTGGAGCATGTGCCTTGGATACAACTTGGCCCCAGAGATACCGCAGTGCACTCTAGGTGAGACTGCCCTTAAGACTGATTTGGAAGCTGCAGTTGTGGCAGGTGGACTGTTATGCAGCTTCCAAATCAGTCTTAAGGGCCTAGTGGGGGCATAGGCAACCTCGGCCCTCCAGATGTTTTGGGACTACCATTCCCATCATCCCTGACCACTGGTCCTGTTAGCTAGGGATCATGGGAGTTGTAGTCCCAAAACATCTGGAGGGCCGAGTTTGGGGGTGCCTGGCCTAGTGGGAACATGTAACACCAGACCTGAAAATTGTACACTGGCTGCCAAACTGCTATAGGTCAAACTCTGTTGCGGCTCTCTAACCTCTGATTAAGTATTTACCTAATTCGTTCCAGAGGTCCGTTCTGAATCTGAAACTGTTCTTAACCTGAAGCACCACTTTATTTTTATTTTTTTATTTTTTAAAATGATATTTATTAAGGGTTTGAAGGTTACAGAAAGGAAAAAGAACAATAGAAAATTAAACAAAACAAAACAATACCTTAAAATATATCAAAAAGAAAAAGAAAAAAGAAAAAAAACAATACAGTAAAACAACGAAGAAAAAATAACAAAAACATTTAAAAATACATCCAACCTTTTCGACCTCCTCACACCTCCCTTTTTTGTATTCTAGTTCAATTAGCTATTTCAGCAAGTCCTTTCCATCTTTCTCCATTTTCGTTCTAAAATTTAACTTAAGACAGTCTAACCTTAAATTTTCCACTTTGGTCCATTAACAATCTATTTTTACTTAATTCTTTATAACATTCTGCTAAAGCAGGGGTGTCAAACTCAAATTCATCGGGGGCCGCATCAGCAGTTTGGTCACCCTCAAAGGGCCGGTTGTATCAGCCTAAAATATTTGAGCAGGCTGAGACCCCCGAAGTTGATGGGCTTTTACATTTAAATGGGGTGTGTGTGGCATGTGATAAATTATGTGAGGTTCGAGCTGGTCTTTGACCAGTAATAAATTATGATGATGTTGTTGTTGATGATGATGATGATGATGATGTGAGGTGGGGCCTACCTGTCCCCCCTCAATATTTTATTCAGGCTGACACCCCTGTTATGAAAGATTACTAAAGTCTGCCCCTGTGGTGATGTATCATAACATTGTGCAGGCCCAGTCTGAGGGCACCTTTACCGGACTGCGTCTTGTGGCTGGGGCTTGTCTGTGCCTTCTCTTCCTTCTCCGCCTGTTGCTGCCTCCTCCCTGTGCCAGGCGCTGGTGAGGGGGGGGGGAGAGATGTGCCAGTTGCACCTCAGTTTCTGACGGGGGCCAATGCTGCTTGTTCCTCCCTCTGCTTTTCAACACTGCAATATATCGCTACCGTATCACAACATCACTATCACAATGTTGAAAAGTTGGTATCGTCCACTTTTAGGGGCTGAGGGGCTTACTCAGTACGGACACGGGCACTCCTAGGAATTTATTGGATTTCAAATCCCTGGATTTCAAATCCCATTGAGGGGGGGCAGGGGCCGACTTTGGTAATATGGCACCCACCCTGAGTGAGGACAAAATTTGGTGCCCCCCCATAGAATAAATAGGCATTGTTATCATTATTTTGTGCTCCCTTGGCTCAGGGCGGGTGAGGCGCCCGCACGGCCCCAAATCTGGCGCTGGTGGAGGAAGCACATTTCCACGACGGGCCGAGGTAAGCCAAGGCTGAGGGGGACGTCCACTTGCTCCGGCATGCCCGCTGCAGCCCTGCTGCCAGCAGCTGTCGGGGAAGGCGGCCGGCCGGGCTCTGGGGCTCGGTGGGGCCCGCCGGCAGAGGGCGGCGCTGCGCCTCGCCTGGGCGTGGAAGCCCTGCTTGGGACGTTGTTTCCCACGCCGCGCGTCTGCACCGTGCTCCCGCCTCCATCTCGGCTCGCTCCCTCCCGTCCTCCGCGCCTCGCCTGCCAGACTCACATCCCTGCCCGGCGGCGGCGGCGCAGCGGAGGCCGAGCATGGTGCCAGCAGCAGCTGCTGGGGCGCGCGGAGGAGCGTCCGGCCGGGCAGCTCCGCTCCGCTTGCTGCTGCTGCTCGCGCTGGGCGCTTCCTGGGCGGTGCGCCCGCCGGACCAGAGCCGCCGCCAGAGACGCGGCAGCCCATGGGATGAGCCGGGCGGCCTGCGGGGTCGCGCCGGCGGGGGACCTCCGGAGGCGGCCTCTCTGCTCACCACCTCCTTCGTGCTGAAAGGCGACGCGGCGCACAACCAGGCGATGGTGCACTGGACGGGCGAGAACAGCAGCGAGAACGGCGGCTACACGGGCCACATGACAAGGTCTGGCGGGCCGGATTTGGCCCGCGGGCCTTGTGTTTGACACCCGTGTGCTAAAGCCATATAACTTCATTCCAGCATAGAAGAACATTCATTAATTTTGCAATATTTCTGTAAATATACTTTAAATTTTTTTCCAATCTTCTTCCACCAACTCTTCTCCCTGGTCTCGGAATCTGCCAGTCATTTCCGCCAATTCCATGTAGTCCATCAGCTTCATCTGCCATTCTTCCTGGGTGGGTAGATCTTGTGTCTTCCAATGCTTTGCGATAAGTATTCTTGCTGCTGTTGTAGCATACATAAAAAAGGTTCTATCCTTCTTTGGCACCAATTGGCCGACCATACCCAGGAGAAAGGCCTCTGGTTTCTTCAGGAAGGTATATTTAAATACCTTTTTCATTTCATTATAAATCATCTCCCAGAAGTTCTTAATCCTTGGGCATGTCCACCAAAGGTGGAAGAATGTACCTTCAGTCTCATTACATTTCCAGCATTTATTGTCGGGCAAATGATAGATTTTTGCAAGCTTGACTGGTGTTATGTACCACCTGTAAATCATTTTCATTAAATTCTCTTTTAAGGCATTACATGCCGTAAACCTCATACCTGTGGTCCATAACTGTTCCCAGTCAGCCATCATAATGTTATGTCCAACATCTTGTGCCTATTTAATCATAGCAGATTTCACCGTTTCATCCTGAGTATTCCATTTCAACAGCAAGTTATACATTCTTGACAAATTCTTAACTTTGGGGTCTAACAATTCTGTTTCCAATTTTGATTTTTCCACCTGGAAACCTAATTTTTTGTCCAAATTATATGCCTCCATTATTTGATAATAATGGAGCCAGTCTCGCACTCTGTTTTTTAGTTTTTCAAAACTCTGCAGTTTTAATCTTTCTCCCTCTTGTTCCAGAATTCCCCAATACTTTGGCCATTTGGCCTCCATATTGAGTTTTTTCTGAGCCTTTGCTTCCATTGGTGACAGCCATCTTGGGGTTTTATTTTCTAACAAGTCCTTATCCAGACATTAAACAGTGCTTTTCTGACAATATGGTTTTTAAACGCTTTGTGTGCTTTAACCTTATCGTACCACAGATATGCATGCCAACCAAATACATTGTTGAAACCTTCCAAATCCAGCACATCAGTGTTTTCAAGAAGCATCCATTCTCTCAGCCAACAAAAAGCGGCTGATTCATAATAAAGTTTAAGGTCTGGCAGGGCAAATCCACCTCTTTCTTTAGCATCCATTAATATCTTAAATTTTATTCGAGGCTTCTTGCCCTGCCAGACAAATCTAGAGATATCTCTCTGCCACTTCTTGAAACAGTCCATTTTGTCCAAAATTTGCAGTGTTTGAAACAGAAACAGCATCCTTGGCAATATGTTCATTTTTATCGCAGCAATTTGGCCTAACAGTGATAACTTCAAATTTGACCATATTTCTAAGTCCTTTTTCACTTCAGACCAACATTTTTCATAGTTATCCTTAAATAGATTCACGTTCTTAGCAGACATGTTAACCCCTAAATATTTCACTTTCTTAACCAGTGTTAATCCTGTCTCCTTCTGAAACTTATCTCTCTCAAGCACAGTTAGATTTTTCTCTAAAACCTTAGTTTTCATCTTGTTCAATTTAAAGCCTGCTACCTGTCCAAAATCTTGAATCAATTCCAGTACTCTTTTAGTACTAGATTCTGGCTCCTGTAAAGTCAATACCAAGTCATCAGCAAATGCTTACATTTTGTATTGTTTAGCTCCCACTTGTATACCTTTAACCAATTGGTCCCTTCTAATCATATTTAGCAAAACCTCCAGGACCGATATAAAAAGCAATGGAGAGATTGGGCAACCTTGTCATGCTCCTTTCTCAATCTTAAATTCTTCTGTCACTACATTATTCACAATTAATTTAGCTTCTGTTCTGAATAAATTGCACCTATACCGTTCCCAAAACTTTGACCAACCCCCACCCCCCTGAAGCACCACTTTAGCTAATGGGGCCTCCTCCTGCTGCTGCGCCACCGGGGCACGATTTCTGTTCTCATCCTGAAGCAAAGTTCTTAACCCGAGGTGCTATTTCCTGGTTAGTGGAGTCTGTAACCTGAAGCCTATGTAACCTGAAGTGTATGTAACCCGAGGTACCACTGTACTTGCCTCAAACCTGAATCTAGGCATCTAGGGAGTTCTTTTATTGTACCATTTATTTCCTTTCACCAAATTAACTAACACAAAGCTTTTATTACTGGACCGTCTTACTTCTATAGACTGGCTTTTGCTCAGGTCAGTTAGATGCAAGAAACCCAACAAAGTGCCTTCCTCTGTCTTATCTTGCATGTATATTTGACGACTGACATGTGATCATTTGAAACAGTCAACCGATGATTCAGCATGAGTTGTTGTTTTAAACCGTCAGTGGTTTGTTACTCATTGCTGTAATTTTTGTAAGGATAATTTATTTTATTATTATTATTGAATTTATATACCACCCTATACCTGCAGGTCTCAGGTTAGTTCACAGGATAAAACCAAACATACACAAATACTTTCCCAGTCCCTAATCCTCAACACAACCATATATGTTTATTTTTTGTGCTTTTTATTATTATTTATATCCTGCTCTTCCCATAGGAACCCAGTGCAGTGTGAATTGCAATGCTGCCATTTGTCATGTTGTAAAGATATAATTTCAGGGATGCCTTATCCTAAGTACAGGGTTACATGGACTAGAGCTGGGATGTGCATATATGTATGAAGAATTTGTTAAATCACTGAGACCTCTTGTGTGCATCATTGCCTAGGCACATGGCCCAGAATAACATGATGAGCTAGCCTTTCCTCCTATTCACCTCTCCCCTGCTGTTGAATGATGTGCTCCTGGTGACTGGTGATCCTTATCCAGCCTCCTCCTTCTTGGGACAGAAGCACTATTAAAGCCACAGTAAGTGAATGGAATCCTGCTCACCTGTGTCTTCTAATCTGGAGGAGTGGGTTTATAGAAAATGAAGTGCTGTCCTTCCGGGTGGAAAGGTGATTCACAATTAATTAGCATCAGATTCAAAGAGGAAAAATGGAATCACCAGCTTGCCAAAGAGGTTAATTGACTGCAAGAAGCAACCAGATAATTGTGTGTACCTGTGGCCAGGAACGCTGACCATTGCATTGCATATTCTTCTATGTGACGTGTGCAATGAAGTTTAGAAAACTGCAATGAGCATAAACAAATGAACAGTATGCTGTACACTGTTGACATTTCATCCTTGCCAGTATCTCAAACATGTTCGTTCAATGTTCCCTCAGGACAGGAAGGTTGTAGCTTTTTGCCTAGTTCACAACCTTTGCTGCTTTTGTGGCCCTGGGAAACATGGGGCATTAGAAGGTGTAGGGATGCTAGCCCTGGAACAGGGATAGCTGGATCCACTGGCTCTTCAGTGGAGATCTGAGATCTACAGGAGAGTCCTGCTCCTCTTGTATGTCATCTGAAGAGAGCTCAATCTTGAAGTCTGGGCAGGGCTGAATCCCGATACTAACTCTCTACTGAACCTATCTATAGAATTTCCTCATGAAGATAGTGGCCACCAGACAACTATGGTCAGTACCACCTGACTGACACATCCAATCCAAGCTTCTGCTTCTCCACAATAGGTGGGAAGAGCATGGTGTTTCCCTTTACAGCCATTTCACTCACCCAAATCCCTAGAAAGCAGGGTTAGTGTTTGTGGACACTATAATCCAATATGTTTTCTCAGTGCATGCACACGCACAGGTTGCACAATGTGAAGACATTGGACTAGATTATCCTCATGGTCCCTTCCAATTCTATGATTTAAAAAGTGAAAAAAACAGATACCTTATATATATATTAGTTGCTGGGCAGCTCCACTTAACACTACAGTGCAAGACCAACTCTCCCATTAGGCAGAATAAAGTGGCTGTCTCAGGCAGCTGATTTGTGAAAAGGCAGCCATTTTCTGTAATTTAATCTATTATTTTTATTTTACTTTTTTTTACAGAGGTACCACTGTTTATTTTCTCTCTCTCCATATTACATCACAATATAAATAAACCAAAACCATCACCACATCCTCCCCACCCCCTATATATCTATATATCCATCAATCAAACAAACCCAATATTCTTTTGTTTCTCCCCCCGCTTCCCTCCACCCCCACTTAATTTCCTCTACATTCTGAGATTACATTTATCTTTGCATTTTACAATCTTCCCAAATCTTCTATATATTCTTATTGTCTTTCCTTACTGATTTACCTTCCCTCAGATACTTTACATTTTAATCCAGGCATATTAGCATATCTTTTTTTTTGGAGCAACATTTTACCATATATTCATCAAAACATTCCCACTCCTTTTTAAATTTTTAATTTAATCTATTATTTTGTATTGTTACATCCAGGGAAGGGAGAGGCCTTTGTGGCATTTTCTCAGGTGCTGAAATAATTTGATTAGCCTTAGGGACTATACACCTTAAGAGCATAAGAAGAGGCTGCTGGGCCAGGTCACCGGGCCATCTATTCCAGCATCCTGTTCCCACAGTGGTCAATTAGGTGCCTCTTGGAAACTCGCAAGCAGAACCTGGGTGCATCAGCACACGTTCCATTTGTGAATCACAGAAACTGGTACACAGAGGCATATTTCCTTGAGCAGTGGAAGCAGAACACAGCCATTATGACTAAAGGCCAGTGATAGGCCTATCCTTCATGAGTTTATCTAATCCTTTAATTTTTAAAGCCGTGCTAGTTGGAGGTCTGAATTCCATAGGGTTGAATTCCATAGTTTTAACTATGTTCTCTGTGAAGAAATACTTCATTTTGTCTGTCCTGAATCTTCTAACATACGGTGCCATTGAATGCCCACAAGTTACATTGCTTTGGCAACTTGGCAGGGGGAATGGGGTGCTATTAGGAATAAAGAAAGTTGCCTTATACAGAGTCAGGCCATAAGTCTATCTAGCTCAGTATTGGCCACACTGACAGGCAAAAGCTCTCTAGGGTGTCAGGTAGGTTTTCTGCCAGCCCTACCTGGAGATGCCAGAGATTAAAGCTTGGAGCTTCTGCAAGCACAGCAGATACTCTGTCACTGAGCATTGGTGTTCCTGCTCTGACAACCAAATATCCCAGGTCATCCCTGATTACAGAAATAGAGTGATTGTGGTACTACTTGCTTATCCACCCTTCAGATCTTTCAATCATGGACTCTGTGTGTGTGTGCATACATGTGCTCACACCAGCTACCCATGACCTCATGGGTGCTGCCATTATTGAGTCACTGATGAGGGAGTTGGAAGCCCTTTTCATTGTCCTGCTTTGCTTCATTACATATCAAATGGATGTGGAAAATCATTGCAGAAGACAAACTAGGGTACTTAGGATAATACCACATCAGGACTCTTTCCCCTGACCTGGTATTTTTTGTGTACAGGGATCTTTGTGTGGCAGTTAGGCATTGGTAAACTTGGTTTATTGGAGGGGAGGTCATGGTCTTCACCTGCCCCTCCTCTTTAAAGGTATTCTGTTAAAGGGATCCGGGGGTTTGGATCCTGTTCGGAGCCCGGGTATGGGCAAGGGCCATGCCACAACCCCATCGGGGACCCTGGGGGAGCTCACAGTTGATGTACATCAACAGGGTTCCCCCTACTGGTGGTTGACCCTGTGACATTAACATATATGAGAGAGTGCTGGAGGGGAAATAGTTAAATAGGTTGCACAGTCAGGACCCAGGGGGGTGGAGTCAGTGGGACTATAAAAGGAGTTCGGGGAGGGGTTGGTTGGGAGTTGTTGGTGGGTAGTTGGTTGGTTTGAGTGGGTTGGCTGGTTGGGAAAGGCAGTTGGTAATAGAGAGACAGGGCAGTGGGTTCTTGAGTATAGGGAGGTAGAAGAGATAGAGAGAGGAAAATAAGACTAAGAAAGTAAAGAGCAACAAGGTTTAGAATGCTGTAAAAGTTTGTTTGTGTCTGAAATAAAATACACTCTTCTTTATTAATTGAGAACTTGACTGACACTGAAGTGATTTTACCAGGGAGGATCTGGTTAGTGGCAGTGGATTAGTGGTGTACGGGTCAACAGTCCGTGAGACAACCAGGGGCTCTGTATGAACACCACAGACCCTTATGAGACTACGTGCATGGCAGGCAGGAGTCAGATATTGTTGGTTCAGTTCCAGTGCCTAAGCCAATACCACTCACATCTGTAACCAATAAAGTTGTGGCCTTATTTATCCCATTAACCCAAAATATTGGTGTCCATGTGGCTTGGGGCTTGGGGCCTTGCCATCCAAATCTTTGTGTGTGTGGTCATTATAAACCACAATCCCTCAACTTCAGTCCAGTAACATATGTCAGACATTAACTGTAGCTGTTGCACTTTCACCTTGAGAATAAAATCAACATTTCATCTAATGCATCTATCTCTTGAGGATAAAACTTCCAATGTATCTCATATTTGGTACTTAGTAACTAAAAAAAAAAGTGGAGTGAGGGAACTACATATAAAGAAATGTGTCCTATATAATTAAACACTAGTCACCACTGGATTGAAGTGTATCATCTATAGCTGTAGTGGGCTAAAAATATACCATTAGCTTACTCACTGGTAGGGCATTATTATGCCTTTCAATATATGTACCTGCAACTATAAATTATGTGGCATAATGATACACCTACAAGCTGTGTTAATAAATAGAGATCTACTAAGTAAAATGGCACAAGTTCAGTGCTTTAATAGTTGGGGGACTTATGAGTCAAACTGACAGGATCAAAATATAATTCTGGCAGCTTTTCTGTTCATCTTTCAGAGTGTGTATTTGGTTGCCAGACAACTAACAGGACTGGAAAAGCAACCAGTATTTGCATCTGAAAATACCAGTGAACTTCAGATTCTTCCAGGCTCAGTCTATGGGCCTTTCCTCACTTACCTTTTATATTGGTATAGTTGCTCAGTTTATTAAAAAAATATATTGTTATTCTCATGACTGTCATTCTCACATTTTCATCATAGTCATTATTCAGCTGCTGATCTGCAGCGATATACTCATAAAATTGCTTTTTCTTCTACCACAAAAAAAATGTGAAAGATCTGGGGTGAATCCTCAGTATTTCCACTTCTGTGGAATGTATTCAAGGGGTCGGGGGATTGTGGGCATTGTCCCATATTTTTAAAATTATGTTTTCTGTTAGGTCCAATATGAGATGAATAAACCATTCTTTCCTTCTCAGTTGTGCATACCAATACTGATATTGTGCAAAAATATCACCCATAACAGCAATAATTATCTGCAGATAGAATTTAATCAGAATAACCAGCATATGAGAAGTGCACCCAGCATATGCAGCTGCAGCAATGGAGCAAAATTCACTCTGCATCTTCCTGCTTTGCTATTCTTGTGTTCTAATTGAACACCTGAAGAGGGAAAGCATTTGTTTAGGATTGTGACTCCTGAAACAGAAAATCCCACAATTACCTCTCCCTTAGACTAAGAATTTGCATTCTTAAAATTAAATAATTACCAATTTGTTGTTCCCACATGACACCTAATATCAGCTGCCTGAGGCAGCTTCCTCCCTCTGTCTAATGGTAGGGCTGGCCTTACATAATCACCTGAAGCATAGATGCTTCATAATACCATTGTACGGTTCTTACTGTTTTGGAGTGAATTAAGTTTATTTGAGTGCTTCTGAGTGCCAACTGCATAGATTCAGCATTTCCTGAGAGGATTTTTTTTTTTTTAATAACAACTCAGCCTACAGTTCTGTGCATACCTGCAGAAGAAGATTTGTTCTGGGAGAGCGAAGACAAAGCTGAGTTGAACAGCATCGAGATGGATAAATCATACTCCGTATATACCCCAACATGTCTTTATTTCTCTTTCTCATCTTCCATAATTTACAGCACATTGCTGTATTGTCCCATTATTGAATTTTCAATTTGCATGATAGTTGCTTTGATATCAAATAAAAGTTGCACTAGTAATCTAAAGGAAAGCGCATTAAGGTTATTTCCAGGAGGACCAGACGGTGCAGATGGCTCATTATTGCCTTAACCCAGAATTTAATGGCAGCTTAAAGAAATATGCACAGAGAGACTCACACATGAACTCACAAATGCCTGCAGATCTGTCACAGCAGTCAGAGAGCTAGTAAAAAAAATACTGGACATTATCACATGCAGGTCTTCTAATAGCCTGCTGGTCTCACCATGTGCCTCATCACAGTGTGTATGAGATAGAAGCTGTGAGTTAATGGGGTAAAAGGCCATGCCTTTTATGTGTTTGTCAGAAAACCTACTTTGTGAGCAAAAATAAGAACATTAGATAGATCAAGGAAATACTGTGGATGATTAGGAACCTACAGCCAAAGCCTTAGCTGTTTCACTCTGATCAATGGGTTGTATTCAATGTAGTTTTAAGGTAAATGTTCTCTCATTGTTCTCCTTGTGCAATGGAATATTCTCCCCATTTCTGCCGCTGGCTTCGTCCAAATCTGTTCTAGAGAATAATAGGGGAATTCCAAACTGATCCTTCCACTAGTCCAATAATGTAGTTGAATTCCGCTCAATATGTGAAATTCAACCCCTTTCAACCCCCCCCCCCATTGCTTCCTTAGGGTTGCTAGTTCACAATTGTGTCATGACCATAGAAGCCACAACTCAAGTGACCCAATGTCCCATAAATACCTGACCCAGAGTCCCAAGCCTTCTAAAGCTCATGAGTCCTCCTTTTTTCAGCTCTCCTATCTCCATTACCAATGGAAGCTCTTCTGTTTTCCTGTTCCTTGGGTTCTCTATATTCTTGGACCTCTTTTCAGCTATCAGATTGCCCTTCATGACATGTTCATCTCAGCCAAACTGACAGTAGTTCTTTTCCTAAGAGAAGCTAGATGGCAGATACTTGGGACATGCAATCAATAATAGGTTCCTCAATGGCAATGCATGAAGCCTGGGGCTAGGAAAACATATGGCAAGCTTTAGTACCCCTATGTATCCCTGTTTCTGGCATTCTTTGGCAGGTCTAAGGACACCTCCATCTACCACAGTGTTTCCCAAACTTGGGTGTGCAGCTGTTTTTAGACTACAATTCCCATCATCCCTGACCATTGGTCTTGTTAGCTAGGGATGGTGGGAGTTGGAGACCCAAGTTTGGAAAACACTGATCCACCACATGCACTTCATAGACATCCAGCAACTTCAGATGATACTGTGGTGAAGACTCAATTACTTGTGCCTGCTTGCTGTAGCAACAGCTTCATTCTTTCAAGAGGTAATTACATGGCAGCTAAATTACATTGAAGGTTTTGTTTCTTACCAGAAAGTGACATAATAATTATTGATCAAACCATTGTCTTTGCAGCACAAATTGCTGTTAAAAATACCTATCATAGGAATGCAAGGGAGGAAATGTAATTTGCCTTCCCTAGACTCAGCAATAGACAAGGCATTGTCTGCAGTTGCCATTTATTAGACGGCTATAAAATATGTTGATTTGGTTTTATTTCCCCAAAGGAAATGAACTGCGTCTTTTTCTCTTTTCTTTTGAAGGCACCAAATACAGAATTGTGAGAGGAGCTCTTTGTATGCGTGTCTCTGGGGGTGTGGGAGGAATCCTCCTGAAAAATTTCATAAGGGTTTCCTTTTACCTATTAGCCAGCCATGAAATTACTTAGGAAATCAGAAAGCTCCAGTGTTAGAGGATTTATCATTCCACCAAGTAATCTGGGGTTGGAAAGCTCATATTTTTGCCAACAAAACCCTGATTTGTACACTGTTGATGCTCTGAAAGTGGAATACACCAAATTCTCAGGTTAGATTTACCTGGAACTGAATGTGGAGAGGGCAGCAAACCACTCAATGAGCTATAGCTATGGGCAGCCTGAGGAAGCTCTACCTGCCTTGAGCCTCCCCATAAAATGCAAGCTTAGAGTGAGAGTTTAGGGTGATGACAGCAGCAACCCTTTGTGATACTTTTGTGGGTGAGCTGAGAGTTAGTTTGGACCCTGGGTGAGAGCTGGGGGTGGGTGGGTGGAGTCCTAGGTGAGTGCCTGGAGGCTGAGGAAGTGTGGCCAAAGGTGTATGAGTTGACAATAATTTATATTTATTAGTTATTCTATATGAATGCAGCATTTTAATTTTTGTAATATGTGTCGTCTGTTGTTGCTTTTAGTTGCTTTTAGTATACCACTAAGAGATATATTTTTTTAAAAAATGCTGTTGGCATCAGAAGTCTCAGCTTGGTCCTGTGACCATTGGTGCCCAGGCTGATGCTGAAATTTGTGGGTGACAGGCCCCTTCATGGAGAATTCTGTAGGTGCTCAGGCACCCAGGGCCCCAGGGAGTTGGCAGCCACCTTTCTTGAGAGACAATAGAGTGCACCTCCAGGGGTGAAGTCAAACTGCTGCATTAAGAGCACAAGCCTAGGCAGTGTGAATGGAGGTCCTGGGCTGCTCAGATGACAAGAGCCTCCTCTCGGACTCACTGATTGGTCCAGAGGAAAGCAAAAGCAATACATATGGCATGGACTTGGATGCAGGAGTACACCTCCGGGGTTGAAGTCAAACCTCTGCATTAGCAGCGCCAAAGTGACCTCCCTGGGGCCAAGCCTGGGTAGTGTATGTGGAGGTCCTGGGGAGCCCAGAAGATAAGAACCCTTCTCTCAGCCTCACTGGTGGAGTCTAAAGAAATGGAAAGGAATATGTTTGGTGCCAACCTGGGTGCAAGAATTGCTGGAAGGAGGTGTACAAGGTGCCATCCAACCATTTTAGGGATTGCACTTATTTGTTCTGGGTTTGCTTCTTAGCTCTTTCTTCTCCTGAAGATACAGAAATGGCATAAGTAAGTAAGTAAAATAAATAATTCACCATTGATGAACTGTGCTCGCCTTTGTGGGTTACAAGGTGTGCAGCTCTCCTATAAAGACAGGCCACAAGGAAATTAGAATCTTTCCTATACATCAGTGATGGCCGAACTTGGCCCTCCAGCTGTTTTGGGACTACAGTTCCCATTATCCCTGACCACTGGTCCTGTTAGCTAGGGATGGTGGCAGTTGTAGTCCCAAAACAGCTGGAGGGCCAAGTTTGGCCGTCACTGCTATACATAGTCCAATAATTTGAGATTACCTCTGAAGAGACAGAGATGTTTTGGTGATCTCCTTTAAGATCTTCTGTAAGATCTCGAACTATTAAGAATGGGTTAACTGTAGTCCTATTAACATTATCTACTATATCTACAGCAAGCTGAAAGAATTCCCTGAGATCTAGCTCATATACGGGGTGTGTGGAGGGTTGGGAGCCTTTCTGATTAAACTGACACTTAGAGAAAATGTTGGGCATGGCTGTGTGAATATCACAAAGGTTCTTCGCCAGCTCCGGTGCCCTTGTTTCTAAGTATGGAACTAAAACGAGCAGTTCCTGGATTTATCAGCATGACCCCTGCCCTCTGCTTTACATAGCATGGTGAAGGAGAGAAGGTAGACTATTGGAATTGAAACACAGAAAGATGATCCCATTCTTAAGACAATGGATTTTTCTTGCTGAGGCTTTTTTTTAAAAAAGGCAATGGGGTGAGATGAGTTTAAGATTGAATACTTTGTTTTTTAAAAAATGCCAGAAAGTGGATTGTTTATGTTGACAATGTTAAAGAGGAAGCACTGTGGTCCCATGACATAGACAGTAAACCTAATGTTGGAAACCAGAATTACGGACAGTTTCTGCAACAGCACCTCAGCAGTTGGGTAAGACTAATCTTGGCTGCATATGCATCGTACATATAAAGCACATGAGTTCCCCCCAAAGAATTGGGAATTGTAGTTTGTTAATGCTGCTGGGCATTATAGCTCTCTCTCTGTGCAAGTAAACTACAGATCCCATTATATTTTGGGGGAAGCCATGTGCTTTAATTTCACTTTAAATGTATAGTGTACACAGGCCTAATGGTTATGTTTATGACAGATTCTGGCCTATAGGTGCTGTTTAAAAGGCCAACAAATGATCATCTTTGTGTCTGTGGATCAGACCAGATGAAAACATTTTGCACTCTAGTCTTTATTTCTCGTTACACAATTCACCTTCAGATCAATTCATCTATACATTTCAGAAATTTCAAGGTGATCAGTCAGGTGATTTCAAATTAGGTAGCTGCTGGCCTGTGTAGAGAAGCAAAGTTGCCTGAAGGGTAGCTTAATATGTGGTTGTAGAATAGTTATGAGCTAGTTTTTTTTACACCAAACAGTGCCATCTGCCAAGGAGATTTTTCAGTTTAAATGATTTGAGCATAGATTTAGGTTTGCTAAATTGATGTTCTAAAAAATTTATATATTACAAATTAGTACTGGATTTGTTTGTTTGTTTGTTGCGATTTGTATGGCATTGGTCATTGGCTGCAAGAATTAAAAATGCATGCTTCAGTACTCTGGATACTTCTGTACTTCTTAAAGAATTGCACAACTGAGATATGCTGCTGTACAAAAGGAGATGGGATCCCCCCCCTTCCTAATTGGATACCAATAAGATTTTTATTACAATATTTCCTTTAAAAATTAATCTGTAAATTAGTTGAGATCAGAAGTGCCTTTGGCAAATCCTAGTTTAATGAGCTAAGAGATTATACAGAACATAGAATTAATATGGTAAACCTTCTATAATTCCCTCTTATGACTGTGCAGTTTATTAAAACAAAGCACTGTGAAACAAAACAAAGATGTGTATATTGCCTGAACAAAAGCCTTTGTGGATGCTCAGCTATTATGGAGAATGTGGAACTGGGGACTGAGTACTCCACACACACACACCTTAACTTCTTAGACTAATATGAAGTCTAGAATGCAGATATTGGATTGCACACTTCTTTGATTTTTTGTGATACAGACCTTGGCTCAAAAAACAAAAGGTTCTTTTCTGAATTATATTTAGAAAAGATTGTTTTTCTGGGAAAATTGCTTGAAAATATTATTTAAAGTGGTAAATGACAAAACAATGTAGAAATGGGACACAGACTCACAAATGAACACATGTGAAAGTGTCATGGTCTGAAAACAGATTAGCCCACCCATCCCTAGTAGGCCACCAACATTGCTCTCCTCTCTAGTGTCACAAAGTCACAAAGTAGATTCAGTGTTCTTTCTGATACTGACACTACAATCAGTGGCAGACCTTGGGGTCTCAGATCTCAGCGGCATCCTATGTGGTGCCAAAATTCAGTGCTTCTTGCCTTACATTCTACATCACAGTTGTAGTGCTCCCTGTGGTGGCCCAGATCAGGTCCATCATCAGTAGCTGGAGTGGCTTGGAATCCCTCTTTGACCCTCCCTGCCCCAGCAATGCCCAGTTTCAGGAGTTTACACTGACTACTATTGGAAGTAATATTGCTGATGATACTTTTGCCCATCCATGCTTTTGGCAGGGGTAGGAGGGACCCCTACAGTGGCAAAGGCCCACCAGCAACAGAACTGAGTGGAGCCAAGCAAAGGCTTGCCTGTGCTGCAGTCAAAGACTTTGAGGAGTTGGATTGTTTTGTAAGTCAGTTTTGAAGCACCTGCAATGACTTGTTATGAAACACGAAGTCTGGATCTCAATATGAAAGGCTTGTTTTAAAGAAGTCTATTCTTTTACTCAGGTTTCTGACTTCATTTTCAACTTTCCAAGGGAGCATACCATTGTAATAATTCAGTAGCAAGACGTGTGCTGCTGCGTATTGATCTACCAGTCTATTGATAGAAGTACACTGAAGATTTTATACATTCCAAGATTTCAATGTTTTAAGTTTGTAAATCTTTCTGCTTTTATGTGAGAGGTTATACCCAATTGCAGTGACCTTGAATTTGATTAACCACCAAAGTGACAAATACTTCTAGAAGACCTGAGAAGGATTACCTGAAGTATCATCCCTAATGCATTCAGGCCATTATCACTGAAGTCTCTTTCATTTGTAGAACTCTGATTAAAATGGATTGCACATTTACAGTTTTATTTGTGATGAATTAATTTACTGGTTAATTTCATTGATGTATTGATTACAGCTTTCAGCCTGGATGAAAATGAATAGCGGTGTCATAGAACACAAAAGAACTTTAGAAATTGAAACATCTGTCTCAGATAAGTTTGTAGGGAGGGGAGAGGTCACTGAGGACAAAAGGAGAAGGCACCAAGTTCTTCTTTGCAGCAATGAGGTTTCAAGCTTAGATTGCCCAGCATCTCATGAACTCACATTATTGGTCTGGGGTGTCATGGTGGCAGGACTGGACTGATCCACATGGATCCAGTGGCGTAGCGTGGGGGGTGCAGGGGGGGCTGGCCGCACCGGGCGCAACATCTGGGGGTTAGGGTTAGGGGGTGCAAATCCATGGGTTAGGGGGCGCAAATCCACGGGTTAGGGGGCGCAAATTACTTGCCTTGCCCCGGGTGCTGACAACCCACGCTACACCACTGCATGGATCCATTCTGGTTGTCTTGCATAGATGAATTATGCCATGTGTTTCTCACTTATTTTTCCGCTAAAATAATTTCTCTCATGAGTTTTGTGTAAACACATATTGTGGTGCACATTCATCTCACACATTACAAAAAGCCTGAAATCAGTCATTATTTCTATAATGTGTATTGAATGAGTCCCCCTTTCCCCTTCATGCCTCGATTTTGAGCTTTCGCTAGTATTTAGCTGGTCACTGCTTAAAAAGCAGCAATTGGACTAGATCAGTGATGGCCAAACTCAGCCCTCTAGCTGTTTTGGGACTACAGTTCCCATCATCCCTGACCACTGGTTCTGTTAGCTAGGGATGATGGGAGGACTAGATGATCTGATCTAGCAAGAGAGTTCTTATGGCCGTGTAAACCCTCTGTTTTCAAAATTTTGATTGCGGTGTTGCCTCATCTTGTTTTGCCGATGTTATTCTGTAAAGTGCCAGGTAAATAGATGGTTATCAGGCAGATAAATAAAGGGCTGAATTAATGGCATCTGCCTTAATATCTGTATACCAACGCTGATTATTTCAGACCCAGAATGATTTAGTGAGGCCTCACTCCCTGTACAATGGCAGTAAGCTGATTTTTGCTTTGCAAATGTAGTGGGGTTCACTGTTGAATGCCAGGCTGTTGACCACTGTACAAATGGCATCTGCCAACTTGACAAAGTTTTGGCAGTTGTTGTTGTTGTTCCATCATTTCAACCTTCCCTGCATGTCAAAAGAACACCTAAGAGATTTGTGTGTCCATTTAAACTTGGCTCTCGGTGAAGGGGGTACAAATCAGAGATTTAGAGAATTGTAAAGTCAACGCATTGAAAACAATTATTTTGGCCTGCACTTCTCTCCTGACCAATTAATTACCATGTTATGAAGAGAAACGGAATCTGTGCTTGTTAGCTTAATTGAGAAAAGGTAGGTGAAATAGTCCCCCGCATAAATCTGTTGCATGCTCTGCAATCGCTTAAGGAAAGCACAATCCATTTTTTGTTTTGTTTTGTTTTCAAATTTGCCTCCCCAATATTAATCAGGAACTTTAGCGTTTAGAGAGATGGATTTGCTTGTTAGATGCCCCCAGTGGAGATTAAGCACATTGGATGCTACTGCCTCCAAATGTATTTCAACTTTAATTGCATGGAGCAATCAATGTTAATGGATGGTGGCAACAATGTAAATACCTCACCGCCTAGGCCTTCTGGAGAAAAAAAAAAACAACTAGGGTGATTTGGGAATGCAGATCTTGCAGTAAGAATTGAGTTTAGGCTCAGCAGTGGTGACAGAACCAGAGCCTGCTTGTGTAAGATTCCCCACAATTCTGCATCCATTTTACACCAAAATTCCAGAGGAAGCAAACTATAAGTTCTTATATATTTATTTAGCACCGAATATAGTATGCTATTTAAACTAATTTTGTTTATGATGACTCCTCAAATAAAGATGGGAAATATCTGTCAATTTTGGTTCCCTTAGTTTCTCATTTTCTCAGTGTTTCATTCAGTTCTCTACATTTCTTCGGCATCTGCTAAACTCTTCTTTAAAAAATACACATGAACATTCTTCTGCATTATAGTGTGAATTTCTCCTTTTAAATAAATTTGTGCATGCAGTCTTGACTAATGCACACATTTTTGCAAGCAAATTTTCCCTAATGGAATGCATTTTGTATGCTTTTTAAAATTGATTTTAGGCACACTTTCCTCTCATATATGCACTTTTGCAAATGTCCTTTGGTGGGAGAACTGCATTGCAAAATTCGGATACGTGTGAATTTCAATGGACGGCTGTGTTTCAGTTTTCGTATTGTTTTGGAACGTGAAAATTTGATAGATTCTGCTTTGAACTGAATTGCTCACCTACACAATACTATTTATTACCTTCGCACACAGACCAGGTGTGTACATTGTACGTATGTTGGGAAAGGTAGTGAGCTTTGGGCACTCTGCACAAGGAGTGGGGAATCTTTAAGGGGAATCTGGTTAAAATAATAAGTCTAATTAGGCCTTATGGATTACATAGGCAGAGGTTTTGCTTAAAATTGAATGGCAAATCCTAAAACACAGTCTAGAGGAGAACATGAAGAACGTTTAAATTTGCATTTTGTTTTCCCCCAATGTAAACTGGGGCTAAGAAGAATATTATTAATTTTTGTATATACACACACATATATACAGTGGTACCTCGGGTTACATACGCTTTAGGTTACATACGCTTCAGGTTACAGACTCCGCTAACCCAGAAATATTGCTTCAAGTTAAGAACTTTGCTTCAGGATGAGAACAGAAATTGTGCTCCTGCAGCGCAGCAGCAGCAAGAGGCCCCATTAGCTAAAGTGGTGCTTCAGGTTAAGAACAGTTTCAGGTTAAGTACGGACCTCCGGAACGAATTAAGTACTTAACCTGAGGTACCACTGTATATATAAAAAACACCCTTCTTCAAAGTATGCAAGCCTTCTTGTGGCAAACTAACATTGTATGTTCTATTAGGTGCACAAAGATTGGGGGAGGGGATCCTGTGTCACAAGTATAAGAGGATTGTCAGCCAACAACCTCTCCCATGAAAATTAGCAGAGTCAGTTTTTATATGCCTATCTCTATGCTCTTATAAGTGATTTTATTAATCAAAGGGTAATCTTATTTGGGGAATAAAATACCTCAGGGTGAGTTGAGCTTCTTCAGAACAAAGTTGGAATCCAGGAATAATTTGTAATTAACTTTCTAGATAACTTTGTGGACAATAATGGCGTTGGCTGATATATTATGCACACTACATATTTCCCAATTTGCACTTTGACAGATGCAATTTATATTAGTTTAGTTATTGCTCCTCCCATTCAAAGCTTCTTTCCCCCTGCATTGCATTTATGTGTATTCAGCACATGAATATGAGTATTATAAACAAGGCAACAATACATGATGTCTATCTTTGTGTGCGTGTGTGTGGGCACACACGCACACATGCAGATATGTGGCTGGTGGGAGGATGGGGAGAAGAAGGTGGGGAGCCCTAGTTCACAGTGGCTTTAACAAGTTGGGGAAAAATAAAATAGAAAAAAATAAATAATCTAGCTCTCCTGCTTATTAATGGATGCCCAGCAGAATGCCAGCCATCTTCCAATTCTAAGTTCATCTCCATGGCCTGTTTTGAAGTTAAAGTAAGAAATGGCTATGTTGGTATCCATGGAGACAGACAGGCAGGTTGATGGGTCAGAACATGGCCCCAACTTCCAATTGCAATGAAAATCTGTGAATGGATATACTGCATGTAGATTATGCATTTATGTTAGTGGCAGGGTCAACAGGTTTGATTCCCTTCCTCTCCTCCATGTGTCCGTATCCATGGATATGTCACATGAAGTGGGCTAATGAGGTAAGACTAGATAAACCCCTTTGGGAAATTTTTGCCCTGCATGGGTTTTCCGTTTTAAGGTTGGGTGAAACTGAATGGCATTTTGTTTTAGGGTTGGGTGAAATTGTAAACTTATAGACTCTCTCACTGAGGAAATTTTACTTCTCTCGGTATGGAATCCTTCTCAATCCCCCCTGGATTCTTCAAGTGTTTTGCCAGAGCAGAAACCTCCACGTTCACTTCAAGATTTGATATAGACTTCAAGTAGCAAGTGGTGCTTCAATGGTAAGGCCACTTATGAGAATGGTTAAAGAAAATTACACGGGTTTTTAAAGCAATAGCTCCATTATTATTTATAAAATTTCAAAATTACCCTCAGCACACTAAATGACATATCTTGCACTGTGTGGCACCACAGTGTTCACAAATCCAGTCTCCATCAATAATTTTTCAGTGGTATTCAACGAAACTATTGTGCTGGCACAAGAATTGGCTCTAGCTCAATGGTATTTCCCCCCTCTCCTCCCTCCACGTTTTCCCAACTCTCCCAATCTACTCCCCCCTTTCCCCCCTAGAATTCAGAGGAAGTTGGAAACCTGGAACCTGATGGCTTCTCTCAAAATTTCCTCAAAAGGATTAAATATTCCCCCACTATGTTCAATAGCAAACAGAGGAGTGTGCATTAGAGACTGATGATGCTAGCACATTCTCTTGTGGTGGTTTGCTTGAATAGTTCTTTGTATCAATTTCTGAATATAAATATATAATGAAATATAAAAATGTGAAAAATAAGCAAGGAGTCAGGCTGGTTCCAAAACAGCCAAGAGCCAATTGCATCATGCTCCTTTTATCCCCTGCCCCCCCTACATTTACCCCACTGTTTCACCAAGGAGCTAGTAAGTGCTGTACATAGAGATTTCCTATTTTATAATCCTCATACCAACAAGGACTGCGTTCCCGTGACAAATTATTACATTTTTCTGACATTTCCCTAACTCTTATTTTCTGTATTATATTTGAGCTTTCGCATGACATAAAAACCAATTCTTGAAAACTAATGGAATGGAATGGAATATAGCTCAAGTTTAGTATTCAATTCCATTTTCATTGGGTCTGGAAAATAATCTGTTTACTGTGCCCTCAACCCAGGGAAAATTGTGGAAGTTTTAGATGATGCATGTTCAAGCCACAGCCCCTCATGTGATGAGCAGTGAGGCAGCATACCAGCATCTGTTGTGCTCCGTGCCCATTTGCAGGCTCCCACCTTTATTCCTTTCCTGTTTCCTGTTTCCTGTTTCCTTTCTCCTTTCTCCTTTCTTCTTTCCCCTTTCCTTGGCAGAGGTAAAGCTAGACATTAAAACAAAGTTTTACTAACATCACCCTTTTGACCAGGAGAGCATCTAGCAGGTTGCTAGGTTACATGACCGGTCTGACCAAAGTTGGGATCTAGTGTAAGTCCCCACCTCTGCACTCCCCCTTCCCATACCCCCAGAATGCCTACTTTTTCAGGGGCTATATTGATGTAAGTTCTTGTAGTCTTGGCTCAGCCTGCTTAGACCTAGCTGAGCTGTGAAGGGGGAGTTACAGTGGCCCAGGCAAGAAGACTCCCTGGGAAGGCCATCACAGAGATTAGGCACCACTACTGAAAATGTCCTAGCATTTGGCCACCACCTGCCCACCACTGACAGCAGGAGGAGAAGTAGGAGGAGCTGTAAGAAGATCTCTGTATCAAGGCAGACTTATGAAAGAGCAAAGAACTGTGTTCCTCTTTGTCATCTTCCCCCTTGCATTGCAGGGATGGAGGAGGAATTCAATTGCGTGTTGAGTCACAGTAGCCCCCCAATAATTCACACTTCACACATCAATTTTTGTTTAAGGTTTTTGGCATAATTTTGGCCACAACTTTATTCAATACAAAAATGTGAGTGGTTGCTTAGGCATTGGTTATGACTATCTGTCCTTGCCCTCAGGGACAGAGCTGGCCCTTCCGGACTCCACCGGAAGCCAGCGTGGGAAACAAGTATTGGATGAGAAAGTGAGGTCGGGAAACAGACCCTCACTTCTCACCCTCATGTTCCGGTGGGGATTGCACGGCCCAAGTCCGGCTCCACGGACAAGGACGAAAGAATGGCAAGCCCCTGGATTTCCTTTAACGGAATTCCCATTCGCATCATTTGGAGGGGTAGGCACTTACCCCTCCAAGCACCAATTTAACCAATGCCTAACCGCCAACCTTACAAGTTGTGACGATTTGCTACGCAGTAGGCAAAAACCAAATGGCACCAGCCAATCAGCCAGATGGCAAAATTCCTACCAGGCCCTCGCACCAAGGCGAACGACCCCATGACAGGCATAGCAAAGTGAAGCAATCCTTCAATACCCCCCTTAAACAAGGGAAGGAGGGCAGGTGATCCGATGCAAAACGGCCAAGAGGCCGTGCCAACGTCTGGCCCCTGTATATATAGACTCTGACCCCTCCTCCAAATTGGCAACAATCAAAACACCCCAGCAACCCAGTTTAACCATTTAAATGGTCGGGATTCAACTAAATTTGCCTAGTCACTGGAGGGTGGCCTGTTCCCAACCGCAACACGTGCTCTCTGCTAGGGAGAACACGCTTTTTGTTTGCATTGTAACGAGAAAGTGCTTAATATGCATTTCCACAACCAATGCACAAACAGAAAAACAGCTATCCTTTGACATTCGCAAAAATTGTCATGCATTTCTCTAATGAAACAATATGTGTAATAATAATAATAGTAATAATAATAATAATAATTTTATTTGTATCCCACCCTCCCCGGCCAAGGCCTGCTGAGAGCGGCTAACATCATAAAAACAACACAATATGCATAAACACAGACATCAATTAATAAAAATACATCTTAAAATTAATTCAGATAAATTAAAATCTGGGCAGGTGGCAATTATCAGGTTGGAACTGAGAGTGGTTAAATACTTGCCAGGACCAACTATTTCCACTGAGCATACAAGGACCTGTGAGCGGGTTGGGGGCCTCCTTCGGCTTGTTTTATACAAAGGAAAGTAAGTCAGACTGCATCCTGCCCAAAAGCCTGGCTAGACAGCTCTGTCTTGCAGGCCCTGCAGAAAGATGTCCAATCCCGGAAAGATGTCAAATGCATATATTGGGGAAAATGCACATGAAACCATATATATTAATGAAAACAACATACAAAAATGCCTTAAAATAGGAAAAAATGCTTGCAAAAATGCGTAGTCAAGCCTGCATACAAAAAATGTGTTTATTAGAAGACATTTGCACTACTATACTGATTAATTTTCATGAGGATTTTTTTTTAAATGTAAATATACTGCAGATATGTGAAAAACTAAATTCAAGATTGGGAAAAATGAGCAGCTTAGAGAATCAAAATTGACAAATCCATTCCTGTGTGGAAGCTATTTAGGTTGCGGTATCTACTGTTTACATGAAAATGTTTTGCATTTTGTATCTTCCATCACTTCCACTGAACAATCCTCCTCCCCTTTCTTATTTTGCAGGGACCCAATGTACATAATTAATTCAATGACTTTGAGAGAAAGCAGGCTCGTGAATTAGTAGTATGACCCCTGACAAATATATTGTTACAGAATTAGACTCTTTGGGGTCTTCTGGGAAGGTGACCATGAGAAAACGTTGCCACCATCTATCATTCACACTCCTACGTGATTAAAGAGGATATACAGTTGCTGAAAAATAGCATATCCACACATTTTGTTATATTGGGATAATTTGTAAGAAAAATTCAATTATCTTCAAAATCCCCTCCTGCCATCACAAATTGGCAGGGTGCAAAATGAAGATTTGAATGCTGTTGATTCACTTTTCCCCCTTGGGGACGAAACAACTCTGTTTGGGAAGAGACTGATTTATAACAGCCTGGAACCGTTCAAATGTAATAATATACACGAAAAAGAAATCATTTCTACAGGGGAAAGGTGTGTGGTTTTTTTTAAAAAAAAATGATAGGAAACTGTGAATATTAAATAGACAAAGAATTGTCCAAAAAAGGGGGAGGGGACATGTGACAAAGTGTTATGCTTTTGCACGTATATTTCAAAAATGATTTAGTGGATAATGTGATATGATTAGGATTACCACTAAAAGGAGGGTTTCTATGGTTGGGGGAGGATCCTAGTACTAGCGATTAATTCTGCAGCCTCAACTTGAAAAGAGCTGGATTGCATCTTTACAGATCCATGATTCTGCTAAGAACATAAGAAAGGATCACACCAGCCCATCTCGTCCAGCTCCCTGTTTTCACAGTGGCCAGCCAATTGCCTACAAATCCATCATGGTGTGGAAGCTATTGTGAGAGCGGTGTGAGAGCTAGTGTGGTGTAGTGGTTAAGAGGGGTAGACTCCTAATCTGGGGAACCGGGTTCGCGTCCCCGCTCCTCCACATGCAGCTGCTGGGTGACCTTGGGCCAGTCACACTTCTCTGAAGTCTCTCAGCCCCACTCACCTCACAGAGTGTTTGTTGTGGGGGAGGAAGGGAAAGGAGAATGTTTGCCGCTTTGAGACTCCTTCGGGTAGTGATAAAGCGGGATATCAAATCCAAACTCTTCTTCTTCTTCTACAAGGCATATCTGCACACATGCACACATAATCCAGAAATACTCTAGATATAAAGGATTGCTGCTTGATAGCAAGCAAAATAGCCAGCTTATTTCTGGATGGGAACTTCCAAGGCCGATCCATCCCTAGCTATGCTCCAAGCCTCTGCGGGAGCCCTAATCTACATGAAGATTCACTAAAGACTCTTTTAAAATTCCCTCCATGCATTCACTCAACATGCAGAGGTGGAAGGTGGCTGGCACCCACTGCCCTACCCTACAATGTCAACAAGCCTATCATCCCCTTAGCTCTGCATTTTTTGACAGACGGGCAGAAAGGGGAGTTTGTGCATGTGCATCTGGACATGGTTAGGCTCTCCAGACCTTCTGTAGCACCTTTGGAGGTTACAGAGTGGAGCCAGTGGGATGTTGTCTGGGGTGGGGCAGAGGTGGTTTTAGGGTAGCATGACCTGTTTGGCCACACTGGACACCGCGTTGTGGAGGATGCCACAGCAATGCTGTAGAACGGAGCATGAGAGGCAGGGGGCACCAGATGTTAGCATTGTACAGGGCACCATTGAGTTTTGGGAGCCCAAAGTCCAACACTGAGTTGGGGGATGGAGGCAGTGGGACAAGTGGACCTATTCTCCCTCTTCCCATTCCATGTACACATGGAGACCACTTGTGGAATGGGCTTTAGTGCCAGGGAAAACAGTGTCCTGGTGATGTGCATGCTGGTGGTCTAGTAACATTACGTGAGTGATCCAGGACTTGCTAATGTAGAATGCCTTGTGTGAAAATTCTATGAATTAGGTCCAAGTAGCATTTAGGAATCCATACTTTTTAACCCCCAAGATGGCAAGATTTTGTTCACCAATCTCTCGAGGTTTCTGGCTTAACCTTCTCAGGGAACAAAGTGCTTCCTACTGCTTGAACAAATATGTTAACTAGAGTGGTTTTGCAGATTCAGGTGTATTTTCTGCTCACGTTTGTTTCGTCGCTTTTAAACAGACTTCCTTTTAGCAGCAAAATGTAAACCCCGGGGAGGCATTCTAGGTTTGTCTTCCATAGTGTAAATCAATAAGCTGATACTAGAATAGCAGATTCAGACTTAATCCTATCACACAAGGGACTCTGGCTAATTTGACGCTGGTATAAAGCAGGGTCTTTTGTTAAATCGTGAAGAAATATTGCCAAGGGGGTATGGATAGCCTGATTAACACTTTGGGCTGTAAGTTCCCCTTGTAAGCCAGGCATAGGCAAACTCAGGCCTCCAGATGTTCTGGGACTACAATTCCCATCATCCCTGACCACTGGTCCTGTTAGCTAGGGATGATGGGAGTTGTAGTCCCAAAACTTCTGGAGGGCCGAGTTTGTCTATGCCTGTCTTTAGCTTAGCATCACCCAAGAGTAATAAATGTCTTGAATTTATATTTCTACTAGAGTAGGGATGGAGAATCTGTCAATTTCATTTTCCCCAGTCTACCATTTTTTGAATCTCAAGTTCAGTTCTCATGAAATCTCATCAGCATTTTAGTGCAAAGTTTCCCAATAATATGCTATTTTGAAATAATACTAATACAATCCATGTTTGTATGCTACTTCCATTACTGTATGCCTTTTATGCACACTTCAGTTTATGCATTAGTGTAAAAAATGCTTCGTTAGAGAAATGTGTCACAAAACTCAAATAAGGGTAAATTTCAAAGGGTGGCTGTGTTTTGGTTCCCTTGTTGCTTTGGGAAGTGCAAATTTGGTATATTTGCCTTTGAAGGTGTGATGAATTTAATTTCTCCCCATCGCATAAGACTAAGGAAGCAATTATATGGCAAGATCTTTTGAGATGAGCAGCTTCAGATGCATCTGATCTCCATCTCAGCCGACTGAGATGGTTCCACTGGGCTGACCCAGGATTAAATCTCCAATCCAGATCAGCCATAGATCAACTGGCATAATTTGCTCAAACTGGCTAACCCAAGGCTCACCTAGCTGAAAGGGGCATTATAGGGCTGTTGCAGGGATGGAGCTAAGGCTGGATCCTAAGCCCTTTTTCTGCTCAGTCACATGACCTGACGAAGAACACTACAGGCAATTCCCCACTGGTGTGCAACTGCTGGTACATGCACAGTTTTCAGCACTGCAAAGGGATGAGGTAGGGGCAGAATGAGATGGAATGCAGTGGAGCAGACTTCTGTGTGTCCCACTGACATGCACAGTGGCCAGGAACACAACCCCTGCACAAATGGGGAGTTGCTTGTATTTTAAAGGCTTGTTTTCCTTCTGCCAGAACAGCAGCCCCACTACTGAATGGGGTTTGTAATTGATGTAGCCAACATAACTTACTGCTCCATAAATCATATAACATACATTTCTATAGCAGTAAATTAAGTGGGAAGCCTCATTCTCTCGAAGTGTTCTCATATTCACACACAAAGCTAGTCAATAGGCCTTACATGTGTGGGGTTGTGTTGTCCCTCCCAGTTGATACCAGCCTGCCCTGCGAACAGCATCTCAGTGGCCATGATTTAAGAAAGAAGCTACTTCCACTGATTTAACATTTGAAAGACTTTCAAAGAAGAGGGCAAGGTAGTATAACTAATTTGTTCAAATCAGCAGTACTAAGTTGTTTTTTAAAAAATGAATTTGCGATATGATTTACTTTTCCGAATAACATTTGGTGCTTCTCATTCTATTTAACTCATAAAAGAGTATTCTGGCAGTTCCTTCCCCACCCCCTCCTCTGGCTCTTTCTGTGCTTTCTTTAAATAGGAAGGCAGCGACTTTTGTATCTTTCCTTATATAGAAGCATTATCCTACTTAAATATTTCAACAAGCCATATCATCTGAAATTGGAAGGGCATTATACCAATGGGACTTGTGACCTGATTCAACAAACCAGGAGGTATTCTGTTCACAGTTAGCGCTGCTCCATTGCTTTTGCCAAGAAAAGCTTTTTAAATGAAATTACATGCAATTTGTCAGAACATTTTGTTCAGCATGTTTCTGTCTAGTCCAGTCAGCTTGGGTTACGGCTTTGCAATTGTAAAAAATGAAGCAGTGTTTGTTTTATCCTAAGGAACGGTGAAATCATTCTGTGGTCCTATAACAGCCTCCGTGGACCCATCTGCACTATATATTTAAATCAGTGTGATACAACTTTAAACAGCCCTGGGTTCCCCCAAAGAGTCCTGAGAACTCTATTTTGTGAAGGGAGCTGAGAGTTGTTGTTGTTTAGTTGTTTAGTCGTGTCCGACTCTTGGTGACCCTATGGATCAGAGCACGCCAGGCACTCCTGTCTTCCACTGCCTCCCGCAGGTTGGTCAAACTCATGCTGGTAGCTTCAAGAACACTATCCAACCATCTCGTCCTCTGTCGTCCCCTTCTCCTTGTGCCCTCCATCTTTCCCAACATCAGGGTCTTTTCCAAGGAGTCTTCTCTTCTCATGAGGTGGCCAAAGTATTGGAGTCTCAGCTTCAGGATCTGTCCTTCCAGTGAGCACTCAAGGCTGATTTCCTTAAGAATGGAGAGATTTGATCTTCTTACAGTCCATGGGACTCTCAAGAGTCTCCTCCAGCACCATAATTCAAAAGCATCAATTCTTCGGCGATCAGCCTTCTTTATGGTCCAGCTCTCACTTCCATACATCACTACTGGGAAAACCATAGCTTTAACTATACGGACCTTTGTTGGCAAGGTGATGTCTCTGCTTTTTAAGATGCTGTCTAGGTTTGCCATTGCTTTTCTCCCAAGAAGCAGGCATCTTTTAAGGAGTTCCCTATTCCCCCCCCCCCAAAGAGCTACAGTTCCCAGAGTTCCCTTTGAAGAAGCATGATGATGATTACCCAGGCAGGCACATTATGTAACCTATGAGAGCAGCAAATCATCAGACTGTATAATGGTGATGGGATAAAATCAGGCCAGTAGGCAGGGTAACGGTTGGCATGACATTGGGGTCAGGATCATTTCACCATTCCACAAATCCCACGTTGATGGAACGGGTTTGCTGGGTTATGGCTGGCCCAAACCTGTTCCATGGGAGTCGGCCAGTATTGAACCTTGTTTGAAAGCCAAGCAAGCAAAGTCTCACTCGGCGACCAGGGTGCAGATTCCAACCAGGCCTAACCCGAATTTGGGGCATACCGTGGTCAGTCCTTCCCTCAGGCACCTCACCCCCCCATTACTATGTTGATCCTGCCCAATGCTATTTCTGCTCCCAACAAACAGTGCTCTTCCGCCCAACAAAGAAAGAGCATAATTTCACTGAGGGAAGGTGAAAAAACCCTAACCACTAATCATGGCTGAGGGGGGTGGAAATCATTTCTGGCCCTGTCAATCAGTAACCCAAAATGGCTGAGAGAAGGCCCTAACCTGAGGGTGGGTGGCTGGGAAGCTCTTGAGGCAAAATGGCCCTGAGCTCCAGTGGAAGCAGCCTTATATAGGCTTCCCTCTTCCCTTTGCAAGGGCTCATGGGACAGCTTTTCCCATGAGCCTATTGCATTGGCAAGATACTGGACAGAATTTTCTTCAGTATTTTGGTGTAATCTATTGGCCCCAGGGCCACTGGGCAAAGGTGCCCTGCATATATTGGGTGCAGAACAAGGCCTATTATTATTATTATTATTATTATTATGCAAGAGTATTTTTTGTGGTCACCTACCTTTGTTTCTTTCCATTTCCTCTCACCATGTCCTCTCCCCCAGATAGGGCAGCATTGGGCTGGGGAGGCAGGCAATGGTAGACTTGCCATCTTTCAGTTTTCAAACCAACAATACCCAAGCCATTTGTAACTATTGTGTTTTTTTAAAGTTTGGAATAGACAGAAAGATGATAGCACTAGTAGAAGAAAATGCATTTTCTTCTTATTATTTTTAACTTCTTCCGCACTAACGTTAATGAACCTCTTGGAAAATGAGCATGAAATTGTGCACCATGTAGACACATTTATCTTCACAATATTCCTTTTCGCTATCACATCTAAATCCTAGTCAATGAAATCTATCTGCAAATAATTGCATTTTTTATATAAGAAAACCTTGTCTTGCATGCCCTTATCAGAACTCTCAATTTATCTGTATCATTTGAATAAAAGAAGGCAAAAGGGGGAAAAGAAAAAAGAATTGAAGGCAACAATGAAACCCTTTTTGCATGCAATTATTAGCATATTTTTCTACTGAATAGGACAAATTATGTAAAAACCAGAATCCCCTAAGGGTCTGTGAGAATTGGAAGAAGATACTATGACTGGAGGGGGGTTTTCAATGACACATTCTGTTTGCTAACTTCCTATAACTTGTTCTTTTTCAAAGCAATATTTGGAGTCTAAATGCTAAGATGGTTCTGTTGAAATGAAAGTTGTTACATATAATTGCTTCAGAAGACAATGCCTCAGATGAACAAGTATCTTGCCTGTGAAACCTCAGGCTACAGCAAGAGATTAGAGCAGTGTTTAGCCTGCGGGGCCAGGTGGATTCATGAATGTCTAGCTCAAGAGGGAACCCAAGTTCCCTCTCAGATCCAGTACAAGGAGCTGCCCATCTGCTGGTCTTTGCTGCTTGAGCAGGCAGAAGACTTTGCCGCCTGCTCCTCTCCTAGTGCCAGGCACAATGGAGGGGCCTATGCTTGAGTGGCAACCAGCTTTGTTAAGTATTTTTATGTGTACCAAGTTCAGTCTTTCATGGAATGGGCAACGAAAGAAAGGGAATCTCAGAGGAAAGCAACAGAATAGCAATATTCTCCCAGACTTTTGAAATATAGCAAAAGGGCCTCAGAGTTTCTATCTAGTTCAAGAAACAAAGGTAATAATAAAGATATAGAGTTGGAGCCAAAGAAATGCCAGTCTCAGAAATTAAAGCAGAGGCACCATTCCACAAGCTGTTGCACAAGAACTTGTGGGAAACTTCACCAAATAGGGACATAGCACATGAGGCTAAATATGAATAAAATATCAAAGTGAAGGCAGGGTAAAAAAAATAAAATTAATTGATGATGGTGATGTTAGCAGACATTGTGTAAAGTGATACGCAAGAAATTGCTGAAATCTAGCTGTTAGCAGATGTCTTGGGAACATAGGAAGTTTTCTTACACTGAAACAGATCATTGGTCTGTGTAGCTCACAAGTGTACAATGACTGGCAACAGCTGTCCATTGTTTCAGACAGGGGACCATCCCAGTCCTACCTGGAGATGTCAGGAACTGATCATGGGACCTCCTGCATGCAAAAATGGATGCTCTACCACTGACTTATGGTACTTCTTAAGACACTGTGCAATGCATTGCACTAACAGAAACACATTTCTGCTGAATTTCAGTTCTCTTTTCTAACGAAGGAGAAGAAAACAGAAGCAGCCTTCAGCTTGCAGTGGGACATTTCTTGTTCAAACCCAACATCTCCATATTAAAAGTCTATTGAAATTTAACAGGGTTAGCCCACCAGTGCCTCTTCTTGCAGTAGTCCTTTATGTAAAATATTTTAATAAGGGATATAATATATGAAATGTTAAAGAATGGGAGAAACTATCAATGCTGACCTGAAATAAAGATGTCCTTGCTACTGAGGACATTCTTTCAAAATATGAACACTTGCCACTAGATGAGATAAGTTATACCCCCCCCCCCTTTATTCCTTCAAATAAGGCACTGTGTTTATATTTAGTAGACAGATCAATTTAAGGTCAACCAGGGCTTAAATAAGAGGCTGTGGTTTCTGGTCAATGGTAATACATGGGACAGAGTGAAGAAATGGAGAAAACTAGCTCTGGATTGTACAGACATTAGATCTTATAGATGAGGAAAAGGTGAGCTAGGTGAATAAACATTTTCTCCATTTAGCTTTGCTGAACTCCATGGGCAAGTAGGAATTTGAACCAAGGTCTCTGCATTCCAAGTCCAGCACTCCATCTCTGAAGGAATGGGTTTCCCAAATCTAAAAACCTGACTGTGTGTAGGACTTCCGGAGGCGGCGCGCTCAGCAATGGCGGTCCTCTTCAGCTGCTGAAGAGGGGCTCCGCGGAAAAGGGTCGTGCGCTGCGGCACAGCGACGACCCATCCAGATAAACCACGGGTAGAGTGAGCTCGTGGCCGTGGGGTTCGGCGGGCACCAGAAGCGACCTCGGATACGCAGAAGAGACCCCGTAAGGGGTATCGGAACGTGGAGGGGGTAGCGGTGCTGTGAATCCATCGCTCTTTCCGCGGAAGCGAAGCCGCGCGGCTGCTGCTGACTAGCGCTGACCTTTCTTCCTTCAACAATTGGATCGAAACAACTTACTCGTGAGTAAGAAAATTAAAGCTTTAAATCAGAACTAAATTGGTGAAATTCGGCTGAAAGCGGGAGACGTTAAAAAGGAAGTCAGTCTTCCGGCTCTGCCTAAAGTATCAAGCAAAGACTTTTCTAAAGCGGAAGCATTGAAAGGAGTTCAAAAGAAATTGGAATTTACTTGGCAAACCTGATTTAGACTGCTCTGATTTTAAAAGAAGTTATAACAGCTTCGTATCTGGACTAAAACTGTGGTCTCTCCTCTTCCCTATCTGTGGATTACAAAGTTTCGAAACCCGGCTCCCGACCTGCCTGGATATAAGTTGTATCGGACTGCGGTAACTGTATATAAACTACAAAACTAGATCGGGCTATTTTGTATCTGGAAAAGAAAAGGGAACTGTTGCATGCACCTTCGTTAAGAACTATTTCTCTCTGCAGTTAAAATTGAATGCAAGATCCCCCTGTTTTGGATGCTATTTGATTCTTATTTTTTCTCTTTCTCCTCCTTTGTGGGAATTTAATGGCGGAATCTTTCTGTTCCTCTCCTCCAAGTTTGCTTTTGGGAGCTCCCTCTACTGGATTATAGAACTAACAGTCTCAGAACTGCCGATTTCCCTTTCTCTTTGTTTTTTTCTGGATGTTTACTCTCTCAGGACTGTTTCCCATGGGATTTACAGTTTGACCTTGAATCCGGGACAGCTGTGGAATGAGTGGCGCATCAAAAACAAGGGCTGGAAGGAAAGCAAAACATTCCGAACTTGTGCAAACAACTCTGCCTGGACAGTTACGCAGATCGTCTGTCCCAATTGTGACAGGTCTGCAAGAAGGACAATTTACACAACCATCTTTTGGGGAGATGGCTGCTGGAGGGATAGATCCTGTCTCTAAAGAAATATTGGATCAACTGGCAGCATTGAATAAGAAAGCTGACGAACAGGCAGCTAGATTTGATGAACAATCCGTTAAATTTGACCAGGTGACAGCTTCCATTAATAAATTGACAGACCAGGTTACTAAAAATACACAGGCAATAAGTGGTATTGAAAAAGTCACAACAGAAAACCGGAAATTAGTTGAAGAAGTTAATACTAAAGCAGAGGAAAATAAAAAGAGGATAGAGGAATTAAGAGGGGAGGTGAGGCCACTCAGTAGACAGGTAACGGAACAGCAAGCGTACCTGTCCCTGGCAGAATTGAAAAATAGGGAAAATAATCTTAGATTGAGAAATATCCCAGAATCTGAGAAGGAGGACTTGATTGGCTTTTTGACAACAGAAATCTCCAAATTTTGGGGATTGACAGAAGAGAAGGACTTTAAAATAGTCACCGCTTTCAGACTAGGAAGAGTGGTCAAGAAGGATAAATCAAGAGATTGCTTGATCATTTTGAGATCTAAGCAAGAAAAAGACAACATACTCGGCCTACATTTTAAAAACCCATTGGTGATTCAGGGGAAGACGGCAGAAATCTTCAGAGATATACCAAAACAGCTTTTGGATCTAAGAATTACATATAAGGATTTAGCAAGCCTACTGAGAAACAACAAAATCCCTTATAGGTGGGAATTCCCTCAAGGACTATCTTTTACCCTGAAAGAGAGGAAGGTAAGAATCAGAACAGCAGAGGAGCAAGAAAAGTTTCTAAACGACCACGGGGAGGATCTTCGGAAAGGAGTAGCAGGACCCTGGCCACCTCCTTCGTTTGGCTTCAATCCGGTTCCACCTCCAGGTGAAGAAGATAAAAAAGATCCCCCTGCTGACAAATAAATTGACCCAGGATGTCTCTGCAGCTTCTTAGTTGGAATATTAATGGTGCAAATTCTCCTGAAAGGAGGAAGAAGATTTTTCATATATTAAGAAAAGAACAATTGGATGTTATCTGCCTTCAAGAAACACATGTGACCAGGCTCCACAGGAGAGTACTAATTAACAAGAGATTAGGTCAAGAGTTTATTTCATCAGACAAGGTGAAAAAAAGAGGAGTAGTGATCTATGCAAAGGAGAGCCTGTCACCAAAATTGGTTTTTAAAGATGAACAAGGAAGAATTTTGGCGATCGAAATACAATCACAAGGAGAAAAATTTCTGATAGTTGGAATATATGCACCAAATGATGGGAAGTCGGAATTTTTCAAGAGGCTGCATGAGACAATGTTGGACTATATTGACTATACAAATATCATTTTGATGGGAGACATGAATGGGGTAGTCTCTACCCATATGGATAAGTCACAAAACCAAAATCTGAACAAGGATGGCAGACTGCCAAAGACTTTTTTTGAACTCACAGACAACATGGACTTGATAGACATTTGGAGAACAAAGAACCCTCTAGGCATGGAGGGAACCTTCTTTTCTGAGGCCCACCTATCATGGACAAGAATAGACCAAATTCGGATATCAAGAGGACTGGCACCCAAGACAAAAAAAGCTGAGATCTGCCCTAAAACCTGCTCCGACCATAATGCTTTAAAAATGGACTTGAGACTTACACCAGCTGGATCCTTCAGATGGAGAATGAATGACCATCTGCTTAGAGATCAGGAGATTGTGAAGAAGGCCCAAAAAACGTTGAAGGACTATTTTGAAATAAACTTGAACACCTCAGTGGAAAAGAAAACAGTCTGGGACGCGAGCAAAGCCGTTATGAGAGGGTTTCTGATACAACAGAACACTATTAAGAAGAAACTCTGGAATGGTAAAAAGGACAAGATTTTGGATAAAATAAGAGACGGAGAAAAAAGACTGAGACTAAACCCAAAATCAAAAGAAGTCTTAAGAGAAATAAAATTCTACCAAACACAATATACAAAATTGATAAATCAAGAAATTGAATGGAAAATTAAACAGATGAAGCAAAGATCATTTGAATCGGCAAATAAATGTGGGAAGCTGCTGGCATGGCAGCTGAAGAAGAGGCAAAAATTGAACTTTGTTACCAATCTGGAGGTTGAAGGAGAATGTATTCAGAAACCAGAAGAAATTAGAAAGTGTTTCCAGAGATACTTCAAAAAGCTATATACTCAAGGATCACAAGCAGAGATGGAAATAAATAACTTTTTAAAGAGCTATGGCCTGCAAAAGTTAACACAAGACACACGAACAGCCCTGAACTGTAGAATAACACAACAGGAAATTGAAAGAGCCATTCAGAATATGCAAATAGGCAAATCCCCAGGCCCAGACGGGCTTACCTCCAAATACTATAAGACACTGATGGATTATTTGATACAGCCATTAATGGAGGTCTGCAACCAGATTATGGAAGGGAAGGGGGCACCAGAATCGTGGAAAGAAGCATTCATCACCCTGATACCAAAATTGGAATCTGAAAAGACCCAACTTAAAAATTATCGTCCCATCTCACTCCTAAACGTGGATTATAAAATTTTTGCTGACATCTTAGCAAATAGACTGAAAAAAGTTTTGAATGAAGTAATTCATAAGGACCAAGCAGGCTTTCTCCCTGGTAGGCATTTGTCTGACAACACCAGGAACATTATAGATGTTTTGGAGTTACTACAGACAAATATGAATACGAAAGCAGTTTTGATCTTTATAGATGCGGAGAAGGCCTTTGATAATATATCTTGGAAATTTATGAAGAAAAATTTGGAAGGGATGGGAGTGGGAGGGGCGTTCCAAAACGGCATTGAAGCAATCTATTCAGAACAGAAGGCCAAATTGATAGTAAACAGCGTGGTGACAGAGGAGTTCAAAATTGAAAAAGGGACACGACAGGGGTGCCCCTTATCACCCTTGCTATTTATTTCTGTCCTGGAGGTGTTGCTGAACTTGATTAGGAGGGATCAGCTGGTGGAAGGAATACAGGTCGGAGAAAAGCAATATAAACTTAAGGCTTTCGCAGACGATTTGGTTTTGACATTACAGGAGCCAGAAACCAGTACAAAAAGAGCTCTAGAATTAATTTCTGAGTTTGGTCGGGTGGCGGGATTCAAGTTGAATAAACAAAAAACTAAGGTTTTAGCAAAAAACCTGACATCGTCAGAAATAGATGGGTTTCAGAAGGAAACAGAATTAAATGTGGTTACAAAAGTGAAATACCTGGGGGTTAACTTGACTGGGAGAAATCTGAATTTGTTTAAGGATAATTATGAAAAATGCTGGTCAGAAATTAAAAAGGATTTGGAAACTTGGTCAAGATTGAAACTTACCTTGTCAGGAAGAATTGCTGCAGTAAAAATGAATGTTTTGCCAAGAATGCTGTTTTTGTTTCAAACCCTTCAGATTGTGGACAGGGTGGAATGTTTTGGAAAGTGGCAGAGAGACATTACGAAGTTTGTCTGGCAGGGCAAAAAGCCCCGAATAAAATTTAAGATTTTAACAGATGCAAAAGAAAGAGGGGGGTTTGCCCTGCCGGATTTAAGACTGTATTATGAAGCTGCGTCTCTCTGCTGGATGAAAGATTGGTTCCTGTTAGAAAACACTGATGTCCTAGATCTGGAAGGGTTTAGTAATGCTTTTGGGTGGCATGCATATCTTTGGTATGACAAGGCAAAGTCTCATAAACTGTTTAAAAACCATATTGTCAGGAAAGCTCTACTTATTGTCTGGACTAAATACAAGGACTTATTTGAAAGTAAGACCCCGAGGTGGTTATCACCGGTTGAGGCTAAGGCTATAAAACTACGTAATATGGAGAGTGGCTGGTTGAAATATTGTGAGATAATTGAAAGAGATGGTGATAACTGGAGGTTGCAGAGTTTTGAAAAATTGAAAGGAAAGGTGCGAGACTGGTTTCACTATGCCCAAATCTTAGAGACTTTTAAAAAAGATAAAAGAATTGGTTTCCAGGTGGAAAAATCAAAACTAGAAACAGAATTACTTGAACCTAAGACGAAAGTGCTTTCAAGAATGTATAATCTGCTGCTTAAGTGGAATACCCAAGATGAGATAGTCAAATCAGCAATGATAAAATGGGCACAGGACATAGGGTACAACATTATGTCTGAAGACTGGGAAAGGTTGTGGACCACCAGTATGAAATTTACGGCATGTAGTGCCTTAAAGGAAAACATTATGAAAATGGTATACAGGTGGTACATGACCCCAGTTAAACTTGCAAAGATATATCATTTGTCTGACAATAAATGTTGGAAATGTAAGGAGGTGGAAGGAACTTTCTTTCACCTCTGGTGGACATGCCCGAGGGTGAAGGCTTTTTGGGAAATGATTTATAACGAATTGAAAAAGGTGTTGAAATACACCTTTCACAAGAAACCAGAGGCCTTCCTCCTGGGCATTGTGGGCCAGAGAGTGCCAAAGAAAGATATAACTTTCTTTTTATATGCAACCACAGCAGCAAGAATCCTTATAGCCAAATACTGGAAGGCACAGGAGTTACCCACGCTGGAAGAATGGCATTCGCAGCTGATCGACTACATGGAATTAGCCGAAATGACAGGCAGAATTCGAGATCTGGGAGAAGAGGCAGTGGAAGAGGACTGGAAAAAATTTAAGGACTATTTACAAAAACACTATAAGTTATATGAATGTTGACAGTTTGCTAAGTACTTTGGAAAAATATGCCTCAGTATTGAAATTGGTAAATGAGAGAATTTAAGTTTAAGATTTAGAAATGTATAAATTATGGATAATATAACTAAATGAAAACACAAAAACAACTGAAATAAGGTATTAATTTGCTGTTTATTTTATTGTAAAGAAAGCAGGGGATGGGGGATGTGGGGAAGTCTGGTTGATTATGAAAATTGATTTGAAAAAGTGAATCTTTTTTCTCTTTTTTTTTTTCTTCTTTCTTTTTTCTTTTTATAACTCTTTCTCTTTTCTGTAAAAACTGCTTTTGTAGTGTCAATGATGTTGTATTTTTACCCTGGAAAAAAAGCAAATAAAAAAACTATTATAAAAAAAAAAATAAAAAAAAAATAAAAAAAAATAAAAACCTGACTGTGTAGTCAGTCTGGAACGGGCCCCAAAATCCGCATTTTTCCTTATCCAAGGGAGCATTTCTAAAATGCTTTAACTTGAGCTCTTGAGCCAAAACCCAGCTGTATAAACAAGTGCTCAAAGCGCTCTCCTTTATCAAAATAAAAAAATTCCTTCCTGTAGCACCTTAAAGACCAACTAAGTTAGTTCTTGGTATAAGCTTTCGTGTGCATGCACACTTCTTCAGATACACTGAAACAGAAGTTGCCAGATCCTTCTATATATAGAGAAGGTGGGGAGGGGTATTACTCAGAAGGGTGGTGGGAATCGGAGATTGGCAGATAGCTGAGATGAGCCTGATGAGCCTGTTGACGACTCTTGACGACTGTAATAGGTCTTACAGGAAAAGGCAAGGGGTGAGAAGGTGAGAAATGGCTTAGTCATGTATAATGAGATAAGAATCCAATGTCTCTGTTCACACCAGGTCTCTCCATTGTTTTAAGTTTGGTAATGAGTTGCAATTCAGCAGCTTCTCTTTCCAGTCTATTTCTGAAATTCCTTTGTAGTAAAACAGCTACTTTGAGATCTTGTATAGAATGTCCTGGGAGATTGAAGTGTTCTCCTACTGGTTTCTCTGTTTTGTGATTCTCCTTTATCAGTCCGTGATGGCAATGGATTTCCTTGGCTGTTCCGGTGGAGCAGGGATGGCACGTCTGGGTCTTATCTTACATCCTGACCACACTCTGACGCACAGACCTAGTCCGGGAACAGTGCCAGGAGACCTTACCCCAAGATAAGAGTATAGGAACAAGAACAGGAAAACCCTTTTATGGTCAAAGAGTGCAGGAAAAGGAAAACCCTTTTATGGTTAAGAGTACCAGCAGGAACATCTGTGATGTCAACGTGCATGTATAAGCTGACATGGCTGGATTCCTGGGGAAGGGGTGAGAGGGTGCCTGGAGGATATATATACTGCATGAAGCTTCTCATTTCTTTGGACTTGCTGTGGACTGACCACGCAAGTGCCTTCTGCTATCCGGAGAGCAGAATAAACTCTTTCTCTGAACCAAACCTCGGTGTCATTTGACTTCCTTTCTCCCTCCCGGGAGCAACGCAGACCCCACCAGTCGGTATAGTCTAATAAGGCTACATCTCTTATACAAATAACAACTATTTCACTATTATAATTAAAATATATAGAAAGAATAGCATAAGGAGCTAACTAAGTATGATGCTCAAACATAGCCATAGTGCTAGTTTTTGTTTTCCAAGAAAGGGATTTTGGGAGGCAGCAAAAGAGCAGGGGAGCAAGGGGACAGAAGGAAGCAACTGAAGAGTAGTTGGAAAGTTTTGAGCTAGGAAAGATTTATATCCCCAGCAGCAGCAGCAGCAGCAGCAGCTGTATCTTCAGCCTAAATCCCCATCTTCCCAAGCTACTTTTCTTTAAAAAGAAAACGGTGGCAGAGCAATGTTAGGTAAAGTTGCACATCTAGAGTAGTTAGCGCCTAAGCATGCATTCAAATCCTTAGACATTGTGACTTTATAATGAATGTCCACATTAACCTTCTTAAAAACCTGCTAAATCCTCTACCAATCTGTGCACTATTTTTTTTATTATTATTTAAAAAGCTGCTCTCTTGACAGTCTCATTAACATATGGCTCTGTGTAAAAAGAGTCCCGCTGTATATATGCAGCAGCTCAGTATTGGAGGTAGGTCTTTTAATGGAGCAAAAGCAAGGATTTGGAAATACAGTGACACTTACCCCTCCTCTCTCCATTCGTGTAATCCTTTGTTAATCCATTTTGTACTTCTTGTGGTTTTAGGTTTGAATGTGGAACTCACAAAAGGTTCCAAGAGAGAGAAATGTTTAAAATGAAAGGGAAATGAGAAGGAGTCTCTATTTAAATCCCCCAGAGCTGTATCTATAAAGGATTTTGCAATCTGCAAAACAAAAGATCAGCCCCAGGAGCTAATCTCTCCCTGCTTGGATTTCTCTTATTCTGTCATGACCTTGATTCTCTGGCACATCTTCCCTCTCTCCTCTCCTATGTCTCAAAGCTGCTGTTTTCCTGCCCCACTCCCATATCAGGGCAGGACTCTCCAGCCTCAACTTGCTCTTTTGATAAACCCCACAGAGATCACTCAAGCAAAGAAGGGGATTTAGCTCGATATCAGCAAGGTGTGCCAAGATGACAACTCAATTTTTCTCTGTGTGTATGTATGTATGTGTGTGTGTGTTGTTGGCTTCTAAGGTGTTTGGTTGTACTTGGTTTAAAGGAGTAAAAGAAAAATTCCACAAATGCCTAGATCCAGGTTTTGGACAAATACTCTCTTGGGGAGAGAGCCCCAGCAGAGACTATGTGTGCTGGGCTGATGCAGTCAAACGATGCACATTTCCCAAGGCCTGCTAAAGATTGTGCATAAGGACCAGAAAACACATACATGCAAATGGTTGAGATATGCATAGTCCCCCAAACCTGCTGGATATTGTGTATACTGACCAGGAAATGTGCACAACCCTTCTTCATCAACACGTGATGTGCACATTATCCATGTTGCATGGTGAATGTGCACAATGGCCAGTCATTATGCACATTAACTGTTCAACTTACATTATCCATAACATATTTATGCAAACAAAGAATGCTCAGCAGTGAGTGAAACCAGAAGCCCCACTTCACTCAGCTAATGAACCCATATGTTTTTAAGATACAGAAAATATAATTTGAACTGGTGTTGCTCAAGGAAAATATATTAGTTTTCTGTTTTTTTGTTTAATGAGGATATATATGTGTGTGACTTTTCAAATTGCACCTCCTCATTCTGAAAAACTATTTCCACCAACTTGTTTTAATACGATTGCAGGCTTTGCACTTCTGGAGCTTTTCAGTTTTAGAGTGACATCTGATGGGCCCACTGAACAGTTGGTAGCCATCAGCACAGCCAGATAAAGGTGACTTGACTTTGCGTGGCTTTTGTTCTCCATATCCCTGCACAGTGGGTTTATTAAAACAATGACTTCCCATAAAGGAGAGACAAACAGGCATTTGAACAGATGGGTTTAATAAAGTTTCTGTAATATATCTGCCACAAACAGTTATGCATTGGCACTAAAGCGGCACCAGGATATGACTTAGAATAAAGAACTTCCAAATGGCTTGTGTTCTCAGTGGAGAAGTGCTAGATTAAAAGATAACAGTTAAAATGTTGATCTATATATGCTACATAGATCATAAGAATGCACACCTCTGTGGTTTCCTACATACAAGGGAAAATCCACTGTCCTTTCAGGCTAATAAAATTTAAAATATGAACTGTAGCCAGCATAAAGCAGGGCAGACTTTTTGACATATTTATATTCTCAGTAAAATATCTGTTGCTTTTTGTTCCACAATACAATCTGAAAAGTATATGATCCAGATAAAAGTTTGCAAAAAAGAGTTATGGAGGGATTTAATTTTTTTGTCAGTTTCCAAGCCTATTTGTCTGTGTCTGTTAGGGAGGATGGCAACTGTGTCCTCATTCTCCAGTCCTAATATCTTGTCATTGACTATGAGATTGTAGAATGGAGTTTAGGGAAGGAAGATTCAGCCTATTTCCTATCTACAGAAGTACCTTGGTTCCTGAACGCCTCCATTTCGGTTCTCAAACGCCGAAAACCTGGAAGTAAATGCTTCCATTTTTGAACCCTTTTTGGAACCCAAACGTGCAACGCAGCTTCTGCTGAGTGCAAGAAGCTCTTGCAACCAATGGGAAGCCGTGCCTCGGTTTTCAAACATTTCGGAAGCCAAACGGGCTTCCGGAACGGATTACGTTCGAGAACCGAGGTACTGTATCCCATTTTCTCACACGCAAACCCATTACACAATTAATGTTTCCACATTAATCTGTGCTTTAAAACACACACACATGAAAATCTTCATTCTAGGGAGCAATCTTATAGCAAGATCTGCCAAGATGGTCCTGGCACAGCTGAGCTATTCTGGCGTAACTCCCTCAACCTTGCCTCAGCTTCTGTCCAAGCTGGGAGCCAGCAGAGATGAAGCCTGCATAAACATTGAAAAGGTAGCCTTCTTGAAGTCTGGTGGCGCAGGATGAGAGGGAGAAATGTAGGCTGGATCCTAAGCCTATTCAGCTCAGTCATGTAAGCTGGCAAGCCAATGAAAAAGGGTGCTGTAGCTCAAGCAATATTTTAAAGGCTTATTTCCCTCTGCTAGGATTAGGCTGCCCACTGCTGAATAGAGTTTGGATCTTTTGCAACTTTACACTGGATTAATTTACACTGGTTTGTGTGTTCAGACCTTTAAACCTCCCCTTTAAATAAATTCAGACAGGACTCAAATTTTGGTTTGATTTTTGGAAGAATTTAGGCCACAACTTTATTGATTACAGTAAGTGAGTGGTTGCATAGGCTCTGGTTCGACTAGCTCCCTGCACCGTTGTAGGTAGCGCTGACCCAGGGCACCAGCATAGGTCAGCCTAGGATGAACACCTGGATGAGTGGAAAGCCAGGGACAGGCTATCTCTGCCACCCAAATGCCCCCCTGGACTCAGGCACAGGCACAAACCCCTCACAGGGGTTGACCAAACCATTGAGTCCCTGGATTTCTTTAACGGAATACCCTTCACATAGGGAAGGCGAGAGCGTTCTCCCATCCCTATCACCTGAACCAGAGCCTATCCGCAACCTTACAAGTTGTGACGATTTGCTATGCAGCAGGCGAAACCCAAATGGCACCAAACAATCAGCCAAGTGGGGAAAATTCCTGCCTTGCCCCTGTCCCAGCAACAGACGACACATGACAGCATAGCAAGGTCAAGTGCAAAATGCCCTAAAAGTAGGGAGAGGTGGGTGGGTGTTCCAATGCACACACTGCAAGAGGAAGCTCTGGGTCACGTATATAGGTCCCTTGATCCGTTTAGCCTGTGTCCCATTGGCCTGAATAAACCCAGTATCAAGGGACCTACCAATTGGGTGTTGTGGCTATCCAATCTTACCCACCCACTACACAGGGTTTGGTTGCCAGGTCTCACTGCAACACATGCCCTCTTTAAGAGAGGACCCGATTTGTCTCTTGTGTAGACAACGTCTCCTTAAATTGTCATTCTGAAAAATATTTAATCCTAGCAGAACACAAGTAAAGTTGGCTCATCTGTCTTCACACCCACCTTGTTCTCCCTATTTATCCTTGTATCTCATTTGCAGGTGTTTCTTTTCATGCAAATTGCAGCAGCTGGCAAGGCTGATAATTAATAGGCTCATTGCAGGCATGGAGGGAGAATTTCACCCTATTTCTCTTGCAGTTCTAAGGAAAAGTCCTCCTCTGAATCAGATAGATAGATAGATAGATAGATAGATATAGATAGATAGATAGATAGATAGGAGGGATTCTCCCATTGGTGCCAACAAGGAATTTCCCATGAAGGCTAACGCTAGCTTCAGAACCACAGTAGTGGGAGTAGGGGAGCTGACAATAATGCCAATATATTTCACCAGTGTGCCCCCTTGGTTTCAGATAGTACATGTATATTTTGCTCTAGGAGGCTTAGTTTGGTCAGAACTGAGTATACACTTCCAGAGTTAATGCTAAACACATTACATCAGGTAGGCAAGCCACCATAGCTGCTAGAATTTGTCCCTCAGACTTGTCTACCCATGCGCTATCTGAAACCTAATGCGGCACATTGGTTGCCAAATGTGAAATCTTTTTTAGTTCTCCTACCTCAATAAAACAGCAGCCACGAAATTAAAAGACACCTGCTTCTTGGGAGAAAAGCAATGACAAACCTAGACAACATCTTTAAAAGCAGAGACATCACCTTGCCAACAAAGGTCCGTATAGTTAAAGCTATGGTTTTCCCAGTAGTGATGTATGGAAGTGAGAGCTGGACCATAAAGATGGCTGATCGCCGAAGAATTGATGCTTTTGAATTATGGTGCTGGAGGAGACTCTTGAGAGTCCCATGGACTGCAAGAAGATCAAACTTATCCATTCTGAAGGAAATCACCCCTGAGTGCTCAGTGGAAGGACAATTCCTGAAGCTGAGGCTCCAATACTTTGGCCACCTCATGAGAAGAGAAGACTCCCTGGAAAAGACCCTGATATTGGGAAAGATGGAGGGCACAAGGAGAAGGGGACGACAGAAGACAAGATGGTTGGATAGTGTTCTTGAAGCTACCAGCACAAGTTTGACCAAACTGCGGGAGGCAGTGGAAGACAGGAGTGCCTGGCGTGCTCTGATCCATGGGGTCACGAAGAGTCGGACATGACTAAATGACTAAACAACAACACCTCACTAATGTGTTAGAATCCCACACATGCACACACCTGAGCTAATCATATTAATGATCAGCTCCACTTCCATGCACTGATATATTTTAAATACATGCGCATTAAATGATAACATAGATGCATTAATGTTCATGTGCAGTTTTGCTCAAAGCATTTTGGCTAAACTGATTTGAAGACTGAAGTATCTGTCTGCTTACTAATGAATTCACATTCCAAAAGGACTTACCCTTTTTGGCACAGCAGGGAACAAAACTTGTCTCAGTGGAGTAGGCCTAAAGCTTTTGGGTTTTCCATAGCCCCTTAAGGGATTTATTATGTAGCCTTTTATGCATTATTCAGGTTTGTGGCCTCCACTCATCGTGTTCTACCTAGCAGCATAAACCAACAGTGATCAGGGGATTTTGCAACTGGAAAAATAAAATTATTAGCTGGTCCTAACTGAAATCACCAATATCCATCCTTGAAATACCAGCTGTTTCACCTTTAGAGTGATGTGTTTGATTACAAAGACGAGGAACCTCTGTAGCACCAGGGCAGGATGCAGATGGGAATACAGTTTGGCAAACATAAATGAAGAGTGCAAGGAATTAATCCGAGCCCACCTGATGGCGTCCAACTTCCCAGAGCAGCTTTATTGTAATGTGGCGAAGAGCCAAGGTGCTCTGTTAAAGGAGTGGAGATGCAGCATGCTAAACTTGACAAATGCACATTAGGAATTCAACAGCCCATCTGGTTCTGCCATGATTCTCCTTGGAGGATTATTTTTCTTTATCTGAACCACTGTACAAGAAACAATGCAATTAAAGATGCAATTTTTTGGTATTCTTGGTTTGTTTAATATTCCACAGCAGTGGCGATACAGCATGCTACTTTAAAGGAAGCAATGAGAAAAAAGTATGACAGCATCCCAGGTGTGATGGTATTATAGGGATGTGGGAGAAATTCAGCTCCGTTCTCATTTAAAGGTGAATTTACCCAATTATTATTTTTCCATGGTCCTCCTTTGAATCCAGAAGTGCAGAGCAAATTTCTAATTTCCTAAGCTCCTCCAATGGGGGAGCATATTGCTTTCTGTTTGTTATGCATCTTGGTCCTTTTATATTGATCATTGGCTGAAGGGTAACATAGAAATTTAATATCGGTAGTAATAATAATAACCTGCACTTTCTGAAACAATATATGAATCGAAATTTGCACTTACCCAGGTTTTGCAATGCAGTTCTCCAGCCAAGTACTGTGTGCAAAAATGAAAATGAATATATGCAAAATGCATTATATACATGGGGAAATTGCTTTGCAAAGATGTGAAAATTAAACAAAATTGTATATTCAAATCAGGAGATGTTTTTGTTAAAATACTAATTAACTTTCATGAGAACTTTTAAAAATAATAAAATTAATTCAGAAACTGATGTGGAGACAAGGAACACTCAAACACAGCCAGCCATTGACATTTGCACTTTTCCAATTTTTGCAATATAGTTCTTCAGTCTAGTACAGTGGTACCACGGGTTACAGATGCTTCAGGTTACAGACACTTCAGGTTACAAACTCCACTAACCCAGAAATAGTACCTTAGGTTAAGAACTTTGCTTCAGGATGAGAACAGTAATCGCGCAGCAGCAGCGGGAGGCCCCATTAGCTAAAGTGGCACCTCAGGTTAAGAACAGTTTCAGGTTAAGAACGGACCTCTGGAACGAATTAAGTTCTTAACCAGAGGTACCACTGTAATAGGTATAAAAATGCATATTCTGAGGCAAATATGTATAAAAATGCATGTATTAGCGAAAACAACATAAAAACTGCATTATACCTGTATTAAGGAAACTAGCTGTACAAAAAATGCACACGATACTGAAAATATAACTATTGGGGAAATAGCTTCATAAAAATGTTCATATTAGGCAAAATTGCATAGAAACTTGAGTATATAAGGTAAATTCACACTAAGATGTAGATGAATTTTCATGAGGAGATTTTTTTTTGTAAAGAAATGAACCACAAACTGATGTGGAAACATGGTAAACTGGATTTTTAAGCTGAAATAATCAGAAAGTGAGAAAAACCAATACATTTCTGTGTCCCTCTCACACATTTAATAATGGGGGAATGGTCCACTATTATAGTGATGAAACATCTGCTTTGTGTGCAAAAGGCCACAGGTATAAGCCCCAGCTTTTCCAGAAATGCCAGGGAGATGCTTGACTGTAATCTTGGGAGGATGCTGTCAGTCATTGTAGACAATATTGCTCCAAATGGACCAACATTCAGACTCAGGGTAAGGCAGCTCCTTATGTTCCTATGATTAATCCACTAAGGTCTCTTTGATTGGGCCCCACATATCCTTCATTTGTACACTGTAGGCAGCTGTCTGCATGACACAGAGACTTCACCTTTTAGTGGGTGCTACTGTAATTGTTTTAATAGATTAACACATTAGCTAGACAATGGTGTGTCACATCCTCTTGGGCCCCTGCAAGCAGTGTTTACTTTGTCTCGCTAGCTTTTAGAAACAAGATATGAATCCTCTTCGTTGGCCTCCAAGACCTTGAGTTTCATTATCTAAAACAAGTAGAGCACAATGGCATTAAGCTAATGAAGTATTTATTGACCTCGCCACCATTAATCTCTACCACCTTGTGTGAAAGGACTGCAGCACGTGCGCCTAAGTAGGGCATTTACTAGACTATTGATTGCTGCGGAGAGCTTACTCTGCTGTGCCAGACCTGAAGACGTTCATTTTGAAGGCAGCGTAAAAAGTCCTTCACCTTGTTTAAGGAGGTGGATGCACAAATGAACATTGGAGCATTCACACTCTTTGAAAAGCACAGAATATTGTTACTCTTTTTTGGCTGAAAGATGTAAAGAGACATTTTCATTGAATTTATGATGGTTGCAACAGAGTCCGTCTGCTTGCAAGCTTTTCAACGCCTTGATGTTTCAGTGAGATGTGGCCACCAAGAATCAAGCACCCCACTTTCATTTTTACAAGAAACCTTAGATCACCATTCAGATATTATTTGTATGTAACCTTTTGAGATGGGGATGCATACATATGCAATGGGCACAAAAAAGAGTTAGCAACAGATCTCACTAACTGATGTTGCTTACTGAAGCTTGCAAAGGTTTGTGTTTAATACTTACTCAAATACAAGTGGAAGGGAAACAAAAGAAAAGAGCCAAGATACAGAACCTGGAGATGAAAGGCTTTTTAGAGTTCCTCTGAAAGATATTAAAGCAGGCATTTCAGGACGGCACTTGAAGCTATAAAGACTACAGTGAACAAATATGATGGGATAAAGTATATGAACAATACAATGAGACAATGCATAGCTTCCCTATGCGGTTGATTAAAAATTACAGAATTTTAGTCTGGCGGTTTATCAAACCTTATGGAACTTATTTTATTTTAAACCATTTCTAAACCACTTAATATTTAAAAATCTATAAGCAATATCCAAAAAATACAACACAATCTTTTTTTGTCTAAACTCAGGTTTAGTGAATGGGGGAGGTGAGGAAAACAATTCTAGAAGCATAGTAAGAATGATTGTAGTAAATTGCTCCCTTCTACCTCTAACTTAGATATGAAGGCCAGCTTCACAGGGGTGCTTGACTTCCATATCATACATTGATGAAAGTGCTTGCTTGAAGGGTTACTCAAATTTCCTCTAAAACAAAATCCAAAGCAAATTTGAGGGGTCCTTCCTTCTTAGCATAACCTTCAGGGAGTCGAGATCAGGGAACTGATGGAAGCCAAAATAGTTTAATAAGAATGGTGGAAATTATCGAGTGAACATCCTTAGACTCTCACTGAACTAGGCTTAAATTGATTTTAGAAGCAAATTTTGTGGTGAGAAACCTGAGCAATTTTGAGGGAGCCCAAACTCCTTTTTCACAGGACTAGCACATTTCTCTGAAGAGCTATGAGCATTGCAACAATTCCTAGGCTGCAACTGCTGTAATATTTACTCCAGGGAAAATTAGTTACAACTTTTAGACTTACTGGGAACTGTTACCAGTTTATCAATAGGTTTATTAGAAATTACTGAAGTCCATTTTCATGATATTTTCTTTGATTTCTGTATGATGACCAAAATTTGTTGGTAGCATAAGTGTCAAGAATGATACTTATCAATGACACTCTGTGTGATCCTGGGAGCTGAATATGTTTAGGAAGGCTATAGTTTTGAACTTTGTGAAGTTTTGTAGCACTTCCAGATTGAATTCATGACAGTGGCTTTCTTATGATTATTGGGCATTTGCCAAAGCTAAAAGGGCACAGTCAGTGAAATTATCTTTCAATGAATACAATATCCTTCCCTCTTTTCTTTTCTTTTCTTTTCTTTTCTTTTCTTTTCTTTTCTTTTCTTTTCTTTTCTTTTCTTTTCTACATTATACTCTTTTGTCTTTTTTCTTAACAATCTCTCTCAGTGATGTAAATCAGATGTCTGATCAACAGCACAAAGTCACTGTAGTACTGTACAACCCCAAATGTTCCCATACTCCCCAATTGGCTCTGCATAAAAATGATTATGAGATAAATGGAAGTATTCACAAATAGGTAGATTCTAGGAAATGGGCATGTGTTCAGAATAACTTGGTTCTCTGCCCATGGAGAGTTGGCAGGGCACATAATACCTGCAGAAGTAGCTGGAAATAATGGATTAATAATTGAGCTTCCTCTGTTGTGGGCTCTGGGTACATAGGAAAGAGGTGCCAAAGGATTTTGTGCCTGCCAGAGAACAGTAGAGATTGCAGCTGGACAAAAATCAAGAGCAACAAAGAGACAGGTATGAGGAACTGTAAAGGTAACTGGCCATCTATTCATGGCCAAGGCCAGATATGAAGATTAGCTTCCTGGGCTGCATTCCAGGGCAGAGGGGAATCTGACAGCCAAATGGCATTTGCTGAATCAAAGGGGAAATTAAAGAAGAGAGGAGCACGAGCAGTAGACTGGAAGAGTAGTAAAGTACACAGCCGGGAATTTATGTACTTGACATCTGTTGAGCACAAGCCAATCAAACCAATTAGATGAAGGTGATGGTAAGAAGTGGTGCTCCCAAAATTTAACCATCAGATTTAAATGCATTTCAAGGTACTATGACATTTTTACTTTTTAAGTAATCAGTCCCACTCCTCTCTCCACTCGTTGGACAGCAGAATCCAATTCCCTCTTTGGGCATTCAAGGTTCATGAGATGAGAATGAGTCCATTGTCTCTACCCACTCAGTTTCATCCCTGGCTTTGTTGGCTTCCAAAAGTTGAGAAGAGATCTTCTGCTGTGGATGAACCTTCTCAACTCATGTAGAACTCTGGAAGATCAGAGTTCTAAATTGTGCAGGGTGTCCACATGATTGCTGAGGCTTCTGCCCCAAGATGCCCCAAGTGTCATGAAGTGGTAGATCTTGAAGCTCCCCCATGTACCCTTCTATCAGGAAAGGCTAGGATATGTGAATGGATTTGTGTGAGAGGGAGAGTGTGAGACTGGGAGCATGTGTGCATGTGCATGAATGAGTGGCAAATAATTAAAATGATCACCACCCATACTCTTTCTCTCTGAAGATTCTTAACAGAGAAAGAGGGAGGAAGAGTATGGGGTGGCTCTGAGCCTACCTGCCACCAAAATACAACCCCTAAAACATTACCCCTGAAGGAATGAGACCCTTGGTAGGGAAAAAAGTCACTTGTTCTCATTTTCGTGAGATGATCACCATCATTTGCAAACTACAAGGTTAAATAAGGAGCAGGTGTTCTTTCCCTTCCAGAATTTCCAATAACTAAGAAAAGTCAGGATAGAGAATTCCTTTGCATGGTGTGACAGAAGCAAAGCAGAGATGCTTTAGACCTAAAACACCACTTGTAATGTTAGTGGCAGTATACTTCTTTAATACACAATGCTCAGGGTCTAGCAGGAAAGAGCTGTTGCCTTCCTGCCCTGTTGGAAACAGGATAGTGAACTAGATGGAGCCTCAGTCTGATCCAGCAGGGGCAGCAGGATTCATCCAACACAGCTGTCAATCATTCATCTCCATTCTTTATATTAACAAGAATTTTGGCAAGGAAACTGCAGAACTCTACATGGAAAGGACCTCAGGAGGAAGGTGCATTTTGATACAGATAATGAGATAGCAATAGAATTTTTTTGGCAAAAATAAATCAGTGAAATTGAAGATGACTGAATATGGCAAAGGCTCTGATTGACAATAATTCAACTTGACAGTGACCTTGGCAGAATGCTAAGGTAATGTTTAAACAATGATACGGTGATCCTGAATATAATAGATATTGTAGCCGATTCAGACATTACACTCTTTCTGATATAGGAGTCACTTCCTACCTTGATCTATGGCAGTGATCCATCTAGGAAAACAGGGTTTCTGCACAAAGATCTCCTTCTGGATCAGGATTCTGTGACAGAGAGTGAAACAGAGAAGGAGTGGGAAGGGAGGAAGGAAGGAAGGAAGGAAGGAAGGAAGGAAGGAAGGAAGGAAGGAAGGAAGGAGGGAGGGAGGGAGGGAAGGAGAAACTCATTTTCCATCAAAATAGCCACAAATTTTTATCTTTAGAAAGACAGATCCAACAAACAAACATGAGGAATGAATAACAGAACCACAACAGTTTAGCAGCACTTTCAAAAACTTGCTTTCAACATGTGGCAATGTCCATATGTTCCATCCATCTATTCTTCCTAGGACCCAAAGTCAGCAGTAATTAATGCCAATGATTGGCTATGATGGGAGAAGATCTTAAACACTCCTTAGGGTAGGGTGTACAAAAATGGACACTAGCAGTAACATACCTAGGATAAATAAAGAAGTAGATCTGAGTCTTGAAGAATACTATGGGACATATCCAGTAAATAAATGAAAAATATACATGTCCTTTTTCTTGAGAAGCATGCTACTTTAAAGCACTTGTTTGTTCCTATTTCAAAAACGTCATTGATTTGAATGATGATTATGAAGATTTTTAACAAAGCTAATTTCAAAGGTTTGGCTATCATGAGTCTGTTGTGAATTCAATTACAATGAGAGTAATTTGAACAAGTTTACTTCTATATAAACATGGGATTGTCTTTCTTTTTTAAATGAAAAAGTGTAAAACTACCAACATGATTTTGCTGCAAATATCCATGCATATATTTATGTTCTTATTTGGAAATTATTCCGTTAAAAGTTGTCGATGCAAAACCAAACCCCAAACCTCACACCTGACCTCATTGAGTTTCTTCACATCTCCCCAACATTTTCTTATGCTACTAATAGTCCCTCCATTAGTCCCTTGTGGAAATATTATTCATGTGAAAGCTGAGCACAAATTTGTGTATACTACAAGGTCAAGGCTAAGTTGTGCATATGGATTATTCTTCCAATTATCTACTTGTTGGGTACTTAGAGGGACCTGTGGTTACTGAGCTCATTCAGAAGATTAAAATCATTGAAGGCAGATATAGGAATCAGTATTTATTGGCAACGTATAATGGATAAGAACACTTAGTTCAGCAGAACTAAACTTGCAGGCTTTCTGGTTCTATATGGATTTATGTACATGTAGCCTTAAATCCACGATATCCATCATTTGATGGGCTCGATTAAGTTGGTGTACAAACTTTTCATTTGCAAACACTGTCACAGCAGATGACAAGCCTAATTTAGCTCATCAGATTGCAGAAGGCACCGTGGAGAAAAGGCCAGCTTTCTCGAGAACTATTATTTAACCTACACCCAAGGCTCCATCTTCTTAAGCAGAAGAAAATATTAATCACATAATCTGAACCATTTAAAAGGCATTTACTTGGCGCATATCCTTGAGATTAATAGATGCTGACTTGAATCTGTGAAATGAGTTCAGTGAGGATCAAGGGCACTGCCATCTTAGAATGAACAAGCTAACAAAGGTTTCAATCCTGCACACAAAGAGGATTCACACTCTCTTTGACTTCTGTGGGATCTAAGCTAGAAACCCATTGTCCAATTCCTCAAATGACTTCTTTCCCTCCAAAGAATACTATTTTTTCTCCCTTATTATCAGGGCACTTTTCAATTTGTTCAGAATTTTGGTGGGTGCAAGATTGAATGTTCCAAGATCATTGTGGGCAGTGTGGGGATTTTTATTTCCATGAAACTTCCTCATCACTCTGCAGTCTCCCTGGTTGCCTGAGCTACCTGGTCTGAAAAAAAGCCCCATGGGAAAAGTCAACATCTTCCCCTGAGCCTGGGAAGTAAGGTAGGCGGGCTGTCAAATGTCTGAGATTGTTGCACTTGGTGATTTTTATTTTAAAGAGAAGACCTTCGAAAAATCCACACTGATTTCTTTAAAAAGAAAGGGACCAAAATGACCCAATTGTCTGTGATTTCATGTCAACTGGACATGCCTAAAATGGTAATCACCTGTACAATCATGCTGAATGTTTTTGTGCTTGGATTCTACACTGTAATCTCCCTCTTGGCTGAATTTCCTGTTGGCACTTGATGGGAACTTTTTTTATTTTATATCAGCAGGGGAACTAAGTGGGTTTTCTGGTCATATGGTTAATTCTAACTGATGTTATGATACATGCTGTATCCTTATTGTATACTACTTAGAAGCTATTGCATTAAGCAGCATATAAATTCTTTTTATATATATATATAAATAAATAACCTACCTAACCAGCACTCTGCTTAGAGTGGAATAAAAATCCAGTGTGGATTGCCTCTGTGATGTACCCACATTATTTATTTATAAAAATATTCATATACCGCTATTCATTTTAAAAAATCAGAGCAGTTTAACAACAATTATACATACAACCTTACAAATAAAACCATATGAATAGATAAAATCAGAAATCTGCCAATCATTATGGAAATAAGTACTCTCAATTGCCCACATAAGCTTGACAGAATACAGAAGTTTTCAGGAGGCTTTTAAAAGTTGGAACAGAAGGTGCCTGCTGAATCTCTATTGGCAGATTATTCCACAATACTGGGCCAATGACACTAACAGAAATAACACTGTAAAATAGTTAATTAACACAGTTATTTATATAACAGAAGCCCTAGGTATTCAGTATAATTGCACCCACAGCCAAAAACAAAAAAAAAACAAAAAGGAGAGATGCCTGATATTGGCAAACAGTAATATTACAAGGAAGGAGCTCTGCAATGAATTGAACTATGTGGACATTTGTTAATGCACAAAGCAATGCTGGCTCTTCCAGATGACCAAATGCCCGACTCAGCCCCAAGTCTAGAGATTTCTTGTCTCTGTGCCCTTCGGCCACCCGTTTTTGGTGATGAAGGAGGTTCTCCCTTGAGGTGCACCCACCTGGGACTCAAGACTCTGAGTTTGTGACCCAGTCACATTCCAAAGGGATTGCGTTCCCTTCCCCAAGCCCCATGCCATGGGAAATGGCAGGACTTATTGGAACCTACACATATTTACCAATCATTATTTCCTGTCATTGTCCTATTCTGGCTCTACAAGAGAGGGAAAGCCTATTTGCTTGCTTCTTCAAACTGTCTCTTGGGTGGCTGCTATTAAGCAATCCTCAATGGCTGTTTCACCACAAGGTGAGTGGTATTGAACTATAGCCAGCGGGGGGAAATGTTGGCATGCCATGCAGGTCTACCCCCCTCGCCGCACCGACCGCTACTGCCTCAAAGGATGCAAACAATGAGCCCACTTGGACAACCGCTTTCCTGTTTCTTCAGAAGTTCTTGACTCCTTTCTTGATGTCCATCCTTGATGCCAAGATAAAATTTAGATGGAGAGGGCAACGACTGCTTTAACTAGGCTCTGTTAAGTTCTGTCCCCATGCTGTCTACATGAGGATACAAATATGGGCTCCCATATTAATGTTCTACCTTCCTCTGGCTTCAGAGTCGCCACTGTCCTTGCTAAGAGGCTTATATGGAAGGAACGGGATTATGACAGCATGCAGCTGCAAAAGCCTCAGGTTACACAATGAGAATGATTTGGGGCTGAGGAAACAAGGGCGAATGAATATGAGAAACATTATGAAAATAGTATTGTTGGGGCTGCTGAGTAATTTGTGCCTTTCATGCATTAAAAAAGCCATCATAAAGTGATGTTGTCTTCTCCACCTTCATACTTTGTTTAATATAACCCAAAACTGTAAAATAAAACCACAGGAGCTATGATTTAATTAAACAGTAAAACACAACAGACCATGCAATGATACTGATTAAAGTTACCTTAGACACATGCAAGACTGAGCGGAGACCATGAATTTAAGCACTTAAAGAGTGCATTAATCAGCTTCATCATGCACTAAACTACCCCTTAGTTGCAGTTACAAAATGACTCCTTATAAAAGGACAATATAGCATGCTTCTGTTGCAACTTTCTCGTGCCAGCAAATGTTGTTTAGCACACAGACAACACAGATACATTTCTTTGTTTCAGAATTTGTAAACCACTTTACATGCTCCTGCGACAGTGGATGATGCAGAGGTTCCAACCAGATTGATCAAGAGACCACAATTCATATCGCCAAGAGGCTTCCATCTTGCTATATTTAAAATCTATTCATTCAAAAGGGTCAGGGCCAGTCAGCAGATTAAAACAGGTAGAAAAAAGACCAGCTTAAAACTGTTCATCAAAAGATAGCTAAATAATAGATTGGTTGATTGATTGATTGATTGAGAGTGTTTTGTGCCATTTCCAAAAGTTGCTCCAGAATTAGACCTTGCCTTTCTAGAAGGTGATATATTTCAAAGCTGAGTAGCCACTGCAATACCTTTTCAGCTTGCTAAATTCAGGAAATGAGCCTGTCATGCAGTAGGTGGACAGAACATATATTAGCCAAGACATCCTTGCAAACAAGCTGACTCCAGTTGTAGCAGCAGCAGCAGCAGCCCTTTCTCTGGATTAGGTCTGTGACAGAAAATCATACGCTGGTGAAATATGAATATGCACATCACTTGCTCTGGTTTTGACTACAGACGATGGGGAGGACATACACTTTCACCCGCAAGAATATCTTGTTTCCCATAATCTTATGGAGAGATGGATTGCTGCCAATGGATTATATATACAAACAACGTTTTGAGTATATTCAAATAGGAGGCTTAATAAAAAAAACCTATGAGTAGGTATTGGAAATGGTTGGTTTTTGCAGATCTGAACACTCAACCAGAATCTAGCCAGGACCTAAGTTAAAAAGAATACATTTTAATAACCTGCTCGGGGGGCAGGGGCAAGATTTCTTGCCACCTACATTTGATGACATAGGTGGGGAGCAGAGTGATTTCAGGATTGCATTTCATTACCTTTTATTTTATGCACCAAACATTTAAAACGCTCATGCAAATGACAGCATAATACATTTTAATGAATGTCAAATGCGACCTTTTCCACTGTGGTTAATAATTTAGACAGTAGCACTAGAGGATAGGAGTCTATTGAAATATGATGATTATTGAAGATGTAGCTTAGAGATTTGCATTTAGATTTGCTGTGGTGGTAATATAGCTGGGTTTGTTCCGTACTTGAGCACACTGATCTCATCTCATCTTCTGAACTGTTCCCATTTATGAGGATCCTCCACAAGAAAAGGTCCCATGAGATTTTCTTCTTTTACATGAGATTCAGGATCTTAACCTCAGGCTGTGCAATAGCGAGTTAGCTACAGGATTATAACACCATGGCTTCCAGCTTCTCAGTGAAAATGGTATGGAGCAGCGACAGAAAAATCCTAAATTTCCCCCACTTTTAGCATGTTTAAACTGTTCAGAAGCAACAACATAAGTAACTATTTGGAAAGATCTTACGAAAACACATATATACTCTCATATGTATGAAAGACCCTTTCTCTCTTTCTTTAATTTATTAGCAACAAAATGAACTTCAGAGATGCAGTGTCAAAAAGCAATAATAATTGAATATCTCCACCTTCCCTTCCCTTTGGGTTTGTGGTACTTAATAAGAGATTTCTCCAAATGGGCACTTAGAAATTACTCCTGCAACGTTTTGAATACTGATGCTTGTGAAACTGTTAATTATTAAACTGAATGTTGAAAAATGAAAGTAATTGAATCCCACAAATATGTCTACAACAAGTCTGAAGTCAGTATTCAATTGACTATAATTGCTTTTTCCTAATAAAGAGGATTTATCAGAGCAGAAAGAAAATATTTATGCTCTATTATGTAAATCCCTTCTGCCATTTATGACTTTTCCTGTTGGAAAAAGGCACAATCAAATGCAATATCAAATATTGTATTTTAATTAACGGATAAGTGCCTATTGTAAAGCACAGAGTTGGTCCACCAATTACATTGAATATTTCCTCCAGCTTCTGCCGAACTCTTTTTTCCATCAGGTGGGGTGCTACTACTTTAGCTTGGTTTGGGCTGTTTTCCATTCCAAGGTAAACAGTAAGGGCCTTATGTTTTAAAGCAAATGCAAGGATCACTACCCTGGGTTGCTTGGTGCAAAGTTGTCCCATTTTTCTGGGAGGGAGCAAAGCAACTAAGGTAAAGGTAAAGCGACTCCTGACTATTAGGTCCAGTCTTGGCCGACTCTGGGGTTGCGGCGCTCATCTCGCTTTATTGGCCGAGGGAGCCGGCGTACAACTTCCGGGTCATGTGGCCAGCATGACTAAGCCGCTTCTGGCGACTCAGAGCAGCACACGGAAACACTGTTTACCTTCCCGCTGGAGCGGTACCTAGTTATCTACTTGCGCTTTGACGTGCTTTTGAACTGCTAGGTTGGCAGGAGCAGGGACCAAGCAACGGGAGCTCACCCCGTCGCGGGGATTCAAACTGCTGACCTTCTGATCGGCAAGTCCAAGGCTCTGTGGTTTAACCCACAGCGCCACCCACGTCCCTGAAAAGCAGCTAGTCAGTATAATTTGTCTAGGCCATGTACACACTTGTGACAAGGATACTTCCCTCTCCCTCCAGTTCTGGAGTGAGCATATCACAAGAAGATGCAAACTTCTCTTTGTCTCTCAAAAACAACAGGTCCTCGATTCTCCTCTCTCACCATTGGAAATGTCACTTGTCTTGTTCTAACAGTGCTTCTAATTGGCTCTTCCAAGTTTTAAGAAAACCAGATGTTCCATTTAGATACCAGGAAGTAAGCCAGCACTTCCATCGTCAAGCATGATCCACAATGCATTGCCATTTACTGTTCAGTATAGATGAGAGAAACCAAACTTGGTTCTAGGCAAGTCTTACCAAGATGAGGCACCTCAGCTGAAAATATCTCTTTTTCTCTGTTCATTCCCTGTTTGTTTGCTTGTTTGTTTGTTTAATGAACTGTTTCATACAATGCATCTTTTCTGTCTTTAATTTTTTTTTTTGAGCTTAAAAGTTACATTTCGTCACTCAACAGTTATATCCAATCCTACAATACTAATGACTTCCTGCTCACCCACTACCGATGTTAACAATCAAGATTAAATTGCATTTTTATATTTCCACCATATCCAGTTTCATCCACTTTAACAGGTTTCTTAATATGTTCTGCTATTCTTTTCTTAATCTCCCTATGTCTTGAAGCAACTTAACAATAAAAACAATGGAAGCCACTTCATATACAAAAACAATTTCAATTCCAGCACAGATACAGACTCTTTCTGGTCCTTCACTTATGGTGACAATAGAACACCACCTTATCTCCTCCTGTCCCCTCCCAATCCTCTTATCTATACCATTATAGTTTCATATTGATATAGAAATTATGGGTCTCTCCAAAAATAAAATAATCCATGCCTATTCAGTATAGGAACACTGCCAGATTCCTTTACAGTCCTAGATAGCAGAAACTTTTCTGGACTGATCTCTCTGAGCTCACATTGGAATAATTGATTGCTCAGTGGTTCTGATCAATTAAGGCACAAAGAGATATTTTAAAGCCTCCTCCAGGAGCTTTCAAATTAAAATTGATTATCATACTAGAAGGTGCTCTTACAGACATTATTAGCCAGTCATTAGTAGTGACCGCCACACCCCATGTTATCCTTATAGGTTAATAGTCAAGAGATGGCAGTGCTCTTGACTTGTCATTTTGACATTATTCTGCTTTACAGGAACCAAGAGAGTATAATAAAAATAAAACAAGAGGTAATCATGCATGGAGTGTGCATTAACTGTGAACAGAATTGCTTCTTTTGCATCCAATTCAAAAAGCTTTGCTTTATTTATTTATGTATTAAAATTGGCTGGGTTAATGTGGAAGGATCTGTGTATCGTTACAAAGGTCAGTAATTTTAGCATGGTTAGTCCCTAGCAATCAACCTGCATTGATGAAAAACAAGCCTTTCAACTCCATCTCTGGTACTTTGGGGCTATTTTGAGCCACCTGGAAAGGAAGAGTTCAAGCCAGACAACTCAAGGGCATGGCATTGTGGAAGGTTAGCCTGGATAAACAGAATTTTAAAGGAATGAACCAAGCAGTGCTGGTTAGCAGAAAATAGTGTGGTTTATGTTGACAGGAACTGTTGAGACTTTATTCCTCACATATAGAGTACATTATTTATCCAGACATAGGAAAACAGATTGAGGGTCACACAAAAGTATACACCCTTTCCATATACTTTCAAAAATACTTCCATATATACTTTCAAATTCTATATCTGAAGTCCGGCAGATATACAGTCATCTTTTTCAATGTATGTTAACAAAATTAAAAAAAATGGGTGTATTGTGCCAAAGTATATGGCGCTGTGGGTTAAACCACAGAGCCTAGGACTTGCCGATCAGAAGGTCGGCAGTCCAAATCCCCGCGACGGGGTGAGCTCCCGTTGCTCGGTCCCTGCTCCTGCCCACCTAGCAGTTCGAAAGCACATCAAAGTGCAAGTAGATAAATAGGTACCGCTCTGGCGGGAAGGTAAACGGCGTTTCCGTGTGCTTCTCTGGTTCGCCAGAAGTGGCTTAGTCATGCTGGCCACATGACCCGAAAGCTGTACGCCGGCTCCCTCAGCCAATAAAGCGAGATGAGCGCCGCAACCCCAGAGTCGGCCACGACTGGACCTAATGGTCAGGGGTCTCTTTACCTTTACCTTATATGTGGTTCAATGTTTTATTTAAATAAGAGAAGTTGGATAGAGGCCTAAAAATTATGGCAGAAGTTTATGAAGGGATTTCCTCCCATAATGTTGGAACGTGCAATTACCTGGCAAAATGGATTGACAGTAGATTCAGGTTGCATAAAAGTATGTGTTTATTCAGTTTATGGACTTAATTATGATACACTGGGAGAAGAAGGGGAAGGTCAAAGTCTGGAAATTTAAACTAAAACCAATGTTGCATCTAGCTTGGGCTTGTAATCTTTGCAACTGAGGTGTGATTTGAACTGGAGGATCTCAACTCACACCCTTAGTTGTTATGCTTGGCCAGTTTGAATGTCTCTGCTTAAAAAGAAGAAGAAGAAAAGGCACCACTGCTGTTTCCAACTCCTGAAACATCTGCTGGACCCACTTTAACATCATGCTGTTGTTTTTAGAACTGTTTTCCAAGAATTGACTTTTTGGCATATTTCACCCTGTTTCTCAACACTGCTTTTGCTCTCTGAATAATTCAAGGCTTTGTACCTGTATCTTTAAAAAGAAATAAAAAATGTTTGGAACTTTCGAAATTGGGGCCATTCTGTCTCCTTGAATATAAAATATGTGCATGGAATTCAGAAAATGATTAAGTGATCAGAACCTGAGAGCTGGTATGCCCGGCATTTTGTAGCATCATTGAGAAGACTGGCCGTAAAATATTTTACTGCTTGTTAATCTAAAGGCTGGATCCTATGACTTGTTTGTTTTCTACTATGCAGTATTATTTTCCAGTTAATTTCCAATCTTTATATTGGCCTTTTCTATTGATCCTCAAATTAACATCAGAACAGTACAATTGGCATTTAGAAAAGCTTGCAAGTTTATGTTATTATGGGATTGGTCCGGGCTGAATACCATCCTGGAGTCCCTTCCTGTGCTACAATCTGGAAAGGAAAAGGACTGCTAAAATGGTCAAAAAAGGGTGGTATTAAGTAAATATGCCTGGCCAGGTATGTTCAGAAGACCCTTTGTAATGTAAGCTGGGGCAATATGTTGCCAAAGAAATAAAATAGCTAAAGACAGCTCAAGAAGGTGACAGCTTTCTAAAGTAAGCTTGTCCTCTTCCCTGGTCTCTTGGCTGGAGGTGATGTCATTTAGGTGTCTATGCATGTAGAAGTTTGGATATACACATAATCAGAAATAGAGACTGATTCTGGAAGCTAACAGCATTTGGAGAGCAGGCTGTGTCCACCTAGAAATCTAATGGGGAGGAGAGAATTTGGGGCATCAGTTGGAGTTAAACTGCATCTTTCCCTATCTTCAACCTGAAAATTTGTGTGTATGTATATATATATTTGTGTGTAAGGATATGCCACGACACAATACTAGGACTCCTGTGTTTAGATGCACACTGACATAATGCATACTAAAATAACAAAAGGGGAGATTTTTCACCGCTCCCTGATGCTCCCGTACCATATATGAAGCATTTGTGTTGGGTTGCTAGAGTTTCATTCCAGCTGTGTACAGACAAAAAGCACAACAACCATGGTCGATTGGCTTCGTAGATCAAAAACAGTTATTAGAAGATAACAAAATGAAATTCCTTTGTTCTGGCTGGCTCCTAGGTCAATTGTTTATTGATATGTACTTTTATTTGCCCAGGCAACTGAAACTTAGATGTCATGCAATCCAGAAACTGAGATGATGGACTGCTATATTATTTTTGATTGAGTTTGATATGAGACATTTAAAACATTCATGTATACATTTTCTGATGTGTGTTTTAAGATTGTTGTGTTCTACTCTGGGCTCCACCAAGAGGAAGATTATCATCATCATCAAACATTTTTTTTAAAGAAACCCAACACCAACAACCAGGATCCAATTCAAGTTTGCCTCTGGAATCCACAACCCCCTGAGGGAGACCATTCCACTACTGAACAGCTCTTACTGTCAGAAAGTTTTTCTGTATGTTTAGTCAGAATCTCCTTTCTTGTACTTGAAGCCATTCGTTTGAGTCCTACCCTCGAGAGCAGGAGAAAACAAGCTTGTTCCCTCTTCTATGTGATAGCCCTTGAGATATTTGAAGATGGCTATCATAACTCCCCTCAGTCTCCTCTTTTCCAGGTTAAACATACCCAGCTCCTTCAACCGTTCCTGTTTCCAGACCCCTGATCATCTTGGTTGTTTTCCTCTGCACACATTCTGGCTTGTCAACATCCTTCTTAAATTGTCATAGTATGTAATAGTATATTATGTTCATTTAGAAAAGTTGTCAGTTTGCTACTGAGGAAACGGGCATACAGTTTCCCAATTATTGAGAGCAGGCTAATAGGCCTATAATTGGAAGGTACATTTGGGTGGTCTCTCTTAAAGATTGGAACTACTATAGCATGTTTCCAGCTATATGGTACCTTACCCGAGTTATTTACTACCGTAAAGAGTGCTGCCAGAAGCGGAGCCCACCAGTGCTGGTTTGATGTAATCAACTCAGCTGGGATAAAGTCTTTCCCCGGAGCCTTTCCACTCTTCAGATTCCCAATTAATGTATGGACTTCCTCCACAGTAACCGTCCTCCAATTAGGGAGTAGTGACAATTCTGCCCTGTCATCCTCCTGTAAGCTGGAAGGGAGGTTTGGATTTTCCATAAATATATTTCTGAAGTGGTTCTCCCAAACCTGAACTGAAATGACACAGCTGGGGGCTGAGGAACTATTTTTCATTGAGTCGGAGACCAGTTGCCAAAAGAGTTTAGTTTCATTGTTTAGTGAGGCATTCAATAGTAGGGACCAGGAATTTTGTTCGGACTGCCTTTTTTTTGAGGCCAAAAGGGCTTTATACTCTTTTTAAATTTTGAAATAAGATTGAGGTAAGTAGCTTAATCCAGCGTTTCTATAGGCCAAATAGGTGTTCCTTAAGGCTTCCTTCTTTGTGCGGCACTCTTGGTCAAACCAACCGTGCCCTTTAGCAGTGTGTGGCTTGCCGGCTGAGTTTATGTTAATCGAGACCACATCCTGCAAGGACTCAATGAGATTTCCGTAAGCTGTCAGGGAGGAGTCTATTGATAAATTGTTTATTATAATTGATCTTAACTTAATTGCAGTTTGTGAATTCAATCTATTCTCAACTGCAATTGCTATCCCAGGTGTCCATTTTCCCCTACGCAATGCTGGATCATTTGCTTTGTCTATATCCTCATGTTCTATGTGAGAGTGCTGAATTGAATTTTGGCCAGTAGTGGAGATGATAAGAGGTAAGTGGTCACTTTCAGTCCTATTATCTATGGTGAATTTTTTAACTGATTCGAAGGCCTCTCTGTTAGTGAGACAGTAGTCTACTGTGCTGGCTCCATTTGTATTTATGAATGTGTACTCGCCTTCTCTGTCCCCGGGGAATGCCCCATTAGCAATGATCAGGTCAAGACTTATTTGTAAAAAAGCCAGGCAGAATCCAGCATAGTTGATTTGGCAATCTTTCGAATGTCTACATGGGGGTGGGTTTAGAAAGAGGGCGCTATTTTCCTTTAGATCTCTTAATACTGGGAATTTTATTTCCAGGCTATCATCATTTGAGCCTATTCTGGCATTCATATCTCCCTTTAGGTAAAATGGCGGTCCAGGGTACCTAATTTGTAGGGAGTAAAGGGAACTATGGAATTTACGCCACGTGCTCTCTATCTGTGTTTGCACTGTATATGGTGGAATATAAGCTGAAACAAGAATAATACTCTTGGATTCCATATGCAAGGTGATCCCCAGTGCCAGCTGCTCGAAAACTGAGCACTCAATAACTTGTGACGCCAATTGAGTGGAAACCAGAGTTACTAGCCCCCCCCCCTCGGTCGTCCCCTTCCAAGCGGTTTAGAGGCCTTGATTTCATAGACGTCGAAACCGTCAAGAGCTATGTTATCAGTTGCCCAAGTTTCCTGCAGCATTATTATGTCAAAACCCGTTATATATTCACGAAATGGCTCGTCCCCAAGTTTGTTAGCCCAACCCGCTATGTTCCATGAGATAATGTTAAGGCTGCTCGTTCCATAACTGGCTTGGCTTCATTGTGGTGGGGAAATTGTTATCAGCTCTCCCACTGGTTCGGTAATGATGCAACCGTTCTTAGGATATGCACGGTGCTGTTGTTCTCGGGGTTGATTTGTAGCATTTTCCCGATTTCCCGGCATCGACGGTGTTATCTGAATTGCTGGTACCATCGGGGGGGGGGGGGTCTTCGTCAAAGATAATTAAATCTGTCTCTGGCTTTCTATGTGTCCCATTTCCCTTGGGAGGGTCGTCACTTGGCATTGGCTGATCAGATTCCAGTTGGGATAGAGGGTGGTGAAATTCTGGATCTGCCAAAGGCGTAATAGAGTGTCCTATCTTTGAATTATCTAGATTGGGCTGGTGTTCTTTGTGTGTTTGACCTTTTTGGTCTGATGTTTTCCTCTCCAAATGAGTGTTGCAGCTGGGTTCACCGCACATATTCATCTTTGACGGCCCTTCCAAATGAATCATGGCCCTATGGCGAAAGCCCTTCAGCAGAGAGGGTGCTGATTGCTTGGGGTCGGTCCGGCTATACGACAAGTTTGGCAGTAGTTGTTTTCATTCTGTGTCTTTAAAAACACGCCTCAAAACAATATTATAGTCCTGTAAAATGGCCCTATATTTCAGTAGCATTTTAGGGGTAGCTGAGTCAGAAAATGTCAGCATGAGTCTAGTATGCTGGGGGTCCGTGCAAAGCAAGTTTATCGCGATCAGAGTGTTGCAATGGATATTTAGTAAAAGCTTAAATTTTCTCTTCACACTGTCGATTGATTTCCAGTAAGGCAGCATACCATTAAAAGGATATATATCCAGAGCTACTTGAGTACTTTGTAGGATCAGGTCCCTACTTTCGCTTTTGTTGTTTTTAGTATTTGTAGTCTCTCAGTTATCAAGTCCAGACCGGTTGCACCCCTGTACATGATGGTCTAGAGGGAGGGCAACGCTATGGTCGGTCTCTTTAGTACTGAGTGGGCTATTTTTGGCTGCCAGGAGCACCAACTCCGTCAGGAGAGACGTTACCTTTTCTAATTTGATGTTAATTTCCTCCACTGTTCTTGCAGTCAGCAGACAGTGGTCCGCGAGTATTTCTGCATAGAGCGGTGCCCCCTCAGATGGTAGTTCATGGGATAATTCATGAGCGCTCATCTCAGCATTCTCCCCTGGGTGATCTCCACCCATTAAAGCATCCCCACCTACCTGGGAATGAATTCTATTTGGTGTGGTAGGTTCTGAGTTCTGTGCTTTTACAAAAGCGTCCATTTTGCTCTGCTTGCTCTTCTGTTGGCTCCCTTCTGGAGATGAGGCCGGTCGTTTCTTTTTCCTAGGCATTTTCCAGGGATAGAGCCGCTGTAAATCAGAGCAGCTTCTGCTGTAAATCAGGAAGCTTGGCGTCTACCCATGATAGGGCGTCTAATCTCCACTCCTGCTGATTAGGGCCTTCTCCGGAGCTTTCCAGACTTTCTGTAACTCAGGCCCTTGACCTAAGCTTTGTAAATTAATAGCTGCCAACTAACAAAGATAAAGTACTGAGGATGATAAAAGCTAACAAAAACTGATAAAAAAGCTAATAAAAACTGATAAAAATAATAAAAACAGCATCAACTGATGCGGAGCTCAAGTCGACGCTACTACTAACGACGACGCCATCTTGGAAACATTGATCTAGAAACTATACTTCTATTGCTTCAGCCTAGAATAGCATTAGCTTTTTCTTTTCTTTTCTTTTCTTTTCTTTTTTTGCTGCTGCATCACCCTGTTGACTCATGTTAAGCTCCACCAAGACCCATAGATACTTTTCATATGTACTGCCAGATGTCCCCCATCTTATATTTGTGCATCTGGTTCTTCCTGCCTAAGTGTACACAAAAGCTGAGCATACACTCCTACATGCCATGCCTTAAGAGATGGAGAGTGTTTTTTATGGGACATTTCTATGACAACATGTATGGACAGTGACATGGAGTGTTAGCATTGCATTCAGAGACTTAGCATTTCATTCACTGTCTTCTTCTGTAAAGAAAATTCCATGAGTTCCCCAGCTGTGCCACCTTTATTCTCGTGTGTGTGTGTGTGTGTGTGTGTGTCTAACAGTCCTGTGACAAAGGAAGACGAGCAAATTTTGCACTCAGCTGATATTGCTTTGGAAAAATGATTTACAAGCTCTTTAAACTGAAGTGAGGCATGCAAAAGTTAAGCACAGGCACACCATGTTTCTATCATATTTACTGTGATAAAGCCTTAACTAATTTTTCTTTACACTTCTTCACCTGAAGGCCTTCCCGATGACATCCTTTCCTTCACAAATATAATTCATTTCCCAAAGCCAAAGCTTTCTCTTCATCTCTTTCCTGTGCAATTTGCCTCCATCTTCTCAATTCCATCACTTAAGGATTGCCTACAGAAGTGGAAATGTCTATGGAACCAATATAAAACCTGATGTATTTCAAGAATAATTCTGATTGCTTTTTGCAATAATTCAATCAGAAGATTCTTCAGAGTAATTTTCCTTCAAATCCAAGGGTGGAGTGGAAGGAGGCAAAAAGGGGCGAAAAATGTGGACAAACTGGGATGGAGAAAAAATATTAACATTTTGGAGGGAACATGAGACCTAACTTGAAAATAATTGGTGGATAGTATCCAACTAACTAGTATCCATTCTTAAGGAAATCAGCCCTGAGTGCTCACTGGAAGGACAGATCCTGAAGCTGAGACTCCAATACTTTGGCTACCTCATGAGAAGAGAAGACTCCCTGGAAAAGACCCTAATGTTGGGAAGGATTGAGGGCACAAGGAGAAGGGGACGACAGAGGACGAGGTGGTTGGACAGTGTTCTCAAAGCTACCAGCATGAGTTTGACCAAACTGCGGGAGGCAGTGGAAGACAGGAGTGCCTTCGTGTCCATGGGGTCACGAAGAGTCGGACACGACTAAATGACTATACAACAACAATCCAACTAACTTGTTCCATATGGGTTTCCACTTGCACAACAGATTTTTCAGAACTTTCCCTCTCTATTTGTGCCCCCTGTCCTCCCCAAATCTGCTGCAGAGGTTTGGGAAAAATCTCTGCACAGATTTAGGGGGCATGTGAGGGAGGAGATGAGGAAAAGTTTATATTGAACTTTCTTTACATTGGAAGAACAAAACCTCCCTATTTAAGCAAATATTCAAGGAAAAAATAAGGCTCATCCATTCTATGACAGATTGTAAAGCCTCCTACTCCTTTTTCTTTTTCTTCTTCTTTTACAATGTCTCTACCCCCCATTGCACTGACTAAGCAACGTCTCCTGATTTCTCCTCCCTAGAAACATTTGCTCGTCTAAGTATTGTTCAGATTGGTGAAGGATGAGTCAAGACATAATGGGAGGAGACCTTTTGAAATTTCTAAAAGAAGAGGGAAACAAAGGAAAATTCTAAAGAAAGAAACAGAAAATGAAAGAGTAGGGGTAGTGTACATGAGGAACAGTATTAGGAGGAATGAACTCTCGGTGTAAAATGATTATTTTTTCTGATTTACCCCCATTAGTCTGTATGCATGGAAATAAATTATTCTTAAGCCAACACTGTGAGCTTCGGGAAGTCTTTGGGAATACTTTGCCACATTCAGATGCATCAAAACTTTAAGAACAGCTTCAGAATGTTTTCAGTAAAGTGACATAACCTTTTCTTGCTCCACATGTTCTAAATGTTCACCCTAGATAATTATAGAACCATGTGAGGCAAGCATTTGCTTCTATCATTATGAAGTTTGAAAATTCTATTAATCATACATTCAAGATAATTTATCCTGTCAGCATAAAATTTGGCAACTTCTGTTCTAGCGTCTCAGCCTTCAAGGAACTATGCTGTTTTATCCTTTCTCCTGCCTCCCTTGAGAATGGATTGTGGAGGAACACTCAAGCTGGGTTCCATCCTTGAAGCGCAGGAGGTACAATTTTAATTCCAACTCCCCCAATAGCTGCTCTGTGTGTGTGTGTGATGGTTTGTCTCTGCTGGCAGAGAGAAGCAGTACTGGGGGTTGGGAGCCTCCACCATGATGGAGGCCCTGAGCTTTGCTGAGTTGGGTAGTAAGCTCCCACTACCGGTTCTTCCACTGACAGTAGAACACAGGAAGGTCCAAAGTAGGGCAGTGTGCTGATGCCTTGGATCCACTGGATCCAAGCCCTGTAGATTCCTCCACCCAAGAGTCCCCATTCTTGGTCCCCTTGGCCTCACATGTTCCAAAGCAATCCTGCTGCTCCAACGCACCCCTCTTAAGAGAGGGAAAATGGGCTGGCTCTAAAGTTATTTTCCCACCAACCGCATCCTTCTACCATTTCCTGCCATGGCTGGAATGGGGCCAGCAGGCTTTAGGTGGTGGCAAGTGGACTTCTCCATACCCTCCAAGTGTCCTTATTTTCCAGGGACAGTCCCAGATATACAGAAACCACCCAAAAAGTTCAGCTTTTCCTTAATATGTCCTTATTTTCATCAAAGAAATGTTGGAGGTATGGAGTTATCCAACCCCCAGGCCAGGTAGCCCTGTATCAGGAAGATTTTTTTAATGTTTTATTGTGTGTGTTTTTTAATATATATGTTGGAAGCTGTCCAGAGTGGCTGGGGCAACCCAGTCAGATGGACGGGGTAAAACTAATATCATTGAATAGGACATCCCTATTTTCATTGAAGAAATGTTGAAGGGTGGGCTTCTCTCCCCCTTTCTCCTGCAGGACAAACCAATGTGAGGAGAAAGAGGAATGTTTCAAAACTTCTGCATCTCTGCAGTTTATGTCCCTTATTCCTGAGATTTTACTATAGCCTACTTTGTTTTTTAGACAACACATGTACATACTAACGTGCACACCCATACAAGCTCCTGTCTAGACGCTGGAGTTCATCTGGGGAGAAACAGATTTTTAAGCATGTACCTGTCAATGTGATGCTGAAAGATAAAACCATGGGGATCCCCGGAGGCTTCTCGTGCAAAAGCTTCACAGTTCTAACTAAAAGTATTTTGTTTACCTCTTCTCGAAACCCATCTCTATAGTTTTGAAGATGCCAGGCTGACAGTATGACATGGTGCATTAATTTAAACTTCTGTTCGCTACTGAGAAGAGCATCGTGCTTGCCTAATTCTAAAAGAAAAAGAAAAAGCCAACACATATCAACTTATCCCCATGATAAATAATTCTAAAATAAGCAAATATTTCTTCCGTTCTTTTGAAGCCTAGAGAAACCACACATTTTAATGGAATAAAATATTGAAAAACGAGACTGTGGACTTAGCTGTCTGGTGCTGTGTGCTGCCAAGAAATACATAGAACTCACAGAAATGGAACAGATGAATAGCCCTCAGACTAGCCCATTACTTTTGAAGATAGGTCTAACTGTGCCCCTGAAGGACCAGGTGCGTAGCCTGGGAATCATTCTGGACTCCTAGCTGTCCATGGAGGCACAGGTCAATTCTGTGTCCAGGGCAGCTGTTTATCAGCTCCATCTGGTATGCAGGCTGAGAACCTACTTGCCCGCAGACTGTCTCACTAGAGTGGTGCATGCTCTGGTTATCTCTCGCTTGGACTACTGCAATGTGCTCTATGTGGGGCTACCTTTGAAGGTGACCCAGAAACTACAATTAATCCAGAATGCGGCAGCTAGACCAGTGATTGGGAGTGGCCGCCGAGACCATATAACACCGGTCTTGAAAGACCTACACTGGCTCCCAGTACGTTTCCGAGCACAATTCAAAGTGTTGGTGCTGACCTTTAAACCCCTAAACGGCCTCGGTCCAGTATACCTGAAGGAGCGTCTTCACGTCCATTGTTCTGCCCGGACACCGAGGTCCAGCGCCGAGGGCCTTCTGGCGGTTCCCTCGCTGTGAGAAGCCAAGTTACAGGGAACCAGGCAGATAGCCTTCTCGGTAGTGGCGCCCGCCCTGTGGAACGCCCTCCCACCAGAAGTTAAAGAGAAAAATAACTACCAAACTTTTAGAAGACATCTAAAGGCAGCCCTGTTTAGGGAAGCTTTTAATGTTTAATAGGTTATTGTATTTTAGTGTTTTGTTGGAAGCCGCCCAGAGTGGCTGGGGGGACCCAGCCAGATGGGCAGGGTATAAATAAATAAATAAATAATAATAATAATTACAAATTGAAATCTATCTGAAAACATGCATACTTACTATTGCTCTCAACAAGGGACCTTGGGAGATTGGTATGCACTCTGACAGGGGTCAGCAAACTTTCTCAGCAGGGGGCTGCTCAGACTTTGTGGGGGGCCAGACTATATTTTGAAAAGAAGAAAAAGAAGAACGAATTCCTATGCCCCACAAATAACCTAGAGATGCATTTTAAAGAAAAGGACACATTCTACTCTTGTAAAAACATGCTGATTCCTGGACCAGCCGCAGTCCGGATTTAGAAGGTGATTGGGCCGGATCCAGCCCCCGGGCCTTAGTTTGCCTACCCATGCTATAGAAGCTCTAGCCCAGCAGCAGCCAATGTGGTGCCATCCAGATGTTGTTGGACTGCAACTTGCAGCTACCCCAGCCAACAGGCCCAGTCACAAGGGACAATGGGATTTGTAGTCCAACAACTATGTTGGCTGCCTCCTCTGCCTCCACTTTACTGCATCTGGCATAGAACAAGGAAATCCTCAGCTGCAGCCAGGCTATGGATCTTTCCTCCAGCTTATGGGATCATGAACACCATCTTCCCTTACTCTGCCTCTCCATAATCCCGGGACTAATGCTCTCTCCTTCTCCTGTATTCACAATAAGGCAGCTCATGAATATCACTGGCATTTGCTGGATAAATTGGCAGAGGATTTGAAGGAGAGCTGAAGCATGACAGCAGTCAGCAGTGGAGCAAATTGAAGCAGCAGGTGTGCCTATGAAGAGATGGCTTATTGCTCCCAGCAAACCTGGTGCTCAGAATCATCTAACCATTGCCATCACCATCCTCAACTGCCAGCCCCCCAGAAACGCACAACATTTTAGTGAGATGGGTACAACCCCCAACTTAAAATGGCATAAACCCGCAATTTCTTGCTATTGCCCTAGGGTGGGGTGGGCATACAGGATATTCGAAGAAGCATTTTCTCCATATCAACATGCCCACCCACTATAGCTGACCTATGGGGTCTGCTGAGTCACCCCTCTGTTGCTAGGTAGGGTGATAAAATATCACCCTGGCATTTAATTGGCTGGCTGTGTTGCTGGGGGAATTTACTTGTTGCAAATTTGGTGGGAGGGACCGAATGGTTTAAATTCTCAAAACACAGCTTGGTGCTTTCTCTTTCGCTGCGTGAGCCGGATCACCGCCCACCCGCCCTCAGTTTGGACATTTTGCTATGCCTGTCATGGGGTCGTCCGCCTTGGGGCAGGGGCCTGGTAGGAATTTTGTCCATCTGGCCGATTGGCTGGGCCATTTGGTTTTTGCCTATTGCGTAGCAAATCGTCACAACTTGTAAGGTTGGCAGTTAGGCATTGGTTATCAATTGGCTGGAGGAGGGGTAAGGATTGGCTGTGCCTGCCCCTCCAATGCTGCTGGGGAAGGGAATTCCGTTAAAGGAATCCAGGGGCTTGCCACAATTTCGTCCAAATCCCTGGAGAGGGGCTAGGGCTGGCAAGCCCTAGGAAACATGTGGGTGAGCCCTGAAGGCCTGTGACTCAGCTCCTTTGCTCCCCAATATTGTTGTCCCTTACTGGCATTCGACGGAGTTTGGGTGTCAGTTCTGTCCCTAGGCGGCGGGGGGGGGGGGGGACGACGACAGATAGTCTTAACCAATGCCTAAGCAACCATTCAGAGATATGTATTTTAATAAAGTTGTGGCCAAAATTATGCCAAAAACCTTAAATAAAAATTATGTGTGAGTTGTGAGTTATTTGAGGGGTGGCTTGGGGACCTCGACACGCAATTCCCTCTTCAGTGAGACCTGATTGAAAAGTGCAGCAAATACTTTTTTTAAAAAAATAATGTATTGGGTTTGATGCTATTTTGATCCTGTTGCGTGATGGTGGTGGTGATGATAGTTCTGTTTTAATCTGTGCAGTTGCTACAACTTTCCATGTTTTAATACCATAGTGCAAATATTCTTTACTGAAATTTTATAATTGGGAGTGTCACCTTATTTATTTATTTGCCTTATAATCAATAAATTCTACCTTGACTCATCTGCTATTATAACATAGCAACTCATAATCCGGTTGATTCAAAGCAGAGGAGCTATACTAAGGAGAAAGTTCTTCCATTTCCTTAAAGTAGCAGGTGGGTGTTTCCAATATTTCTAATCTCTGCATTAAATGGAAGCTATCTCCACATTTAACAAGAAATGCCTGTTATTTCTTTCATTTGCGCAATGTTGGTGTATCTTTTATTTCAGCTTTCGCTTGCTAGGCTCAATTTGAAAACAACATCAGTGAGCTATTTATTTTACTTTCCTTTGAAACCAATTACCAACTCTTCTTCTATCCAGCTCTCCTCCTGCTTCCCTCTTCAATATGGCACACTTAAATAACCAGTATCTCGTTTTCAAGTGTCTTTCCTTCGGTATTTTAGTCTAATCAAAATAAATCTCAGGCAATAATTGAACCACCTTGGTACTTACTGCAACCCTTCCACCCACAATCTGAAATTGCTAATCATTAAAAACTTCCCACTTCTTTAAACTCCCCCATGCCTCAAAATGAACACTGGGGGTGGGAGCTTATGAAACTGTTACTGAACAACAAACTGAAGATGACAAAGAGTGTATGTGTGTGTGTGTGTGTGTGTGTGTGTGTGTGTTTATCCCCTGCTATCAAAAAGTACCCATAGCAAAATACATTGAGTTAAGAAGAAACATCATTTGTATGAGCTCACAAAGGTACTGGATGAATATAAGCAATCATTTGCTAAGTGGTCACTTTGGTACCGCTAACCCAGCAGTTTGACTTGACCCCTGGAGGCACACTCCATTGTCTCTAGAGACAGACAGATGCCAACAAAAAACAACTACTTAGGCTGGTTGTCTGTAAGGCCAGAAGAGCAGTATCAGTCTCCTGATCGCCCTACAGAGCCCTACATGTTTTGGGAAATGTCTTCTCCTTGGTGGAACATCCTGTCCTTTGAGATGGGCTGATGTGTCCCATTTCTGTGTTCCCTCTTTTCTGTTCTTTATTCATTCTGGAATTCATTCTGGAATGAATAAAGGCTTGCCTACTTATGATTCATTTCATCCTGCTTTTTAATAACAAGAAGAAAAGTTTCATTGCTCAAATTGCATTGCTTTAATAATGTGGATGTTAATGTTGTAAGTCTTTTGTAAAGATCTGAAAGGCAGTGGTATAAATTGTATTAAAATGAATAAATGAGAAGGAAGGTTTGGTACTGTATACCTGAAAGTGGTGGTACAGAGCCTGTTCACATGTTATGGTATGGCTATTATTTTGTAGAGCCAATCTATACACTTTCCTGACCTCTTGGTCTAGAGGATTAGGTTTGCCACACCAATCCATTTTGCTCCAAAGATAACACTGGGGAACAATTTTTTACTTTTTGAATGTTGTCTAGATTTCTACAACTGATTTAGGGTATTTTTGCACTGCTGAATCAGGAAATGGCATCCGTTTCTCTCCATCAGGTCAGGTTTACTGTAAACCGAATGGTGGGCATTGATAAAGGTAAGTACACGTAAATTGCATGTTGCTTCACCATTTTTCAAACTTCAGGACTTGAACTTCCATTTCTTGGAACTCCTGGAATGCTCAGCGGCAGGGAGGTCTCTCTTCAGAGACCAACAGTAGTCAGCCATCATGACTGTGTCCCAGCGACCCTGATACCTGGTCTCCATCTCTTTCATGTCCTGATGGAATCTCTCCCCCTGCTCGTCACTCATTGAACCCACGTTCTCAGGAAACCGGTCCATATGTGAAAATAGGTAGTGCATCTTGACGCTCATGTTGCAGCCCAGGTTTCTGAAAGCAGTCAGCATGTTGTTGACAAGTTCTGCATAGTTTCTGGTCTTATTGTTGCCAAGAAAGTTCTTCACTACCAGAACAAATGCCTTCCACGCTTCCAGTTCCACTTCATTCATTGAGTTTCCGAACTCTGGATCTCTGATGAGCTGACGGATCTGAGGACTGTCAAAGATGCCAGCTTTCAACTTCTCCATGGTCAATCCTGGAAAAGCCTGGCACAAGTAAGTGAAGCAGTCACCATCCTTGTCCAGAGCCTTGGTGAACTGCTTGATTAAGCCGAGCTTGATGTGCAGCGGTGGGAAGAGTATTCTGTCTCTCCACCAGAGGGTCGTTGATGATGTTCCTTTTTTTGCAAGGCACCAATTCCTCCTGCACAAGCCAGTCCTTCTTCGTGTAATGCTGAGCACGGTCCCTACTATCCCACATGCACAGAAAACATGGGTACTTGGTGAAGCCAGACTGTTGTCCCAACAAAAAGTTCACCATCTTCAGGTCAACACAAATAAACCACTTATGCTGATCATAACCAATTTTCTCCAGCACATACTTCACCGCTTCATAGTTCTCCTTCAGTGTAGTCGAGTGAGCCAGGGGTATAGAGGCAAACTGGTTGCCGTTGTGTAGCAGAACACATTTCAGTGATCGCTTGCTGCTGTCAATGAACGGTCTCCAATCTTTGGGTTTGTACTGTGGCACTCTAAGCTTGAGCAGAAGCTGCGCAATATCTGCACAGTACACCAAGTCCTTCTCTTCCGAGAAAAAACGGAGGTACTCTTGATGCCTGTTGCGGAAGAAGCTGATGTGAGCACTGTCAGAGAGGAGGTTTTTTTCCCTTCAATCTGGATGCCAACTGTTCGGCAGAGTCCTTTGACAAGCTGAGGTCGCGAACTAGATCATTCAATTCCTTTTGGGAAAATGGATGTGGAGCATCATCTTCAAGAACCACTTCTTCTTCTTCATGTCCTTCAACACTGGAGGCATCTTTGTCACTAATGTCAGGAAGTTCTCCGAAGATAGGCACTGGAATTTCATCACAATAAGCTACAGGATGACGTGCTGATTGAAGATCAGGATACTTGAGGCTGCTCTGGTTCTTTCTGTTAATCCCAGTCACATCAACAGCGCAGAAGTAGCAGTCAGTGACATGGTTTGTCGGCTCCCTCCAAACCATGGAAATTCTAAAGTTCAGACTCTTCTTGCCATTGGTCCACCCACGTAGAATCTCGGTGCATGCCTTGCACACCATGTGTGGTGCCCAAGCTTTATCCTGGTCACCAAGTTTAATACCAAAATAACTTTATGCTTTGCCGCACCAATTTATGGAAGATTTTGAGGTTTTATGACTTCAAACTGATCCCTTTTCAACATAATCACCCAGAACTATCGGACCTGAATACTACTTGTCATTAAAATAATCATTTCCAATCAAAACAATTATTCGACATGGCATTTTACCCCCACCAACTTCTTCTAAAATGCTCCACACAAGCGTACATGTGAACAAAAACGAAAAACCCGACATGTGGCCATAACTCAAAAACTTGACCTGACTGAGCAAAACCAATGTGATTTTTGGATTCAGCGCATCTGATTCATCCTAAATCAACTGAAAAAACGCAGACAACAAATTTGTTGTTGACCAGTGTAATGTTTGTAGTAAAGGCTTTTATCATGGAAGATAAGGCTATCAATGGCTACTAACCTTGATCCTCCTGTGATTTTCCACCCACCCACCCAGTCTTTCGGGGCCCACCCAGGAGAGAAGCAAGCATGTTGCCTATGGACCTTGCTGTGGTTTGTTTGGTCACCATATTCAGGGCCAGGGAGTAATATTCTCTTGCAAGCAAATTAGCCAGTTTGCAGATTTTCGCCTACCTCATAGCTACTGTCACAACTTTGGTGGATAAGGCATTGGGCTAGATGCGTAGTCACAAGGGTACCCCATTAGAAGGGTCCAGGAGAGGTGACTATTTCTGGGAGTCTACTGGGGACCAATGGACAAATACACCTCTCTCAATGGCGGCCTGTGTGGGGTCGTGGCATCCAATCCATGTTGGGGGCGACTTCCCAGCACAAGTTCAACCCCACCAGGTTCCTATCAGGTAGCAGGCGGGCTGTGTGATGTGGAACACATGCCCAGTGCCTTAGCCAAACCTACTCTTTCTTGTAATCAATAAGGTTGTGGCCTAATTCAACCCAACACCAGTCTCCTGTGTCATTCTTGTGGTCCTTCCTTCACCTGCCATAGCCTTTAGGTACCTGTGCCGGGAATGCTACTTATTACTCCTGTAGTGGGTTTCTGTCTGTGCACATTTATACCTAAACCACTGAGCCTCTTGGGCTTGCTGATCAGAAGGTCGGCGGTTCAATCCCTGCGATGGGGTGAGCTCCCGTTGCTCTGTCTGTCCTGGCTCCTGCCAACTTAGCAGTTTGAAAGCACACTAGTGAAAGTAGATAAAAAGGTGGCGGGAAGGTAAACGGTGTTTCTATGGGCTCTGGTTTCCATCACGGTGTCCCGTTGGGCCAGAAGTGGTTTAGTCATACTGGCCACATGACCTGAAAAGCTGTCTGTGGACAAATGACAGCTCCCTTAGCCTGAAAGCGAGATGAGCGCCGCAACCCCATAGTTGCCTTTGACTGGACTTAACCATCCATGGGTCTTTTACCTTCACCTTTACTTTTACATGATTTGTGCAGCTAAGAACATAAGAACAGCCTGCTGTACCAAGGCAGGGGCCTATCTAGTCTAGCATCCTGTTCTCACAGTGCTAATCAGGTGCCCATGGTAAACCAGTCAGCAGAACATGAGTACAAAAACACTCTCCCCTCCTCCTCCACTGGTATTTGGAAGCATTGCTGCACTGTACTAGAATCCTGCTAAATGTGCCCAGGTATATACATAGTCGAATGAACACACAGTTTTTGATAACCCTGTAACATGCAGCCTCCTGCAGGGTGCCTGGAAGGCAACATTTTGGGGCAATACTGAGGAGCTGCTGTGGAAGTTTTTAATTAGGTGGTTCAGAGGGAAACTTGGAAGATTTGCAAGGAAAGGGGGAAAAGGGGCTGTGCCCTTCTTCACCTCACACAAAGTTTCATTTAGGAGCATCTCTCTAGCCAGTGAGTGACATACTGAGGCCTAGAGCTGCATTCCAGCCCAGGGCTGTGTAAGCAGCAAGCTAGGCCCCAGAGACCCTAATCCCTTAGTAATGGATAACTGATTTATTGGACTCCATCCTCCTAACATCGTTTTATTTAAAGACTTACCTTAAATTCTATATTTATCTCTATTATTTGTCCCACTTCATACGCCTTCTGAATGTCACTCTTCTGAGTAAGACACAAATGGTGTGCTAATTTTAATGGGATATATCCTTTTGTAAGATAGGTACAGGAGAGTGTTAGTGTAACCAGAAATACTTCTGGAGACTCCCTTAATAGTCAATGGCAGTTACCTAGCAAATCTTTTTTAAAAGAGAAAACTATAGACCAGGTAGGCTGAGAGATGGTTGGAGAAGACTTATTTTTATTTCCCCCTCAAGCCAGTGAGAGAGAGAGCAAGCTAGTTGTGAGTGGAAAACAAACCTTTTATTGGAGGGCAGACTGTGGTTTTTGGGATAGAGAGCACTAAGCTTTGAGGGCTCTGCAATGAGCTTTTATTTTGGGGCATACCTCTCTGGAGATCTGACGTGAAGTCATGGATTTGGCTGTCTGTTAGAGCATTTGCGCCATCCCCAAACTATGCTTAACCTATATATTAATAAATAAGCTCAAATGTTACAAAACAACATACAATACGTCTCCAGTGGCATCCTTCCAAACCCATATATGTGCTACGCTGCATGGAAAAGTGAAGAAGACCGTAATAATATATTCTGCTCTTTTGATTCAAAATGCAATGGGCTTTTAAAAAATGACTTGTCCCTGTGCACCTTTCGAATATGCAGCTTCTTATTTCCTGAACTGTTATCAGGGGCGGACTTTGGTAATCTTTTAATAGGGCATGCACCCTGTTTGAGACCAAAATTTAGCACCCAAAAATGGATCTTTGCAGTTATGGACCTTCGCAATTTTGTACCCCCTTGGCTTGGTGACCTGACCAGCTGCACTGACCTAAATACAGCACTGCTGTTACCTTTCTCCCTACTATGCATTGCCATGCTTGTCAAAAAGAGGGAAGGAGGAAATGGTGTCCTCCTCCCAGAGAGTTGCGGTGAGGTCATCAAGGCTGACCTCACTGCTGTTGTGGGTGGGAGCAATTGGATAGCCACAACAACCTGATTGGTGGTCCCTCAGTTGCTGGGGTAAATCTGGCCAATGGGATCGTTTCATGCATTAACCAAGGGACCCATATATATACTGCTGTATGTTGCGTCAAGCTTCCTCTTTTTCGCCTTGTGCACCAGATCACCCACCAACCCTCCCTATGTTTAGGTTTCATTATGACATTGCTATGCCACCATGGGTCGTCTGTCATTGGGACAGGGGCCGGGTAGGAATTTTCCCATTTGGCTGATTGGCTGGTGCCACTTGGGTTTCGCTTGCTGCGTAGCAAATTGTCACAACTTTGTAAGGTTTGACGGTTAGACATTGGTTCAGAGGTGGTGGAGGGGATGTGGATAGGCTGTGCCTGCCCCTCCAATGCTAGGGTATTCCATTAAAGGAATCCAGGGGCTCACTGTGCTTTTGTCTAATCCCCTTCCAGGGCTTAGGGCCATGCCAGAGCCCCTGGGAGCATTTGAGCATTTGAGTCTGAGCCTGGTCAATGCTTCTCCAGGATGTTTTCCCTTACTGACATCTGCCAGGTGTCAGTGCTGCCCTGCTGAGGTCAGATGCAGCTAGTCAGGAACCAATGCCTAAGCAAACCACTCATGATCTGTAATCAATAAAGTTGTGGCCAACATGATGCCAATAACCTTAAACTAAATTCAGTGTCAATTGTGTCTTTATTTATTGGTGGAGGTCTTGGGATCTTAACACGCAAAAAGATTCATTGGGCCTCATGGCATTACCATGGCGATTTTTCTGCACATCTGCACTTGTAGCACAGCTTTTGTTGTTGACCCTTTTACTTGCAGATATATAAGAGGGGGGAGGCAGGGAAGCATCCTGGCTGTATTTCACTCCATTGTTTAGCAAGAAGTTTGTGTGCGCCAAATGAAATCACTATAGATATATTAGACTCATTTTGTTTAGGTTTTGGTCATCTCCTATTGATTAACTGTGGCCGTGTCAGACTGCCCTTAGAAACCAGCACAACATTTCTAAGTCCTTGGCAATCCTGTTGATTTATATGCTAGAATTTAGACAATATGATGTTGCACAGCAGGATTATAATGTTCCATTTCAAATGATGAACTGTGCAGATGAAAGCTTTTCTTTTTTCATCATTTCATTAAAGTTTGGGTACAATGATGCACCATATATCTGTTCCTCTTGAGACTCTAGGGTTGTTTTAATTTCCTAATCATACTCTACTGTTATGGAAGTTATCGTTGGTAATTTAAATTTGAATTGTATATAATAACTCTGTCCACTGTCAGAGCATAAGGCAAGCTCGCTTCATCCTTATACATATTTAAGAATGCCTTAAATCTTCCTAATGATACTCCTTTCTTAATTGAAACCAGGACCCTATATGCAAGAAACAATCCCCATTTTGCAGTGTTTACTTCTCTGATGCTTTGGTAGACATTATGTAGCAATGGATTTTTGCCTTCACAGCCAACAGTTTTTATTGGTAGTGCAGATGGCAATTTGAGTAAGTCAGAGGCATAGCTAATTTCATTTTTTATGGGTGCAGTCCACATCCCATTGAAATCAATATAGCATTCCCCATTGGTTTTAATGGATCATGTTTCTGCCCTATCTGACCAGCTTTTTGAAATTAGAAATAGGAAATCTGAAACATTAAATTCATGCAATTGCTAATGTGTGAATTCAAGAAGGATTTGGGTAGCTGATTAAATTCACCCAAATGCAAATAATTAATGCTAAGTGATCACAGTATTCTTCGTCATTAAACAATTAAGCATTCTTCCATATTCTATTAACCATGAGAACTTTGTGTATGTCCCCTCTCCACCCCCAAAATTCTATTACAAGCCGTAAATTAAGACAGAGAGAGAGAGAGAGGAGAGGAGAAAATGGCTGAAAAAAAGTTACAGGGTGGCCTGATTTGCACAACATCATAAACTATGGTTTATAAACAGTCAACTGGATTCAACTAATTTCGCCACTCAAAGCCTGCACGAGGGCTTCCACTATCACAGTGGGCCTTTTCCCTCTCCTTCCCTGACACTTCCCCCCAAATTGGCTCAAGGGGTGGGAGAACCCTCAGAGGTCAGAGCGGTCAGATTGCACCATAAAGCAAGCAAAAATTCTTGTGCTGATGCAGCTTAGTGCTACATTGAATTTCTCTCTATGGTTTTACAGGTATATTCTGCAAAGCGTGTTCTTCTTCATGGAGAGCACGTGTTGCGGTGGGGGCCGCCAGGATACTCCAAAGTTGTGGGGCGGGTGAATTGATCGTTGGCCACTGAAGCGATTGGGTTTCCCTTGTTGTTGGGAAGAAGTTAATGTTGCCATTTGTTGATTGACAGCCAGAAATGCTAAAACTCTTTGCATGAGGCTAGGGCTTCCACTTTTCGCCCATGCATTGGATTGTCCGTCCCCCCTCCCTATATTTAGGGTTGTTCGCATTGACCTTGCTATGCCTGTCATGGGGTTGTCTGCTCTTGAGGCAGGGGCCCGGTAGGAATTTTGTCCATCTGGCTGATTGGCTGGGGCCATTTGGTTTTTGCCTACTGCATAGCAAATTGTCACAACTTGTAAGGTTGCGGTTAGGCATTGGTTTATGGTTTGGTTGGTTGAGGGGCATGGATTGGCTGTGCCTGCCCCTCTAATGCTGCTGCTGCAAGGGATTCCGTTAAAGGAATCAGGGGCTAACTATTGCTTGTCCACCTTGTCAAGGGGGCTCGGGCCATTGCAAGAGCTCCTGGCTGCATTTGGGGTGGGCTGAGGGCAGGTTCCCTGCTCCGTCGCTACCCCCAAGTATATTCCCATTTTCTGACTTTCACAGGCGTGCAGAATGTCAGTCTGTCCCCCATGGTGGGGGCAGATAGTCGCAACCAATGCCTAAGCAACCACCCACATTTTTGTATTTTAATAAAGTTGTGGCCAAAATTATGCCAAAAACCTTAAACAAATTTTTGTGTGTGATGTGTGAGTTATTGGGGTGGCCTTGGGGACCTTGACATGCAATGCATAATTGATGCATTAGTTGTGGATTTGTACTGGGCTGTTCATACATCAGTCCACTGTATGTATGTATGTATGTATGTATGTATGTATTTTTACAAAAATGTATACCACCCTATACCTGCAGGTCTCAGGACAGTTCACAGGATAAAATCAGAATATAAAACCACAAAGTTGTTTTGTAATGCTTCCTCAATGTTACCACATTATTGCTGCTTGGAAGGGCAATAAGTGCAGCGAAAGCAGGAGAAAAATACCCACCCGGAACGTTTGTGGCATGAAAAGTTAGAGGATTTCATCAGGAACAGGCAGTGATTAGAAATGAAGCAGTATTTCTGCCCTGGGAGATATCCAGGGGCAACCCATACTGAAAACAGGATCACACATAACCATCCCAATACCACCATGAACATAAATCGCCATGAATGCACAATAAAAAGGATATCTGGTGGGCTGCTGTGATACTCCTCTTAGCCACTGACTGGAAGGAGTAAGTAGTAGACCAATTAATGAGTCATCTGCAGGCCAGATTTACCTTCCCAGGATACTAGATGCACATTAAAGTAAAATTAGCAATGCCTGCTCACATTTCTCCCTGCACAACTAGATATTGCAAGAACTCTGCAAGTACATTTGTTTATCTCAGTTCATTTCCTCTGCTTACATCTTTTATCTGAGGATGCTGCTAAAGAGTTATAGTGGCAAAGCCAGCAAAATTTAAATTGAGTTAGATGTGATCTCGGGAAGATATTCATATTGGAAATGTAATTATCCTGTTGGGAAATAAAAATAGATCATTTGAGTTATGCTTTTAATCAAACGCAATGAGCAGCTTGGACTTTGAATATCAACTTGTAATGAGAAATGGCCGGAATCACATATTTTAACAAATGAACACATGTATTGAAGGTAGAGGGAATAAAAAAGTGAAGCTTGTCATTCAGAAAGTCGACTTTACAGAGCTGCCCAAATGTGTTGCTCCTGAAATGTAATGCTGAAATATGTGACAAGGTATTGTTGAAGTACATTATCCCTAAACCTAGACAGCATCTTAAAAAGTAGAGACATCACCTTGCCAACAAAGGTCCGTATAGTAAAAGCTATGGTTTTCCCAGTAGTGATGTATGGAAGTGACAGCTGGACCATAAAGAAGGCTGATCGCCGGAGAATTGATGATTTTGAATTATGGTGCTGGAGGAGACTCTTGAGAGTCCCATGGACTCTTAAGGAAATCAGCCCTGAGTGCTCACTGGAAGGACAGATCCTGAAGCTGAGACTCCAATACTTTGGCCACCTCATGAGAAGAGAAGACGCCCTGGAAAAGACCCTGATGTTAGGAAAGATGGAGGGCACAAGGAGAAGGGGACGACAGAGGACGAGAGTGTTCTCGAAGCTACCAGCATGAGTTTGACCAAACTGCGGGAGGCAGTGGAAGACAGAAGTGCCTGGCGTGCTCTGGTCCATGGGGTCACGAAGAGTTGGACATGACTAAATGACTAAACAACAACAACAACAACAACAACATCCCTAAAACCAATGAAGTTGTGTAGAGTGAGGAAAACTTAGTAAGCAGTGATGATACATCTTGCATTTTATAATAATACTAGAGGCTGCCCTCTTACTGCTCATCAACCTGTTGCTATTCCCTCCATATTACCTCCTAGAGCTTCCCTTTCCCATCCTATCCAGCTACTAAGTTCACTATGCACCTTCTCAAACCACATTTCTGTTCTGCATCTAAGCTTTGCATCTCTATTTTCACCTTCACACCCATTCTCTCTCCTCCTTTGAGGTCAGAGATCAGCACTGTCTGAGCCCAACAACTCTTTTATTCTTTTCTAAAAACAAAAAAAAAACAAAAACCCAAATTAACAGGGAAATTTTGGTTGCAGAAACAATATTTTATGTAAGTCTTTAACTTGATTTTGCCCATGACTATTTCTATGTCATATTTCAACAATATGCCGACAATTATTTCTCAAGGCTTCCATATTTGTAAACAAGCTAGATGTGTATTTTTTCACTATATTAATAGGTAATGAAAAATAACTTGAACATATGCTCATGTCGAAAGAGGTCCATATATTTGACACTGAACCTTGTACACCATTTATTTACATTTTATTTTACTTGCATTGCAGAATCTTCATGGATGTCTATAAATATGTTTCACCCATGGCATAGAGAGGCTCATACAGATAAAGAATTCCAAAGTTTTCCAAGAAACGCGGAGGGCTCACTATACTGTAAGTGCATAGTCATTATAAAACTTGGTTGTCCCATTATGTGAAGTTGTTTCCTAAGTGTCTGCAGCTGAAATGTTCATTTCAAATTGTGACTCAGTTAATGTGAAATGTCAAGGTAGTAAAATTTCACATTTGCAGATCTTCAGAGGAGATCAATTTCCATGGATAGCCTCCATAAATAACCTTTATTTTTTAATTTATTGTAAACAGTTCTGTTTATTTTGAATATACCTAAACTTTTCAACCACAATAATCATCAAATCAAATCACAATAGCAAAAATAGTATATCATTGTATGATATTGTCACATGGACTGTATCTGAGCATTGTAGAAAATACCTTTTTAAAAGAGTGTATTTGTTTTGGAATGAATGAAAGGGTTTAACTGAATGAGGCCCATTTGGTTCAATGTTCGTTCGTATAATTTTTGGGATGTGTGTGTGTGTGTTACTTGACTCATACCAACATAAGTCTACTTGTTGACTGCTTTCTAGAGGCCAGAATTTTATTTACCTTCAAAGTCATGGATGTCTGGTTATTCTGGGTAAAGGTAAAAGGTAAAGGACCCCTGAAGAGTTAAGTCCAGTCAAAGGTTTACCATGGGCATCTGGTTAGCACTGTGAGAACAGGATGCTAGACTAGACTGGCCCTTGCCCTTCTCCAGGAGGCTGTTCCTATGTTCTTAGGTGCACAACTCATGTAAAAGTAAAGGTAAAGGACCCCTGGATGGTTAAGTCCAGTCAAAGGCAATTTGGTGTTGAGGCACTCATCTCGCTTTCAGGCCAAGGGAGCTGGTGTTTGTCCACAGACAGCTTTCCAGGTCATGTGGCCAGCATGACTAAACCGCTTCTGGCGCAATGGGACACCGTGATGGAAACCAGAGCGCACAGAAACACTGTTTACCTTCTCGCCATAGCGGTACATATTTATCTACTGGCGTGCTTTTGAACTGCTAAGTTGGCAGGAACTGGGAAAGAGGCACAGGAGCTTACTCCATTGTGGGGATTCGAACCACCGACCTTCTGATCGGCAAGCCCAAGAAGCCCAGTAGCAATGGCAGTGGCTCTACATCAGGGGCTGCCATATCCTGCCCCACGCTCTGAAACAGCATATAGGACATTATCAGGAAATAAAATGGCACTCTGGCATTTTAGCTCCATGGCTGAATATAGCACAGTTCTATGGAAGCGAAGGCACAGAAAAAACTCAATATGGAGGCCAAATGGCCAAAATATTGGGAAATTTTGGAACAAGATGGAGACAGAATAAAATTGCAGAGCTTTGAAAAATTGAAAAACGAAGTGCGAGATTGGCACCATTATTACCAAATAATGGAGACACACAATTTGGACAAAAAAGTTGATTTCCAGGTGGAAAAATCAAAATTGGAAACAGAATTGTTAGATCCAAAAATCAAGAATTTGTCAAGAATGTATAACTTACTGTTGAAATGGAACACTCAGGATGAAATGGTGAAATCAGCTATGATTAAATGGGCACAAGATGTTGGACATAACATAATGATGGCTGACTGGGAACAGTTATGGACCACAGGTATGAAATTCACAGCATGTAATGCCCTAAGAGAAAATTTAATGAAAATGATTTATAGGTGGTACATGACACCAGTCAAGCCTGCAAAAAACTACCATTTGCCTGATAATAAATGTTGGAAATGTAATGAGACTGAAGGTACATTCTTTCACCTTTGGTGGACATGCCCAAGGATTAAGACATTCTGGGAGATGATTTATAACGAAATGAAAAAGGTATTCAAATATACCTTCCTGAAGAAACCAGAGGCCTTTCTCCTTGGCGTGGTCGGCCAATTGGTGCCAAAGAAGGATAGAACTTTTTTTATGTATGCAACAACAGCAGCAAGAATACTTATCGCGAAGTATTGGAAGACACAAGATTTACCCACCCGGGAAGAATGGCAGATGAAGTTGATGGACTATATGGAACTGGCAGAAATGACTGGCAGAATCCGAGACCAGGGAGAAGAGTCGGTGGAAGAAGACTGGAAAAAGTTTAAAGACTACTTACAGAAATACTGTAAAATTAATGAATGTTAGAATAATGTTGGAATGAAGGTATATGGCTTTAGCTGAAATGTTATAAGGAATTAAGTATAAATAGATTAATAGAGTGTTAAAGGAAAAAATAAGGTTAGAATGTGTTAAGATAATTATAGGATAGAAAACAGAGGAAGATTGAAAGGAATTGCTGAAACAATTAACAGAAGTGGAATACAAAAAGGGAGGTGTGAGGAGGTCGTTGAAATAAGTGAATGAAAGATGAGATATTGAAATTATTTGATGTGTTTTAAACTGTTTTTGTTTTGTTTTGTTAGTTCAATGTGTTAGTGTTAGTGTTATGTAGTGTTTTTGTATTGTATTGCATTGTATTGTCCATTCCCCCCCCCCTTTTGTAGTGTTTAAATTGTTGGAAAAGCAATAAATATTATTTTTAAAAAAAGAAAAAAAAGAATATAGCACAGTTCTGAGAGAATGCTGATTTTTTTTAAAAAAACACACATAAAAATAAATTAAAAAATAGCAACAAAAAACACCAAACTTGTACACCTGTTCCTCAAAATGAGCGCATCCTTTCAATGAATTTCAGAGAATTGCTTCAGGTTAATGAAAAAGTCCTTGAAATGCTCCATTATCACAAGACCTATTGTTTAGCTGAGTTTCATAAATCCATGTATCTCTCTGCTGCTTTTGTCTAGATTTGGTCAAGCAAAGTTATCATTTTGATCACATTGGCAATTCTAAAGACTGTAAGTCATTGATCCAACAGTCAAAGCTATAAACTCTATGAAACAACAAAGCTAATGCCCTGTTACAGAAAGAAACATGTGCTTGTTTGCAATGACATTTCACTGGTCTATTAGGAGCCATCTGGTTGCAATGTCAAAAACTTGGTTGTCATGTAAACAGGAGCATTTGCAGAGCTTTGGTCCAATCTGACTTATTAAATGGCCTGGTTCTGTATGCCTCCTTAGAGGTACATAAAATCACACACTTATCAGACCCCTGGGCAAAGTATTTATTCTCTTGCATTAATTTAGTGTGCAGAGACAAAGGACTCAAGGTCTTTCATGTAAAGTGCTCTGAGTACCCACTTTACTGCTCATTCATATTTAAACTTTTTTTTTTTTTTGCCTTAGTGTTACACATGAAATGGGCCTATGTATGTGCCCTCATAGATAGAAAGAATAAGAAAAATGAATCTTGGGTATAGAGGGTGCTTTGTTGACTACACATACTTGGAGAATGGGTTTGGTATTAGTAGTAGTCCCATACTATATGACATAGGAGCCAACTCCTAGGGGCTGAGGAGTCTTTTGCCCCCAGTAAAATATTTGAGGGGGCCAGGAGGCCCCAATGTTGATGGGCATTGTCATTCAAATTGTTTGCGTGCACTGTGTCATGTGATCAGTTATGCAACGTGGGGCTTACTTGGCCTCCTGATATTTGATTCAAGTTGGCATCCCACAGTATGACATTTACAATATCTTTTTGAGTATTGCATGATGCTACAGACAAAAAAATTATGATAAATAAACGTAACTTCTTTGTTTTGTGCTTCCCATGTGCATTTGGATGGCCACAGTTACAGACAAAGAACTTGGCTAAATGAATCAGTTGTCTGATTTTCCATAGCATTTCTTACGTTTCCAAGTTACTGTAATAGGTAGGATGTAGCTAAATGCATAGGAGAACATCTTTCAACATCATTAGCAAAATACAAAGCCTGGTGTGTCATCTTTTTCTGCATAAAACTTCCCATACCAGACAAGTATTTTCCCACCCCACATGCATTTTTCTTTGTGTTTTTTGGTTCATATATTAACTTTCTGTTGCTGCATAGATTGCCACCTCCCAAGAAGAAATGAACAAATTATTCCCTTTAATATTCCAATTTTCTTCCTGGCAAGTTTTTTCATAACAATATATTCTAGCAATGCCATATAATGTATCAAAGGACAGTGCAATTAAAATGTAAAGATCTTCTGGTGCATTCATTATTTCTACTCTGCATTTGCATTGACTACTGTTCAGCTTAATGTTTTATAAAGCAATTCTTTGCTTAATGGAAAAACAGAATACAACATCAATTTTACTCTCCTTTTGCCATAAATGCTTCTAAAAAGAGTATCCACAATACTGGTGTGGTTTATAGATCAGAGGAGGTGAAACATTGAGGCGAACTAATTATAAAAAACCAAACGGAAAAACCTTCAGCTCTCATGAGTTCATTGCTCAGACATCAAGTAATGTCTTCTAAAATTCAGGCTCAGTGTTCAAGTATCTCATAGCCAGTGATTTGTTTGCCTAGCTTAGTAGCTGTCTCCCTACACAGATCTTGGGTCACAATTTTTTAAAAGGAGATTAAACAGAGTCTGGACCAATCAAAGGTTTTTGGCTGTTGTGACTCAATCAGATAGTTGTGCAACTATCAATCAGATATCAGTTGTGCAACAATCAATCAGATAGTTGTGCAACTCAGGTGACATTCTTTGTTAAGCAATAGCCATGGGATTCTGGACATCTGCCACCAAAAAGCTTCGCATTCTCTTCTCTTCTTTCTCTCATTTCCTTCTTGCAGTGCTGCAACTGCATGAGTGTTGACTATCCCAGTCACCCTGTTGAATTCCATCCAAGAAACCATTGGTGACCTTATTTCCTTAGGGCCCTTGCCTTCCTCAAAGGTCCACAGTGAGGCAATTTTATGACATGTAGGGTGTATAAAAGTCACAATTGCAGGAGTTGTGGACAACCCAAATTAAATCTGAATGCAAATAGCTGCTAGGTTTTCTTATGAGCAGTACATAAGCACTGCAGAATTGACAGAAATCATGGAACGTATAGTAAGTCAAACTGTGGTTGTCTCTGGAACCATACAATATTACCAATAAGTTGGACGTTGCAATGAATTTCCATTCAAACCTTGTCAGTAAAGAGGTTAACTGTAAGTCCCCTGAATAGTTGTCCCTCCCAAACCAATGTTCAGGTTCTGAAAGTACTCCCTCCCCCCAAGGTATTGGGAGTCAGAAGGGGGATGCCCAGGTATTTACTATTTCTTCAAATCCCTTTCCATTTCAGGCCCAGTTAATAATGGATATGAAGATATTGGGCTGGGTAACCTGTGGCAACAAGTCGTTTCATAATTCACTCAGAGCAACAATTTTAGTTAGAAGTCAGAGTTATTGGCCTGGCTTTTCTTGCTTTGATGTGTGCTGTCAAGGGAAACCATTTTGGTTTGAACAGATAATGCTAAGGCCAAAGTTTGTATAAAAAGACAAAGATCCAGATTTCTTTTTCAGGAAAACTGTTCTTATGCTGGGTAGTATGTCCCTAGTGCTCCTAATAGTGCTTTCTGTAAGGGGGTTTTGTAGCACCAGAGGATAGCGACTGGGTCACCAGGTTTTGAATGAGGACTGGAACCCAAACACTTTAGTATTCTCTCTCTAGCCTGCATTTGACCTTTCACTGGGAGACTTACTTGGCTCTCAATGAAGCAACGTTTAGATATAGGAAACTGTGGAAGTTTTAGATGCACTAAGCACAATCATCATATCACAACAGCTCCTTGAAATCTTTAGCACAGACTAAGCAAATGAATTTGTGGTAGCCCATTACTGGTCAAGAAGAAAATGAATTTCAACTCGTGTGGCTGGAGTGTCCACAACTGGTTCCTTATTCTTCATGGACTTCTGTTGTAGGGCCTCCTGATAAAGCAAAGCGCAGATGTAAGACTAAGTGGAAAGAACCCTGGTTAAACCAGGGTTCAGTAAAGTCAGAACCAGCTACTCTGTCACCAGGGAGGGAGTTCTGCATGATCTAGCTACACTCTGGATTACAACAGGGGGAAGCCTGCAACCTGCAGCCTACGTATGTGGCCTGAGGCCTCATTCCACCACATTCCATCTACCCACAGGGATCTCCAGTCTTCTCTGGGTCTCCCTGGATGCTGTTGGACCACACTTGGCTTGATGGGTAGGATGTGGATAGGCTATACCAAAATAAAGGTTATGCTTCTGCTTCATTTGAGGGGAAGTTAAAAATCTCTCTCTCTGTGTGTGTGGCAGAGATACTAAGTGTTGCGGCCAACATTACTAGAAGATGAGGAATGGCATGGGTCTAGGCCTAGTCTTCAGTGGTCTCTTGGAAGACACATGGTAAGGAGCCCAGAAAGAGAAACAGAGAGGTTGGTAATTAGTAAGCAGGGTCAAGGCAGGAGAAAGCATCATGGGAGAGAGTTCTTGGGAGAGGAATCCCCAACAAGGAGGCACATATGAGTTTATCTAACCCCCCAGTGCATCCTAAGCTGCCCATCCTAATGGATCTTGCCATAGGATTTTCCCTTAGAAATATTTTTTCTTACACTAAGCCTGTCCACCCCGTGGCCCACCACACAGAACCCAACTCACCTCCTCCCATGATGAGCCCAAATAATCTCCTGAATTGGCTGCCTACCTGGGACTTAAACATAGTGAGGTTGACACGCATATAGGTTAACTTGATGTGTCACACAATGACACAGGCCTGCTTTAGGGCTCTTTCTGCAGGGTACAAAGGTCTTTAGGAGAGGCCCTTTTGTACCTTCACAATTAGTTTTACCTGGATGCTGCAGATACATCCTGATAGCCCCATGGAAGCACTTTCCAGGAGCAATTATTATAAAGCAAGGACAGCAGCTCTCCACCATGGTTCCTTTGATGTCTTCAAGAAACTTACAAACCAAAGTACAGTGTCCAGCCTCAAGTTGCTTTATTGTCCTTGGTGTCACAGATTTCAAGTTACCAAAGCAGCAGTGACAAATCTCTTAACACATCACTGGGGTTCATGACATCTAAGATAAATGAACATATATTGTTTCAATAGACCCCTTAAATGTATTTTTGACACATGACAAGATGAAATGGGGGGGGGGGAGAGAAATCCTGCCAGAAGATTAAGACTTAAGTTCTAGAAAAGAAAGAAAGAAAGAAAGAAAGAAAGAAAGAAAGAAAGAAAGAGGGAACAGAAAGGAAATGGTACCTAAAGGCAAACATCAACATAGACATTGTAGGTTTTGGCACAATGCTAAATGCGAAAATCCAAAGGCATTCCCTTAACAAGACCTAGTGTCATCATTTAATACTGCCACTCCTCATCGGGCTATTAACCAGAAGAGAAATTTCATATTAGATCATCCATGGCAAATTGTTGGGGAGAAGGGTGGGTGGCTTACAAGGAGCTAAGTCATACAGATTCATATATGTGTTTTGCTGCAGTTTTGTTATTTCACGGTGAGCACAATTATATCAAATATTTCAGCTTTGTAGCTCAAGGGAATAGTTGACTGCCGTGTGAAAGAGATTGAATTAATGGTTCAGTTACCATGATATATTTGATCATTCATAGTGCTACTCAACAGAAAATAATAAGCTTGTCTTGCAGTACAAAGTCGAATTCATATGGTCAAAGGGTTATAAGCAGGTTTTATGGCCTCAGAGTCCCAGCAACATTCTAAAAAATCTCACTCTATTATCTTATTTTTAACATTTCGAGTAATTTTACAAACACGGGAAGGCAAAAAACACAGAGATCAGGCCAGAAATTGTGTTCCTTCTGGTTACCCTCCCAGCTCTCCCAATATTTCCCACACCTGAGAAAAAGCAGTCCAACGTTTGCCTCAGATTCCATTTTGCAACAACTCTACTTGTCAAAAAGACGACTTGCTATTACATAGGAAATGTACCAATCTTGAAGGCAATTAAGAGCTTCTTTATTCCATCACAGTTATTGGGACCTAAAGTGCTTCTTTGATTCAAATAGATGCCATTTTCTTTTAAATCAGTGCTTGATATTACAAATCCCCCTTTCTTAATTACTCACTCAGCTAATTGTCTACAAAATCATCCCCGTAGTCCAATAAAAATACTAAACAGGGAAAAGGGGATTCTTGCTGTCACGCTTCACAAACTATTATAGTTTTATCCTTTTAACCCCTTGGAATTCTGGAAACTGAGCCAGTTCAAAATGGCCCATGCCAATCAGGTTGGAGCCAGAATGATTCCTTGCAAACGAAAAGGACTGGTGGAATGCAAAGATATGTAAGGGTAAGAGAAAAGAAAAGAAGGAAACCTCTGCCAGAAGTGGGCAAAGTCTTCCTCAAAATTAAAAGAATCATACTGCACTCAGTTATTGTCACATTGTTTTCCTGTTACGACATCCACAACAGCTCATGGCTGCCTATGTCTTATGCATTAAGGGAGAAGAGAGCAGAAGGAAGCCATCAGATGAGGGGAAATGGAAGCAAGAAGGAAAGCAAGGTATGGTAAATGAGAAAGCCAAGGTAGAAAAGGAGAGAGCAGAAGCAGAGGTGGAGGGGTGTGTGTGGCAGGATGAGTGACAGGAAGAAAGGAGAAATGAGCAAAAGAGGAAGAAAAAAAATAGCAGGGAGGCAGGAAATGAATGAACAGGTGGTGGTGGTAGTGAAACAAGAGACAGATAAAGGAGTTTTCTCTTGTATTTTAAAGACTCTCCTCCTGCAAGAGGGGAGGGGTTGTGGGCGGGATCCAATCTCCACCTCAAGCAGGGGCATTAGCCCCCTGCCACCCACTCACCTGGCTGGCACACCATGCCCACGGGCAAGCGCCCAACTAGGCGGCTTGGAGGGGGCGTGGACAGCAGCTTAACTTGCTGTTGTGCCAGCCATGCGGCCTCACTTTTCGCTGTCCCGTCGCGAGTTACCCGCCCTCCACTCCCTCAGAGCTCAGGGTTTCAGTTTCTCTCTTGGCCTTGCTATGGACCTTAGGTTGGTCGCCCAGGTTGTCCAGGGGGCCTGGTAGGAATTCTTCCATTTGGCATTAGGCTTTGTAGTTTTTTCGCTTACCTCGTAGCAACCGTCACAACTTTTGTGGTATTGGTGGGTAGGTTAGGCATTGGAAGGTGTTTGTGGTGTGTGGAAGGGCTAGGTGTGGCCATCGCCTACGCCTTCAATTTTTGGGTATTCCGTTAAAGGAATCCGGCGGTCTTGGATCTTGTCCGATGCCTGTGTGGCAGGGGGCCATGGCATGACCCTCGGTTACATCAGGGGAGAGCTTATAGTTGTATTAGCATCAACGGGCTCCACCTACTGGTGAATAAACCCCCCTTTTTGACTCACCCCTCTCCGAGTGGGTGGAGTCAAGTCACGTGATCAAATGCCTAAGCCAATACCTTTTCACTTGCTGTAATCAATAAAGTTGTGGCCTTTTCTTGCCCATTAACCTTATATTACTTGTCCTTGTGTCTTCATTCCACTAAGCAGGGATCGGGTCCTCGAACCACAAACTGCTATTACAACACAAAGGCTAGCCAACTAGAGCATTAGTGAGGAACCAATGGACCTTCAAATGCTGTTGGACTACAACTCCCATCATTCCCGATTAGTGGTCATATTAGCTGAGAGTGAAGGGAGCTTGAGTCCAGCAACATCTGGAGGGCTGCAGGTTCTCCATCCCTGCTCTAGAGGAAGGAGACATAACCAAGGCTAATAAGTGACATGCATGACAATTTGAGCATAGGTATTTCTAAACACAACACTTTCCATGTCTCTCTCATTGCACCACATATATTTCAGATGAATAGCAAGATGCGAAAACAGACATTACATTTTTAATACATAACAATTTAGTTCCACGCTGTCGTTCCTGGGTTGTTTAAACAAGAGCTCTTTCATCAGTAGCTTCTGTTTCTATAAGGTTCAAAATGATGCTAAATCATTATTTTCTCATGTTCCTGCCCTCTCTGATCTGACCTTGAAATGTCAAACCAGTTTCTATTTGATCATGCACACACCATGTATCTTCACTTGCTCATCCAGAGCTAAAACAGTCACAGGTCCCTTTATGGTTCAAGTCTTGAGTTTACTAATTATGTTATATCCTTTATTTAGCTTTTTTCTCACACCAAAAAAGAAACTTTAGCCGGTGTTAGCACATTTTCTTTCTGATGTCAAATAAAAGTGACAGGTATTGGGGAGGGGGGGATGAAACAGAGAGGAGATTGCCTTGAGCGCAAAACCAAAAGTAATGCACACAACTGCACTGATGTCTCAGCAGAACCAAACTGTATTTAAAAGACTAAAGAATAGTGCACAACCATCTTTAGGCAATAGTGAAGCTGACATGTTGCAATGAAATCCAAGCATGTTCGAAATTAATACCTAGCTTGTGAAAAGTGGTCCAGATGTCAGTGTCCTTTCTATCTGTGTACGACATTAAGTTGTCTTGACATAGAAGGCAACACACTCAGACTTCAGTATATGAGACAGGACCAGGGAAGTGAGAGTTATTTATTTATTTTAAAGTATTTACAGAGTGTTTAATATTTCAGATATCTCTACACTTTGCCACCACTCCTATTCATCAACAATGACAAGATCTTTTCTGAGAAGATTCCATAGCATGCAAATCTGGAATTCTCCAAAAGACTAGGAGGCCATTTTGTTCTCTGATGGCAGGGAAAAAAAGACTTGTGTTGCTGTGTGTGTGATCTCGAAAGAAAGAAGATTAATTCTTTGAGTGACAGGGACAGCATGAAATGTATATGGAGAACAATTTTCTCAAACACCATTTTGGTTCAGTAATTTCCTCTGTAATTCGATCAGCCAAATGGTTTAGGAGGCACCTCAAAAGCAGCCTGCTTAGGTTGAGATTTCTAAAGAGAAATGACACAATGTCAATTTAATTTCTCTTCTCAATGGCGTGCTGTGTTTCTGCAGTACGTCAGCAAATGGATGAAATCAAATTTAATTTATTGCAACATCTTGATAGGAGCTGGGGAGTCCATTTGTTATGTCGACTGCAATTAATTAGCATGCCATATAGTTTTCAAACATTTTCATCTCCTTGGTTTTGCTTCCTTCTCTATTCCTACTTCCCTACAGGTCTTTTTTGCATGTTAATTTATTGCAATGTCTTGATAGCAGCCTGGGAGTCCATTTGTTGTGTCGATTGCAATTAACTAGCACGCCTTACAGCTTTCAAAGGTTTTCATCTCCTTGGCACTGCATTCTCCTCTATTTCCTTCTCTCCTATGGGTCTTTGTATATGAATTTCTATTGTTTTTCCTTTTATTTACCTTAGGGTTTCAATGCAGGTGCTGGCATTTAACTTTAAAGACCTGTGCATGAACCTCATCACTTACTCACAGCATTTAACAAAGCCCTGCTTGATATTCCTTCATCAAGGGTGGAGCTTTCTTGTTTGTGATACTTGTGCTGTGAAGCTCTCTCACCAAGCAGGTCTGCCAAGTGATTTCCCTGGAGACATTTAGAAGAACAGTCAATGCCATTTTGTCTTTCAGGGGAAGGCTACAGGATGTTTTCTTTTATTCACTGCTGTTTTGTTGTGTTTATTCTATTGCATTTCACCTATTTTTCTTTTTAAACAAGTAACAGTTGCTGGTAGTTTAGTGATCTTTTGGTTATATTGTTTCTATGTTATCATTTATTGTCAGTTGCATAGGGCGCTCTGCTCATCTGTAATATCTAACAGGATTTTCCTCTCCATACCCTACAATGTCCCAGATTTACAGGAGCCATCCCAGTTTCTGATTTGATCCTTGAATGTCCCACTTTTCCTTAGGACTTCCCTGTTTTCACTGGAGAAATGTTGGAGGATATGGGGTTATGCAACCCCTGAGCCAAGGAGATAAGTAACTATACAACCTTTAGAAGACATCTGAAGGCAGCCCTGTATAGGGAAGTTTTAAAAAATGTTTAATGTTTTATTATGTTTCTATATATGTTGGAAGCTGCCCAGAGTGGCTGGAGCAACCCAGTCACATGGGCAGGTTGTTGTTGTTGTTGTTATGGAATAGGACGTCCTTATTTTCATTGGAGAAAATTGGAGGGTATGCTCTCCCAACCATATAGTATGACACAAAACAGGTTAAAAGGGACGCGGGTGGCACTGTGTGTTAAACCACAGAGCCTAGGGCTTGCCAATCAGAAGGTTGGCAGTTTGAATCCCCGTGACGGGGTGAGCTCCCGTTGCTCGGTCTCTGCTCCTACCAACCTAGCAGTTCGAAAGCACGTCAAAGTGCAAGTAGATAAATAGGTACCACTCCGGCAGGAAGGTAAATGGTGTTTCCGTGCGCTGCTCTGGTTGGCCAGAAGCGGCTTAGTCATGCTGGCCACATGACCTGGAAGCTTTACGCCGTCTCCCTTGGCCTATAGAGCGAGATGAGTGCCGCAACCCCAGAGTCGCCCGTAACTGGACCTAATGGTCAGGGGTCCCTTTACCTTTATCTAAACAGGTTAACACAGTACTACCATTTTCACTTGCCACTAGAAAATCATCAGATTGGATTTATAGATAGGGACACTGTCTTTGAGAGGAAGGTACCCAAAAGCTGCAGAAATACTCCAGAGAAACTTTGATCCTCAGTCAATACTTTTATAATCTCACTAGTAATGCAAAGGAGACTACTCCTTGATGACCTCCAAAAACCTGTCTCATTCCAATCTTAGGGCTAACATTGTGATCTAAAAATCCATTTAGATTTGAGATCATTTTGTCCATGTTTGTGGAACTTACAAGGAAAAGCATTTAGAATAACATCCTTTGTCTGTGAGAAACATGGTAAAAATGTTGGGAGCAGCAAATACAATGTTCAGCCTAGGAAGTTGTAAGTGCAGCAAATTTGTGTATGAAAAAGCTGCATTGATTTTGTTGCTTGTTCTGTTAATGGAAAGTGGAGATGAAACGGTGATGATATTTCTCCCCCTCTCCCTCCCCTGCTCATCTATAATACTGAAACTTACACTGGGCACTTCAAATAATTGCAAAATAATGACAGAGCAAAGCTGGAGCCAATATTATCAGCTCCTACATGCGCTGAAAATGTGAGGACAAAAAGAAACAAACTGAGAAATGAAAAGGATAACAAAAGCAAACAAGGAGAGCAAAATAATAATAGTAATAACACTATATGGGCAGAAAAGCACTTTGGATTAAAAGTTCACATTGCAATGTGCCCTCCCCCGATTGTGGCTCTGGTATTTCACTGTTTATTTAACAACTTCACCCTACCATCAATTTGCTTCTCTCTTTTGACGATGCATTTAACAGAAAGCCATTTGGATTTGAATATATTTCTGCTAGCATGCTTTCAAGGATAGGGATGTTTTATGTAACCTGTAAAAAAAGAGAGAGAGAGAGAGACCAGAAACAACCAACAAGAATTTCTGGTTGATAGCCTTTTGATTGGAGTTCCAGAATGCAAGCAAAAGCTAAATGCATAGAGATATACACAACAGAGGTAGGCTTCACATTGCAGACATCCACATCTAATGCATGTACATCAGTGGAGGGGGATGCGTGTGGTGCTGTGGTCTGAACTATGGAGCCTCTTGGGCTTGCCGATCAAAAGGTCAGTGGTTCAAATCCCCACAACGAGGTGAGCTCCCGTTGCTCTGTCCCAGCTCCTGCCAACCTAGCAGTTTGAAAGCACTGGAATTGATTCAATAATTTGGACAGGTAGCAGGTTTTAAGTTGAACAAGATGAAAACTAAGGTTTTAGAGAAAAACTTAACTGTGAATGAGAGAGAGAAATTTCAGGAGGAGACAGGACTAACGTTGGTTAAGAAAGTGAAATACTTAGGGGTTAACATGACTGCAAAAAATGTGAATTTATTTAAAGATAATTATGAAAAATGTTGGACTGAAGTGAAAAAGGATCTAGAAATATGGACAAATTTGAAGTTATCATTGTTAGGCCGAACTGCTGTGATAAAAATGAACGTGCTGCCAAGGATGTTGTTTCTGTTTCAAACATTGCAAATCTTAGATAAGATGGATTGTTTCAAGAAGTGGCAGAAAGATATTTCCAGATTTGTTTGGCAGGGCAAGAAGCCTCGAATAAAATTTAAGATATTAACCGATGCTAAAGAAAGAGGTGGATTTGCCCTGCCAGACCTTAAACTTTATTATGAATCAGCTGCTTTTTGCTGGCTGAGAGAATGGCTGCTTCTTGAAAACACAGACGTGTTGGATTTAGAAGGTTTTAACAATGCATTTGGCTGGCATGCATATCTGTGGTATGATAAGGTAAAAGTACATAAAGCGTTTAAAAATCATATTGTTAGAAAAGCATTGTTTAATGTTTGGATAAGATATAAGGATCTGTTAGAAAAGAGAACTCCAAGATGGTTGTCACCAATGGAAGCGAAGGGACAGAAAAAAACTCAATATGGAGGCCAAATGGCCGAAATATTGGGAAGTTTTGGAGCATGACGGTGATAGAATAAAATTGTAGAGCTTTGAAAAATTGAAAAACAAAGTGAGAGAGATTGGCTCCATTATTACCAAATAATGGAGGCTTACAATTTGGACAAAAAAGTTAGTTTCCAGGTGGAAAAAACAAAATTGGAAACAGAATTGTTGGATCCAAAAATTAAGAATTTGTCAAGAATGTATAATTTGCTGTTGAAATGGAACACTCAGGATGAAATGGTGAAATCAGCTATGATTAAATGGGCACAAGATGTTGGGCATAACATAATGATGGCTGACTGGGAACAGTTATGGACCACGGGTATGAAATTCACGGCATATAATGCCTTAAGAGAAAACTTAATGAAAATGATTTATAGGTGGTACATGACACCAGTCAAGCTTGCAAAAATATACCATTTGCCTGACAATAAATGTTGGAAATGTAATGCGACTGAAGGTACATTCTTTCACCTTTGGTGGACATGCCCAAGGATTAAGACATTCTGGGAGATGATTTATAACGAAATGAAAAAGATATTTAAATATACTTTTTTGAAGAAACCAGAGGCCTTTCTCCTGGACATGGTCGGCCAATTGGTGTTAAAGAAAGATAGAACTTTTTTATGTATGCAACAACAGCAGCAAGAATACTTATCGTGAAGTATTGGAAGACACAAAATTTACCCACACAGGAAGAATGGCAGATGAAGTTGATGGACTACATGGAATTGGCGGAAATGACTGGCAGAATCAGAGACCAGGGAGAAGAATCGGTGGAAGAAGATTGGAAAAAGACTACTTACAGAAATACTGTAAAATTAATGAATGTTAGAAAAATGTTGGAATGAAGTTATATGGCTTTAGTAGAAATGTTATAAGGAATTAGGTATAGATAGATTAATAGGGTATTAAAGGGAAAAATAAGGTTAGAATGTGTTAAGATAATTATAGGATAGAAAATAGAGGAAGATGGAGAGGAATTGCTGAAACAATTAATAGAAGTGGAAGACAAAAAGGGAGGTGTGAGGAGATCATGGAAACATGTGAATGAAAGATAAGATATTGAAATTGGATTGTGTTTTGAATGGTTTTTGTTTTGTTTTGTTAATTGTTTGTGTTAGTGTTGTGTAGTGTTTTTTGTACAGTATTGTATTGTTGTATTGTTTTTCTTTGGTTTTTTGTAGTGTTATGTTTAAATTGTTGAAAATTAATAAATATTATTTTTTAAAAAAATGAAAGCACGCCAGCGCTAGATAAATAGTTACTGCTGTGGCGGGAAGGTAAATGGTGTTTCTGTGTGCTCTGGCTTCCGTCATGGTGTTCCTTTGTGCCAGAAGCGGTTTAGTCATGCTGGCCACATGACCCGGAAAGCTGTCTGCGGACAAACACCAGCTCCCTTGGCTTGAAAGCAAGATGAGCGCCACAACCCCATGGTCACCTTTGACTGGACTTGACCGCCCAAGGGTCCTTTACCTTTTACCTTTTATCAGTGGAGGATTGGTAGTGTTGAGTGACCACAGGAGGGAGCCTAGAGGTGTGGCCTTGCGACTTCGTTCTGCCTGTGAGTACCTTTCACATGAAGCCTACATGCAGAAGGCCAAAGTGGGGAGATAATATCATTTTCTTTGTGGAAGGCTTTTCTAGTCCCATCTTAATTATACATTTAAAACAGTATTCTGTCACCTGAAACTGAGAGCCAATGTGCTGTAGTGGTTAAGAGCAGTAGACTTGTAATCTGGTGAACCGAGTTCGCTTCCCCGCTGCTCCACATGCAGCTGCTGGGTGACGTTGGGCTAGTCACACTTCTCTGAAGTCTCTCAGCCTCACTCACCTCACAGAGTGTTTGTTGTGGGGGAGGAGGGGAAAGGAGATTGTTAGCCACTTTGAGACTTCTTAGGGTAGTGATAAAGCAGGATATCAAATCCAAACTTCTCCTCCTCCTCCTCCACCTCCTCCTCCTCCTCCTCCTCCTCCTCTTCTTCTTCTTCCAATCCTCAAAAAATTCCTCAAAGAATTCTGGGAACTGCGTTTCTTAAGAGTGCTGAGAATTATTAAGAAATCCTTTCCCCCTCACACAGCTACAATTCCCAGGACTGTTTAACAATCAGTCCTTCTCCCCAATGTCTTAAATGAATAGAGCAAATGGGGACATAGTAACACGTTAAGATATTTGTTTGGTATTTTAATCTTTAGTCTAACCACCACACTGGTTATTTCTTTGTTAGCAGAAATGCTATAAACCAAGGAGCATTTTACAGCAATTGTTAAAAATATTTGTCCTCTGAAGTAAAGAGATCCTTCACTCAGTAGAATAAAGTGCATTTTTTATATATATAAAAAGTCGATTCCAGATAAGTAGCTGTTTGCTTTAAGAATGGTGAAATTTTAATGCTTATGCCATGAACCCTCTTCATAATGAATGCAATTTGAATTCCATTTTGGGCCTGTCAAATGCAATATTAAAAAATAATGAGTCGCGCACACACAATATTTTTCATGCATTCTTAGTTGCAGGAAGACTGATAAACAATGTGAACCACAGATAGAGAAGCATGACTAACTTTAGAATAATGAGGCAGATTATTGTTATTCTTTTTGCTAGCAAATTTTGTGCCTACAGTGTTAGGGTTTTGTTACAGTCTGGCCACCTATTAGAATGATAAGGATTTGTTCAGGAAGTCACAGTAGAATTTGTCCTTCAGGCATGTACTGATAAAAATGATGCTGCGTATTAATTTGGGGAGGGGACACCCAATCTTGTGAACCAATTAAACATTCTGGTACTGGCATATCCTAGATCTTTCAAAGCAAAACAAAACAACCCAAGACCTTATGCCATGATGCTGTAGAAAACAGGTTATATGCTTTTGTTGTCTCACACACAATGCATTCAAAGCACATTTATGCCACTTTGCCTGTCATGGCTTCCCCCAAAGAATTCTGAGAAATGGGATTGAAAATATCCAATAAAGACCAGGTTATAAATACAATGGGATGCGGGTGGCACTGTGGGTTAAACCACAGAGCCTAGGACTTGCCGATCTGAAGGTCCGCGGTTCGAATCCCCGCGATGGGGTGAGCTCCCATTGCTTGGTCCCTGCTCTTGCCAACCTAGCAGTTCGAAAGCACATCAAAGTGCAAGTAGATAAATAGGTACCGAGCCGGCGGGAAGGTAAACGGCGTTTCTGTGCGCTGCTCTGATTCGCCAGAAGCGGCTTAGTCATGCTGGCCACATGACCCGGAAGCTGTACACCGGCTCCCTCGGCTAATAAAGCAAGATGAGCGCTACAACCCCAGAGTCAGCCACAACTGGACCTAATGGTCAGGAGTCCCTTTACCTTTACCTTTATAAATACAACAGTGTTTGAGTAGTTTACTCTGACCCTCCAAGTGTCCCTATTTTCCAGGGACAGCCCCAGATTTACAGAAGCTATCCCGGTTTTTTATTTGATCCTGGAATGTCCCGTTTTTCCTTAGGATGTCCCTATTTTCATCAGAGAAATGTTGGAGAGTATGGTAGAATGTCCCTATTTTCATTGGTCATGGAATTATGTGACCCCCAAGCCAAGGAGATAAGTAACTATACAACCTTTAGAAGACATCTGAAGGCAGCCCTGTATAGGGAAGCTTTTAAAATGTTTAATATATTATTATGCTTTTATATTTTATAGTTCAAATCTGGAAAAAATAAATACAGTAAATGGACAAAAGTACAAAGATTTACAAAATGTTTAGGGGTATGCGTACCCCTGCATCTCCCCAGAAAAAAAACCACTGATAATAAGAATAAGAATAACAATAATTTCTGTTCTAATGGTTTTTTTCTCTCTTTGATTCACTAAGAACAATAAACTGAAACCTCCCACACTTAATTAAATACAATATTGCTAGAATCAGCCATTTTAACTTTTTCTTGTACTATATAGCTCCTTTCATCATTTTTTTTTTAATTTTTGTAATGTTCATGTATGGATTTGCATGTATTAATTAGAGGACCATTAAGGAATGACAGGCTGACAGTTGTAGCTGGTATGATTGATGCTGAACAGTTTGGTACATTCTTAGAAAATAAGGCTACACTATTAATACTGAAGAAATGGGGACTCTGTCCCAAACTATGGTTGCACCCCTGACCCGTAAAGACTTTCTTTCCCTGCCACCATAATTTCTACAAAAAGAAGGCTGCCACCAATAGTTTCCCTAAATCGAGATTGAAATTAATCTTTGAATAACTCCTGAAAGAAATATCTGAGCAATATTGAAGTCTGCTTAAGAAGAAAAAGAAAAATCTAGATGGAGGAATCTGCACTGTCCTAAATTACAAATGAATTCTGCCTAAGGTAAAATGTGAAACCCATTTGGAGGGGGTTTTTTGGTTTTAAAAAAAGAGTAGAATTTCAAAGAATTTCAAGACAAGGCAAACAAACTTTGATAATATAGTAAAATTCCTCGGGAGGCTTTAAAGAGTGGTGTGTGAAGGTATAATTCTGAACTATTGTCTCACATATTTTACAATGTTATAAGACCGTTGCCCCATAGTCCTTCCATGACTACCACTGATTTTGTACATCATTGCATACAGTGCTGCCTTGTACACCCACACCCTTCTCTATATTGACTTCATCCTGGCTATAGAATTTCGACAACCTAACACCTGGCATCACCGTAGTTTTGATCTGTGCTGATGTGTCTCTAAGGTTTCTAGAGGGCAGATAGCTTCAGAAGTTTGATAGCCTTGCCAGTCAGACAGACAGAACTGATGAATCAATCCAAGACACTATTTTATGTAAGCAGTTTTGTGGATTATCCAAGACTATGCTGAGTTATGCACCATAGGGGGGGGGGAAAGGGTCTTCTTCTTCTTCTTTTAATCTCTCCAGCCAGCAGGCAGCTCAGCCAATGCCATCTGTGGCTTGAGCACTGGGATTTCAGAACTCAGCTGTGCCTGCTGGGGAGAGCTCTCTAATCTACTGACCATCTGTTACAGGTACTGGAACCACAACACATATTATTAATTCTATAGATTACAAACTTCCTTCACACTGGCATGCTGGCTCCTTTCTAGGGCACTGAGCTCTGCGTTCTTTGAACATTGCTGTGATTCTCCGAGCCAGCTTTTTGTACCCAACCTCCAAGAAGGAGTTCTTAGATCTCAGCGGTATCTCTCTGAAGAAGGGAAATGTTTCATTAGGTTTGCACTGATTTATAAGACAGATAATTTCGATGAAGTCATGAACACCTTGTTTGTTGAGCTTGGCAACAAAGTCACCTCTACAAATAGATTTTTTTTATTGCCGAAAGACGCTGATGCCCCCTGGCCAATCCTGGGGCAAGAATGTGGAACTGCCCTTTAGAATGACCTCCTTTCCTGCTCATCAACTAATAATAATAATAATAATAATAATAATAATAATAATAATAATAATAATTTTATTATTTATACCCCGCCCATCTGGCTAGGCTTCCCCAGCCACTCTGGGAGGCTTCAAAAAAAATATTAAAATACTGTAATACATCAAACATTAAAAGCTTCCCTAAACAGGGCTGCCTTCAGATGTCTTCTAAAAGTCTGGTAGTTGTTGTTTTCTTTGACACCTGGTGGGAGGGTGTTCCACAGGGAGGGCGCCACAACCAAGAAGACCCTCTGCCTGGTTCCCTGTAACTTAGATTCTCGAGGTGAGGGAACCGCCAGAAGGCCCTCAGTGCTGGACCTCAGTGTCCGGGTAGAAAAATGGGGGTGGAGACGCTCCTTCAGATATACTGGACCGAGGCCGTTTAGGGCTTTAAAGGTCAGCACCAACACTTTGAATTGTGCTCGGAAACGTACTGGGAGCCAATGTAGGTCTTTCAATGTGGTCTCGGTGGCCGCTCCCAATCACCAGTCTAGCTGCCACGTTCTGGATTAGTTGTAGTTTCTGGGTCACCTTCAAAGGTAGCCCCACGTAGAGCACATTGCAGTAGTCCAAGCAGGAGCTAACTCACCCCCTGATTTTACAAAGCTGGGTGACACTCTGTGCATGGAATGGAACCACTTCAATGGCTACACCCACTAGATTCCTCAGTACAGTACTAGATCAATGAAGGGAGAGGGCATAAAGGCATGAGATGCCTTTAGTAAAAGTACTTAAATTGCATTTGCAAGATCTGCACAGGCTTAGCTCTCTCTGGATTGTATCCTGCAATATTGTGCTGGAGAAATTGCCTTGGAAAAGTTTGAGAAGGAAATGAGAGTAGTTTATTTCATTTTAACTAATATTTTTGAGGAACGAACAACAAACATACACAATGGAATCTTATTCCTCTTAAGGGTTGAATAATTTTTTGAGATTACCATCTGCTTGGTAATAAGTGTTGGGGAAAATGGAAGTGTTTGGTGCCTATGCTCTCAATACTGAAGTGAACGAACACAATGAAACTTCATTAACAGTGAATAATCCCAGTTGTTTCCAAATGATTTGTGCCACTGCGGAAACCTTTTATGCGATTTAGCCTTTTTTGTTTTCCTCTCAAATGGCTTTGCTTTGAATTGTTAATAACTGCATAACAGAGTGGCTTTAAACATTAAGTCATGGCTTGTGCAAGTCAGTCTGGGAGCCTCCAGTTATGGGACACTGTGGTAGGTTTTAGAAGAATAGAATTTGGGGGTTAACCTAGAAGTCGAACCCCAGATCCACTATGCTGGATGAGGTTTGAATGCAGTGGATATGTTCCTTCACCAAGACTACTGGTGAGGGATTCCTGCCATACTGCAGAGGTCCCCACTGCATCAGCCAAAAGTACAGTATCTGAAAGGGAAAGGGTTAAGTGGTTCCTGATCTCAGGATGGGAATTCCAGTTTGAGATCGCTTCATTGTTATGCCCCGAAGAAAGAAGGATGGTAAAATCACCATCCTTGACTTGGCAACTAAAATTCAACGCTCACTGAAAACCCAAAATGCTGTTGCTGACACTTTTGGATTTATGGGCAGGGGACTATGGTTGTTGCTTTTCAAAGTGCCAACAGGTTTTTTAAAATAAAATAAAAAACAATCCCTTCTTCTTCTCTTCTTCTTTGGTGATCACTCTTAGCCAAGTAAGATTGTCTTCTGTAAACACAGTTTTAACAGTCCGTAAGTGACTGTGGAGGCCAGTTCTAGATCCACATGTCCTTCCACAGTGGGGACATAGATTTCCGGGTGCGAGTTGATCATGGTGAGGGTTTGCCAAGCTTGCCTTCCTCTTAGCGCTCTTTCCCCTTTTGTTCTGAGTTTGAGCATCTTTAAAGCCCATGACGCCTTTGGTAAAGGCTGTTCTCCAATTGGAGCACTCACAGGCCAGTGTTTCCCAGTTGTCGGTGTTTATTCTACATTTTTTTAGATTTGCCTTGAGAGAGTCCTTAAACCTCTTTTGTTGACCACCAGCATTACGCTTTCCATTTTTAAGTTTGGAATAGAGTAGTTGCTTTGGAAGACGATCACCAGGCATCCGCACAACATGACTTGGCCAATTGCACACTAGTGAATAAATTAATATGTGTTCTTAGCCTCTCAACCACCATGCGGCTGAGGTTTTGAATTGCTGGGCCTGATACATGTCTTCATCATAAGCATGTGACATATTGAAATTGCAATGCAGCCAGAATTGTATGCCATACTTCATAGGTTCAAGTGGCGGGTACTACTTCATTGGATATTTTCTCCAGTGCAATTGTTCGTCAGTTGCATCATTCTCATACAATATTAATCGTTGCAGGAAAATGTTGGCAAGCATATCCCACCGATTGTAGACATGGCCAAGTATGTCTCTCATATTGGTAGCTTGGCATTGAAGCCAACCATGAAATCTGAAGACTTGTTTGATAAAGGAGGCCAGGAACATTCTGCTCCAGAAACACTGAAGGCAGTGCTTTACAACACATTTCTGTGAACAGAGAAAAGTACTTATATAAAGATAATTGACCGAGAACAATTATTAATCTTATGTACTGAGCTTGGATCCTAGAACAATAGGCAGGTAGGATCCTTAGAAGGCAACAACCTGATTGGTCTGCAGGAGCCGCCCAGTCTGGCTCCAGGAGGAAGTGAATCAGCAACCTGATTGGCCTGCAGGAGCAGCCCAATCAGGCCCCAGGAGGGGAGTTGAATCAGCCAATCACGTGAGACCCATTGTGTAAATAAGGTATATATAGCCAGAGGGTTTTTTTGGGGGGGGGGGTCACACTCACTCACTGTTTACCATGAGCTGAAATAAAGAGCATGAAATCAACACTCAACTCGGAGTATATTTCAGTTAAGTCTGAAATACAAAGGCTGTTTGACCTTCTTATGGGATACCCTGCTGAGCTCAACCATTAAAGTATCAGAGGACTCAGCAACAGTGGGAAAGGGAGGCTCCAACATTGACTCTCCTCTAGTGTTTAAATGCACTGCGTTTGAAGGAGTTGGCCCAATCTATCCTATGACATCTGGGGTGCTCTCCCAGGACCCATGGCATTGCGCTCATATAAATGCATATTTTAGCAGAAATTACAGATATATATATATATATATATATATATATATATATATATATATATATTCAAATGCAAATTTCCATACGGATTTTTTTTTTTTAATGGAACTTAATGGACTTAGGAGTGAATGTATGTGAAAGTGACATGAGCCAGAAATACATTAACCCATCCGTCTCTACCATGACAACAATAATGAATTTGGCTTGTATCCAATGTAGTGCTAAGGAAGCAACCCATAAACACAAGGATTCCCACTCGTGCAACAGGACTACCCCTCCATTACCCCATTTTTCATGCCTCACACCCCCACCCCAAACCTGCTCTGGAGGGTCGGCTGAAGCTCTAGAACAGGTTTAAGGGCTAGGTGGGGGAAGAAAAGGGGTAAATCCCATTGCACAAGGATGAATTCTTGCAATGATGGAACATTGACTCAGCATTGCATTGGATACAAGCCTCTATTTATCAGCTCTATCTACCACTCCAGATTTATATCTTCAGTTATTATGAGTAAGGTGGTACATTGCAACTCACATGCAGTTTGCAGTCAAATGCTCTTTGCAGTTTGCAAAGGTGATGACCATTCCCTGCTGTGTGTCCCCAACATTTAGTAAGTAAAGGTAAAGGGACCCCTGACCATTAGGTCCAGTCGTGACCGACTCTGGGGTTGCAGCGCTCATCTTGCTTTATTGGCTGAGGGAGCCGGCGTACAGCTTCCGGGTCTTGTGGCCAGCATGACTAAGCTGCTTCTGGCGAACCAGAGCAGTGCACGGAAACGCCGTTTACCTTCCCACCAGAGCGGTACCTATTTATCTACTTGCACTGGTGTGCTTTCGAACTGCTAGGTTGGCAGAAGCTGGGACCGAGCAACGGGAGCTCACCCCATCACGGGGATTCGAACCGCTGACCTTCTGATCGGCAAGTCCTAGGCTCTGTGGTTTAACCCACAGTGCCACCCGCATCCCAACATTTAGTGCTTAGAGAGATTCTGTCTCCTTCTCAACTGGCCTCTGCTTAAAACAAACAAACAAACAAACAAACAAACAAACAAACCTTCCACTATCAAGCTGGTGGCCACCACTAAAACTTGTGGCTAATTATTTGTTTGTCCCACAAATATACCACAACTTGAAGGAAATGTATATTTTGGAACTTATATATAATTTGCTCATGCAACTTATTCAGTTTAGTTGGCTCAACTGATTTAGGCTACCTCTTCTTTTCTTTCTCTCTCTCTCTCTCTCTCTCTCTCTCTCTCTCTCTCGTCAAATGCAATGCATATTTGCATAATCAAACACTTGTGCCAGCACCATAGAGTGCCAAAAAGCAGGTTGCCTTTTAGATGTTGTAAAGAGATTTAATGAAGGGTAGGATCTTCATTCCTCTCTCCCCCCCCCCCCCGCCATCTCCTAGTACCTCTTGCCAAATCTAGTTAAACCATTCCAGGCCATGGATCCAAGTTGTATAATTAAGGCTAGCACTAGACTTAATTCTACACTCTGGCAAAGGTCCTTCTTCTATCCCCTTGAGCCAAGCAAGCAATGCTCATTTGAAAGCTCTTCTGACATTGTGTGGAATTAGTCTATTTTGCAACAGGTCAATCAACCATTTCTTAAGGACATCATTTCCTCTCAGGTAAGTAGTAGCAAATTACTGCAAGAAGCACCTACACACTTAAATCAAATTAGTAGTGGGTTTTTTGAGGGGAGGGGAGGTAAAGATGTTGATACTTCTAATTAAAGATAGAGTTAAGCCTCTTCAAAGAAGAAATCCACACACACATTCTCTCTCTCACACGCAGCTCACACTGATAGAAGATGTGATATACGTTCTGTAAATCAAACTGTATATTGAAGTGAGGAGCATTAAGAATTCCCCTCGTATTGCTTTCCTGCATTTCTTGCCCTTAGAAACAGCAATCATTCTGCACAAAGCACTTGTTACACTGATAAATCTCCCTACACTTTCCTGATTAAAAAGTGGTTCTGCTATTTACTGTTCTCCACTGTCCAATAATGCCCAGAGTGTTGGGGGGCAGTTTGGGTGTGGAGAGAGAAAGAGTAAGAGAACGTTGTGTGTCGAGGTCCCCAAGCCACCCCTCAAATAACTCACGACTTGCACGTAATTTTTGTTTAGGTTTTTGGCATAATTTTGGCCACAACATTATTAAAATACAAATTTTAAGACTGGTTGCTTAGGCATTGGTTAAGACTATCTGCCCCCCCCCCACCCGCCGCCTGCGGACAGAACTGACACCCGAACTCCATCGGATGCCAGTAAGGGAAAACAATATTGGGAAGCAATGGAGCTGAGTCACAGGCCCTCAGGGCTCACCCGCATGCTTCCTAGGGCTCGCCGGCCCTAGCCCCATTCCAGGGATTCAGACGAAAACTTGGCAAGCCCCTGGATTCCTTTTACTGAATTCCCTTCTGCAGCAGCATTACTGAATTCCCTTCTGCAGCAGCATTGGAGGGGCAGGCATAGCCAATCCTTACCCCTCCACCAACCAGTTGATAACCAATGCCTAACCGCCAACCTTACAAGTTGTGACGATTTGCTACGCAGTAGGCAACAACCAAATGGCACAGCCAATCAGCCAGATGGACAAAACTCCTACAGGGCCCCTGCCCCAAAGCAGACGACCCCATGACAGGCATAGCAAGGTCAAGCAAAACCTTCTGAATGCAGGGTGGGTGGGCTGGTGATTTGGCTCACGCAGCGAAAGAGAAAGCATCAAGCTGTGTGCTCTGAATTTAAACAGTTCGGTCCCTCCCACCAAATTTGCAACAAGTAAATTCCACCAGCAACACAGCCATCCAATTAAATGCCAGGGTAATATTTATCACCCTACCTGGCAACAGAGGGGTGACTCAGCGGACCCCACCACAACACATGCTCTCATTTAGGGAGAACACGCTTTGTTGGAACAGGTGCAACAAAATCACTCATCAAAGACTGATCTGCTTGCGTACCCTCCACAAGTTGGGAACAAAATACTTTTCTCATACTGACCCCAGTAAAGCATGGAACACAAGGCTTTGGTTCTCTGAAAGAGTCTTTATACTGGTTTTGGCCATTGAAGAGTCACAGTTTCGTGTCATGCAATTTTCTGGGAATGGTAACTATTTTGCGGTCCAAATCCAGTCTTTATTTCTCTCACCTCTTATCCTACCCAGGAGTTCCCATAAGCATCATTGGCACAAATAATATCTAGAGAACCCAAATCCTTTCATCAATTCATCAATATCTGTGATTCCAATCAGTGCTATTTTTCTAGAAACAGAGGTGCCAGAAGTCACCATGAATGGCTCCCTTGTTCTCTTATAGTGGCAATTGTTGTTATTCTTATTTTATGTGTGTAATGGTTGTTTGCTAAAACAGAATAACTGAATTGTATGCTATATAATGGCAATGACGTCCACCTTAGAGGTGCCAGAACTGAGTTCCGGTGAGTTCCAGCTGGAAAAAAGCCCTGATTCCAATGGTGATTGACTTCATGTTCCTGTTGAACAAAATAGATTCAGATACTGAGTAACAGGAGTAGATTGTATGCGGATATGGTAGTTGGGCAACTTCTTACTTTTCCCTTAGTTAGAAGCCACATCACTGCAGTCAGGAAATGAGCATTATGTTAATAGCTTAGGACAGGAGGCAGAGGAACCAGAGCAGCAGGTCACTCAGATTTGAAGCACCTGAGCATATAAATAGCAAATAAATAATCTAGGTAGGCAAGCTCTCTTGTCATCGTTTGCTGCCACCTTTTGCTTTCCCTGGGAATTCTTTTATTAATTAATGACTGCATAATTTATGCTAATAGAATGAAGGTGATGCACAGGAAACAGTGCCTATGGCTACCACACAGATTGACTAGAAGCCTATCAAGTTGCATTTTAATTACTGGGGTGGGGGAGGAAAAAAAGCAAGGGTGTTTAAAGACTTGCCTCAGGACAAGTAATAAGTAGTCGTGTTGACTGCTCCGGTTATGGACTCTCACAGGATACTCCATTCCTTTCCTCCTCTCCTTGGTTTTCCGTGCATGTGGAGCCCTCATTGGACTGTTTTGGCTGTCCCTGCTCCCTTTACTCCCCCTCTCCCCAGCAAATATTTTTGTACTTCTGCAAATCTTGAAGTTCTCCCAAGTCTGCTGCTATGTTGTGGATGGTGCCATTTGGCTACATAAAGGATCCACGCTCAGAGACTGAGTTTGCTATTAGTGTATAGACCACCACATACGAGACACCTTAAACAAGCAATCAGAATATGCAGTGTGAATTGAAATTTTAGGGAAACAATGGAGGGAGGGGAGGGAAGTTGATTCATTGAATGCTGAATTTGGAATGTTGTTGGAATATTGTTTATTTTTCAAACAGAGAGAGAGACAGAGAGAGACCTCAAACATTTCTCTGCTTTAGCACACGCACGCACGCACGCATACACCCCCCCAAAAAAACCACACAAAATTGCTTAAAATTTCACATTAGGTGAAATCTGGTTAAAAAAATAGGCATTTGCAGGATATACAATAATTTTTGCTTGTCTCACTGAAAGGCTTTTTCAGCATTAAATTTTGAAATCTGTGTCAAAACAGACAAGAAAAGAGAAAAAAACAACATCACAAAAGAACAATATAAGGAATTAAGGAGGATGGAAAGGAAACACACTGATTACAGTCCATAATTTGTAATCTGCAAGTTTATGACACAATTAGAGTGCAGCGGGCTAAGGAGACACTCACTAACTATTGAGACAGTATGGATGCATATGTCAAGTGGGGAAATAGATACCTGTATTTGACTCTAGTATGTTCAAGAGTCCTTTGGTTCCATAGAAAAATCTCAGGGCCAAACAACACATTGCATTGATTACACAGTTTTAAGTGCAGGATTCTTTTCTTTCATGAATAACCAGGGCAGGCCCCTGATTCAGTTCAGAACCTGATGTGGGGACAGGGCCAAGGGCTTTTATCATTGCCTTCTGCTGTGATACCAGGCCAGAGCATGCCCCAAGCACCTGCTATTTGCACGAGGAGAGGAGTTTCTATGGAAAAATTGAGGTGCAGGGGTCCCAGCCTGGATCATAGCCACTATGAAACTAGGTCCCAGCTAGGTCCAAATCTGGGGAGGGCAACTGCTATGTGAGAAAGAAAAATCCCACACTTAAGGCCAAACTACATATTAAATATAATGTGCAGTGTGCAGCTATGCCTCTGCTTGTTCTTTTCTTTAATTAATTGCAGGCACACAACTCCAGTGCAAGGGACACTCGATAGAGCAAAGTGTTTTAAAGCTAAGATTGTATAATCTTTCTGTTTCCACCTTGAGCCTATTCAATCTTATTTAATGGCAACAGTGCAAACAGTGAGCTGCCAAATGCTCTCTTTCCCTGTACTTCTAAATGATCCATCACAGGGTTGCTGTTCGAATATTAAGTGGCCAGGATGGATGGGTGGAGGACAAAGTGACTGTTTTCACACGGGCTCACCTTCTCTCCCCTACCCCATATCCGATCAGCATTGTTTCTCCCACCAGAGTTGCATAATGACTCTATGTGTCTTCAATATACCAATCAGAGTAAGGAAGGAGGTAGCACTGTTACCGCAGAATGGGCAATTATACTGTTCCAGGAGTCAGTCTTGGATCTGATCCTGACACCAGGGCAACACATCAATTGGAGAATCATGCTGATGTTGAGATGGTGAAGTTGCAATCTAAGCACTTGGGTGATTTCTAGGTTCTGATGTGAATAAATGCTTTTATTTCATTTTTGAAGACCAGGGCCTCGGTCTATGTAGCACTTTTGAAAAGGTTATCAGCCTTTTTGACTGAATGAACAAACTTATCCACTACAGAGTGAAACTGTTGAGTACATGTTCCATAGAAACCCCACAAAGTCCTCCAGGTTCTGAATTTCAGACATACCATTCATCCATGGCCCACAATAGTTATTACACTATGCTTCCCAATGGTGAATATGATACCGCTTTAAGCCTGTTTCAGATCATAGCATGCATCCTTGGCTCCCATAGAGGGTTTTGTTTTGTTTTAGCACCCCTGCATCTCGGTGGGAAATGGAAAGTGGCTTTAAGGTAATTTCAGATCATAATACACATCTGTCATGTTCTCCAATGGAGCTTGTAAAGTTTAAAGATGTGCACCCCAGTGGTGCATATGATGTAGCTTTAAACCAATTGGTACCCGTGAATGTGTCTGCACATTTAGATAGATGATAGATAGATAGGTAGATAGATAGATATAGATGATAGATAGATAGATAGATGATAGATGATAGATGATAGATGATAGATAGATAGATAGATAGATAGATAGATAGATAGAGATGATAGATAGATAGATAGATAGATAGATAGATAGATAGATAGATAGATGATAGATAGATGATAGATAGATAGATAGATAGATAGATAGATAGATAGATAGATAGATAGAGATAGATGATAGATAGATAGATGATAGATAGATAGATGATAGATGATAGATGATAGATGATAGATGATAGATGATAGATGATAGATGATAGATGATAGATGATAGATGATAGATGATAGATAGATAGATAGATAGATAGATAAAAGATCTCACAATGCACTGTGATGTTTTGCAGCTTCTTGGGGATTAAGACTATTGCAAGGACCAGCAAGCAGAAACCTGGAGCTTTTCACATACTAACTGAGCCTCTTAGGGTACAGTCAGAAATGCAGTCGAAATAATATAGTTGCTTGTAAATTGCATTGTTCACAATGAAGTGCACAGTGCAAGTATTCCAGGTAGACTGGGCTGCCATAACATTATCCTGGAGGAACTGTTCACCATTGACTTCAATGGGACTTGCCCCAGTAGAATTCTTTGAAAATTAGGCTCTTAGCATTTCAGGTAATTAAATGGACACCCATGCGAGAGAAAATAGCAGATAAATAAAATATAATCACATCAAAAAGAATATTATCCATTTCAGCTTGTTGCTATAATTAAGTGGTTTTTAGATAATAAAAGAGTGCAGTCAAAACATCACTGAGACATGAGTGGATTTTGAAAGGGACCCATCGTATAGAAAGCAAGACATCTGAAGTTCTTATAGCCTAGGCAGTGTACCGTTTTGAACATCAAGCAAATTGCAATGAAAAGAATTCTTACACCATAATGCTCAGGAAGATGTGATCCATTGGCAGGATATCTGGAAAACAACAACAACTCTGGATTATGTCAAGTGATGAAATCATTGCAATGTGCCATGTCTTGGAAGCCTGGAAGCCTCTGGGGCTTTGATGCCACAAATGAAACCTTTTTCTGGACACCACCCACTTCACAGCATTACGGTCTCAGGTTTCTCTGCCACACTTAGAAAATGTTGGGCAGTTCCCGAGAAGTGGCCTGGGCAATGTACCCTCCTTGAGCACCCCCTCATGCTTCCTGAGGTTTATTGAGCAATGGTGTGGTGGTGGTGATGGAGGAGCACCGCAATCTGTGCTTCTCAGGGTCCTGAGGCACCTTTAAATCTTTCCACCTCCCAATTTGGGAAGAAGAAGAAGAATCCAAAGTACAACAGGCAGTGGTGATTCTCCTCCATTGCTGGCTGCCCTTTGGATGTGCTACTCTAGGTGGATTGTGATTGCAGAAGTGGCAATGGCCAGCCAAGTGGTAGAGGAGAAGCACTCCCCTCTGAACTACTCTGGGCTTCCTCTGTTGCCACTCCCCAAATCAGCACAGGCAGAGACACTTTCTTCTATCACTAGCCAGTAATAAGGACTGAGCTCTCCTTATCGTTGTGAGGTTGCCTTTTAAGGAAACCCAGATGAGTACAGGGTGGTGCTTACATGCTATTCCTCCAGAAGGTTTCCAAGTGCAGATCACTTGAATGAATGAACACTCAGAAATACACTTTGGCCATCTCAAGACTTGCCAGGGACTGGACTGAGGAGGAATGGTGGGGACTACCCCCACTTCTCCTGAACTTCTCTAGAAGAGGAGGACAGTATAGATTTACAACAGTGGTTTGCAGGAGGTAATAGTTCACAGGCTACAGAAGAAAGAAGCTGGGAAATATTGGGAGACGAGCAGCAGGAAGAAGAAGCACCAGGGGAGAGACAGCTGACAGACTCAGTGTCTTTAGAAAGCATTCCTGACCCGCCCCTCCAAGGACCAGGTGGGCATTGAGAGTAGTAGAACAGAAAGCTCAGAGGCAGAAAGCACAGATCAGCCAGCGCAGGGATGATGTACAATAGAAGAGACGGAGGGGTTGGGACTTTACTCGGAACAATGCCATTATCCTGGAGACTGCATCCTGTCTCTCTCTCTGTGAATAGTGAATAAAATAGCTTGGTAAGAGCTTCTTGTCTTTTCCATTTACTGGCAGCCTGCCGTGAGGGAGCGGGGCTGGATTCCCTGAAGCCTGATAAAAATAAAATGAGAATGGTCAAAATGAAAGAAAACATCACCCCCAATCATAGCTGTCAACTTTTCCCTTTTCTTGCAAGGAATCCTATTCAGAATAAGGGAATTTCCCTTAAAAAAGGGAAAACATTTACAGATATGCCACCAATTCATGAGAATTTCACCAAGAGTTTCCGTCCCTTTGATAATTTTGGGGTGTGATTTGTTTTCTCATTATTGCTGGAAGAGAGTAGAAAAATGCAGGAGAAATTTGTGGCATGGTTATTTACTTTACAATGCTGAGCAATTAAAAATGTAAACCACTGGAGGAGAAGGGCAAAGAAGAGGAGCTGTGGTGGTCCTTCATGGTCTGTGGGCCCATAAATTTGCCTTGATCACTCCAGGTGCTTATATTAGACCTACAGTAGCCCAATCTGCATTCATGTCTGGATATTTTCCAGATGGGTCTGGAGCCAAAGTGCAAAACCCATCCATGTCTAGGAGACTCCCAAAGCCCAACCCCAAGTCCTGATTCATCTCTAGAGAAATCTCTCTGATTTGTAAAATCAGAGCTGTCACTGTATTCGATCCTATCTAATGACACTGTTTCAAGGATGTAGCAAAAGTCAAGCTAGCTGAATGTGTGGCAGTGGGGGGGAAGCTGAAAGAATAATGCCTCAGACAGGCATAATATCATTATAGGAAAAAGTCGGCTCTGTCATCCATGTCGAACCTGCAAAACTAGAGACAGAAAGGTAGACCATCAGCAGGTGGAAAATTGCATAATTTCATGGATTTTGCTGTCGCTCTTCTTGTCTGCTCTGCATATCTGGCCACAGATGTCTCTCTCATGGGATAAAATATAAAATAAAGGGATCAATCTTGCCTTTCGGGAGAGCAAAATGGGTAGTAGAAGGAAATGGCAAGGTAAGAAAAATGAATAGCTATCCCTCATTATGATTATTTGTCCCCAAGGCTATTTTCCCCTGCCCCTTGGATAAAATGTGAAACTTCCAATTGCATGTGCTAAGCCAAATTTTAAATACAGTGGTACCTCGGGATACATACGCTTCAGGTTACATACGCTTCAGGTTACAGATTCCGCTAATCCAGAAATATTACCTTGGGTTAAGAACTTTGCTTCAGGATGAGAACAGAAATCGTGCTCCAGCGGCGCGGTGGCAGCGGGAGGCCCCATTAGCTAAAGTGGTCTTCAGGTTAAGAACAGTTTCAGGTTAAGAACGGACCTCCAGAACGAGTTAAGTACTTAACCCGAGGTACCAATGTAATTCAAAATACAGCACAATATTCTACTCACTTTGATAATTTTTTATTTATATCCCGCCCTCCCCAGCCAAGGCTGGGCTCAGGGCCGCTAACAAGCAATAATAAAAACAAGTTGAATGAATACAACTTAAAAACGAGATTAAAATACAACATTAACATATTGAAACATCAAAATATTAAAATGCAGACTCATCACAGGAGGGGAAAGGAAAAAGAAAAAAGAAAGAGGGGGAGGGAATCAAATTGGCTCCAAGCCAAAGGCCAGGCGGAACAACTCTGTTTTACGGGCCCTGCGGAAAGAAATCAGATCCTGCAGGGCCCTGGTCTCATGAGGCAGAGCGTTCCACCGGAGCCAGTGTTGAGAAGGCCCTGGCTCTGGTTGAAGCTAATCTAACTTCCTTAGGGCCCGGAACCACTAGGGTGTTGCTATCTATGGACCTTGAGGCTCTCTGTGGGGCATACCAGGAGAGGCGGTCCCGTAGGTATGAGGGTCGTAGACCGTCCTGCTCCTGTGCCTGCCCTTGCAAGCAGTAGAGGCTGTTGGCGGTGGCAGAGGAGGAATGAGCAGCCTGCAAGCAGCACTTTCAGGCTTCTCGTTCCTCCTCCACCACCTCTGCCACTGTCGTCAGTGGAGGAGGAGGAACAAGCAGCCCGCAAGCAGCCTTTTGGGGCTGCTCGTTCCTCCTCCTCCGCTGCCGCCGCCGCCAGCCTCTGCCTCTTAGCAGCACCCTAGGTAGGCAGGGGGGCGGGAGGGGCTGGGGGGAGAGGGGGGAGAGAGAAGCCCTCTCTGCTGTGTGCGCATGCGCACACACTCTGGCACACCAAGAGGTTTGTGGTGTGGTGGACCAGCCCCCCCCCCAATCTTGCCAACCCCTGATCTAAAGTGACCAATAAACTCTCTTTTTTAAAAGAAAAAACTCACCTCTTTCTCTCATACTCCCTGCCCAGCTCCAAAAGGTTATTAGAACATATCACAAAAATCCGTTTTAAAATAAAGCACCTTGTTAATTGGTTTTAGCCAATGGACTTAATATCGACACTGGCATGTTGATATTTTCATCATCCTGAGCCATTGAAGTTTTGTGTTTGAATCAGGTTTGCTATTAAGTTGGGGAATTAAGAAACACAAAGGGAAGGAAAAGCTTTCTTCTCAAATATGTATATGGTCAGAGGATTTTAAAAGAGGATTAAAGGGGAAGAGGAATTAAAACAGGTAATTTATAAAGAGCTAAAAGGAAGTGATCCTGATTAGAAATTCCTATTCTGAAGTGGAGGTTTTGAGTTATTAAGTCTAAATCCATATCTTTATATAACAGGGTGGTGATGAAGTGTTTTGCAACACTTACTAATTTGTGCTTCACCTGTTTGAGTTAATGGGAATTTAATAGGGCTCTTCTGTTTGTTGCCAACTGAATATTCTGGTGCAAATGAGGGCAGCCAAATTTCTCCAAATTTCCCCTCAATTACTTAATTTATGAGGGATGTGGGTGGCGCTGTGGGTTAAACCACAGAGCCTAGGGCTTAATTTACACGTCTTTTCATCAGCCATTGCAGTTCCACCATTTCTTCCTAGGACCAGTAAGAATAGGGATGTTAATCTGAACAGCCCTCAAATATTAAAGAATGGTGTGCCATTGTGGCCAGTGACCAAAGCCCCCTTCTTTTACTGTAAGTACCAGCCACAAACTTAGCAGGGTATTCATTCAGCATGTGTGAGAAAAGGCCCATAGCAGTTGCAAACATATGCACGTTGAATTTATCAGGAACAGCTGCCACACGACACATAGTTCTATGTGCATACAGTGGGATGGGTAGTTCATGCTGGGTCTTTGAAGCTTGAAATTGATTTGTGCAGCTGTGAAACTACAATGGGATACAGTGGTATGTTCACGGACCTCCATTTCATGCATGCTGAATGTGTGGTTGACTGGGGGCATGGCCATCCAGTGTGTGTAGGTGGTAGAAGAGCTAGTCTTGTGGCCCCCTCGCATACTCTTTGAACAGGGGAAGAAGTTTCCTCTGACCTCCCATCCCCAATTTTCAAATACCCCATTAAATGAAATGCTGTCATTTGCTTAGTCCTCAGCAATGGACGCAGGTGACACTGTGGGTTAAACCACAGAGCCTAGGACTTGCCTATCAGAAGGTTGGCGGTTTGAATCCCCGCGACGCGGTGAGCTCCCGTTGCTCAGTCCCAGCTCCTGCCAACCTAGCAGTTCGAAAGCACGTCAAAGTGCAAGTAGATAAATAGATTCTGCTCTGGCGGGAAGGTAAACGGCATTTCCGTGCGCTGCTCTGGTTTGCCAGAAGCGGCTTAGTCATGCTGGCCACATGACTCGGAAGCTGTACGGCAGCTCCCTCAGCCAATAAAGCGAGGTGAGCGCTGCAACCCCAGAGTCGGCCACGACTGGACCTAATGGTCAGGGGTCCCTTTACCTTTACAGAAATGGCATCACATGTTGCAATGCTGTTGGAGACGCAGACAAATGGAAGGCAAATGGTAAACATACCTGCCAAAATGCTGGTGAGTTTTCTTTAAAAAAACAAAATGAATTTGCAGCAGAAGTGCAGAGTACTGAATAAGATTGGGAAAGTGAGACACTGGAAGAACCAAAATGGACAGCTCCATCTACACTTAGATCTAGGACATCCTCCTGATAGCTATTTCTTGTTCTTAAATTGGTTATCCTCTTCATAACTTTTCACTCACAGGCAGTGCCGGATTTGGGTTTGATGAGGCCCTAAGCTACTGAAGGTAATGAGGCCCTTTATATGTCCAGCTGTCTTTTGTCAACAACAAATTGTCACTGTTTTTTGTTGTTGTTGTTTTGTCCTGAATATATGATATATGGTAATTTATGGACCTAATAGGTAACTAAAGCCATTTGCACGTAACAAAATATGTATTTTTTTTCAAAGTAATTGTTGAACTGAAATCTGGAATGGATTAAGTTTGAAAACCAAGGTACCACTGTATATAGAAATGAGCAAACCAGTGATATTTTAGGGAGCAGGCTAGCAGACATGGCCCATTACTTACATCATAGGATCCCACAGAACACAAAACACTGTTGCTGTATGTAGGTTTTATTTTATTTTATTTTTATCTTATATTTTGGAAATGTACATCCAGTGTTTTGTTTTTTCTTTGAATTTTTTGGGGGCCCCCGAAAGGGTGCGGCCCTAAGCTATAGCTTGTTTAGCTTATAGGTAAATCCGGCACTGCTCACAGGTCTGTTTTGGATGCACTGTCAGAAAGGTGAAGTTGCAGCAATGGCAATGCATACCATTTAACCAGTCAGTCTCTTGAGTTCAGCATCTTGTGACTGTCATTCACGGCTCTGTAACCTTGAGATTTGATCACTCTAATGTATTTCCTACGAGGCCACCCTTGAGAGCCATTAAGAGGCTGGTACAGAGCACAGCTTCTGGTGGGGCTGTACCACCCAGGGCCTTGTTCTTTTTTTTTATAATCATATTTATTAAAATTTCCAATAATAACAGAATAGAAAAGATAGAAAAGATAGAGAAAAGAAAGAAAAAGAAAGACCAATTTTAAACCCTTATTTTCATAACCTTCTTTCTGGGACTCCCTCCTTCCCCTCCCGACTGTATTCCCCTTTCCCTACGTTGGTTCCACAAGTTCTCATTCCCAATTTAAACCTAATATGTTGTGCCTATTAGCCAATTTAAATTACAATCTTAACATCACTCCTCATCTTTAACAAAATAGAACAAAGATTTCCCCCCCAAAATCTACCCTGTTTCCTTCCACGAATTCCCCCTTTTTTTCCAAAACATGTTAAATCAAAATACCAAAGTTATATAGAAAGATAGAAGATAGAAGATAGAAGAAGATTCCAAAAGTTGGTTACATAGCCTTTGGATTCTAGAATTCCCCCTCCCTTCCCCGGTTTGGATTCCCCATGTCCATCAGTCTGTATGTTGTCGGCCTGGAGGTCTCAAGTCCACAGCCAAATTTTTCTCAATCCATCTTGCCGGTTTTCTTTAAATTTGCTTGTTTTGATAATGTTTAATTTCAAAAATCCAGTCTAATAGAGGCCTTTAATTTCCCTTGGACATTGTTGCTCCTCCCATTGTTCTTTCTGTGGCGTAGTTGGTCCTTTACTCTTCTGTTTCTTACTTTCTCAGGTTTCTATCTTGTTCAGCTGCAAAACCATTCTTATTCTGAAATCTAGTATCTCTACAGAGGTTTGTTATTCAGGAACAAAAACTTACGTCCAGTTCCCACCTTACTTCAATAGAAAGATTCTATTGTGTTGTCACCTCTGTAGACAAAACAATATTTCAGTTTTGCTACTTTCCCAGGAGCTAAGACCAGTACACATCCCAGAGTAGTTTTCCACATACGCCACTTGTAATGTCCCAAAGCCCCTCTAGGGGGGTTGCAGTAACTTTGTGTCCTCTAATCCAAAAGTCAAGTTGTTGTTTCTTTCCCCCCCCCCGACATTTTGTATCCATATTTATATCCAATTGTATCAAAATTAACCAGCAAAATACTTGTAACAAAGTCCTCTTTGTATTCTCAAGATTTGACAGCTACTTTGACAGCTGTCAAACTCTCCATCTCTCTCTGCCAGGTTCTCCGCATCGCCCCGGTTCCCAGGGGGGGGGGGTTGCTTTTTCCCTCTCACCCTCGACTTTTCTCCTCCAGCACAATTCTTGTAATATCCCATCGTGGAATTTGATATTTTTTGTCAGCAATAAACTTCTGAATCGATCTTGGTTTCTCAGTCCTTGTTTTAGCATGTTTACAATCAGGGAGGGGACTGACTTCCTTTTTAGATCCCCCCCACTCGTGCCGAATCCGAAAAAAAAATTCCTTTTTTTCTCCTTTTATACCCGGTTACCCAATTACTCACGGGTTGTTGTTAAATGTCCGAATTTCAAATGGAAGAAGCCAGCGCTCTCCGACGAATGGCATGCGGCTGCGCTCGGCAGGGGAAGCGATAGACTCACAGTACCACGCCGCTCCCCGGCACCCGATCCGTAGCCTTTAAAAAGGCTCCTTCACGAGTCGGGAGGGCGCTGACGGTACCAGCCGAGTCCCCATGTCCACGGGCTCCGTGCCCGTGGTTTTTGAGGGTCCCCGCGTCGGCGGCGCGGTAGGACCCGGCCCCTGCCGAGCAGACTCCCTCCGGAGCTCGGAGGGAGTCCGCTATTCGGCGATGGCGCCAACCCGGAAGTCCCCCAGGGCCTTGTTCTTGCCTGGTTCTCTGTCACTCTAAGAGTACAAATCACTGTAGGTGTCCTTTACAAACCATAACTGACTGAGACTTAACAGGTGGAACAACCCTCCTCCCCTGTACCCAATAGAGAGAGCAAGTGTGGTGTAGTGGTTAAGAGTGGTGGACTCCTAATCTGGTGAACTGGGTTTGATTCCCCGCTCCTCCACATGCAGCTGCTGGGTGACCTTGGCCTAGTCACATTTCTCTGAAGTCTCTCAGCCCCACTCACCTCAAAGAGTGTTTGTTGTGGGGGAGGAAAGGAAAAGAGATTGTGAGCCGCTTTGAGACTCCTTTGGGTAGTGATAAAGCGGGATATCAAATCCGAACTCTTCTTCAGTAAGGTGAGAGTGGTCTTTTAAATGTGCCATGTATGAATGGTGAATGTATGTTAAAAAGGCATTAACTAATGGCTACAACTAAGGAACATTTTGCTCACACATTCCAAGGGGGCATGTAAACAGGCAAGTGATAGCAAGGAAGAGGGCTGCTCATCTAATCACTGCTGCAGGCATCATTCCTTCACTTGCCTAAACTAACAGGAACATCCCTTTCCGTATCATTTTTTAAATACATACTGCATGCATAAGGATGTTTATATATAGTATCACCTGATTCTTAAAGGATGTTATGAGCAAGACTTTTAATTTATTTAAGTCACTTAAAAACAGAATAGCTAAGGTTTTTGTGGCCAATGGGAACTGGTTAGGGTTTTATATTTTTATTTTTTCAATAATAAATGTTTTTAGCTCAATTATTTGGTTGCAATTATTGCCAGTGATCCTGAAAGAAGCACCCTTTTGTATAAATAGGTCAATTACTTGTGTCTTTGCTGAAATAGAATGTCCATTTCAGGAGGACTAAATGTGTCAGAAAAATAGGTCAAAACACAACCCAAATATAAAGCTACGTTTTTGGTTTTTTAATGGACTATGATGAAATGTTCTGGAAGGAGAAAATGTTCACCCCCCCCCCAAAAAAAAAAGCACTCTGACAGTTTGAGTTCTGAAAGGAAATTGGAGCACTTTTTTAATTTTAACTTTGGAAAGGGCTTATTTCAGTGAGTGGAGATTTTGATGTTTGCTTGTTCTTTATTTTGGCAGGAAAGTTCTGGTATTTTCCTAGTGGTTTCCCTTGTAGCATCATGCAACTTTTATAACTAAAAGCTTCATTTTCCACCTCTTTCTCAGAAGCCTTTTCATGTACCTGCACCTAATCATACTGTGTTGCCCTCCTACATATCAGAAGCAGTTTCTGCTGCTTATTGGCCCTTTAAACACTGTGAGATGTTTCAAAGTTTCTTGCTATGCGAAGTAACTCACTTGCCTCCAGTTGTTTTTACTAGGGGAGTGCATTGGCTCTGTAAACAGGTCAAATAACAAAGCACATCAGGATGATTTGGGGGCCTTCTTCCCCACTCTTGAGTGCATGTACAATGTCACATTTTCCCTGGGTGATATCAGGGCCCCCACAAAGTCTTGTGTCTATTTGTTTCTGTACCATATATAATTGTTCTGTATCTCTGTTTCTCTAGGTTCATGGGTGAGGCTGTCAAAAATGCTGTCCACAAATCACTTAGGAGCTCTTGATTATTTGTTTGTAATTAAACCATAGCAGCAGAAGGGATTTTTTTTAAAAAAAGGAAAAAAAGTTAACAGCATCATTTATGTCTTTTTAAAAAATCCTACATTGCTCTGCTTTAACAACAGGAAAGCAACCCAGGGCTCTTAAGAACTCTGCAGGCAGTATTCTAGCCAGCCTTATGTTGTAAGGCCCATCAGGGGCCTATTGGAGGACACAGCAAACTTAAAAATTCTGATGTGAAGTTGCATTATTTTCTTTAAAAAGTATAGGCCAAGAATACACACAAACCACTTGCCTTTAGAGAAAACAAGAGGAAGATATAGATCCCTGCCTCCTCTTAAGAGATTATGGAAGACAGTGAAGCTCTTCCACATTAAAAAAAAAACCAAAAACACCTGAACCCGTTTGTCTGCAATTTGCCAGGCTTAATCCAATCTGGAGTGGCCCCTGTGCCTGTAAATTTTATCCACTTTGACCAAAAGAGTAAAAGCTATAGCAGTTTTTAAGTGCCTCATTATAGTGAATGAGGGATGAGGGCCAGAGATTAGACTGAAGCAGAGAGAGCACACAGCCATTCAGAAACAGATTTGAATTATAAATAAATAAATAAATAAATAAATAAATAAATAAATAAATACAGAGGCAATGTGAATCTTGGGGCCCTGTGACCAGGAACCTCTTATCACCAAGGTTCCTGATTTCAGAAAGGTTTCTGAATGTTTTTAACAGAATGCACATGGGAATTTTCTTCAAACCTCTATGCTAAATGTGTGAAGGTCTGAAGTGTCGTTCATATGGTGAGGTGTCAGATACTGGATAGACAAGGAATGGTAGGAGTCTATAGTCATCATCATCAAACCTTTTATTGGCATCACATACAACATCCAAAACAAATCAATACAGAATTACCACTTCCCCAGTGGCAGAAAACATTTGCTAAAAGAAAGGAGGCAGAGCAGTCTATCATATCTCTTGGTCTCCAGGGAGATGAGACGTCTGCAGTGTATTTCGACGACAAAAAAACCAAATAGAGATATTTAGCCACTAACTTGGTGAGCTCCTGATCATTCCCCAGTAATAGAAAATGTATGACCTCTGACTCTGGTTTCCATTTGGGGATACAGAGCTGATCTAGAAATTGCTAGCAGAGATCAGCATATACACTGGTACCTCGCAAGACAAATACCTCGCAAGATGAAAAACGCGCAAGACGAAAGAGTTTTCCGTTTTTTGAGTCGTTCCGCAATACAAATTTCCCTATGGGCTTGCTTCGCAAGATGAAACGTCTTGCGAGTTCTTGCGAGTTTGTTTCCTTTTTCTTAAAGCCGCTAAGCTGTTAATAGCCGCTAAGCCGCTAATAGCTGCTAAGCCGATAAGCCGCTAATAGCCGTGCTTCGCAAGATGAAAAAACCGCAAGACGAAGAGACTCACGGAATGGATTAATTTCGTCTTGCAAGGCACCACTGTAGTTTACAATTGAGAACCATATGTGTAAGGGTTTCCACCAGGTGGTCTTCACATGGGCAACTTCTTTCTCTTTCTACCCTGCCTGAGAACCGTCCCCAAAGGAGGTTTGATGGATTTGAATTAAACCTGGCCAGTGAATATGCCCTTCTTTCTTGAGGGTTAAGCAGAAATTCAAGGTAATTATGGTTGGTTTCAAGAAAGGTGAAAATAAAGAGGAGAACATGTTTTCTCTGCTGCTACTGTTAGTTCTTGGCATTCAAAATAAAAAATTCCTTCCAGTAGCACCTTAAAGACCAACTAAGTTAGTTCTTGGTATGAGCTTTCGTGTGCATGCACACTTCTTCAGATACACTGAAATAGAAGTTGCCAGATCCTTCTATATAGTGAGAAGGTGGGGAGGGGTGTTACTCAGAAGGATGGTGGGAATGGGAGATAGGCAGATAGCTGGGAGAGCCTGTTGACGACTCTTAACGACTGTAATAGGTCTTACAGGAAAAGGCAAGGGGTGGGAAGGTGAGAAATGGTTTAGTTATGTATAGTGAGATAAGAATCCAATGTCTTTGTTAAGCCCAGGTCTTTTCATGGTTTTAAGTTTAAAGACCTGGGCTTAACAAAGACATTGGATTCTTATCTCACTATACATAACTAAACCATTTCTCACCTTCCCACCCCTTGCCTTTTCCTGTAAGACCTATTACAGTCGTTAAGAGTCGTCAACAGGCTCTCCCAGCTATCTGCCTATCTCCCATTCCCACCATCCTTCTGAGTAACACCCCTCCCCACCTTCTCACTATATAGAAGGATCTGGCAACTTCTATTTCAGTGTATCTGAAGAAGTGTGCATGCACACGAAAGCTCATACCAAGAACTAACTTAGTTGGTCTTTAAGGTGCTACTGGAAGGAATTTTTTATTTTGACTATGGCAGACCAACACGGCTACCTATCTACTTCTTGGCATTCAGTATCCCACAACCTAGTTTTTATTATAGCCTTGGCAGATGACTTGGCAGTCAATCGCAAAAGTTCCACTGACAGGCTAAGTTGCTGTACATTCTTGTTAAACTGTTGTAGCCCTGGGGAAAGAAAGGGGTCTAACAAAACTTTGCTGAGGAGAGCATCTTTATCTGATGTAAGGGAGTCTATAGTCAGGGAACCTACACCCAGGGAAGCATCAGATGGAGAAGGCAAGAGAATGATGGTGGGATGCAGGAGACACGTCAGAGGAAGAATGGATGGAAGATGGGTTGGAGACTGAGCAAGCACCTGTTTTAAGGCAGCTTAGGAGGAGGAGGCAGCTGAGACTGCGACAGGCCCCGAGCCACCTGCCAGTTCCACTGTTTCCTTCTCCCCTCCTCCACTGTCCCCAAGAACAAGGAGGGTGTTACATGTAGCAGAACAAAAAGCACAGAGAGCCCCTCCTCAAATGAGTTTGCAACAGTTGGGAAGGCAGCTTGCTGGGGAGGAGCCTTAGAAGGAAATGGGATGCTCAGATCCTCAGTCCAGGCAACTGCCTCAACGGGGCTAGTTCTGCCTGCGGAGTTCTCTGTTGGGGATTTGTCTCTCTGAATAAAGAATTAACCTTACGCTCATATCTGAGTTTCTGTGCTGAACCAGCCCTGACATCAGGGACATTGAGATGGGGGTGTCTATGTAAAAAGAACTAGATGGTAGCACACCTAACGCTGCATTTATTTCCCACTGTATCTCTCCCTTGGGAGAAAAGCAATGACAAACCTAGACAGCATCTTAAAAAGCAGAGACACCACCTTGCCAACAAAAGTCCGTATAGTAAAAGCCATGGTTTTCCCAGTAGTGATGTATGGAAGTGAGAGCTGGACCATAAAGAAGGCTGATTGCTGAAGAATTGATGGTTTTGAATTATGGTGCTGGAGGAGACTCTTGAGAGTCCCATGGACTGCAAGAAGATCAAACCTCTCCATTCTGAAGGAAATCAGCCCTGAATGCTCACTGGAAGGACAGATCATGAAGCTGAGGCTCCAATACTTTGGCCACCTGATGAGAAGAAAAGACTCCCTGGAAAAGACCCTGATGTTGGGAAAGATTGAGGGCACAAGGAAAAGGGGATGACAGAGGACGAGATGGTTGGACAGTGTTCTCGAAGCTACAAACATGAGTCTGACCAAACTGCGGGAGGCAGTGGAAGACAGGAGTGCCTGGCGTGCTCTGGTCCATGGGGTCACGAAGAGTCGGACACGACTAAACGACTAAACAACAACAACATATCTCACCCTGATTACATTGGATAGGTTTTTATTTGTGTATAATATGAACGATAGAAAAGATCTTCTGAATAATAATAATAATAATAATAATAATAATAATAATATCAATTACTTCTTAACTTTCACATGTTTGAATATAGTAGATCAGAGTTGGGCAACCTGTGGCCATCCAGAAGTTGTTGGTCTCCAGCTCCCATATAAACATATGTTGCTTTCATCTTTTAGTTCCTTTTCATATATACACATATGTTAAATATGAAATAGCATATGCAAGCAACAACAACAAAATCCCCTGATGGTTTAGGCAGAGGTTCTGTTTTTTATATAGATTTTATATACCGAGGTTCTATTTCTATATACTTTTTTCTATAAAGAGATATAGATTTATAGACATTTCTTTTTTGGATAGTGTCTATATGGTCTGTATAGTGTCATATCCTTTGGCTAGTGCAGTAAAGCTTATCTACATCCACCCCCAACCCCTAGCATATGTATTATTCCTGCAAAACACTCCCCAAGCAGCTGATTGGCCAATGCTCCCAGGTAAGTGTCATGCTGGTCATGTGTGAAGCAGCCCTTAAATGACTGGAGACTGAAAAGAGTCAAGCATCTGAGCTTGCTCCATTGCCAAATTGGATTCTGAGCCAACTTCACTCTGTTTATTATTTAATTTACTGTGAGTATTATAAACTGCAGTTTATTGAATATTTAAACCCCATAATGAAATAAAACAATAAAACTAGGCGGAAAAGAGACAGCAATATACAAAAATTACCGAATCCATAAACACATGTCCAATAAATCCAGGCCAACACAAACAGATCAACACATCTATAATTCAACAAGCAAAACTAAACAGCAATGAGGACAATGACAAGAATTTCCAATTTAACCAGACAGGACAACCGGCTAAAGCAACCAAATAGCTTTACTGACTTTTCCCACCCCATCTCTCATGTGAGGCAGTGTACTTCCCCACTCTCTCTCACCCAAAGAAACAGGGCCAGATGAAGACCTTTAGAAGCCCTAAGGACCTAAAATATTTTGGTACCCCCATATATTTCTAATTCAAAATATAAATCATAACAAACCATATATCATCAATCTCTATTATTACTATCGTATTATTACTATTTTATTATCATTGTAAAAGGTAAAGGGTAAAGGGACCCCTGACCAATAGGTCCAGTCGTGGCCGACTTTGGAGTTATGGTGCTCATCTCGCTTTACTGGCCGAGGGAGCCAGCGTACAGCTTCCGGGTCATGTGGCCAGCATGACTAAGCCACTTCTGGTGAACCAGAGCAGCGCACAGAAATGCCGTTTACCTTCCCGCTGGAGTGGTACCTATTTATCTACTTGCAGTTTGACGTGCTTTTGAACTGCTAGGTTGGCAGGAGCAGGGACCAAATAATGGGAGCGCCCTCCGTCATGGGGATTCAAACCGCCGACCTTCTGATCAGCAAGTCCTAGGCTCTGTGGTTTAACCCACAGCACCACACGAGTCCCTATTATTATTGTACATGTATGTAACTCTTTCATTTATTGTGGGAGCCATTTTATGGAACCTGCTTCAACTGCACCATGGTAAATCCGGTAATGAAAAAATTACCTTCCCTTGATGCCCTAAACACATGCTTATTTTGCTTCAAATAGTGGCATATGGGCTGGAAGTCAATGAGCCACCACTGGTGTTTTTATCCTCCTCCTCCCAGTCTGCCAAGGTTCTCAAATGGCTTAGTTGTCGAACAAATCGACAACCGAATGCCACAAACCCAGAAGTAAGTGTTCCTGTATGTGAACGTTTTTGGGAAGCCGAAAGTCCGACACGGCTTCTGCTTGAGTGAAGGAAGCTCCTGCAGCCAATCGGAAGCCATGCCTTGGTTTTCGACTGGACTCCCGGAATGGATAAAGTTCGAGAACCAAGGTATCAGGTCTGTAGGGCTGCTAGGGAGGGGTACAAAGGTGGGTATGTAGGCCTCTCTCATGCCTGTGCTCTTTAATAGCTGAAACAAACAGAAGTCAGCATTTCCATTGCATCCCACTGCAAACTTTCCAAAAACCAGGGATGGAAGTAGTGTATTAGGTTCACATTGTTGGTATGTTTAAACCATGCTACTTTATTATATACAAGTTTTACAGAACAAAGGAACATGGCTCCTCTCTCCTCCTTCTTCAAGAGGGAACAAACTAAAAGCAATAGTAAAACATAATGGAGCAGTGTAACTGAACTTCCGTTCTCATGACTCCAACAGTATGGAATGTCAACACAGACATGTCATGAAAACAATCATACATCCAGCAACAGAGGAATGAAATCCCAACACACATATGTATGTGCACCACTTGATTGAACCTTCAATTGATTATTTTCATGGAAAAATAACAATTTTTCTCCCCCCCCCCCCACTTGCTGGAGTATATGAAACTGTCTGCCGCCAGAATGTCACTAATCCTACCTAACTTCATTAAGCTTCTATTTCAGTTAAACATACAGTGGTGCCCCGCAGGACGAATGCCTCGCAAGACGGAAAACTCGCTAGATGAAAGAGTTTTCCGTTTTGGAGGTGCTTCGCAAAACGAATTTCCTATGGGCTTGCTTCGCAAGACGAAAATGTCTTGCGAGTTCCTGCGGGTTTTTTTCCCTCCCCCCCCCTTTTTCTAAGCCGCTAAGCCGCTTATCAGCTGATCTGCTAAGCCAATAAGCCGCTAAAAGCCGCTAATAGCGCTAATAGCGCTAATAGCGCTAATAGCGCTAATCCACTAATCCGTCAATGGGCTTGCTTCGCAAGACGAAAAAACCGCTAGACGAAGAGAATCACAGAACGGATTCTTTTCATCTTGCGAGGCACCACTGTATATGCTTTCCGAGTTGGAGTTCTTTGAGATGAAATTTGGTGGCATTTCATTATTTGCAAACAAAGCATTTCACTGCCACTATCATGTGAAAATCAGGGCATAAGACATTTTTCAAAGGCTATGATAAAATCAGGTATCATGAGTTATTCTCTTGAGAGGACTTAGCACCCCCCTCGTCCCCCAATCTTTTCTTTGTTTAACATATCAGTTTTACAAATGCATGATGAAAAGTTTTTCTCAATATCCTTTAGTACCCTATCTGAAACAGAACATTCCAAACAAATGTATCCTGTCTTGACATAAATGCAAACGTAACCTGTCTCAGTAGCAGAATATCTTCTAAGTGTTTCTATGCCATCTACAGGCCATTCATAAAATTGAGTGGACTTACGACTTGCATATTATTTAATCAATCTCGCAACCAAATAACATTAGACATCGTTAGATGTCTTCATGCAAACATGGAGACTGTTTTGAACATCAGTATCACTGTTTAAAGTATTCCTTCCCAATCCTAATAAGGATTAGCATGTTTAGCATCAGAATCAATCCCTATACAGGATTGCTTTCAAACTGCCTCCAACATTTATCCAATGAAAATAACAACATCCTAAGGAAAAGTGGAAAGTTTCGGAATCAAATCAGAAACCGGGATGGCTTCTCTAAATCAGGGACTTCCCTAGAAAATAGGGAGACTTGGAGGGTCTGTTATTGGTTTGTCACTGAACCTAATTTTAGATTTGCTAGTAACGCTGCAGCTTGAGTCCAACAAAGTACATCTAGATAACCCAGGCCTGCATGTTCTTCCTCCCTCCCTCTCTCCACACACACATGTTGGAGAAATTTAAAAGGGGTTCCTAGACTGGATGTATCCCTCCTAGAAACTCCCCCCAAAAGGATGCAGGCTCCAAGGGCAAAGAAAAGCCTTTATTGAAATACAAATGTTCATAGGGAAAGCCTCAAAAATAAAGAGGAGGCTGCAAAGAAGAACATCAAAAGAAATGTGGTTTTTTTTTATTACACACGTGATTTCTATTGAACAGAAAAGGATTGCAGTAATCTTATTCAGGATGAAAACCAATGATTTCATCTTGAACCAATCAAAATCATTTGGCTTTTCAGATTAGCCTTCATCATAGTATCATGTGATTACATATATCATTTTTCAACGTCTTTCTTTATTAAGACTTTGACTAATTTTCCTATTCATTAAATGTCTTCCAATATCCTCTTTCATCTGTCTACAAAACAAGATTAATCACAATTGTCACGCCTAGCCAATTCTCTTCTCATGCATACAATGGCCATCACAGATTCTAACAGTTTATTCTTTTCAGTTTTCTGAATGGGCATGTGCTACATACAGTACCTGAAAACAACTAGCTCTGTACTGTAAAAGGCAGGCAGCCACAGACCTTTTCAGTTCAACCAGGCCATAGCCTCAAAAGAAAACGGAATCATCAAAATGATACAGTTTTATGAAATGATTGGTTTTTTCCATCACGCACATATGGAGGGAAGCTAAAAGTCTACCAATTAGCTGTTTGGCCAGGAATGGAGAGTGGGCAGGGGGTGGGGTGGAGACTGAATCTAACTCACACTCCAGAACAGCCAGTTCCTGGGATTTCAGCCTTTGGGGAAAGCCCTGAGGTTTAAATTGGATGTGTTTGCATCATGTGGCCACCTTTCTCACTCCATTAGGACTTTCTTGCATACAGTGGTACCTCAGGTTACAGAGGCTTCAGGTTACAGACTCCAGAAATAGTACCTCGGGTTAAGAACTTTGCTTCAGGATGAGAACAGAATTTGCGCAGCCACAGCGCGGCAGCAGTGGGAGGCCCCATTAGCTAAAGTGGTGCTTCAGGTTAAGAACAATTTCAGGTTAAGAATGGACCTCCAGAATGAATTAAGTTCTTAACCCGAGGTACCACTGTATATCCAGTTTGACTAGTTTCTGTTCTTCCTGCTATTGGTGGATTGAACTCCCATAAGCCCCCAGTCCACTACAGTAAAAAATGAAACCAAAGGGCTCAGACAAATGTTTGCTGAAATGTTAAAATTCAGATTTGGTGGGCTGCATTGACGCCAGATTTCCTTCATGTATAGAAGCTGACAAGCTTCCCCACCCATCTATGTTCTGTCCCTATATCACATTGCAATCATACCTTCACCATGCAAACTCTGTCCCCATTGCATGGACGGGCAATCATTAGCCTTAGCATCAGAAGCAAAAAAAACAACAACTGGCAAGGTATAAGTTCAGAGCTCTGACAGGAGTGATATGTCCATCCACCCACAGACTGCTGGGTAGGGAAGAAGGGGGAGAGGGGTAAAAGAATGAGGAAAGGGGGGCAGGAGAAAGAGAGAAATGGGGATGCCCCACCAAATTTTGACTTTGACCCCACCTACTGCTGGCATCCAACTCCCAACTGATAACAGAACACAGAACTTGATAGGATAAGGTTGTCTGCCTTTGCCTTCTTGGAGTACTATCAAAATAACTTGATTATGTCTTGTTAGCCAGTGGTGCAGGAATGGGAATATTTGGGAATATGGGAATCTTTTTCCAGTGCTGGACTAAATTCAGCTGCCCCTCTACTCAAAGGAGTTGTGTGTCCATGTCATAGCTTATTGCATGCATCACAGTGTCTAGACTGGGGCTTGGATTTATTTTTTAAAAAATCATAGGAAATGTCAAAAATGCAGGAGGGGGTGGAAATGACAATTTCAAGTAATGAGGAACAAATGCACATGTTTAATTAAAAACGAACAAGCAAACAAGCCCTTAGCTATCCTAAGGAGATGTACGGTCTTATTCCTAAAGATATTCATTCATCAACTTCAACAAGACTCCTGGCACTGCACATGCTTTAAGTATCTGCATTGAATTATCAATGAGAATTTCCGCCAGTGAGCTAGCATGGAGAGAATGAAGCAACAGGGTGTAAAATGTAAGAAGCCAGCTAATTATGTCCTCCAATATGCCCTAGATAAATGGGAGCAGTGTTGTATTGACAATATAGTTACAAATTTTCCTAAAATAAAACAAGGACATTGAAGAAGAATGTGTCTGGTGTATCAACTATTAAAAGCATGGAAACTGGACATATTCTAATAAGAAGCTACATGTATATGCCCACATGACATCCAAGTACTACAGTGGTACCTCGGGTTACATACACTTCAGGTTACATACACTTCAGGTTACAGACTCCGCTAACCCAGAAATAGTGCTTCAGGTTAAGAACTTTGCTCCAGGATGAGAACAGAAATTGTGCTCCTGCGGCGCGGCAGCAGCAGGAGGCCCCATTGTCTAAAGTGGTGCTTCAGGTTAAGAACAGTTTCAGGTTAAGAACGAATTAAGTACTTAACCTGAGGTACCACTGTATTGGAAAATGCCCTCTGGCTTAGATCCTAATGGACAGAGCACACACATACAGTAGACCCAATGCTGAGTTTGTGGGCAGATAGGATTAAATGAGGTTGTCGGCCCACCACTGTTGACTTAATTGGCCTCCTACTAACCAATGTCAACACCAGAAGTAGCTGGCATACAGGGCATTCTGGAGGTAGGGAGGGTCTGAGCCAGTCCAGGAGCCATTGGATCCTGAGCCAGTTTCACTGGATCCTGAGGTGCCCTCATTTGATGGCATTAGATCTTATCAAAGTGTCATCACTACATCAGTCAGGGTAGTTTTGCTTCTCCCACCTTCCACCATGGGTTCAATGAGTGGCAGCGCTGCAGCTGTGGCAGCAGCCCTGCCACTCTGCCAATCACTGCTTCTGGGGGAAAGATTTGGATTGGGGCCCTCATCCAAAGCAGCATGGGAGGCAGGGGAGCCAACTTGAATAAAATATGGGGGGGCAAGAGAACAAGTAAGCCCCGCCCTGAATAATCGATCATAAGATGTGGGGCACACACACCATCTGAATGGCAGTGTCCATCAGCTTTGTGGGGGCCTGGACCCTCAAATATTTTATTGAGGGGGTTGAAGGGACCTTGGCCTCTAGGACTTGGCTGAAGGAGCGTCTCCAGCCCCATCGTTCTACCCGGACACTGAGGTCCAGTGCCGAGGGCCTTCTGGCAGTTCCCTCACTGCGAGAAGCCAAGTTACAGGGAACTAGGCAGAGGGCCTTCTTGGTAGTGGCGCCTTCCCTGTGGAACACCCTCCCACCAGATGTCAAAGAGAACAACAACTACCAGGCTTTTAGAAGACTTCTGAAGGCAGCCCTATTTCGGGAAGCTTTTAATGTTTGATGTAGTATAGTATTTTAATATTCTTTTGGAAGCCGCCCAGAGTGGCTGGGGAGGCCCAGCCAGATGGGCGGGGTATAAATAATAAATATGGAACAATTCCCAGTGTGACCCATGAGGCCATTTCCTACAAACCACATTGACCTGATCTACACATGATATAATATATTATTTTGCAAGCAGGGCTTCCTAACAGTCTTCAAAGGGGCTTGCTGTAGAAGATCAGATGATCATCAGTTACCTTTGAACTCTGATAGTTGTCAGTCACTTGGTATCATTCTGGCACCAGGTGATTGACAGGTGGGTAGTCCTGTTCCATTGTCAAAATTGGCCCACAAGGGGTGTGCGAAGTAAGGATCTGGTCTGCTGAATAGATCCAGTTCCCTACTCCTGTTTTAGCAGGATCCATTCCTGGATCTCAGCTCCCTTGGTGAATGAAAGATCCTCTTCCATTCATAGATGGCTAGCCAGGAGCTAAGCCTCTGTTCTTTGATAATATTGCATGTAGTAAAAGCAAAAGTAGAGCACTGAATTTGAAATTTCACCTATAAGTGAAATTCAAGGTATAAAATCTGGCAACATATTTGGAGAGTTCCAAGGGAAGCCAATAATTTTGATAAATCTCTTGGGAATAGCTGCACATCCAAAGCTTATTTGTGTAGCAGCTGATCAGACTTCAAAAAAGAATAGGTTATTGGGGTGTGGAGACAGGCTCACACAACATTCTAAATATATGTTCTGTTTGTCATAGCCTGACAGTTTTCCAAACACAGTCAATTCCTATGTAATCATACATTAGTCACTTTCTGCCATTTTTCTGTTATGGTTCGTTTGGAGTTTGTCATCAACTTTAATAAAGTTTTATTGCAATGAAATTTTGCTGATCATTCTTTTTTAGATTCCCAACTGAGCATATGGATTGAAATCTTACATTCCATGCATAGTATGCAATAAACTACCATTGACAACTTTACCTCCTGCTTATACAGAGTAGTTTTAATCATGATGGTATTGAACCTGCAAAAAGCAATTAAGAGTTCTTTGCCTTTTTAGAATATCATTCAAATGGTAATAACATTATATCTGCCACAGGGACATCGTTGAAAATCACCCACCCACTCCATTGCAAAGGAACCAGATTCTGGCCATGACATGTAGAAGAATTCAGCCATACACATTGTGAGTTTAATGTCTCTTTGAGTGGAAGCCACGAACATGGAATGAGAGTGTTGAGAGTGATTCTATTGTGAAAATAAAGCACAATACACACTTGGGGAGATTATTCTCATCACAATGAGGTCATTTGGGGTTGCATCACAGTAGCAAATATAATATAATGTTAATATAACTTGCATAAGTGCCTATTAGCATGCTTTGGCACAAAAACGTTGAGTAAATAAGAATGTGACAGAATGGGTATATTCTGGGATAGCTCAGTTAGTAGAGCATGAGGCTCTTAATATCAGGGTTGTGGCTTAAAGGCCTATTTTGGGCAAAAGATTCTTCCATTGCAGGTGGTTGAGCTCGATGACGCAACTTTGCAATTCTATTATTTTATGATTCTGAACAATGAAGTTGAGCCCAAGGACTAAACATCATAGGGCAACTCAATGGTGGTAAAAAATGTAGTGATCTTCCAATGGGAAAACTGAAATTTTGAGGTTGCCAAGTTGAAGCCGATTGTGAAGCACCAGAGGCAGTGATAGGTCTTCATGTCCTTGGAGTTCTTCAGTGCAAAATCGAGAGGTGTCTGGTGAAAAAAAAGAGGGGAAAGAGTTTTTGTTTTTATTTTCTGGTGGTGTTTATGTTGTTGGTTTCCCCTAAAGAGCTTTCATCCATATTAAAAATGAAGGTTTTTTTAAATAAATAAATAAATAAATGAAGAAGAAGAAGAAGACTATCTTTTTGCTTGCTTGCTCTCCCTCCAACCCTTTGATAAAAAGGGAGAGATTGATGGGATGAGAGCTGGGGGGGGGCTTTGGGGGGTGGAGTGGAGAATACTTAGTTGGCTGCCTTCTGCTGAAATGTGAGGATGGGTACTGTGTGAGAATGATGGGGAGTGTTGTTGTTGTTTTGGTATGAAATGCAATCGAATGCATGTCAACTCACAAACAAGCCCTACTGAATTCAATGAGGCCTACTCCCAGAAAGTAAAAGCAAGTTTAGTTGAACTCAGTGGGGCTTATGCATGCACAGATTCCACTTAGACGTCCGAGTGGGGAAGCAGATGCAACTTGGCTAGTCCTAAATTAGTTGAAAATATATAAAAATTATTATATGGAAATTTATATATTTTTTAATTAAATCTACTGCTTCCTTACATATTAAGGCCCTCCACTGCTGCGGGGAGGCCCAACAAAGCCCTCTGCTTCTGTGGGGAAGTGCAGCGCACCCTCTGCCGCCACTGGGAGGTATGGTGGGACCCTCTGCGGCCATGGGGACACCCGGCAAGGCCCTCTGCTGCGGTGGGGAAGTATGGTACACTCTCCGCCACTGCAGGGAGGTAAAGAGGGACCCTCTGCTACCCAACAAAGCCCTCTGCCACTGCATATATATACTATGATATATTGAGATATTGTGATGTTTAGATAGCAATATATCATGATGCTGAAAACCAGATATTGCCCAACCCTAGAGAGCAGGACCTCTAATGGGCTTGGAACTGATTGTGGAAGCAGTCTTCATTTAAAATCATCATATTAAAGGAGTTTGGTTGGAAGTGATTATTTCAAATGACTTGTTTTACTCATGCAGGTTATCACCTGATGTTGCGGTGATAAAGTGAATAATGTAGGCATGTGAGTTTCAACTAAGTCACATTGGTAGAAGGTGAAACACAAATGTCTGAGAAAACAGAGAGAGAAGATCTTTGGTGTTTGGGCTTCAATAATAATAATAATAATAATAATAATGTTGTCTAGGACCAAGCAAGCATCGTGTGGTTATCAAATTCAAAGATGGATTTCTATATGTTTATGTGTATCAGCAAACATTGGTGATGCCATCTATAATGAAGCATATTACAAATCTTTTTGAATGGATTACCACATTTTAGAAGCATTACATTCTGAATAATCTTTCTATGAAATCACATCATTGTTCTTCACAGTAGTTCACCAAAATGTTAAGAAGCAAAGAAAATAGGAAATGTAAAATGTATGTCTGGAAAGCTTTTAAATTAGAGTCCTTTGAAAAGTAATGGAGACCTTTGTGTTATCAAACTCAATGCACCTCTGAACAGGGGGAAAAAACCAATCAGATATGCCAGACGATAAACAGAAATGTCTTAATAACTTAAAAGGTTCCCAAAGGGTTTTTATTCTGGAGAGCTATATAGGGTCTTATGTTTAGAGTAGTTTGTAAAACACGGCAGGTTTTCACACAACTTTTTCAACAAAACTCAACTTAGCTGCAAGTGGATGTTTTGAAGTGTAATTGAAACTAATTAGTATGCTCTTTTGCTCAGCAAAGACATGAATTGCAAATTCGGGGACGTTATTTAAATCTATTCAGCTGAGAGAAACCATCGGCAGGTCTGGGGATGCAGTAGCGATGTTGTATACCTTGGAGACCACATGTCCCATCATGCTCAGCAGTACTTTAAGCAGAAAGCACTTGGGGACATATGATTCCCAGTGTGCGTGATGTCTCTACTGAGTACTTGAAAACTATAGGTCTCAAGGCAAGAAAGGGTACCGTTGAAACATTTAAGGCATCAGGGACGAATAGAAGCCTTGATAAGAGACTTGTAAGTCTGTGCCACAACCAGATAGATTTTTGGCGAGGGAATTGAGGCAGGAGGTTCACGAGGATGTAGGAGCTATTGAGTTTGGGGAGATGGCAGGGTGAGCGTTTTAGGCCTCACCTCACCATATTTATGAGCACAATGAAGTTTCTGAATTTAAAATTTGGCTTAGAAATATAATATATTTTCTGATTTTTTTTTTATTTTATTGAAATAACCAAACCAAATTCCAGATAGAGCTGAGCGAAATCAATCTTCCACTGCGCAGGAATAGGCATTGCTGCCGAATGAAACAGTTGGTCCACATAATGCATTAGTATCAGTATATGACATGAAGTAAAACAGTTGTTACATCTGCTAAACCCCTTGGGTCTCATTAGGCAGAGAAATGTGTTCCAAGCCGGTGAATATATTACTTTTCTCTCTCCTCTCCCGCCCAGCCAATTCAAATGATACATTTACATTATTAACTCTTCTTCCAATGATGATTTCCTTGTTTCATATAACTGCTATAAGGTCTTGATTTTCTTTTTGTATTAAGACAAAATGTCCAAGCCTGACTTTCTAGTTGAACTCTTCAGTTTCAAGATTTCATTGTCTATCTGATTCAATGACATTTTCGACAGTCCTGTTTCTATCACATGAATCATATAATATTGAACTGGAAGGGTCCCTGAATGTCATCTGGTCCAACCACCTTCAATGCAGGAATCTCAACTAAAGCATCCTTGGCAGATGGCCATCAAACCTATGCATCCTTACCTGTGTAATAAGCTTGAGAACAACATTGCCTCAATATTTTGCTTTCCAACTTTCTTTATAAATGTCTGATTGTCTTTTCTAAACAAACAAGCAAACAAAGAAACAAAACTCAAGAGTCTGACCTTCCTGCTCAGTAATGGGGTGGAGGGAGGGAATGAGCTTGAAAATGAACTGGGAATCATTCAAAGGTTTACCCCAAAATGAAATTAATTTACCCTTAGTTCACTTATTAATTATGGGAAGTGAAAGTAATTACTTTAATTATTTCTATTGAACTTCGTTCAGCCAAACTAGTTCATTCCAAGTACCCAGATAGATGGATGAAAAAACATTTTTAATCTGCTACCTTTTTGGGGGGGGGGTGGACAACCTGATGCCCAATTTCAGGTTCAGGTTCAGAACATGTTTGATGATGATCGCACTATACAGTGGTACCTCGGTTTATGAACTTAATCCATTCTGGAAGTCCGTTCTTAAACAGAAACCATTCTTAAACCAAGCCGCGCTTCCCCTAATGAGGCCTTCCACCGCCGGTGCTCTTCCACCGTTCAGATTCTGTTCTTAGACCGAGGTAAAGTTCTCAAACCAAGACACTATTTCCGGTTTTGCAGAGCTTGTAAACCAAATCGTTCTTAAACCAGACTGTTCTTAAACCGACATACCACCATATGAATTTTCTGTAATAGGGAAAGGAGAAGAACGATTAAAGGCTGCTTTTCTTCCTAAGACTGAGTGGTTCATTTATGTAGCTTATCTAAGACTTCATTCAATAATCTCAGAATAACAGTTATACTGTTGTCCTTGTAAAAAATGCAATCCATTTAACAGTACAGTCCCTCACATGTCTATACACGTAAACCCCATTGAATTCAATATATCTTATTCCCAGAAGAATAAGTATGTGATTGCTGCCTACATATAATTGACTGAATAATCTGTTAAAAGGCATATGATTCATCAATTACGTTTATTTAATCAACTGCACTCTCTCTCTATCTCTCTCGTGTGTATGTGATTTGCATTCAATTTCATCAGCATATATTTTTTTTTAGCATTTTGATTTAACAGCAAAATTTACCCTCTAAGCACCTATGTATAAATACACAAACAGCAAGCGTCATGCTTGATTGCTAGCCATATGGCTGCCAGCTTTTTAATGCAGAGGCATCTGCATTCTTAGACAAATGGGAGCGTCTTGCAAACATAATTTGCCAAGTTTATTTCTCTTCATCCTCTCCCCCCCCCCCTTTCTGGCAATCATCATGGTTTTTGTGTTTGCGAGTTTCAGAACAATGTTTCTTAGACAAAAAGAGGCATATGGGAATAAATCTTTTGTTTTTTCAGAATTAACTTTTTTATTCAATTTCTTCAAGTATAAGAGAAGAACAAACTGCCGCTGTGATCAAAGGATTCAGAAATAGCAAACTTAAACAACAACAAAAAATTACTACTCAACAAATATTGACTTGATTAGTTCTTCTAAGTCCTTAGCTTAGCCAAGCAACAAAGTTTTGGGGAAAAGGCATTCTGTCTTGAATTTTTACCTAGATTGGGTAAAAGCACCCAAATCTGTATAATCATATTTGCCTCAATCCAGAAAGAGCAATCAATGTGTAGAAACAGACTTTTATCTACTGATAACTTTTTAGCATTATCAAATCCTACTAAAATTACTCCCCCCCCCCCGAGAAATAATATGAGATTTGTCCTTTTTTTTCTCACTCTTCCCCCTAGAAAAAGAAGCGCAATCTGCAGACTTTTCTCCTAAGATGCAGTAGTGAAATGAATGAGGGGGTCAACAGACTGAAGATGAATCCTGCTACACTGGAGACAATACAGTCATTTGCAGGACTGAGGACTGGAGAGTCTGATTCTTCTAGATGGGGTTCTGCTGCCTCTGATAGAACAGGTACGCAGTTTAGGGGTGCTCTTGGAACCATCTCAGCCCATGAAGGTCTACTTAGCCTCTGTGGCAAAGGCATATATTTTATGTGAACCACCCTGAGACCTTTGGGTATAGGGCGTTATAAAAAAATCAATCAATCAATCAATCAAAAATAATATATGATCACCTTTTGCGTACAGGGATAGCATGGACAATGTGATACATGTGTTGGTAACCTCATCTCTGAACTATTGTCCAGGGTGGCTGTCTACCAGCTCCATCTGGTACACAGGCTGAGACCCTACCTGTCTGTGCACTGTCTTACCAGAGTGGTACGTGTTCTGGTTATCTCCTGTTGTTGGCACTACTGCAATGTGCTCTATGTGGAACTACCCCTGAAGGTGCCTCAGAAACTACAACTAATTCAGAATGTGGTAGCCAGTCTGGGGAGCAGCGACTGGGACCATATAACACTGGTTTGCATTACTATGTGTGTGCATTACTATGTGGTTTGTCCTGTTATCACTAGTGAAGTTGCCAAAGTTCATAATCCTTTGTTTGGATTTGAAACAAGCATTGACCCACAACACGGGTGGCGCTGTGGGTTAAACTACAGAGCCTAGGGCTTGCCAATTAGAAGGTCAGCGTTTTGAATCCCCATGACGGAGTGAGCTCCCGTTGCTCGGTCCCTGCTTCTGCCAACCTAGCAGTTCAAAAGCACACAGTGCAGGTAGATAAATAGGTACCTAAGGTAAAGGTAAAGGGACCCCTGACCATTAGGTCCAGTTGTGGCCGACTCTGGGGTTGCAGTGCTCATCTCGCTTTATTGGTCGAGGGAGCCGGCATACAGCTTCTAGGTCATGTGGCCAGCATGACTAAGCTGCTTCCAGCGAACCAGAGCAGCACACGGAAATGCTGTTTATCTTCCCACCAGAGTGGTTATTTATCTACTTGCACTTTGACGTGCTTTCGAACTGCTAGGTTGGCAGGAGCAGGGACCAAGCAACAGGAGCTCACCCCGTCGCGGGGATTCGAACCGCCAACCTTCCCATTGGCAAGCCCTAGGCTCTGTGCTTTAGAACACAGTGCCACCCACGCCCCCACCTTTACCTAGCTGCCTTAAATATGAAGCAAACATTACAAATGCCCAAATGGCTTTCCTGGTTCCTGTATTAATCTACCTCTTTCCCCATAAAGAACTGGGACAGCAGCAGGGTACATGGCTGAGATGGATGTTTTTCTGTATGACTATTACATTTTATTATAGGGGCTTTATATTGTCTTTTGCCCTACACTATGGTTTTTAAGTTGGCTTTAAGTTAATTCAGCTCTGCATTTGCAGCGGAGTGTAAACAATTTCATCTGCATGGCTATAGTTGAAAAATATGTTTCTCTCAAAAGGGGGACTTCTGCTTGCTTGAAATGAAACTTCACCACCCATCTGTCCACTTGTGCGCCATCATAAATTTGTGACTATAAAATAATGCAATAATCTCAAATTATAAACACTGCAAGAGACAGATCCCAAGAATCAATCCCCATATGCTCTGTTTGTTCATGTTGACTAATGATACAATTAATTGGATAACTGCTTTGAATCTTCATAATTCAGCAACCTCTCTCTTTGGGCTCAATCTAAATGTTTCATCAATACATAGATCAATTCAGCATTTTTGTAACCCTGTCTTCCCATCTGAACTGCAATGAAAGTAATAGCAAGGATTTAACTCAGAAGCACTTTCCTGGAACAAACAACCAAAAGTTTTGATTTGTCCATAAAAAGACAAAGTGCCAAATCGTTAAACTGTTGTGTAACCTTGAACCAAAGTTACACTTCCTGTGTTATTTATTTAATTGCATATTTGTGGTGCATTGATCTGTCAAACGTGTTATATCCTTGCTGAATTTTCGGCGGCTGCTCCCCCTTCTTATTGTCCCTTGCCAGGATCTATTTCTATTTTGTTAAGTGGGAACAAACCACATAGGGAGCAGCCTTTCCTGGGCTGCAGCATTTCAAGTTGGAAGTAGGAAATTATATACTTGCATGCTCTTCCGTACAATGGACTCCCTGCACATACAAAACTGGCATGATGGGAAAAAGCCTGGGTAGAACTCTGACCTGATGCTACTCTTTCATGTGCCTAGTATAGTGTGTTGCTCTTGTTTTTAACATGGAGGAAATATTCGATTCATCATGAAATTTTCCAAGAACACTTTTCAGGGCAGCCATATCTCTACAGATATCTCTAAAAATCTGTTTAGTGAAGTTTTTAATGTTTGATTTTTTATTGTTTTTAATATTCTGTTGGGAGCCATCCAGAGTGGCTGGGGAAACCCAGCCAGATGGGTGGGGTATAAATTAGAGACTGTGGAAGAGAACAGGATGTCTGCAAGAAGGACAGATCTGTATTCACTTTTTCTAAGAAACACCAGGCTGGAAACTGGAGTTCCTGGAGTAATATGCTCTCAGTGAGATGATTCTGGAAGAAGTGATTAAGCATTTCAGTGTTTGGCTTTGGGTGTTCAGATTCACCCACACTTTTATTGTAGTTCTGTGGACATATTAAATGCAGATTAGCTGGTATGTGATAACAGGATATTTGAAAGGAGAGAAGCAACATTGCACAATATATTTCTTAAAACTGCAAAATATATTGTGGACATTTAATTTTAGTGAGGTGTGTAAGCATGTGGGTGTTGAAGTGATAACATCACACATTGTCAGAATAGGAAAGGTGACCTAGAAAACCAAAGCGTAGGGGTTGAATTAAACAGTCGAGAATAAACAATGGGAACAAGTGTCAAAGATTAAGTTAATCTTCCAAAGCGTTTGTGGGTGTTAAATTTAGTAGGTTTTGTAATTAGCTTTAAGCTCTCATGATGTAATAAATATTGGTGCTAAAATTAATGAGAGTGCTGAACATATAAGTGATGCAATTAATAGACTGTTTCCTCCCTGTCTGACCTGCAATTCTTCTTTTTATTTGTTGTATGCCATCTGATACGTATAACATGTGGACATGTGTGGTGTTAGAAATGGCAAGATGGAAACAGTTTCAGCAACAATTAAGATGTGTGCTCTATGTAGTGGGATCAAATTACACAGTTTGTGGGTGCTGCATACTGGGCCAGGGAAGCCATATGATGTCAGGAGTGGGAGCACAGCTATATCCCTTCTACTTGTTTCAAAATAATACAGAAAGTCCGAGTAGTGTAATGGTTAGATTGTTGGGCTAGGACCTCAGAGACCATGGTCTCTGATTCCCCACTCAGCCGTGCATCTCACTGGGTGACCTTGAACTCTTATCCCCTTATTTGAAGGAGGTTCCACATGAGTAAAGACATCTAAATAATAAATAAAAGTATGTCTAGAATCAGGCTCTAAATGGTCGGCACTATAACTCTTGGATGGATTATTGCACCGATTTTTTGTTTTGTCATAGAGGTTGTCTGTAGAGTAGAATGTTTTTGAAATCACTTCAGAAGGAATCTATGCAGTCCTTCAGGTCAAGGTATCAGTTGCAGAAATTTTCAGGAGTGACAGCGACATGAGAAATTGTAGCTGGCAGGTGTTCTTTGTAAGGAATTTAATACATTCACCCCCAAATATTGTAATCATTCTTTGTAAAACCAGATTCTCCTTCAAAATAGCCCACAATCCGCTCATATTCATGCTTTTATTTTTTCCTGAACTTTATTTGAATTGCACACTTCACAAAAGACCATCAACTTGAGAACAACATGATTTAATATATTTAGTTGTTTCTAATTGTTTAATTGTTTCTTAACACTGTTTTTTATACAATTATAAATGCAATTTCGGACAATGTATTTATATATCACCCAGCCCTACTGGTCACTGGCCACGCCACCAGAGCACCAGAACAAATTTTTATTTGTTTGTTCTGTTTTAAATCAAAACTGGGCTAGCTCCTTTTTGCAATTGGGGAGGGGACCCCAAACGCTGTGGGCAGGGACTGAGAAATTTGAAGGCTGGTTTTCCTTACTTTAGACCTTAGCTGTTGTTGTTCTCATGGTTATTCCAGGAAATGTGTGGCTAGGAGGTCACACCACTGCTATGAGTACCCCATATAATTGTGGCAACCTAGGGGGGGCGAGTTGGATCCTTCTAACAGAGGGTCCATGTTGTGCTCGGCCCTGAAACTCTTCCCTAACCGGCTTGTGGGCGGGGCTTGCCCCACTCCAAGCCAATGGCCTTTAGCCAATCAGCAGCGTGGCAAGGTTGGGGGTATCTATTTGGCAGCACGACGTAGGGACCTCCTTTTGCTTCGCGCTGCCAAACACCCGCCCACCCACCCGTTAATTAGGTCGTGTTTGGCCTTGCTTTGGACTTTGCTTGGTCGCCTGTTTTTGGAATTGGGGCCAGGTAGGAATTTTTTCCAATGTGGCAGACTGGCTGTGGCCACTTGGTTTTTGCCTACCTCTTAGCAATTGTCATAACTTTGTAAGGTTTGGCAGTTAGGCATTGGTTTAGGGGAATGTGGGGAGGGGAGGTGCGGCCATCACCTGCCCCTCCAATGAATAAGTTATTCCATTAAAGGAATCTGGGGGTCTGGATCTCGTCCAAAGCCCAGAGAGGGGCTAGGGCCATGCCAGGACCCCTAGGAACCCCAGGGGTGAGCACCAGTCAATATACACTGACGGAGATCCCCCTGTTGGTTGTTTAACCTTCCAGACTTCCTGCAGGGTGGGGCAGGAGCCAGATATAGTTTGATACCAATGCCTAAGCCAATACCAGTCACATTTGTGTATTTTAATAAAGTTGTGGCCAACATTTGCCCATTAACATTTAAACTAAATTCTGTCTCGACTGTGTCTTTATCTCCATTCGGGATGGGTTTTGGGGCTCGAAGCACAAATCCACCTCATTTAAACGAAGGTAATCCACTCCACTCAATATGTTTCTCAGAATTTGCCCTATGAAATCACCACATATTCCACCCCTCGCTTTTGCTGGGATGTGTACTTCCATGAAGAATGGGGTGGCGGAGTGGTGTGGACTTTCAGCTCACTTCAATTTTAAGTCATTTTAGTGGACATTTATTCTAAAATACACATTTTGCATGCAATTCAGCCTAATGCACACACCACCTCCCTTAACATATGCATATTGGTACACCTTTTTTTTTTTTTTTGCTCGAGAACAGCATTGAAAAATTCAGAACTGTGTGAATTTTGTGTGAAGATAGCTGTGTTTTAGCTCATGCATTGTTTCCAGAACTGCCCATTAGGTAAGGTAAAGGAGGGAGCCCTGATCATTAGGTGCAGTCACAGACGATTCTGGGGTTGTGGCGCTCATCTCACTTTATTGGCCAAGGGTGCTGGCGTACAGCTCCCGGGTCATGTGGCCAGCATGACTAAGCCACTTCTGGTGAACTAGAGCAGCGCACGGAAATGCCGTTTACCTTCCTGCTGGTACCTATTTATCTACTTGCACTTTGCACTTTCAAACTGCTAGGTTGGCAGGAGTAGGGACCAAGCAACCGGAGCTCACCCCACCACGGGGATTCAAACCACTGACCTTCTGATCAGCAAGCCCTAGGCTCTGTGGTTTAACCCACAGCGCCACCCATGTCCTTTGCCCATTAGGTAGGTTCCCATTAAATGCAAACCAATCTTAGTCACAAGCTGTGCAAGCCCACTGTAAATTTTAAATTAGTCTGTTCAAAGGACTAGCTTTTAAATTAGGACTATTTCTGCCCAATTCATTGCATACGTTTCAGAAACAGACTATGAAAAAAAAAAGTCTGGGTGACAGTTCTTGTGCTGCACATTAGGTTACAATGACCCTTCATGGCCTGAATCTGCAAAGCTTTCAATAACATTGTACATCAAGTGATGCTGTCAACCCACCAAAATCTCAAAGCGCATTGCATAGTATTAGGAACAGAGTCTACAGCAGGCAACAAAAAGGAAGTTTCTGCAATATCCATTCGGCAGGATGACAAAGTTAAAGCTCTAAAAGCATGTGAAGGAACTAAATAGACAGATCAGTGACCTCACACTAGGAAAGATAAAGCGATAAAGAGATGAAGCAGAGTGCCAGGAGCTAAAGGAACAAGGCACACCAGGTATAAAACCTTTTTCTGAGAATAAAGTAATGTAAGAATACAAAAACAGCACCATGAAAACAAACCTGACCTTCCTTCTAACATATATTAATAGCCCCTTGCACAATAAGAGACCTAATCAGACAATATTTGAGATAACTCAAGAAACAAACAAATTGTGTGAGGAGGAAAGCAGCATGATTCTCGTGGCTTCTTTGTCAGATTTGGGACAATATTATAGCCTTGATTTTGATTTGTTCTGCCACCCGCAGCTTAATATGGAAATGGCTACCACTAGATCATCTTGTACTATACTTTGAAAGGCTATAGTTGGGGCATTGAATAGAAAATGTGCACAAACTCTAATCATTGTGTATTTTCACAAGATTTTGTCAGGCATGTGCACAAATGAACATGTAAATGGAATTTTGCATATTGTGCTAGGAAACACCCTCAACCTCTCAATACGAACAATGCATTTTATGTATGTCAATCATATGCATATTCTCCATTTGGGCACAATGCACATCCATGGCTAATGCATTTAATAATCAAGTCTTCAAACATCTCTTGATGGGCATGTACATTGACCAGACAAAGCACACCGAATCACCTTTTCATTGTGATCATGCCTGCACATTTTCCACATTGTGTTTATGTGCACAATAGCTGAAACCTCTTCCTATTTGCCAATAAACTTGCCAATAAACTCACTCCCAAAAATATAACTCCAGTAGTTGAAAGAACAGGCAATATAAAGAGTTCCCAACTTGCATGGGATGTGAGTGCTGTGGAAAGATAAAACACATACAAAAATAGAGAAGCATTCCTGCAACTTTATAGTTACTTGTTTTTACATTTTATATACAATTTAGCACTGCTGCTTCTGAACGATCTGCAATAAAGTTACAAAGACGATGCAACAGAGATAAAATCAGTACAATTAACAACATCACAGAAAGTGCATTTTAGCTTACCCACAACCCAGTTCAGGGGCCCAGATTGCCTATGAGGTCGACTCAGGCCGTCCCAAGCCCAAATGAATTCAGGGAGTGGGGATAATGTTGAATTAGAGGGGTTTTAACAGAAATAAACCGCAATCTTGAAGCAGAGGTGAGGTGTTGACTTCCCCCTGCACACACACACACCTGACCCCATTGCAGACAGCAGGAAGTCCAATCCTGCTGGGTGCTGTTACTTTAATATTTATTTATTTATTGTATGTGTGTGTGTATCACCTTTCATCCAAGCAGCTAAAGGCTGCACACATGGTTCTGTTCCTCATCTTCTACTCACAATGGCCCTAAGAGAGTTAGGTTAGAATGAGAGGAAGTTGGCCTTCTAGGTCCTAGTTCAACACTCTAACCACAACACCACACTGGCTCAGGGAACACACTGGCGCAGCAGAGCCTTACAGCCAGCAGATGTGAATCCACTGATCACCAGCTGCAGAGTGACGGATGCAATCCGGATGGGATCTGCTTCCCCAGTATGTTCCCTATGGGGCACACACTAGCAAAGCAGAACCCTGCAGGACTGAATTGTCTGCTCATCTTCTGCACACTGCTTTACATGTGGGAGTCTCTGGTCCCCAAACCTCTTACATACTCAGCAGCCTCCCCACATATGGAGAGCAGTAGCCTGGGGACAACTGGACAACTGGACAGGGGACAGATCTGTATGCCTAAGGAAAGAGTTATAGCTTTGTGAAGGAGTCACCAAGAATTCCTGGGCTGGATCTAGACTTGTTCATATTCCAAGCAGATAAATCAATGGGTCTTAGATTAGCTATGACTAGTTTAAAGCCCACTGATTTCAACTGGCCTCCTCTAGACATAGTTTTGGGTGTTTTGGGTGCCTTTGTCTCAGAAACATGCTACATCCGATGTTATTTTAAAGAGGGCTGGTCTCAGAATTGCTGAGCGCTCATAATTTTACCAAAAAAATATCAAAACTACTGCCCTGCTCTGCTGGGAACGACAGCCATTTCATTTTTCCTCTACAGTGTGCACTTAGAATTAACTTCATCCACAAGCAGGATTATGGGCTTATAAATAAAATATTAAATACTGTCAAATCAATAACCGGATCGCTGCAAAATGTGACTTTTTAAAACAGATACATTCATTAAACAGCTATTAATTTCAGAGGGCCCCAGGGTTTTTATGAAACATGCTCTGACAGCCTGGATACATAGAAAGAAGGTTCTGTAGCTTTCCTCACTCTCTTTTAGGCATAAGAAATTATTCTTTTAACAAGTCTATTCCTTTGTCAGTTTATGAGGACTTCAGTGCCACTATTGACTTCAAGAAGAGTTGTAGCTTAGTAGCAGAATACATTCTTCATACAGTGGTACCTCGGGTTACATACGCTTCAGGTTACATACGCTTCAGGTTACATACGCTTCAGGTTACAGACTCCGCTAACCCAGAAATAGTACCTCGGGTTAAGAACTTTGCTTCAGGATGAGAACAGAAATCGTACTCTGGCGGTGTGGCAGCAGCAGGAGGCCCCATTAGCTAAAGTGGTGCTTCAGGTTAAGAACAGTTTCAGGTTAAGTACGGACCTCTGGAACAAATTAAGTACTTAACCCGAGGTACCACTGTATTCCAGAAGTACAATCACTGGTCCCTCTAGGTAGGGTAGAAAAATACTTCTGTTGTTAGAAGATCCCCATTCCCCTCCCATGGCACACCACCTTGCCCCCACAACAGAGAGGGCCCAGGGTTGCATGACATCGGCACGCCCCACGGCATGCAAGCATGGCATTGGCACGCCCTGCAGAATTCACACATGACGTCAGCATACCCCACTTCCTCATAGAACTTGGGGGGGGCAGCCCCTTCATTGAATTTCTTTTGGAGGGGGGAGCTGGGCCCCCACAGCCTTACCCAGAGGTGCCTATGTCTCTCCCAGTGTTATATTTCCAGAGTGGTTTAACAATCAATCCCTCTTAATAGGGATATCTGGGGTATGTAGGTCTGAGAGGGGAATAAGGGTCACCTAACAACTTTTGGTACCTCTGACACACTACAGTTCCCAGAATTCTTTTGGGGGGAAACCATGACTGTCTAAAGTGGTATAGTGTGTATGTGGCCCTGCTGTATAGTGTGAGTGTGGCCCTGCTTAGCTTCAGTAACCTTTACACTACATGTGCCTTCGAGCCATACCCTGGGATGAGTAACATTATTACCTGACTTCTTTATCCTCCCCTTCCCCTATTCCTGTTCTCTCTCCTATGTGATAAGCCATAAACTTACCTGTTTCCACATACATTGTGAATTCTTGGCAGTGAGTCCCCACAACAAAATATCAGGTGATTGTGTCAGATCCTAGGGCAGGAGCCCCATAGAATGACAGCAAACAGGCTCAGATGCAGAATGTTGAAGTCAGGTAGGCTAGAGGTCAAAGTTAAATTGGAAGAAGCTTAGGTTGGAAGAAACTGATGACCACTTTCAGTGTGATTGCTCGGGCTGAGGGAAGATAACAGCCAATGCTGTCCACTGACTTTCTAGGTTAGGAACTACAGTACTACCTGAAATTCCTTCCTCTAGCCAGCAATTCCAGTAGTGCAAGACCCCCATGAGGGCTAGATGCTGCTGCTTCTTTTCCATTGAAAAGCAGTTTTTAAAATTAAGATCCTGAGTACATGCTAGAAAACCTTTTGCTTTCACCTTTTATTGCAGGAACCCATTAACTAGAAATCCTACCAAAGAGAAAACTAGACATATGTAATCCTATCATCAGTTCCTTCCAGCAATTCCCCAAATACTAATGTTTAAGTAGGATGCTATAGGTTAAGCTGATTGCATTGGCTGAAAGAACAGCTAAAAGAAAGACTATTATTAGATAATAATAAGGGGAAAATACTTCCTGCCCTTAAGGAACCAATTCATTTCCCCCCCTCCTTCTTATCTTACTGGCATTTTACACAGTCCCAATGCCAGGTGGAATCAAACGTGAATGTTTCATCTGAAGTAATTTAACTCCTGTGGCGAAGATTGACAAACAAAATTAAAGCTGCATTATAAAAAAATCTTGGCATAGGTGAGAGCCACTTGAGTAAAAATCCAGAAGGGTGGAGAAACATATTAATTGAATTACGGGAAGGAGGAGGAGGAGGAGGAGGAGGAGGAGGAGGAGGAGGAGGAGGAGGAGGAGGAGGAGGAGGAATTCCCATTTGAGGAATTAATTCTTTTCTCATGATCACATATGATCTGTCTGCATTTTTTAAAGCTTTTAACTATTTTCTTCCTATTGGCTATTGAAGAAGAACCAAATTTCAGTGGTACAGCATCTTCCTTGCATGCAGAAGAGACCAGGTCCAACTACTGGTGTTTCCAGGTGGAGCTGGGAAAATTTCCTGCCTGAAATTCTGGAAAGCCACTGCCCATCAGAGTAGTCCATATTGAGCTAGGTTGAACCAATGGTTACTCTTTGGACCGTGTGTGTGTGTGCACGCGTGCGTGCGTGCGTGCGTGCGTGCTTGTATGGAATCCTACCCACAGCCATCCCTGGATGGGCTTTTGGTCAACAGCCAGATGCATTGACCCATTGCATCCTGCTTCCACACAATTCATTTTAGGAGTGTATGTTGGGTCTATACACATGGTGGTCATGTATATGGTCTCAGATACATACCTTATAACAGGACAAGGTAACAATGAGACCATCAAAAGTCTCCAGTGCCTCCTGAATTTGGGGAACAGGGTTCTTTTCCCCCATGCAGTTCCTAGGAGAACATGTGTGAATGCCTTTTCCGGGTGAAAGACTGGAGATTTCTCCAAAACACTCTATTCTCATTCTCTCTCTCTCTCTCTCTCTCTCTCTCTCTCTCTCTCTGTCTTTCAGCTTTTAACCAATCTACCTCCCCCCCCACTAACACAGGGAACATTGCTCAGAACAGAGAGTGTAATATGATTATTGCAGAAGTTACTAGAACTTAATGATGTAATAATCTTCCTTTTTGACTAGTTTGGTAGAGAGCTTTTCTGAGGGCAAGCAGTCAGGCCAACTGACATTTACCAATTTACAGTTTACAATTTACACCCGATCTCGGTGATCACGGGCAGGAGGAGGAGTTATGCTAAGACCAGACCATGCCATTACCGAGGAGGCAGGTTTAGTCGTTGTTTGAGGACTATCCCTGCCTCCAGGTCTGGTGCTGACCGGAAGGATACAGTAATCAGCAAGGGAAACCCACATGACCTGAAAGTGTTGCTGTGCAATGCCAGGTCAATGATGAATAAAACCACTGCCATCCACGACCTGATTGTGGATGGAGGATTTGACCTGGCATGTGTGACAGAGACCTGGTTGGATGAAGCAGATGGGCCTGTCCTTGCTGCCGCTTGCCCACCAGGTTTCTCTTACGCACAGCAACCCAGGTCATGTGGGCGGGGAGGGGGGGTTGCAGTGATTTTTAGGAAGTCATTAGACTGCACCAGGCGTCCTATTGGGAAGACCCAGTTTTCTGAGTGCATGTTCTGGAAGTTGGGCAATAGGGGCAGTACAGGATTCCTACTGGTGTACCGACCTCCCCGCTGCACCAAGGATTCCCTGCCCGAGCTGCTTCAGGTTGTGGCGGATATGCTCCTGGAGACACCTAGCTTGGTTGTCCTGGGGGATTTTAACATCCATGCCGACATGACCTTACAAGGGGCCTCTCGGGACTTCGTGGAAAGCATGGCCTCCATGGGGCTGTCCCTGAATAAGTTTGGCCCAGCTCATAGCCATGGACATGCCTTAGACTTGGTGTTCACCTCTATGGATGTTGGTGATCTGACACTAACTAAAAGCGAAACAAAAGAAGTGCCATGGTCAGATCACTTCCTGGTGCAACTGGACTTCTCCGCAACCCTTCCCTTATGCAGGGAGGTGGGACCGATTCGGATGGTCCGCCCCCGCCACTTAATGGATCCAATTGGCTTCCAGAGAGTGGTAGGGGATGCTTTATCCCAAGTTGATGGCCTTTCAGCTGATTCCCTGGTGGCACACTGGAATGCGGAGTTAACCAGGGCTATTGACTGTCTGGCTCCGAAGCGCCCTCTCCGATTGCATGGAGCCCGGACAGCCCTGTGGTTTTCCCTGGAGCTGAGGGTGATGAAACAATCGTTGAGACGGCTAGAGCGCCGGTGGCGGAAAACTCATTCTGAATCAGACCGGACACGGGTTAGAGCTCAATGTCGAGCCTACCAAGTGGCAATGGCGACGGCGAAGAGGGCCTTCTTCGCCGCCTCCATTGCATCTGCATAAAACAGCAGCAGGAGACTTTTTCAGGTGGTTCGCAATCTATCAGAACCACCTTTACCACCGGGGCCTGGTAGGGACCCCAATATCTCCTGCAATGCTTTTGCAAAGTTTTTTGCAGATAAAATCGCTCAGATTCAGAAGGAGGTAGACTCCACCGTGGGAGCAGGGCCAGGGCGGGAGAGTGCTAGAGTTCTGTCTGGTCCTGTTACATGGGATCAATTCCAATCTGTTTCCTCCGAGGATGTGGACAGACTGCTTGGACAAGTGAAACCGACTACCTGTCTCCTTGATCCTTGCCGATCCTGGCTTATAAAAGTGAGCCAGGAAGGGCTGGGCGATGGGCTCTGCGAGGTGGTGAATGCTTCCCTCTGTGAGGGAGCCTTACCAGACCCGCTGAAAGAGGCGGTCATTAAACCGCTTCTTAAAAAAAAAAATCTTTAGACCCAGCCAATTTGGCCAACTATCGCCCAGTCTCAAATCTGACATTCTTGGGCAAGGTGATTGAGTGGGTGGTTGCTGAAAACTCCAAGCACGCCTGGAGGAAACGGACCATTTGGATCCCTTCCAATCGGGATTCAGGCCTCACCATGGGACTGAAACTGCCTTGGTCGCGCTGGTTGATGATCTCCGGCAGGCTAGGGACAAAGGTGAGAGCTGTTTCCTAGTTCTGCTGGATCTCTCAGCGGCCTTTGACACCATCAATCGTAACATCCTTCTGGACCGTCTAGAGGGGCTGGGAGCTGGGGGCACTGTCATACAGTGGTTCCGCTCCTTCCTCCTGGGCCGTGTCCAGAAAGTAGTGGTGGGGGATGAGTGTTCAGACCCCTGGGCTCTCACTTGTGGGGTGCCTCAGGGTTCTGTCCTCTCCCCCATGCTTTTTAATATCTATATGAAGCCGCTGGGAGAGATCACCAGGGGGTTTGGACTGGGTGTTCATCAGTATGCAGATGACACCCAGCTCTACCTCTCCTTTAAATCAGAACCAGTGAAGGCGGTGAAGGTCCTGTGTGAGTGCCTGGAGGCGGTTGGAGGATGGATGGCGGCTAACAGATTGAGGTTGAATCCTGACAAGACAGAAGTACTGTTTTTGGGGGACAGGGAGCGGGTTGGTGTGGGGGATTCCCTGGTCTTGAATGGGGTAAGTGTGCCAATGAAGAACCAGGTGCGCAGCCTGGGAGTCATTTTGGACTCACAGCTGTCCATGGAGGCACAGGTTAACTCTGTGTCCAGGGCAGCTGTCTACCAGCTCCACCTGGTACGCAGGCTAAGACCCTACCTGCCCGCGAACTGTCTCGCCAGAGTGGTGCATGCTCTAGTTATCTCACGCTTGGACTACTGCAATGCACTCTACGTGGGGCTACCTTTGAAGGTGACCCAGAAACTGCAATTAATCCAGAATGCGGCAGCTAGACTGGTGACTGGGAGTGGCCGCCGGGACCACATAACACCGGTTCTGAGAGATCTGCATTGGCTCCCAGTACGTTTCCGAGCACGATTCAAAGTGTTGGTGCTGACCTTTAAAGCCCTAAACGGCCTCAGACCTGTATACCTGAAGGAGCGTCTCCACCCCCATCATTCAGCCCGGACACTGAGATCCAGTGTCGAGGGCCTTCTGGCAGTTCCCTCATTGCGAGAAGTGAGGCTACAAGGAACCAGACAGAGGGCCTTCTCGGTAGTGGCGCCCGCCCTGTGGAACGCCCTCCCATCAGATGTCAAAGAGATAAATAATTACCTGACATTCAGAAGACATCTTAAGGCAGCCTTGTTCAGGGAAGTTTTTAATATGTAACACTGTAATGTTTTTAACACTGATTGGGAGCCACCCAGAGTGGCTGGGGAAACTCAGCCAGATGGGCGGGGTATAAATAATAATTTATTATTATTATTATTATTATTATTATTATTATTATTATTATTATTACAGGGATAACTAGAATTCCCATATATTTTAAGTACACAATTAGCATCTTGTTATGCTTCAAAACATTTTCCTGGTAAGAGTCACAATATTCTTTCTCTCTTCATAAAAGCATGAAAATGACCCCTTAGTGTGATGCTAGATTTGCAGGCAAACATCCATGTATAAGACTGATTTTTGATCCAAAAGTTTCACTTTCCCAGCAAAGTCACCTGACATAATTACTTCCCTGTCCCTACCCAATATCACAACCAGCAATATATTTCAAATCAGTTTGTGCTCAAAGCACTGGTGTCCTTTCATATGCTTCTCTTTTTTGGAGTAGTAGAGTTTCTTTCCCAGAGTTTCTCTGATGGCTTTGCATTTTTATGTTCAAAGGATGTCAGGAGTGGACTAGTTAGATACGTGTGTGCACAGGCTTCAGGCTTCCTCTGTCAGGCTAATGTCAACTTCTGGTTATGAGTTTCTGCAGCTATTCCCATGTGGCCATTTAATCAAACTGGCACATAACCAGTGTTGTACAGAAGTTCAACAAGTCACTTTTGGAAGGTCAAAACTCAGTAACAAACAGTTACTTGGAGACCATTGTGTTAAAAATAAAAAATGTTCATGGAACCTTATGGTATTCAAAAAATATATGGTATGCACTTGACTGTAACCTGCAATTCAAAAAAATGCTTTACATAAGTGTGTGTGTGTGTGTGTGTGTGTGTGTGTGTGTTTCTACTGATTTATGCATTTCACAAAATACTTCTCTTGTATGCAAGTTTAAACCCATAATTTGATCGCCTTTTAGTAGCAAAATAGCTTTGCATTAAGTGAAATATGTCCTGCATATTAAGAAGTAAAGAAAAGTTAATTTAAAGAAGGCAAGATCTGGAGACTAGAGGGAACTTGACACTAAGGATCCAGCCAAAGTCCTTTCTCTGGTCCCAACCTTGCCACCCCACCCACATTTTTAGGGCTTATATGCGGGTGGCGCTGTGGGTTAAACCACAGAGCCTAGGACTTGCTGATCAGAAGGTCGGCAGTTCGAATCCCTGCGATGGGGTGAGCTCCCATTGCTCGGTCCCTTCTCCTGCCAACCTAGCAGTTCGAAAGCATGTCAACATACAAGTAGATAAATAGGTACCACTCCGGCGGGAAGGTAAATGGTGTTTCCGTTTGCTGCTCTGGTTCGCCAGAGGTGGCTTAGTCATGCTGGCCACATGACCCGGAAAATGTACGCCAGCTCCCTCAGCCAGGAAAGCGAGATGAGCGCCGCAACCCCAGAGTCGGCCACGACTGGACCTAATCGTCAGGGGTTCCTTTACCTTTACATTTAACCCAGCTGTGTTGGGAACCCCTAGCTCAGTCAGTGGTGGAGCTAAGGTTTATGTCCTTAGCTGCTTCCAGCCTGAAGTCTGTTCTGTCTCATTTCTGTATCATTCTACATTAAAAAAATAAAGAATGAAAGTGTACATTTTTGGTATAGAAACTGTACCTTAAAATATTCATTTTTGTGTGCTTTTTTTTGGGGGGGGGGACAGAAGAGGAGACTGTGTTGCAATGACCTGTGACAACTAAAAACAACTTTGTTCCAATCCATACCTTTGTTTATGACATTTGTACACCGCCCCATTGCATAAAGATATCTGGGCAGATTACAAAAAGTAAAAATCAAATGAAATACAAAACAAAACACAAAACCACTCAAGATTGGGGAACCAAGGGAGGTTTTAGAGTAGCGGGGGGGGGGGTGTTGTCAAATTTTAGCATCTATAGGGCGCCACTGAAATTTGAGATACTGAAGTCCACCACTGGGGGAACCCTAGATATGTAGAACAAAACAAAACTTGCTGCACCACAACCTTCATTTTATAAAAATAAAACAAAAGAGGCTCTAATTCAGGCATCCCCAAACTCGGCCCTCCAGATGTTTTGGGACTACAATTCCCATAATCCCTGACCACTGGTCCTGCTAGCTAGGGATGATGGGAGTTCTAGTCCCAAAACATCTGGATGGCTGAGTTTGGGAATGCCTGCTCTAATTCATTGTGTAATTATAACCTTTTGGATGACTAGAAAGGTTAGCATTCTGCAAAGATGACACCAAACAAGTCTTTAGCATAACTGTGTTGTCACTGTGTTGTCAACTGTGTGCCCCCCTCATGTCATTCTATGGGGTACCCAAGAAAGGGAAATATAGGTAATATTTCGGGTCCTCTGTTCTGAAGGCATTTAAGGCTTTGGCGGTTAAGACACACACTTTCAATTGGGTCTGGGAATGGACTGTGAGCTACTGCAGCTGATGAAGCACAGGAATTATGTGGTCAAACTGCCCAGCCATGGATAACAATCTTGCAGGTATGTTCTGGATCAACTGCAGCTTCTGGGATATTTTTAAAAGCAGTCCACTGGCTTTCTTAGATGGGGAAGTGGAAACCATGCTGGCTGGTTTGAAAATGGAGACTGAATGAAATCCCTAAGAATCTCTAAAATTTCTTGCTGAAATAGGTAGCACTGATATTATCTGGAGTCTCTGAAATAACCCAAGGCAGTCACCCTTGGGCTTGCTTGTTGTTCTCCTTTTGCACTGGGAACAACTAAGCATAGAAATTGTTGGTTCAATGACAGCAAGAGGGAATGGGTTTTCAATAAATTCTATTGATTTTTCTACAAATCTTAATAATTGCAAAGCAGTAAAATGTTGTTGTTGTTGTTTAGTCGTTTAGTCGTGTCCGACTCTTTGTGACCCCATGGACCAGAGCACGCCAGGCACTTCTGTCTTCCACTGCCTCCCGCAGTTTGGTCAGACTCATGCTGGTAGCTTCAAGAACACTATCCAACCATCTCGTCCTCTGTCGTCCCCTTCTCCTTGTGCCCTCCATCTTTCCCAACATCAGGGTTTTTTCCAGGGAGTCTTCTCTTCTCATGAGGTGGCCAAAGTATTGGAGCCTCAGCTTCAGGATCTGTCCTTCCAGTGAGCACTCAGGGCTGATTTCCTTAAGAATGGATAGGTTTGATCTTCTTGCAGTCCACGGGACTCTCAAGAGTCTCCTCCAGCACCATAATTCAAAAGCATCAATTCTTCGGCGATCGGTCTTCTTTATGGTCCAGCTTTCACTTCCATACATCACTGCTGGGAAAACCATAGCTTTTACTATACGGACCTTTGTTGGCAAGGTGATGTCTCTACTTTTGGACAAAGACAACAGGCATATAAAAGCAGTAAAATATGGGACTTCTAATCACTATAGTTTGTGCACACCCCCCCCCGTATATTTCTGTTATCATAAAATAAGCATGGCTGCTCCAACTCTACAAACTGATGGAATGCAGTTCAAATAAAGACTTTGCGCCTATGCTTGCTTTGTGTATGTGTTTTGCACCTTATCAGGAAATAACCTTTTGAGTGGTTTGATCGGAAGCGGTCACTGCACAGCTGCAACATTGTCCTTTGTGCACGGGCCAGATAACTAAATTAATTTACCTACATAATGAACATGTGCTTCCGTCCTGAGGTTTGCTAAGTATTATCTGTGTAGTGTTATGCCCTTGTTTTACCAGCAAAATAAGAAGCAGATGTTGAACTAGGGTATAATTACCCTATTTACAAAATAGCTGATCCCCTTGAAAAGAAGTCATGTTGTGTCAAATTAATGATTGCTTTTGCCACAACTTGCCCTGCGTAGTTCATTACGCTCTCAGCATTTTCTCCATAATTCCACCAAATATTTACAGGCCACAAAATAATAATGTAGAAAGAAAAGGATTTAATTTTGCCTGACTATATGTATCTATGTATTCAGGGTCTGCTACTTTGCCACTTGTCACCCCTCCAAATGGTCCTTAAGCTGACTTTTATAACACTGACTTTTATATAAGCCATACCATAATAACAACAACAATAAAAAATACCAAAGGGGTAAAGACCATTTAATATGCCATTACAACCAATTATACTGCAATAATGACAAAAAAGAGTCAGAACAAGAATGGGTAATAAAAATGAGAGGTAGAATGCATAATCTAGCTAGCTTTCTCAAGAGACTCTCTGAAACAAAATGTGGTTAGCCATCTCAGCTGGGTTGGGATGGTGCTAGTTCTGCTCATTTCAGCTATATATGTTGGCGCTGAATTGTGGTCCAAAGTCCTGCTGTGATTGCAATACAGCGTTTGAACCCAGAGCACCTACCTACAGATGCTGTATCTCTGCATGATTCGCTGTTCTGCCCTTGCTTCCTTCCCGTCAGTCTCTGCTACAGGTAATTCTGCCATGTCTCTGCATCAGATAGAGATTAATGGAATGTTCCTGATATACAGGGATGCAGCACAATGACCCCTTCTCAGAATCAACTATTTTCAGAGTTGTGTCTCTGCAGGAGTCTGCACCTCTTTCTGGTCAGGGGAAATGGTCAGAACAGTGACAGATGGAGACACATTGGGCTAAGCCAGGTGTGGGAGCCTTTGCTCCCCCAGATGTTTCTGATCTACAGCACCCATCAGCCCCAGTAAATCTGCCTGATGTTCAAGGAGGATGGGAGTTTAACAACACCTGGAGAGCAAAAGGTTCTCCATACCTGGGCTAGACTTTTCTGAAAGCAGTTAACTACTACCATGGTATTAAAGAGTAATAAGAGCTAGGAACCATCTTACCTGTGCCCCAGTGCTCGTCTTAGTTTGCAACAGAAAGAAGTTTGACCAAATTCCCTTGGATAGGCAAATCGTGCAATACATATTTGTATTTTGAGGAATGAGGAAAGACCCTCCAATAGAGCAAGTTCCCACATGAATTTATTGGCTGCAGGATTAAGAGACAATGAGGTATCACAGAATAATGTGATCATTTGAGTTATTCAATGGTTCGTGACTCTCATAAGAATTTGAGAACTAACGTGACTGAAAAGCATTGCTGGTATTCAGACAAAAGGCCAAACTTGTAGATTGGTTGTAAGAGCAGTTCAGCAATGGAAACAGTTATATAAATGGTGATCTCTCCTGTATTGGAGGTCTTCTAACAGAAGCTGGGCAGCCCTCTGCTGGGGTGCTCTTGCTCAACTGAACAAGAGGTTGGGTTGCATGGCCTACAAGGCTCTATGATTCAAACCATGATTTGCCATTACTCACAGGAGAAAATGTCAAGGAAAGCTGAGACTCAGGCTTGCACATACTCTATCCCCTTTCCCTTCCTCCTGCCCTGACATGCAAAGATTTCTATACTCGAGTCCCTGTGTTTTGGGAAGTTGCATTCACTGTGGTTTGCTCAAATCATCATTTGCTTTTAGATCAAGTTTCCAAACCAGAATCAAACCATGTGTGTGAGGGAGAAGTTGTGTTTATCCGAAGAAGAAGAAGAAGAAGAAGAAGAAGAAGAGGAGGAGTTTGGATTTGATATCCCGCCTTTCACTCCCTTTAAGGGGTCTCAAAGCGGCTAACAATCTCCTTTCCCTTCCTCCCCCACAACAAACACTCTGTGAGGTGAGTGGGGCTGAGAGACTTCAAAGAAGTGTGACTGGCCCAAGGTCACCCAGCAGCTGCATGTGGAGGAGCGGAGACTCAAACCCGGTTCCCCAGATTACGAGACTACCGCTCTTAACCACTACACCACACTGGCTCTTGATGGTTTTGCTTGCCTGTTATGTGTGTGTATACACACAGACAAACACCTCTACATACGGTGATTCTAATTTTAGAAAACTACAAAGCTATCTCCTTGAACTCTGTTCCTTGCTTAAAGGATCTCACCCCTGGATCAAAAGGTAGGATATAATTAATTTTATATTGTTGAACGTACCTGGAGATGGGGGTCAAGGGATATTTCTCAAGCTTCTTCAGGGGAGATATTTCCCAACAGGTAAAACAGCCAAAAGTATCCCTTCTTTTTAGTTCAAATAACAGCTAGACCCTTAATTCAAATAACATTCTTTCATCTCTTCCTGGCTATTCATAGGAAAGGGTAATGTTGGGTTTATAATAATCCTCCACTACACACATACAACTTTTCCACAACTGTTTCAATGTAACACTCCCCAGGTCTCAATCTTTGAAGCTGACAGATATACCTGCTACCCAGATATTATAAATCATTTTTTAAAAATCCTCCCTGATCAAAAAGCCTTTTAAATCTTTTAACATTTCCGTAATAAGCATGTCCTGACTTCCTGTGATGACCTCCAGAGCTGCTTCCTTTCCACTAATGGTTCTCTCTTTATTTTCAACAGCTTCCAAGGGTTTGTTTTATTTTATTTTTTGCTTTCTGTAATGAGTCAAAATGGGCTTTTAATCATCTTGGGTCCTTTTTGTTGTTGTTGTCAAGTTGCTTTCCCCTGTGGATGTGAGATAGGGAAGGTATAAAGGTAAGGTGACTCCACAAGGATGTCTTAGAATGGATATGTTCACTTTACCCTATTAAAAAATGACAGAGAAATGACAACACAGCTCCTCTTTCCATCCTGTTTCAAAGATGACTAAAGTGCAGCTTGTAGATTCAGCTTCCTTTCTTTACATGTCCTACTAGAAATTCAAAAGGCTACTTATTTGCTTGATATTTACTCTAGACCATGCGTGAGGAACCTCAAGCCTGGGACCTGAATGCAGCTGAATGTCCTTGAATTGTGATAAATACTTCATGCTTGCCTGGATGAAGGATGCAGAGATCTGTGTGGAATTTGGGTATATGGGTATTCAACCTTTATTGAATAAAGGTTAGAGACACAGCTATTGCTCTGCCCACTTTTTCCTCTGGCCCTGCCCACCCAGAAGATTGCTCATGGGGGAAGCATAACCCTTGGGCTCAAAAACGTTCCCCCACCCATGATCCCAGCCAAGGGTGACAAAGCTGTAGCCCTCCAGATTTCAGTGGACTCCAGCTCACATCAGTCCCAGCCAGCATGGCCAATTGTCAGGGATGGCAGGAGCTGGAGGATGACAACATATGGAGGACCGCAAGTTAGTCATCTTAATAAAGATTTGAAATTGAGTTCTGGTCTAAACATGACTGGTTCCAACCCATCCTTTCCTAGAGACTCAATTTGAGTTCAGACATCTTTCAAAACTAAATCATTAATCATATTTGTATCCCACCCATATCCCAAAGCACCAAACATCACTAACCCTTGAACTGGCATGTTGCGGCACTCAGATGGTGAGATTTCAAACTTGATTCACCAAGCCAGACTATAAAGCTTTGGTAGTTCAAGCAAGCCAACTTGTTACTCTTTCTTCAGCTGCAGAATTGCTGTCCATGGTCCTGAACCTCTTTTTTCTGTGCAGGGCCTGACCTCACTCCAGAGCTAAGCTGGTTTAGTCAGTCCTGATCTGCATCTGCTGTCTTTTTTGAGCTATCACCTCTTCCTGGTGACAGAGGTCACTCCAGTTCAGGTTACAAGTGGGAAGCAGGTGCATCACTGACTCCCTCCACATGACCTAGGGCTCCTGACAGTACTATAATGTACAAAGTGCTGTTCAAGCTAGTGGCCTAAAACAAAATATTGGAAGGCTCATTTATCTATACACTGTAGAGGACAAAATCTGCATTAACTACACTCTATACACTACACAGAGGACAAAATCTAATGCTATACAAATTTGGATTTTTAAAAAAATAACTTCTAGGGCACTGCAATATTCTGGGACGTGGGTGGTGCTGTGGGTTAAACCACAGAGCCTAGGACAGTTCAAATCCCTGTGATGGGGTGAGCTCCCGTTGCTCGGTCCCTGCTCCTGCCAACCTAGCAGTTTGAAAGCACATCAAAGTGCAAGTAGATAAAAAGGTACTGCTCCTGCAGGAAGGTAAACGGCATTTCCGTGTGCTGCTCTGGTTTGCCAGAAGCAGCTTAGTCATGCTAGCCACATGACCTGGAAGCTGTACGCCGGCTCCCTCAGCCAATAAAGCGAGATGAGCGCCGCAACCCCAGAGTCGGTCACCACTGGACCTAATGGTCAGGGGTCCCTTTACCTTTAGGGCACTGCAATAACTTTGGCAAAGACAACAAATGCTGATTCAAGAAAAAGCTACTTGACTGTAAGGCAGGGTTTAGATGAACCCTGCCTTACAGTCATGTAACAACACACATGAAAGGTGGTCATGAAGTGGGATACAAGGAGAGGACTTACAGCACAGTGACATCACATCATCCATTTTGTAGCAGTTCAGCATTATCAGAGGAAAGAGGAAGCGACCCAGGGTTGCTGCTTTTTGCAGCAGCTGCATCTCACATAATTACATCTCATTCCACCATTGGCTAAATTCCTGTATTTCCAAAATTGAGAGATGAGTGCTGGTTCTGATGCAGCCAAAATGACACCATGCAGGCACAGGAAGGAGACAGCAGCAAGTGTGAGAGAATGCTGAGGCCACAGAAGTACCAAAAAAGGAAGGAAGGAAGGAAGGAAGGAAGGGAAAGAAAGAAAGGAAAAGAAAGAAAGAAAGGAAAAGAAAGAAAGAAAGAAAGAAAGAAAGAAAGAAAGAAAGAAAGAAAGAAAGAAAGAAAGAGAAAAAAAGACATGACTTTCTGGCTGGAACCTAGAGCAGGAATACTCCACACTGTCAAGTTCAAGGTTTTTACATTGGTCTACAAAGCCCTGAACATCTTCACAATATTTAAAAACCACTTGAGCTCTCATATCCCAGCCCAATCACTGATAACATTTGGAGGAACACTTTTGGTTTCCCCTGTGCTACAGAGGACTTACAGGCTTCGACCAGAAGCAGAGCATTTTGTGTTGCTGGACCAAAGCTATGGATTACTCTTCCATCAGAGATTTGGAAAGCCACCTCATTTTCAACTATCAGATGTCCCTTCAACACTTTTTTAAAAAAAATCCTGACAGGTCTATGAAGTTGTATAAAAGTTCTTTCTTGAACAGCCAATAATTTTAATGACTGCTTTATATTGCTTTTAACATTCCCTCCCCCATGTTTTTATATTGTTGTATATAGTATGGATGTATGGATGTGAACGGTATCCATTCTAGTATGGATGTATGGATACGAATGGGATCCATTCCAGAGCCCCGTTTGCATCCTGAAGTAAACGTAAGACGCGACCGCGTCTGCGATTGCTATGTTTCGCTGCTTCAGCACATGTGTCTGACGTCATTTTGAGCGTCTGCGCATATGCGACCAGCGAAACCCAAAAGTAATGTGCTCCGTTACTTCCAGATTGCTGTGGAGCGCAACCTGAAAATATTCATCCTGAAACTACTTCAACCCAAGGTATGACTGTACCTGAAACTTATGAGAGGGTTCTATATAAAGAAATACTGTAAATACAATTCTGTGGCAGATCACTCTTTAGCTTAGTTAGTTTCTTATGAACAAATGATAGCTCCCATCTTCCAGAGTATTATCAGGCCTTTACTGTGTCAGTGAAGGGACGTGATCTGTTTTTATGCTACTGTGGGGTGTCCCCCCACTCCTCTTCTCAACTTTACAGATTTGGTATGGGAAGATTGCAAGTTACAGCTTCTTATCAGCAATGGATAAAAGGGAAAAAATTCATCTGCTAGGGACTATTATTTCTGAAAGATTACAGCAGAAGAATAACAAGTTGGCTGATTGTAATTCACCTTCTTCTGAGATTCAAATTAGCAAATACATGCTGAATGTGATTTATTCTCTGTTTCTTCCTTGACTAACTGCATTTCATAATTAAGGCACATTTCATAATTAAAGCCAAAGAAGGCAAGGCGTGATCATGCAAAGAATATATAGCAGGGTAGTCATCTTCTCCGAAATCATCCTAAAACCGAATAAAGGTGGTTTTCTACCATGCCAAATATTGGGCTTTGCATTCTAACAGTTCATCTCTCCATCTCTATGTAATGCTACTGTATTTGGTGTCTACTGACTTTTTTAAACGAAGTATACAACATAAAATTATTCTTTTTGCTGACAGGATTGCTACCCAATGCATGCTTACCTGAGAGCAAGCTGAACATGATGGGACTAATTTAAGTAAACAATGAAAAGGTTGCACAATAAGCATGCCTCTAGACTGCTTTGTGAGAGGGATTCAAGTTCATATTTTAGGTTTCTGCAATTAAAGTGCTCTGCTACCCTAGCACAACAAACCCACTTCTGTGGTTTGGAAGCCAACTGGAAATCATCATCATCATCATTTTTAATTTGTATACTGCCTTTCTATCTTACAATACTCAAGGCGGTTTACAAGCTGAAGAAACAAAAAATGTACATCTTATAACAATCTAATGCAATACAAAAATGTGATAATAAGACATAACTTTAAAATAGGGAACCTCCATCAAATAAGTAACATTCAACAATCACTAGAATAGTATAAAATAATATCAACATATAAAAGTTAAACAGAAATCCACTCAACAGTTACAATAATATCTAAACTATAATCAATAAAACAATGGCAAGCCACAGTACATAAAACAATACAATACACATTGAGAAGCAGAGGGTGGGGCAAGGCAGGTGGAAAGAGGCCTTGTCTGATGGAGTCTCTCCCCTCAAAAAGCATGGAATGAATGACTGACTGATAGGAATAAATGCAAAGACCCCACAAGCAAATCTGGGCGAATGTTGTATAACTGCCCTGTAAATGAATCAGAATGAATGCTCAGTAAAGACTGGATATAAGCTAACTTTCATGTAAGTTTTGTGCAAGCAAATCAAGATGGATGCTGAATAAGCAGGTTATATAGAGGAGCCCTAAGATCTTAATGTCTGACTGCTTTATGAGACTGAGGACCAGGGCAGTTAGAGCTTGGGGTTTTTCAGTGGTGGCTTTGTTCCTCTGGAACTCTGTTCCCAGGAAGGCACACCTGGATAACTTACTCATTGTTTTAGAAGTTGTGAAGTCCTGATCTTTGGGCTATTGAGGGCAGAGTAACTGTGTTGTGTTTTTTTTATAATGGCATTATTCATTGGAATAATGTTGTATTGGTTTTATTGACTACCGTCATTCATGTCTTGGTGACAACTAGCAGAAATTATTGTCAAACTCTCTAAGGAGGACTGCTCATGATGAAGACAGTTCAGGAATTCCAATTAGCACAAAATGTGAGTCCTTATGTGGTGCATTTATTACTAAGGATGGGCAAAAATGGCACACTATCCCTTCAGTTTCACACTATATATTTATATATATATATATATATATATATCTTGGGGTAGAGGGAAAGAAACTGCTTAGGATGTAGTTGCTGCTTCCTTTAATGGGTCTTTCCAGGAAGTGATGAGGAGTGGTGGAGAGACCATTGTGCCACTTCCTGCTGACCACACTTCCCAGAATGCCTTGGAAAAGATTTGACAGAGATTTGACAGAGATTCATGGCATTCTAGGAGGTGCACCTAGAAGAAACTGTGGGGAAAGGCTTCTGCCATTGTGAACAGAGTGGGTCTTAAAAAAGAAAGTTAAGGAAGTTAACGGGAAAATGGAAAGCCCCTGGCCACCTCATGATGTGTAAACCACAACTACCTCTCAATATATATATTATGTTATGCATAATTCATTCAGTCTTCCCGTGAACTCTCTGTTTTTTTTAATAAAGAATTTCTTCCATTTTCTTGTATGACATAAGTACAACATTGCTATCTACTGTTCTACAATCTAACCTAGAAAAGTGCATGCAATTTATAAAATATTAGCACTGGTATCTAGTGCAGCCAGCACATTTGTATCCTACCCTTCTTTCAAGTGCCTCAATGTGATGTATCCATGGTGTAGTTCATTTTAGGCTAGGCTGAAAAGCAATGATTAGCCCAATATCACTCAGCCAATTTCATGGCTGAATTTTTATTCCTCCCCAGTTTAAATCCAAGATCCATCTAGCTCAGTACTGTTGATATTGGCAGTGCTTCTCCAAGGTTTCAGGAAGAGGACATTCCCAGCCCTATGTGGAGATTTGTTCTCTGCTGTCCCAGAAGGCTGAATGGGTTTAAGTTACAGATGGGTAGACTTCAGATGACTGTTAGGAAAAGCACTTTCAAGGTAAGAGCACTTCAACAATGGAATTGTTTAGAAGAGTGGTGGTCTGTCCTCACTGGAGGTCTTCCAACAGAGGTGAATGGAAATGTTCTAGCTCTGGATTTCCTTCACTGAACAAGAGGCTAGACTAGATGATGGCCTACAAGGCTCCCTCTAAGCCTCCTTCGAGGCCAATTTTGCTCATACATGACACAGTGGGAGATAATCAAAATAAGAAAGTGGGAAGAAAGCTGTGCTGAAGTAACCCTGAGAAGCATTTTATATGTCAAGGTTCTATCCAGAATTAGGAACAGAGACTCATGAAATTCTCCCAATGTGACATCCATAACTGGTTAGCTGGAACTATTTCTCTCTCACACTCACCCTTTGCCTTGAAAGACTCCCTGCTAGTTTCTGAAGAGGGGCTGTGACAGCTGGTTTGGTATGTGTAGAATTCTCTGAAGGCTAGGTCTTTAAAGTTTCACTGATAATGAAGGATTTTTAGGAAGCAATTCAGAAATCCCCTGCAATGCCAGAAAGGGGACATACTTCTGCTTTAAACCACTGGCTAACTTGAAATCAGAAATATCTGTCTTGGGGCCTAGATCCATTTGTCAATAGAAATGTGGCTCGCAATGCTGGAATTCTCTTGGGGTAGAAGACCACTTCCACACTTTTTTCTGAGTACTCACTAGTAGGATACTCTTGTCTCTGTAGCAAGTACATTTGCACTACTGTTCCTTGGGACTTTGGCTACCTGTTGCATATTTTGCTTTCTGTCTAGACCTGCCATTTCACCCCACTTATCTGGATCCTGGATCATGCTGCCCTCATGGCTACAAATTTTTCCTGGAAACTAATCTCTGAAAAATTGTCCCAACCTTTCATTTTCTAGCAAACCCAATCTCAAGACTGGATTTGGGAAGCACACCTTCCTTATCAGCCAGAATTCATCGGCATGCACCTCTCTCTGCTAGATGCCTCCTACAAATAAAACACTTTTAAAAAAAAACACTATCCTGGATGTAACTCAGGGATTGGGAACCTCAGGTTGGGGGCTGAAATGTGACCCTCCAGATCTCTCTATCCTGTCCTTGGGATTCTCCCAAGGCCATGCTAACACCATCCTTGTTCAAGTCCTTTTATCTGACTGAAATGTCTCCTTGATCTGTGATCATGCCTCGTGCTTGGCTAAATGGAAAAAGCTGCATGTAGATGAGTGTTTGCAACAATACCTGGCTTTTGCATGGATGAAATGTAGTCCTGCTTTTTGAGAATTACATCCATTAATCCAGCCACTGCTCCTTCAGTCCCTATACACCGCTGTCATATGACCTTCAGAAGGTTGACTATGACCGAAAAAGTTTAGTTACTACCCATGATGTAACTAAAGGTGATGCAATTAAGCTAAGTGTGGCAGGTGATGTATATATAGATTCCTGTAGTTTTATGGTGAGATGTTTAGCTTTGCTGTTTGGGTTTTTAATATATTTCATAAAACTACTTGCCTGGGGAAAACGGGGGATGAGTAAAATTGTATTTAGGGGTGAGATAGTTCTGGGCAGCCTTGGTAACTGTTGCCAAGGGAACTGGAAAGTTGGGGAAATGACAATTACGGCAGTTAGGCCAGTTAGGTGAGGAACACACACACACACAAATGTTGTTGTGAGTTTGTGATCAAGTTCTTTGTGTGGCTTTGGTAGATAGAGTCAGAACAAAATAGCGATGGGGGACAGTACAGCAGTAAAATGCAGGGCAATCTGGCAGCCAAGGAGCTGTGCGACAGCGTTATCTCACGGGAACCACAGGAACACTCAGAAAATGCCATTGCAAAATATGGGACTTAATTGGGGGGAAAGGCTTGCAGCATTGGTTCATTTTACCTGAAAAGATGCACCTGTGTAATTGTATTTTTTGCTGGAGAGAAGTTATTCCTTCCATCATTTATAACAAGAATTATTTAATGGTGACTGGAAGTGGCAGCCTGGACCATATAACACCGGTCCTAAAAGATCTTCACTAGCTCCCAGTACATTTCTGAGCACAATTCAAAGTGTTGGTGCTGACCTTTAACGCCCCAAACGGCCACAGCCCAGTAAACCTGAAAGAGCATCTCCATTCCCATCACTCAGCCCAGACACTGAGGTCCTCCTCCAAGGGTTTCCTGGTGGTTCCCTCACTGCGAGAAGTGAAATTACAGGGAACAAGGCAGAGGTTCTTCTTGGTAGTGGCACCCTCCCTGTGGAATGCCCTCCCATCAGTTGTCAAAGAGATAAAGAACTGCACAACTTTTAGAAGATATCTGAAGGCAGCTCTGTATAGGGAAGTTTTTTATGTTTGATGTTTTATTATGTTTTTATATGTGCTAAAAGTCACCCAGAATGGCTGGTGTGTGTGTGTGTGTGTATTATAATATAAAAGACTAAGGCCACTTCCAGGTGTATTGTTTGGAAGGGAGACTCCAACTTTAGTGCTCTCCACGGTAATCTGCAGCAAGTCGCTGCGAACCACCTGCTGCTATAATTACTCACACTGGGTCAGTGTAGCATCACTCTGAGGTTTTGTGGGTAATTTAACATTGTGGCTTTCCCTCACCAATGTTAACCAGGGGCCAAGAATTTCCTGGACTGAGGCTGGGTCCAAGTGCAGTGTAATTTTGACCTCTTTTCAGTGGATGCCCTGTGGAATTTTGAGCTGGCCATGGTCTCTATTCTGCTAGCAACATTGCAATGATTCCTATGAATTACAGAGCAGGTGCAAGGAAAACAACTAATCATATTGCCCCACAGCTACCTTTCAGTACCAGCAATAAGAACCTCAGTGAGTGTTGTGGCTGCAGTGATCCCACTTCCACCTTTTTGATGACCCAGCAGTTCTTTACAAACAACTTTAAGGAGGAAGAGAGGCAGATAACTGGTGAGGTAAAGATGGATCCAAGGACAGATCAGAAGTGGAGATGCCACATTTCAACAGTCTAACAGAGTCCCCAACTCTATTGACTTGTTCATGAGAGAAGAAAACAAGCCAAATTTGACGTGGGGAAACATGTGTTTTCAGTATCAAGGGATCTATCTCATATGATATCAAAATGAATGAGGGGAAAGTCTTTGGTGATGTGTTAGGCTCACTGCGACTGTCCTGTTGTGTCACTAGCAACTGAAAGTGTTTCGGAGCTTTTGATTTTGAAACCTTTGAGAAAAGAATTGTTTCTGGGCCTTAATGAAAAGTAAAAAAACAAAACAAAACACCCAAAAGGCATCCTTTTATTCTCTCTTTCTCTTTCATTGTCAGCTGCTTGGATGGACTTGCTTGAAAGGCCTCCCTATCTGAAAGATGTCACATGTTGCATTGACAGGCAGCTATTCTGTGGATGGCAGACAGCCAATATATCACTCAGCAATGCTTTCCTTGCCCTCTCAGGCATGTCTTACAAAAATCTACAGTTCCTGTCTTCAGACTGCATGATTCAATGTCAAGGACTCTGCGTTCTGTTTAAACTTCTGCACTCCCACCATCTCTAACAAAAACTCTCCCTTCTATACACATGTTCAGATGCCAATTCTTCCTTCCCATTAAATAACCCAAGTGTACATTTGTAAGGGCATACAAGTGGGTGCCATTGAACTGTTTGCCTCCTTTGTTTTTGTGTTTTTTTTAAATGATATTTATTGTTTGCCTCCTTTGATAGGGAGTCCCTGGACCACTGGAGTGTAGAGGATAAGGGCAACATCATTTCAGTCTCTGACAGGATAATTTGAATGGAGCAAGGTAAGAAGCAATTGATTGTACTTAGAGACGAAGGTTAAGGTGTTTGCTGCTGAAGGCAGCCTGGTCCCCACTTGAGCCAAGGTGCATCACACATGTAATAGGTATGAGTTACTCGTGCGTAAACTGGTGCCTTTCTCGGTTAATTTGCCTTGTTAAACCTTTCTGACTGCACAGCCCCTTCTCATCGTGGCTGCCCAGTCACTGGCAGAATCCATCAGTGGGCGTTTCTTGAACCTCTTCCAGCATAAAAGTTGTTTGACACCTAGTCTCCTCCTCCTCTCACTGCGCGGGAGTCTTCTGCGCAGAGTAGGTGTGGGTAGCGGAGGACCTGGGCTCTGCTCACTGATGTCCAGTGAAGAGTCCTGGAGCCCTCCCTCCAATTCCCCCGACTGCCCCCCTTTATCCCTGGTGTTGCGCTGATTGGCTTCCCCCTCAACTGAGCTGTTTCTCCCCCTGCTGCTGGGTCCTTCGCCAGCATCATCTGGGAGCCTCCCCTTCGCCTCTCGCTCCGATGTCAGTTCCCTGACAACACACAAGACCAATCCAGTTATTTTGGAACTAAGAATGTTTTTTCTTCCCCTTACAAGCTTTTTCCCCCCTTTCATGTCAATAAAAATACAATAAATTAAATATCTAGCTTGTTGCTTTCATGTCACTAAAAGGAAAAGGGGGGGAAAGGTAGCCATCTTATTCTAAGGTTATGGCCGGCCCTGTGGAAAGAGTACTTTACATGCATGTGAAAGTCACAATTGATGTGGGAATCCTTCACAGATAACAGCATGCATGGTCCCACTAATATTTTGGGCTTATGCACAGTTGTTGTTTTTAAGATGATAGATAGATGATAGATAGATATATGATATATGATGATAGATAGATATATGATATTTTAGATTTTCAAAGGTTTCAACAAATTTACTACAGATATGATATTTATATTTTTCTTTTTGCCTTCCTATCCCCTCCCACCCTGATATTTTTATTCTTATCCTTAGTTGCTGCATTATACTTGTTGCTGAACCTCCTAACTCCCATCTTATCTTTTATTTTTTCTGCCGCTCATATCTCAAATCTTGCTCGCAATTTTGTATCGCTAAAATACTTTGATATTTGGGGCTTATGTGCAGTTTTAAAAGATGAAAGGTGGTGAACAATGAGTGCTTTACATTGGAAGGAGGCAGAAGGAGGAGGCAAAGAACATAAAAGCTGAAAGCTAACAAGCAGATTATTCAGTATGATATAAACAAATGGGGAGAATATAGACAAACTGCAGTAATATTTCTAAATCCCCCCAGGCGTGCAACACCATATAATAGATGAGGCATCATTTGCATGTTTCTTGTTAATCATGATTGCTTTTCGAAAGATGATCAAAGACATATTTGGAAGAAACCAACATGTGCTTTAAAACTCAGGCTCCTATCTTGTTTTTTACAATCCCTGGCAAACTTAAACTGTGATGATATCACACCATCGGATGTTTTGGAGCATTTGGACATGATGGATGGAGAGATGAAGATGAGTTGCTTGGCTATCATTAGATGCAGGTCATTTTAGAGTCAAAGTGGAGACTGTTCCAGGAATTTTCTGTTTCCTTTTCTTTACTGTTGACATTTTCCATAAAATCACATTCTCCTGTTCTTCTCTTTATCAGCAGAACTGACACCCAGGTCCTGAGTTGCTTCCTGGTGTCATCAGCTCAGTATATAAAGAGCCCCTCATCTTGCTTCCTAGAATCCTAAAGAAGTGAAGCAAGCTGGCAATAAAATGACAGCGGGATTAAAATTTAAATGGCCTGAAATGTAAAATGACTCTCCTGTTGTTCAGACATAGTTTGCCGCTAGTTAATTTCATCCTGAGCTGAATTTATCACCTTTCCGTTCTAATTGGAGAAACAAGCTATATTCCTAAGGGGGAAATACAGAGGATAAACGTCTCTAATTAGCATTGCCACCACATATCATTGTAGCTGCTCAAGACACCTGCTTGTGGCATGCAGAGAGGAGGGGGGAACGTTGAGCCATCAGGGATTGTAATGAATGTGATAATTTAAAGATATCATATGTCACCACTATGAGAATCTTGGGCAACTGAGCACCTACAGAGCAGGGCTGCTGCATTTCTGGGTGACAAAATTGTGTTGTTGTTTTTCTACGAGGCTCTGTTTCGAAAATTTAATATGAACTTCCAGCTTTTGACATGCATATAAAATACATGCAGGCAATGGAATCTTTTTAAAAAATCCAAAACACATTTTACATTTATTCTCATTTCTTTTGGAGTTCCGTAACATAATTTGAAGTGATAAATGCAGTATATACTGAAGTTCAACAAAGAACAGGAATATAAAAGAAGATGGAGTAAGAAAGATGAATGGAATATGCCCAAACCCTGACCTTTTGGGAAAGAAATATAAGTCAGTGGTGGAGCATCTGATCTGCATGTGAAATGTCCAAAATTTAACCCCCAGCTTCTCCAGCTACATCTGGGAGTGTTACCTGCTTGAATTCTAGAGAGCTGCCCATCAGGGAAGACATTTTCATTCTCTCCCTCCACTCCCATAACTGTCAAATGATCACGCTGTATAAGTAAACAGCAGCAAATTCTATGGTAAATACACATTACAGTGGTACCTCTGGTTACGAACACTTCTGGTTACTAACGCTTCTGGTTACGAACTCCGCTAACCCGGAAGTAGCTGCTCCTGGTTGAGAACTTTGCCCCAGGATGCGAACAGAAATTGTGTGCCACAGGCACGGGAGGCCCCATTAGCGAAAGCGCGCCTCAGGATAAGAACGGTTTCAGCTTAAGAACGGACCTCCAGAACTAATTAAGTTCGTAACGAGAGGTACCACTGTACAATGGATATGAGCAATGGAGAAAGAGAGGGAGGGAGGGAGGGAGAAATGATGGACAGAAATGGACAGAAATCCATATCACAACATCTGGATCTCTAAAAAAACCAAGCAAACAAAAAAAGAAGAAGAAGAGTTTGGATTTGATATCCCGCTTTATCACTACCCAAAGGAGTCCCAAAGCGGCTAACCATCTCCTTTTCCTTCCTCCCCCACAACCAACACTCTGTGAGGTGAGTGAGGCTGAGAGACTTCAAAGAAGTGTGACTGGCCCAAGGTCACCCAGCAGCTGCATGTGGAGGAGCAGAGACGCAAACCCAGTTCCCCAGATTACTAGTCTATCGCTCTGAACCACTACACCACACTGGCTCTGGACCACTGAATAAACAAATACACACTAAATGTTTTTAAACAGTTTGCCCCACATGTGAAGACATGCTCTGGTGGATAGAGTGGATGAGACCAACAGCAGGTCCAACAGTCAAGAAGGCAGTTTTGGCATGTGGTATAGAGGGCCTCCTCAGCCTGGGAAGGTAGCCCATCTAGGAGGAAAAAAACCTCTGATGCAAAACCTCCACTGCCTTGTGGGATATCTTTGGGAGAAAAAAAGGCTTAGGAGTAAACCCTACACAAAGCTGGAGTGGATTTCCAAACACTGTTGGCTGGTGCCTTGTACACCTCCTTCGGGCAACTCCTGCAGCCATGCTGGTGCCAAATGTATTGTTCTATTTTCCACAACAGTGAGGCTGAGAAGGAGGTCTTGTCATCTGAGCAGCCCAGAACCTCCATACATACTGCCCTGGCTTGCGAAACTAGGAAGGTCACTTGGATACAGTTTGACTTCACCTCTGGAGGTGCACTCCATTGTCTCTTGAGACAGAAAGACAGGTGCCAGCAACAACAGGGAGGAAATTACTCTACTGTACTGAACACATCTGAAGGAAGTACAGTGGTACCTCGGGTTACAGACACTTCAGGTTACATATGCTTCAGGTTACAGACTCCGCTAACCCAGAAATAGTACCTCAGGTTAAGAACTTTGCTTCTGGATGAGAACAGAAATCGCACAGCAATGGTGCAGAGGCAGCGGGAGGCCCCATTAGCTAAAGTGGTGCTTCAGGTTAAGAATAGTTTCAGGTTAAGAACGGACCTCCAGAACGAATTAAGTTATTAACCCGAGGTACCACTGTATTTCCAACAAATCTTTCAGTATGCAGTAACCATCAATACCCATCAGAGGGCCATTTTTAGCTTTTAACCAGCAATCTTCACACCAAGACTTCATGCAAAAACAAGTCAGCAGTATCACAATGTACTTGAGTTGGAGAGTACATTTAATCAATGTGGCATACCTCTTACTAGTTCTAGTGATACTTCAAGCAAATCTGAAGCATATCAGCAGAAGACAAAGGAATGCAATGTCTGGTAATCTCAAAATGGTTATGAATTGGAAAGAGATCTACTTGGCCTTATCCAAAGACAAGTATTTCTATTTCACTGTTGCTGGATCTCAAGAGGTGTCCTCATGGCTCAGAATGCAGCTGTTTGATCTCTACACCATCCCAATTCTCATGTCTCTACAAAGTCTTGTAAATCATTAAATTTAACGATTTTTAGAACACGCTGATGTCCCTGTTTTAATGTGTTTTCTTCCTGATTGTCCCCAGCCCAAAGACTCCTCCTGTGAGTTCAGAGGCTGTTTCACATGCTAGGGATTATATTTTATTATCTGTTCTAAAATGGAATGTTTAAGCAATTTATAAACAACAGCTTAGGTTCAAATATCAAGTTGTAGCACTGTTACTGCATAACATTTACTCAGTGCCACATTTTCAAATGAAAGGTTACATGCAATATGTGATCAGGACATGAAATATTCAAACGCTATTCCTTATGACAAAAACTTTAATTAGAACAAACATCTTGGAATCATAACAACACACTGCTTTAAATAAAAATAAAAAAATAAAATCAGGATCATTAATGATTTGCAATAGTAAGAAGAGGCATGGGAAAGAGCCATGGCTCACTGCAGTATGTTCCAGTGCCTCACAACTACACAACTACAGTTAAACGCATTTCAGCGTCACATAGAATAAGCCTTAGAGTCCACCAGTCAGGAAGCTAGCCATATATTTGTGTCTGAAAGAACCAGAAATCACAGTGTGGCACTAAAATTAACCATGCTAGTTGCTACCGACAGGAAAAGATCAATTTTGCAATTCCTTGGAGGTGTTTATGCTTACATTGCCTTGAACTATAGTGCTTGAATCCTGTGATTTGCTTCTGCATTGATCTTAACTAATCTATTTCCCCTCCCCCTGTTATTCTGGGCCTAAAGAGGACCTCAAGGTGATACATATTAAAAATCATGAAAATGAAGAATAAGAGACTCGTCCAGGTCTCCCATGAGGCCACTCCTTTATTCCCTTCCGAATCCCCCTCAGCCCTCTCTTGGGTATTCATGAACTCCAGTGAATTGCATAGAATCATAGAACTGTAGAGTTGGAACAGACAATGAGGATCATGTAGTCCAACCCCCTGCAATGCAGGAATCTTTTGCCCAATGTGGGCCTTGAACCCACAACCCTGAGATTAAGAGTCTCCTGGTCTACCAACTGAGCCATCTTAGTCATGCCTTGTGATACCTTCACGTGACTCCCATATACAGACTAGAGATGAGGAACCACATGCCTCTCCATATGTGGTTGGACTCCAGTTCCCATCAACCCCCCCCCCATTCATGACCAATAGCTATGGATGATGAGAGTTGGAGTTTATCAAAAGCGATATGTTGCCCATCCCAGCAGTGGAACAAATTGGTCTGCTCCTCTTTAGGACTCCGTGCATTGAAAGATGCATCACACCCAGCATTTAAAAATTTATGGCTCAAGATTTATGGGCCAATGCTGGTGTAAGTCCCCCCAAAGGGGGCCATGGTGGGGGACAGGACTGGGAAGCGGGTTAGGCTGGATCCTAAGCCCATTCAACTAAGTCAGACCTGCCAACCTGGTCTAAAGCACTATTTTAAAGGCTTGTTTTCCCTCTGCTAGGCTTAGGCAGAGAAGCAGCCATAGTGTTGCTGCTGAACAGGGTTTGGATCTGGTGCAACTCTATACAAGTTTAACTTAACACCAGCTTGCCTTAGCTGAGTATAGTTTGTTCTGACTGGTAGCAGTGATCCAGGGTCTCAAGAAAAAAGGTTAACTCCTAACTGATCCTTTTAACAGGGTGTACCAAGGACTGAAGATGGGATCTTCTGCATGCAAATGACATGCTCTACCAGGTTTATTGGTTGGTTGGTTGGTTGGTTGGTTGGTTGGTTGGTTGGTTGGTCTGTGTAAGGCTCCAGCAGACTCAAACCAAGTATTGTTAATGGCAGAGTTCCCAGCACACCTCCTGCACTCCTTTGGTCAGTTTATAGATAATCCAAGGTAATTAATACTAATGTGGGGTACTGGATGTCTCAAACTAGCAACTGGTGAACTCTCCTTTTTCTCTCTCCATTTTTATTTATTTATTTATGTTGCAACACATATATGGAATCTTTACATAATGATACATATACATTATATTCGTAAACTCACATTTTCACGTTTCATTATGTCCCAACATTTATCCATTTCTTATTTCTTGCCCTGTGTCCTCCCTCCACCTGTGCGTGACTTCCTTGTTATTATTTTGTAACTTTATTATTGAGATTGTAATTTTGTATCTTAATAATTAAACATTCAATCTTATATATCTGCTTAGCTTAACTTAACTTTATGAAAACAGTCTATACATATCAATAAATGGTGAAGTCTCCTTGGCTCAATTCAGAATCAATTCAGAATTTGCAGTTTCTTGGCAAGCATTTGGGGAGAGGGGTAGAAACACTAGTCTTGTTTTCCAAGAGCACATAATGATGATACATGCATGCACATGGTGTTGCTGTTCAGATGGAATAGGTGAAGATTCCCCATACTCTGCCCCACCCCTGCCATACCACTCTGGGGTGACTTACCCCAACCTCAGTTTCGCCAACTTTGGCTCATCCAGCTAAGTCTTATCTAAGCCAGGATAGATAACTCATTCCAGTATATCTCCAGCTGATCCAGGCTGAGGGACTTCAGCTATTTGAGCCCCAGTTGAATGCTGCCAGAAATCTACCTATTTTAACCTCGGCTCATTCCAGTTCTTGGGCTTGGATTGCTCTCCAACTGTTGCCCTTCCTCTTGCTTATAATACACACCAGGCAAAAACAAACTGCCTATGTTTTTGCACAGACAAAGAAGAAATCCCCAAATTAACAAGTTAGACAGGCAGAGCAACATTGTATGAGATGTTTCTATAGTGACCATCCCCACAAAGGTGAGATATATTAGAACCTCAAATGAGTAAATGCCCTCTTTACCAGAAATGCTCTATGATTCCGCCAAGTAAGCTTCACAGTTAGGGTCAAATTTAATCAGACTCTACCAAGCTGCAGAGTTTATGTTTGCCAATAGTGATAAATCTTGCTGGGTGAAAACATCTCTGTGCATAATGCAGTATCAGAAGTGTTTAATACAATGTCCATCTCTCCTCTCTCCCAAGACGCACACAAATCATTTTCTCAATGTACATTATAGTAAGGATTTGCAAGAGGCAATCAACTGCATGAATAAGTGTCTTTGAAGCTTGGAGATTAGAGTTATAAAACTTTAGATGCCAGACTGTATTTGGCCTGACCAAACCTCACTAACATGAGTGGAAAGTGTCCAACTGATTTGGATGGCTTTTGGGTCCCATCCTCTTTGAGGTTGCTGGCTTGCTGCTTTGGTCATGAAATTAAATTCTCTGCCACACACTGATAAAGTAGTTCCAATTTTTTGCATGCTCAGAGTAGCAGTAAGCATGAGACAGGACTATCCCTACTCTGTATGGCAAGCGCTGCAGCAGCAACTGAGTTCTCATTAAGTAACATGTCAGCTGCTACGGGTGGGGGAACCAAGAGAATAAGAAAGCACAATGTTCAGGTATTACTGGACGAGCAAATGTGTCAATATCATTTTCTCTCTGTTGCCCATTTCTCCGAAGTAATGTTCACCTCTCCACATTTACACATCAGTTCATGATATTTTTAAAAAGATGTCATGAAACTCCATCAACATTTTTGTGAAAAGTAACCCTAATATTCACATTTTTGTATGCACTGATATAATGCATGTTTGCATGTTATTTTCACTAATATATATGCATTTTAGGCACACTTTACCTTTTTGTTGTTGTTTAGTCATGTCTGACTCTTCGTAACCCCTGGACCAGATCATGCCAGGCACTCCTGTCTTCCACTGCCTCCCACAGTTTGGTAAAACCCATGTTAGTAGCTTCGAGAACACTGTTCAACCATCTCGCCCTCTGCCGTCCCTTGTTTAACTCTGGTAATGGTCTTTATTCTAGTAGCGAGATGGCCAGCCAGGTCCACTTTTACTTGTATCAATGTATCAGTATATAGTGTGTTGATGAGAAATAATAAGTGACTATCTGTATTTGTCTTTTCCAATTTCTGCCACAATGCATGCCTGGGGACCATATTGAAAGCTGACTTTAGATCGATAAAAGCGGCGTATAGTTTTTGCTTCAAATTATGGATGTATTTACATAACAAAAAGTTCATCACAAAGCACTGGTCCAATGTAGATTTCCCTCTTTGGAAACCTGCCTGGACTTCAAATAACTCTTTATTTGTATCTGCCCATTCTTCCAGTCTCCCAAGAATGAGCCTGGCATATAGTTTAGAGGCTACATCTAACAGACTAACAGGTCTATAATTGGCAGGATTTTTCTTATCACCCTTTTAATATATTGGAGCAATTATACTCAGCTTCCACCCTTCCGGTATGCAGCCTGAGCTGTTTATGTATGTGAACAGTTTTGCGAGGATGGGTGACCAGAAATCCGGTCTTATCTTATCCATCTCCATTGGGATCATGTCTTCTCCTGGAGCTTTATTGGCTAGTTGACTTGTGATTAGCCTCTTAATCTGATTGGGCATGACATCTGGCCATTTTGGCCGTTCTAAAAACTGAATATGGTAAACTTGTGAGGGTAAGTCAGAACGGGGGCCATATATTCCTGTAAAATATGTTACCCAATCCTTTCCTTGAACAGATGCTTCTAACGAGTAGCCCAGCCCATTTGTACCTTGGGCAACCAGATGCCAAAATTTTCGTGAGTCCTTTTGAAGTGCCGCATCTCCCAATGCTCTCCACTGTTACTCATAATATATTTGTTTCTTACTGTTCAGTAATCGCTGCTCGGCCTTTTGGCTAAGATCAAGTGTAGTATAGTAAAGCATCAAACATTAAAAACTAAATAAAGATTTAACTATTTACAATCTGCTATTTAAAGGCCACATCGTAAGGGTTAACCTCCCACCACAGTTGTTTCTAATTCAGAGTTAGAGATGTAAAAAGAAGGAACATTTTATCATATGTGGTGGGAATGTAAGAAAGTAAAAAACTTCTGGGAAATGATATATTATGAGATGAAAAAGATGTTGAAATATACATTCTTAAAAAAAAAAACAGAAGCATTTTTACTTGGTATTATAGGTGAGAATATTAATAGACAAGATGTTAAATTGTTTTTATATGCAACAACAGCGGCAAGAATATTGTTAGCCCAGAAATGGAAACAAGAAGAAATTCCAACGAAAGAAGAATGGCAGACAAAATTAATGGACTACGCAGAATTAGATAAAATGACAGGAATGATTCGAAACCGGCGGGACCAGAGATTTACAGAAAATCGGAAGAAATATACAAACTATTTGAAGAGCAACTGTAATCAACAAATTATGCTAGTAGGACCACAAGACGTTTTGTAAGGAAAAATATATGAAATATTGCAAAATAGAGAAAGAAGAGAAATTAGTTAAGAGATTTAAAGGTAATAGTGAAAGTATGAAAGGTATATTAAGTGATTGGAAATTTTTCAGATGTGATTGATGGAAGTCCGAAAAATTGTATAAGATGTAAAAGTATGTTTAATTATTTGAAAATGATATGTTAAAAAACTAATAAATTTTTTATAAATAATAATAATAATTCAGAGTTAGAGAGGCTGATCACCTGTCTCTTGAACAGGCATGGCACGAACACAGGTATATCCCTCACTTTGTTGCTTGCCAGATCACATCCAAGAGGAACAAGCTCTGAAGAGGAAACTCTGGACTTCTAAGCCACAGAGTACCTTAGTGTCCGGTAGGCTTAATGGGAAAAGGGCTGCATGCTGTGAAAATTTATCAGTAGATGGTCACACTCAAGACAAGGGAGAAAAACCACTTTGGGCACCAACAACCCAATGTAGAGCCACTCTGGCAGTGCAGAGTTTGACATTGTGCATGAGATCGTGCAAAGTTGTTATCATTGCAGCACCATTTGCGTGGACAGGCGGAGTCCCCAGATCCTGCACGGTCCCCCCGTCATGTGGAATAACGACTCAAGACAACGTGCTATGGGATTAAATTGGCCACAACTTTATTAAATTTCAAATGTGGGTAGACCTTGGCTCAGGCATTGGGCGTTCTCCCTCCCCGGTCCCCAGCCGGGGACCTAGGGAGCATCAGGGTTATCCAGTGTGTGTGTGTGGGATTGGCCGGCTCTGGAGAACATATGTTCAAGCAGAGATGGCCGCCCCCGTAACGCCGCCGCCGCAGGAGAGAGCAATGACGACCTTTCGGTGTACGGCCAAAGCCTCCCTTCAGAAAACCCCTTTAACGGGGAACCCTGGTATCCCCCCCGTTTTAAGCGGGGAGCGGTCATTCTGAGCGAGGTCTATCCCTAGGGAACATAAGAACTCTGGACAAGCTTCAATTGATAAGCTGTGCTTTTAGGATTGTCACCCTGGCGCATCCAACTCAACAGCCTATCAGCCAACCAAGTTCAAAGAGATGCACCAAAATGGTTCGCCAAAAACACATGATGTCACTATCTATCCTCCTGCTAATCTTGAGCACCTCATCTGGTAATTTAAGGTAATTTCTGAAAATGAAGTTTGGGGTTTTAGACTGAAACCACTGATAACCTACATGCCTTATTTAACATATCACTCTTGACTGCAGTCCTGCTGATCTCACACTTGTAGAAATCATGGGCACACTATTCATTGATGCTCTGGAACTTTAATAAGACCCCTAGCTTGTGCAGACCATGACCATTTAACAATTGCCCTTGATATAGTAGTATAAAAAGGAGAGAAAATCAGTTGCATAATGAAGAACTTAAAAAATGAAAGGGATATATGTTCCCCTACAAATAGGTGTGTTACTTTATACTCAGCAGTGCAATAGTGCATCCTGGTGGACAAGCACCAGATTACTTCATTCAAATGAGCAGTTCATTATGATAGGTGTGGCAATTGAAATGGCAACTGCTGCCATCGAAAAGACAATAGAGAAGACCAGTAGGGTTTTCTAGTGTATAATTCTGCTCTGCTATTTCCATATGGGTTCTCTAGTGGAGAGTTGGGATATGTGATATTAAGGAGATGATCTTGTTCCTTTGGGCTCCTCATCTATTGCTTAAATATGGAAATTTTTCTGCAAAGTTGTAAAGCGGAGGTTAAGTTGTAAAGTTGGAGGTTAAGGAAAAGTAAAAAATAAAAATAAATCGGTCTCATGCGCATATCAGCACTTTCAAGGTAGGGATGGGCAAAATGGTCCTAAACTAACTAACCAACCAACCAACCAACCACATCATGAGCTCAACCACAGGTCTGTTCCATTCTATTTCTGCATCAATCTTCTATTTTCTTGCTTAAAATCTGCACAAACATTTGTATTTAAATATGCATGTTTTCTCTTAAACTATGGGTCATAATCATTTATTCTTTCTTTCTTTCTTTCTTTCTTTGTTTCTTTCTTTCTTTCTTTCTTTCTTTTTCTTTGCCAAGGATATTGAGGAGCTCAAAAGCCAGTGAATAACTAAGTTAATATGTGCACAGTAGCTCAAGATATCTGGATTAGGTTAGTTCATACTCCAAGACATAAACATTGAATTTCTCAAGCATTCTAATTCATTCCATTTCCATCCAAACACATTCCAGTTCTGTTTCAGACATTCTTTACTTGATTAGGTGTGCATTTACATAAACATATCACCAAGGACAGTTTCGACATTTGCACCGTGTATTTTGCTACCACACATTTCCTGAAGGGAATGTTTGCTGAGCAGTTGCTATCTTGAGATGTTTCAAGAGGCACTTATTTTAAATGGTGGTGATGAATTCAGTACAGTGGTACCTTGGTTTAATAACAGTTTAGTTTAGTTTAAGAAAAACTTGGATTAAGAACGCTGCAAACCCGGAAGTAGCTGTTTTGGTTTGTGAACTTTGCCTTGGAATAAGAACATGTTTCACTTCCTGTTGAGTGTGTTCCAGTTGTAAATTGAGTCCCCCGCTGCTATGGGAAAGCACACCTTGGTTTAAGAACGCTTTGATTTAAGAACAGACTTCTGAAATGGATTAAGTTCATAAGCAAAGGTACCACTATAGTAAGCAAAGCATCATAATTGTCAAGTGCACTTTAAAACTATTCAAGAAGGGGCCTTTTGGTGTTTGCAAAGAGTCCCCACCAATGCACCGTGTGTTTGCCTGTGGATCATATTTCATAGTACCTCACCAATCAGCTTTGTTCACCTGATGATGTCATTGAGGGTCAGTGAAATCAATGGAGAGTGAGAGCAAGATGGGGTGACGTGAATTCTTCTTCTTCTTCTTCTTCTTCTTCTTCTTCTTCTTCTTCTTCTTCTTCTTCTTCTTACCCCAGCCATCTGGCTGGGTTTCCTCAGCCACTCTTAAAAAGACGATAAAGCATCAAACATTAAAAACTTCCCTAACATGAACATGTTGCAAGGAGTGCTATGCTAAACAGCCATAAAAGGAGGAGGATTTCTTTTTAATGCACCGCTGAAAGTGTTTGCAAAAACAAAACAGCCATTTAATCTCTGGGCTAGATAACCTCCTCATAGATCCATTTGTTTTTAATGAGAACCCACTAATTTTACACTCTGCTAGCAATAACTCTTAACTCCATATGAAAAAAACTTTTTCAGGGACAGAGGAACACCTATAATTGAATCTAAGATTACATTTGCTTCATATTAACCACAAACTCTTAAGCAATCAATGGCTACCCGATTTCAGTAGCAGTTCCTTAAAATGATTGAAAAACCTTATGAGTAGTGATGAAAAGTATAAAGCAGTATTGATCTCTTGCTCTGGGACATTGACTTACACTGTAAGCAAGTCTAATGCTGAAAGAAATGTACTCCTTTTCCTCCTTAGTTGCTTGTAAGCAAATACACAGATTTTTAAACTAATCACAAAGTCTGTTTTATAAGTAAAGAAAACCCCAGAAACCAAAATGTGATCAGTTCAAACAGAGACAGGAGCAATACAGTTATTGTACAATGCATATTTTCCTCACTTATCCTTTACTGAGCAAATAGGCTTACAGTGGAAGGAATAATCAGTTTGAATGTAATAAAATATATACTTGTAACTAACAAAAAAAATCCATTTCAAATAAGCAAAAACAGATTACCATGTCATTTTGCATTTGAACCTTCCCCTGCCCCAGTAGAATGTATACCACAGTTGTATTGAATGTTTGAGCTTGATCTTTGGCACCACATGATAAAAGGTTTGTCTAAACAGAGATAAGATGAAGCGGGAAGGGATTATGTTCAGAAACAGTGCTCAAGAGGATTTTGACGTGATTTACAAATCAAAACTTTCAGAATTCTTTCTGTGAAGCCTAACTGTAAACAAAGAATGACATAGATTGGGGTTTTCATGACCAGCTAATGACCCAGATGATTTTGCACAGAGACTGGTTTGTCAAGAATGGGGTGGTTAAGAGTCTTTCCATTTTCTTACCATCATATCCAAAGTCTTTTGTAATGTACACATGTCTTCCTCCATCCAGTTAAATACAGTAAACATTGATGGGAGTCTCAAAGTTACTCTTATCATTTTGTTTATATGATGCAAAAAAATGCCTCCAAAATTCATAAGCATACTGGTGATTCCATCACATGTGTGTTAAGTGTGTGTTTTGCAGCCTAGAACTTCCAACATTTGATATGTTTCTATACATATTCCATTCAACCTGCCCTCACAAAAAAGAATTATATTGGGCATCCCTTATCAATAAGCAGAGATCTTTCCCAGTTGTCTTCATTCTAGAATGATAAACACCCAATTCTCTTTCCCATCTTGACTGCTCCAGTCACATTGATATGGGAATGGCTTCCATACGTCCGGGTTTCCCCCAATACATCCAGTAATTGGGCTGTCAAAACGGCATCCGGATTTTCACTTTTGGGAATAAATTGAGTTATCTGTTTCAGGGGTGGATTGGTATTTTCCACAATACATAATTTACTGAGAAATGCTTGTGTTTTGTGATTTACTGTAATGTGAGTTTTGGAAAGAACAGACCTGAAGGAAATTTATTTATGTACATATTGATTTTTGAATAATTAAAAAATTGGGGAGGGGGCTGGAGTGGTGGATTGTACATGGCTCATTTACTTTATCAAATTTGAGGTTCAGAATTAACATTCCATACATCTACAGCTAGGACCTGTAACAAAATGTTGCAGTATATCCTCAATTCATCTCAGGGTTCCAATCAGCTTTTCATGCCCTAGGGATATAAAAATCTGTCAATTTTGGTTTCTCCAAGTTTCTCCTTTTTCCAGAACATTGCCACATTGAACATCAATTGGCCAAGCTTACTGAGACTGATGGAAGGATACTTGGCTGGGAAAGGCTGTTCTAGTAGCTTTCATAAAATAGGAATAACTAAGATGCTGAAAAGTATACCATTCTCCAATAACTGTGTTTTATGGGTAATTTGAACAAAAGTCTGACACCCAATATAATTACTTGGAACTATGTCCCACCGAAGTTTGGAGGAGCACACAGTACAATTGTCACAAGGTTCCATTTATTGATCCCTACCTGGTCTATGGGGACGCGGGTGGCGCTGTGGGTAAAAGCCTCAGCGCCTAGGGCTTGCCGATCGAAAGGTCGGTGGTTCGAATCCCCGCGGCGGGGTGCGCTCCCGCTGCTCGGTCCCAGCGCCTGCCAACCTAGCAGTTCGAAAGCACCCCCAGGTGCAAGTAGATAAATAGGTACCGCTTACCAGCGGGAAGGTAAACGGCGTTCCGTGTGCTGCGCTGGCTCGCCAGATGCAGCTTTGTCACGCTGGCCACGTGACCCGGAAGTGTCTCCGGACAGTGCTGGCCCCCGGCCTATAGATGTGAGATGGGCGCACAAACCCCAGAGTCTGTCAAGACTGGCCCGTTCGGGCAGGGGTACCTTTACCTTACCTTTACCTGGTCTATAAAATACTTATAGATGTATTGCACAACATGATTTGTCCTCTTCGTAATGCAAAAGTCTCTTTAGGGGAGATTATTTCTATGGACTGCTCCACAGTTATCATAACACATACTCTCTGAGTATTTAATGAGTCGTACTTTCTGATAAGCATCCTTCGGACTGTTTCCTTAGCCTGCTGTATTCTTTTTTACACTGACAGCTATGAGACAAAGGATGAAGTAAAATGAGGAAGAAGTTATGTTCCAGTGGCAAATTCCTATCTCAGCCCCCAAATTAGTTCTCAGAATATTTTTATTGCTCAGTCCAACATCACTGCAAAGTTTCCTCCAAAGCCTTTTAAGTAGCTTAATAGATGGGTCTGGTTCAAAACCACGATAAATTCTGCTTTCTGCATCTAAAAATCCTTATTTTAAGGTTGACAGGGAGCTATTTTCCAGCTTCCAATTAAAGATAACCTCATTCAAAACATACTTCCGTGTGCTTCAGCGATACTTAACGACAGAAGAGTCTCCTGGGAGCATTGTGTTTCGAAATGTAGTGGTGGTAAATCAAGGCACAGAATGCCAAAAGCAGAAGACACTATCTATTCAAGGACACATCTTTTATATTTCACCTCCAACTGAACCATTAAACAGAAAGGAAAAGAATAGATCCCTGGTTCTTCTTTTGGCCTCATCCTAAGTGTCACTCTGTCTACAGGAGAACTTACTGCGCTGCGCTACAGCCTTAATTGTCCTTGGGGACTTGAAATGTTTAAACTAGTTTTGGTTTTCATAGTTTGAGGTAAATGTATCTTTTTTAAAAAAAATAATACACACAAGAATATCATGTTGGCTAACCGTAGACGATTGGTTTAACAATCAACTCTGGGAATTGGAGCTAGTTCTGTGAGTGGAATAGGGGTCGCCAAACAATTCTCATCACCCTTAACAAAGCACAGGCCCCAGAATTCTTTGGGGGAAGCCATGACTGTGCTATAAATCTATGATGTGATTGTGACCTCGGTGGATTGCACCATTTAAAGAGGATGTATCAATATCAGAGCAAATGTCTTAGTGAATATTTCTCTTTAGCACTAGTAAAGCTATGTTCTTTTAGCAGGGGGAAAACCACTTCAGTTTTTAAAGTAGTAATTAATAAAGCTGGCAAAAAACATTAAAAATGGAATCTTCATATAGTGCGGCTCATACATTTATTAATTATATATTTCATTATATACGGGTAGGAAGCTTTCCAAAAGTGCAATTACTGTCTGGAGGGGGAAAACCTCACCTTAGTTCAGCAATGACCTTGGATTTGTACGGTAATGCAGAAAAGCATTGCAATAATCTATCGCCTAAGTAATATGGCCATGATATTCTTTACTGCACAAGGCCAGACAAAATGAGTTTTGCAAGACAATATCATGGAGAATGAAAACCTCCTCTCCAAAACTCTGGACAGAATTGAAGAGCTCTGCTCACTCTGTTGGAGCATAACTTGTGTACAACTATCCTGTTTCACTGAAGTGAAAAGCTTTTTAAATGAACGTGGAAAGTTCTGCTTCAAAGAAACTACCTTCAAAGCTGAAAGCTGTAAGAAAGCCCTTGCAGTTTTTCAGAGACATGTTCAGATGTATAATCTGCACACCCCTAGATTAAAGAGCCATGGTCGTCTGTGGTGTACATACACACTTCTCTTTTCATCATAGTGCCTCTGGTCCTCAATGTGTCTACTCAGAAGTAAGTCCCACTGAGTTCAATGGGATTTACTCCCAGGCAATAGTGTTTCCAGCATGAATCACCACAGAAAGCCAAAAAAACCCATTCAATTGAATATTACAGTGGATCAAAAAAGGAAAAGAGCACACACAGTTGTACTATGAACAGTGATTGCTATAATATACTACTTTCAACTCTCTAGGGTGACATATATATCCAGATTCCAGTCCATGTTGCTGCTTTTGTGGATTGATCTACCTGAACAGTTCAAAAAAATATTCTGATCCAGATGTTGAAAGCCAATCCATTTTTATTGGCTATTACATGTTTTGAAAGAAGACCTTCTTAACAGAAGCCATGTTCCAATAATCTTAATATTCATTTGGTGTAATCTTCAAGTATCTAGATATATATCTAGGAAGACCTGTAGCCCAGCTGCACTGCTTCTTGAAGTGACTTGCTTTGAAATGCTAGACAACATCAAAGCTTCTCACAATATGCTGTAAGAAGTCTGGCCTCTGAAGTTTGTACACACTGAATCTGGAAAAAGCCATTTTAAGCTATGGATATGATAACTTGTGCACACATAAGAAGGGACATTGCTACTTTGATTTTGTGCTAACTCCTATATTGGATACCTTCCTGCGTGCACTCATATATATGTAGATCAAAACTGGATAAGGTCTTTAAGGAGAAAGTAATAGCATCGCTTATCATTTTCTTGCCTTCTTTTTTTTCAAAGGGGGTTATATGGACATGGCTCCCAGTAGTAGATTTCCATGCAGCAAATCAACCATAAAGCTGTCACAGCCTAAAATTGACCACTGTTTCTTTAATACAAAAGGAACTGAGTCAGCATGAGCCGGTGGCCTACAATGAATCGGCAAAGCCTGCATGACTCATGCAACCTTTCACCTGCACATGCTTGTATATATAGGGTGGTCATTGATGGTCTGTTTGCTGTGGTGTGGGTTGGTTGGATGGTAGAAAGTTGCTTGAGTTTAATATGTATAAAGCTGTTGGTCGTGATTGGAGAAGACTTTTTTTTAGAATACAGTGGTACCTCGGGTTACATACGCTTTAGGTTACAGATGCTTCAGGTTACAGACTCCGCTAACCCAGAAATAGTACCTTGGGTTAAGAACTTTGCTGCAGGATGAGAACAGAAATCATGCTCCGGAGGCACGGCAGCAGCAGGAGGCCCCATTAGCTAAAGTGGTGCTTCAGGTTAAGAACAGTTTCAGGTTAAGAACGGACCTCCGGAACGAATTAAGTACGTAACCAGAGGTACCACTGTAAAAGCAGCAATACTCTGCAAAGTACTCTTTCTGCCAACTAGGGTCCGAGGACCAGGCAAAGGAGGCAAAGGAAGTCAGAACCTTTTCATTGTCAAACACTGACAAAAGCAATTTCTGATCATTACTTGTGGAATAACACTGGTCTGTAGCTTCTCGTTTGCAGTTCTACGACCAGAGGAAAACTCAGCAAAGTTAAAAGCAAAGCAAACTTGAGTAGACATCTGGAATCTTGGTCATTTCCCCTGGGTATAAGATTCAGGGCAAGGACATCCAATCAAAATTACAAAGACCTCTTAGTATTTCACTCAATATTCTGCATAGTAAATACTCCAAATAAATATTCCTAGAAAAAAGTCCTAGAAAGCTACTAGTGGATTTAATTTATTTATATGTCTCTCTGTGTATTCAAATCAATTTTATTTGTATTTTTTAAAATGCCCTACTCCTCTTTGCTTGCCTCTGCTGCCTTCAGGAGTAGGTTGAAGCAGCAGGGAGATGAGGAAGGGGAATTCTCATTGCATGAGGAAAAGCCAATTCACATTTATTTATTGAGAGCACTTCAGCCAAAAGGGTCCCCAGAGCGGCTTACACAAAATCAAAACAAGACACTCCCTGCCTGCAGGCTTACATTCTAATTAATAAATAAATACATATACAGCTCACAAGTGGAAAGGGACAAGGAGGGCAGAGGGAAATAAAACTCAAAACACAGAAACACATATGTAAATAGTTATTTTCTATACTGGGGACTGGGAGTGGCCGCCAAGACCATATAACACCAGTCCTGAAAGACCTACATTGGCTCTCAGTACGTTTGCAAGCACAATTCAAAGTGTTGGTGTTGACCTTTAAAGCCCTAAATGGCCTCGGCCAAGTATACCTGAAGGAGCACCTCCAACCCCATCACTCAGCCTGGACAATGAGGTCCAGCTCCAAGGGCCTTCTGGCGGTTCCCTCACTGTGAGAAGTGAGGTTACAGGGAACCAGGCAGAGGGCCTTCTCAGTAGTGCCACCGCCCTGTGGAATGCCCTCCCACCAGATGTCAAAGAAATAAACAACTATATGACTTTTAGAAGACATCTGAAGGTAGCCCTGTTTAGGGAAGCTTTTAATATTTGATGAGTTATTGTATTTTAATATTTTGCTGGAAGCTGCCCAGAGTGGCTGAGGAAACCCAGCCAGATGGGTGGGGTATAAATAAATTGTTGTTGTTGTTGTTGTTGTTGTTGTGGCCAGCAGGCACAGTTCAGGGCCATAAGGTGCCTGATGGAGCTGGGCCTCCAGGAAAGCAGAGGCAATGAACCCTGCTTCCTATCTCTCCCACTGAGGCAGCCTGATGAAAATGGCTGCCCCCAGATGGCAGATGAGGAATCCAATAATTATTAAATTCATGATAACACAAGACTAGTTCTGAGTGAACTGCAGTGCCTAAAAAAAAGAAAAGAAAAAAGTTTAGGGGTACTCTCATTTTCCTACTCATATTGAAATACTGCCCCTCAATGAGGCCAAACTTAGATTCACAAAATGTTTAGGGGTGTGCGTACCCCCACATCCCCCAGAAAAAAGCGCTGATGAACTCTATTCACTATTCTATACAGGTATGGAATATCTCTCTGTCTCCCTGTCTGTGTATCTATCAATATCTCTCTCTCTCTCTCAACACACACAAAAGATTTAAGGATTAGCCTTGAATGGAACTCTCACTGTTGAAAGACTGATGCAAGGAAACAAGAGATCGGGTGCCTTTTAAGATGACACCTTGGACAGGAGCATTGGGAAACGCAATGGAATTTGACCAAAATAGAATATTGCAGCTATACACAAACTGAAGTGATGACTATTGATTGAATCATTAAGCTGAAATATATTGTAATGGTGGCCCTGTTTATTGGCTTTTCCTTTTAAAGTACTTTTCATTGTCTGATGATAATGATTAGGTGTAATTATGTTAAGGTCAAACAATTCATATAAATCAGTTGCTGATGTGGGGAACAGCCTAAGGAAATGAATTAAGACCTTGGTTGGGTGGTTTTTATTGGTGATTATTCATTGTTATGTCCCCATCCCCCCCGTATTAAACTCTCTCAAGGGCAAGCCCATCAACCTAGTTTGTTCTGACAATCTCCTTTTGAGCTGTGTTTTGAATAGAGCCAAGTATAAAAGTGATTTGACTGGCTCCATCTTTCAAACAGAATTGATAACTCTTGTTTGCATGTTCCCACCTCCCCACCAACCTGCCTAATTTTCTTCTCTATGAGGTGCGCATTCAAATCATGTTGGTATTGTCAATAACACTTTTTTGAATGGCTTTTATAGTTGTTTCATATTATCAGGGAATAATTGTCATTAAGCTCTGTGCTAGATCTTCCACGCGAAACACAGCCCAAACCAATTGTGAACTGAGGGACCTGCTGAGTCCTTCCTTTCTATGCAGTTGCAAGGCACCAGCAAAAACAGAAGATCCACGAAACCCTTGGTGACAGTGGCAGTTGTCAGGGTGGGCAGCAATGCCTGACTTCCCATCACTGGCATCAATGTGGCCTACTGGGAAGGAGAGGCATTGTGATGGTGAAGTTGGCATGGTGCAAATTCAACAGCTGGAGCACTGGATTGGCTCATGCACTGCATCTACACTGCACCAACCTGACCACTCCCTTGAGCTGTGTTTACTACTATGATTTTCATTTGCATGGAAGGACCCTCAAGCCAACCCCCCATTTGCATAAAGAAATTCACACAGACACAGGATTTTTGTTTAAGGTTATTGGGCAATTTTTTTGGCCACAACTTTATTGATTACAGGAAATGTAAGCGGTATTGGCTTAGGCATTGGCAAAAGACTATATCTGACTCCTGCCCCCTTTGCAGGAAGTCTGTAAGGGTAAACCACCTGAAGGGAAATTGCTTCGGGGGGACCTGCCTGCATCTCCCCTGGTGTTCCCAGAGTCCTGGCATGGCCCTAGCCCCTCAAGTGGACTTCAGACAAGATCCAGGCCCCGGATTCCTTTAACGGAATACCCTTGAAATGGAGGGGCAGGCAGTGGCTGACCTCCCCTCCCCCATTCAACAATAAGCCAATGCCTAACCGCCAAACCTTACAAAGTTGTGACGATTGCTAAGAGGTAGGCAAAACCCAAGTGGCTCATGCAAATTCGCCAAATGGAAAAATCCCTACCCGGTCCCCGATCCAAGACGAGCAAACAACCAAAGTCCAAAGCAAGGCCAGAGGACACTTAAATTAAAGGGAGGGTGGGCGGGTGCCACTTTTATACCTTCCCATGATCACCCATTCAAACTGATTGGGCAATAGCCCTGGGTGATAATGGTGCCACCCTGGTGTGAGGGTGATGGCTGCACCCATGCCAGGGTGGGGGGACTGGGTTGAGGGCCTGCCCACAACCAGGACCATCTATTAAGATCCCACTTATTCATTGCTGTGTGTGTGTGTGTGTGTGTGTGTATGAATGAATGAATCTCCAAGCAACTTACAGCAGCACAAGATAAAAACAAGTAAAAGCAGTTGAAAAGCAGATAGGAAGAAAACAAAAGACAAATCCTAAAGTACTCATTCAATAGTACTACAGAAAGGATAAACATTTCTTCACCCAAATAAATAAATAAAATGCACAGAGTCCCTCTAAAGTAACTGTCATTTATTTATTTCATATTTCCATATTTATAAAACACGTTGGTGGCATAACTACACATTAAATTGAAATTACAAACATGTTGTTCTATTTTTCACAAGCAAAAACAAGAGGTGGAGGAATCTGCAAGCAGTCAAATGTACCAAGCACAACAGAATATCAATGTTTAATTAAATTTACATGCTAAAATTCCCAAGAATCAGCTGCTTGCTTTGAGATGTTGTTTCTTAGGATTCCGTTCTTTCTTTTAAACTAAATATTTAAAGGAAGGGATCTTTTCCCTGCAGATTTTATAGTGTAGCTGAGATTTCTCTTGTGAATTTGACTTTAATAGATTCAAATCAAGAAATACAATAGTCCTGTCTCATCCATTCAGTAACGTTCAGCCATTGTTCTGACATTGTTTCTGGCAGAAGACAAATGGAAGATTGAACGCCAAAGGGACCTTTACGCTGTCACCTGTCAGGAGAACATAAATCCTCTAGGTCATTGTTACACAGAAAACAAACTGATCCATTACTCTTAAAAGTCTCCTATCCAGAAAATAACACCTCTCTGCTGTGAGACACCTGTATTTTGACAAGACGTGGTAGCATTCTTGCAAACACCATCCTTGAAAACAGGGTTAGCAGTTATAAATAGCTGATTTCCTCCTATTATATTGGGTTTATCAATAAGGTAAAGGGACCCCTGACCATTAGGTCCAGTCGTGACCGACTCTGGGGTTGCGGCGCTCATCTCACTTTATTGGTCAAGGGAGCCAGTGTTTGTCCGCAGACAGCTTCTGGGTCATGTGGCCAGCATGACTAAGCCGCTTCTGGCGAACCAGAGGAGCACACGGAAATGCCGTTTACCTTTCCGCCAGAGCGGTACCTATTTATCTACTTGCACTTTGATGTGCTTTTGAACCGCTGGGTTGGCAGGAGCAGGGACCGAGCAAAGGGAGCTCACCCCGTCACGGGGATTCGAACCGCTGACCTTCTGATCAGCAAGTCCTAGGCTCTGTGGTTTAACCCACAGTGCCACTTGCCTTTAAAAGCTATTTGCCAAAGATATATATACAGCTTCCTTGATTACAATGGCACTGTGATCGGACAAGGGGAGTTTGCAAGAAGCCTCCAAGCCATGCAGTTTCTAAAGCAGTGACACAGTGGTGCTTGGGAAGTTGCCCTATGCTGTGTCAGACCCTTGGTCATTTAGCTTAGTATTATCTACAATGACTGGGAGCAGCTCTCCAGTGTGAGCCAGTGTGATGTAGTGGTTAAGAGCAGTGGACTCGTAATCTGGTGAACCGGGTTCACGTCCCCGCTCCTCCACATGCAGCTGCTGGGTTACCTTGGGCTAGTCACACTTCTCTGAAGTCTCTCAGACTCACTCACCTCACAGAGTGTTTGTTGTAGGGGAGGAAGGGAAAGGAGGTTGTTAGCCGCTTTGAGACTCCTTAGGGTAGTGATAAAGTGGGATATCAAATCCAAACTACTACTACTACTACTACTACTACTACTACTCTTCTTCTTCTTCTTCTTCTTCTTCTTCTTCTTCTTCTTCTTCTTCTTCTTCTTCTTCTTCTTCTTGTCTCTCCCAACCCTACCTGGAGATGCCAAGGATAGAACATGGACTGTTTGCATGCAAAGCAGATGTTCCACCACTAAGTTATGACCAGTAGCAGATGGTGCCACTCATCTTACCTTCAAGCAGGGCTTATCCACACCTTGGCTTGTCCCACTGCTGTCCCCTGGACAATTTAGTGCTGAATAAGAACAAACAGCAATCAGTTTTGAGTTGCTGGGGAGCCCAAGTGGGGTTGTTCTGTTGCACTTATCCCTTGGTTGTGGGCTTCCTAAGAGACATCTGGTTGACCACTTTGAGAACATGATGATGGACTAGATGGGTCTTTGGTCTGTTCCAGCAGTTCTTATATTGTGTTCTTATATTAGTCTCTGAATTCTGTTAGTGCAGCCAGCATAGCCAATGATCGGGGAAGATGAGAGACATAGTACAAGGCTGCTGCTCTTCCCAGAGGAGCAGGGTTGCAGGCCAGCCTTGTGCACTCCCCGTGAACAGGGATCTGGGTGTGTGGATCTTGTCTGAAGCCCAGGAAGTGGCTAGGGCCATGCCAAGACCCCATCGGGAACCCTGGGGGAGTTCACAGTTGAAGTACATCAACAGGGCTCCCCCTACTTGTGGTTGACCCTTACTAGACTACATGCATGGTGGGCAGGAGTCAGATATAGTCGGTTCAGTTCCAATGCCTAAGCCAATACCACTCACATCTGTAACCAATAAAGTTGTGGCCTTAATTACCCCATTAACCCAAAATATTGGTGTCCATGTATTTTATTATCCAAGAAATGGGGAGGGCTTGGGGCCTTGCTATGCAACAGCATCTGAAGGACATCATGTTGGTTACTCCTGCTCTATGGAAACGAAGTTTACTACAATTGTTTTAATTAATATTCATAAAAAAGTATATTAATTCTGAGTTTTAACCTGAGCATAAAATAACATTTGTTGATTTCCCATCTTTAGTTGTTATTATTATTATTATTATTATTATTATTATTATTATTATTATTTTATTTATATGCCAATCTGATTGGGTTGCCCCAGCTACTCTGGGCGGTTCCCAACAAAATATTAAAAACACAATAAAACATCAGCCATTAAAAACTTCCCTGAACAGAGCTGCCTTCAGATGTCTTCTAAAAGTCAAATAATTGTTTATCTGTTTTACATCTCATGGGAGGTCTCAAGAAGGCCCTCTACCTGGTTCCCTGTAGCATCACGTCTTGCAGTAAGGGAACCACCAGAAGGTTACAGTTATTATTACTACTTCATCCGTAAGGGCAACAAGTATTTTGGAGAGTTCACCATGAATATCAGATGCCATGGTGGGACCTTTCAGATACTGAATATATGGGAATTTGTCACCACAATCAAAGGCATAATTTATAACAAGTGTTCTGGAAACCTGATGCAGACTTACAATAGTTTGCTAATTTCTGAAGGCCTTTGCTTCTGATCCTGCTTATTTGTTGGATTTCACTAGAGGAGGCTTATTTGTACATTTGTAAATATAAAATACTTTTCAGAGGTATAGGAGAAGCATCTTCCATTTTAGGTGGCAGGTCCATATTGTTTAGCATCACATATAGTTTGGGCTTAAGTTGTAGGCAAAGGAGAAGACAACTCACTACTCCAGTATATTCTTCAAGGCCACAGAACTTCTTTCTACTCCATGCTTTAGTCAGACTGATACAATACCATAGCAAATGGCCTTTTAAAAAATGAGTCAAGAGAATTGACGTACCAACCTAATTGTCAATTAGTCCTTTAATTGCTTACAGCTAATAAGATCAGAACACAGGTCAGCAATGAAATTGTCCCCTCATATTAACAACCAAGGCACTTTGGGAGGAAAGTCTGTTTAATGAGGGAAATCACAAGGTGGTTTGTTCAGCTAAATTTATTCTTACAAACTCAAAGCTGGAATGTTTCCTTCCTCTTTTGATTTTATTAATTATTAGCCTGTCAGACAAGTGCTCTCTCTGTGTGTCTATATATTGCAGTGACTAACAAAACAGTTTTTAATAGCAAAAAATGCTAAAATTTATGGCATACATAAATTGAGATGTCTTTTAGAATTTAACTGAAATTGTGTTTCTCAAATATCCCTCTCCAAATAAGCTTTCCTATTCAGAGATTTGCAAAAGGTTGTGAATCTGTTTGCATGGGGTTGGATGTCAAAGAAGAGGGAAAGAGATATGTTTAAACAAACAGCCAGGTTGATGCTTTTTCCATCCAATCTAGCCATGGATATTTAATCCATTTGCAAGTTCATCTCCATCCGCATTTTGTGGAAATGAGTCACACATTACAAGCAGCTTCCAGAGTTCCATTAGGGAACATTTCTTCTTCTGCACAATGTAAGTGAGCAATGAAACCACCATAGCAAACCAGGAAACTCCAGGAAATAAAGTCTCATTGCCATGGGAGCAGAGGTGTAGCCCCACTTTTCTTCTAATCAGAAGTTGAGAGCTCTGGTTGCTCACATGGTTGTTAACAATGAGACAGATGTGTCTGCCTATGATGAAGTCCCAGGGTTATTTTTTGGGTTCTGTACACACATTACCCCTTCATGGATCACTGTCTTGTTGTGGTGAAGGAGCTTGAATAACTTCAAGAAGCACTGAGCTATGCCGTGCAGGGCCACCCAAGATGGACAGGTCATAGCCTAGAGTTTAGACTAAATGGGATCCGCCTGGAAAAGGAACTGGCAAAACACTCCAGTGTTTTCCTAAGAAAATTCCAAGGACATAAAAAAGGAGAAGCTTTGAGAAGGAAGTGAGAGTTTCCAAGGCATGCTCTGGTTCATAGGCTCACAGAGAGTTGAACACAACTAAGATGACTAAACAACAACAACACACATTACTCTCAACACAAGTGCAAGCTGACACTGCATATGAATGAAAGTGTGTGTGAAAGGGTGTAAACTTGTTCATTTGTACAGTCCAGCTATTGGGATGTTCTCACATTGTGCTGTACTTGGATACAAGTCATCTGCACCTATGTTCATGAGAAAGTCTACCTGCAATGAATGTAAAACTTACCACGTGTAGCACAGGGGTTTCACTCAGAGGCTTTCACTGAAATTAATGTACCTAAGTTAGTCCTGTTCATTAATTTCAATGGTTCTACTCTGAGTAGGATTAGCATCGACTACAACCCAAATCTTTCCAGGAATTGGCACATATGGTGAAATAAGCACAGGAGAAGCCCACATATCTCACAGAAGGATGTGAATGTCCCATTTGAGATGCACAGAAAAGCACAGAAACATGATGTTCAATGTACAGCGGTACCTTGAATCATAGAATCATAGAATCATAGAATCATAGAGTTGGAAGAGACCACAAGGGCCATCGAGTCCAACCCCCTGCCAAGCAGGAAACACCATCAGAGCACTCCTGACATATGGTTGTCAAGCCTCTGCTTAAAGACCTCCAAAGTAGGAGACTCCACCACACTCCTTGGCAGCAAATTCCACTGTCAAACAGCTCTTACTGTCAGGAAGTTCTTCCTAATGTTTAGGTGGAATCTTCTTTCTTGTAGTTTGGATCCATTGCTCCGTGTCCGCTTCTCTGGAGCAGCAGAAAACAACCTTTCTCCCTCCTCTATGTGACATCCTTTTATATATTTGAACATGGCTATCATATCACCCCTTAACCTCCTCTTCTCCAGGCTAAACATGCCCAGCTCCCTTAGCCGTTCCTCATAAGGCATCGTTTCCAGGCCTTTGACCATTTTGGTTGCCCTCCTCTGGACACGTTCCAGTTTGTCAGTGTCCTTCTTGAATTGTGGTGCCCAGAACTGGACACAGTACTCCAGGTGTGGTCTGACCAGAGCAGAATACAGTGGCACTATTACTTCCCTTGATCTAGATGCTATACTCCTATTGATGCAGCCCAGAATTGCATTGGCTTTTTTAGCTGCCGCGTCACACTGTTGGCTCATGTCAAGTTTGTGGTCAACCAAGACTCCTAGATCCTTTTCACATGTACTGCTCTCAAGCCAGGTGTCACCCATCTTGTATTTGTGCCTCTCATTTTTTTTGCCCAAGTGCAATACTTTACATTTCTCCCTGTTAAAATTCATCTTGTTTGCTTTTGCCCAGTTCTCTAATCTGTCAAGGTCGTTTTGAAGTGTGATCCTGTCCTCTGGGGTGTTAGCCACCCCTCCCAGTTTGGTGTCATCTGCAAATTTGATCAGGATGCCCTTGAGTCCATCATCCAAGTCGTTGATAAAGATGTTGAATAAGACCGGGCCCAAGACAGAACCCTGTGGCACCCCACTAGTCACTCTTCTCCAGGATGAAGAGGAACCATTGATGAGCACCCTTTGGGTTCGGTCAGTCAGCCAGTTACAAATCCACTGAGTGGTAGCATAGTCAAGACCGCATTTTACCAGCTTCTTTACAAGAATATCATGGGGCACCTTGTCAAATGCCTTGCTGAAATCAAGGTAGGCTACATCCACTGCGTTCCCTTCATCTACCAGGCTTGTAATTCTGTCAAAAAACGAGATCAGGTTAGTCTGACATGACTTATTTTTCAGAAATCCATGCTGACTATTGGTGATCACAGCATTCCTTTCTAGGTGCTCACAGACTGTTTGCTTAATGATCTGTTCCAGAATCTTCCCTGCTATTGATGTCAGACTGACTGGGCGGTAATTATTTGGGTCCTCTCTTTTCCCCTTTTTGAAAATAGGGACAACATTTGCCCTCCTCCAGTCTGCCGGGACTTCGCCTGTTCTCCAGGAATTCTCAAAGATGACTGCCAGTGGTTCTGAGATCACATCTGCCAGTTCTTTTAATACTCTTGGATGCAGTTCATCTGGCCCTGGAGACTTGAATACATCTAATCTAGCCAAATATTCTTGTACTATCTCCTTAGTTATTCTGGGCTGTGTTTCCTTTGCTGAATCATTTGCTCCAAATTCTTCAGGTCGGGCATTGTTTTCTTTATCGGAGAAGACTGAGGCAAAGAAGGCATTGAGGAGTTCAGCCCTTTCTGTGTCCCCTGTTTGCATTTCACCATCTTCTCCTCTGAGTGACCCCACTGTTTCTTTGTTCTTCCTTTTGCTACGAACATACCCATAAAAGCCTTTTTTGTTGCTTTTAACCTCTCTAGCAAGCCTGAGTTCATTCTGTGCTTTAGCTTTTCTGACTTTGTGTCTACACGTGCTGGCTATTTGTTTGAATTCCTCTTTGGTGGTTTCCCCCCTTTTCCATTTTTTGTACACATCCTTTTTTAATCTTAATTCAGTTAAAAGTTCTTTAGATAGCCACCCTGGTTTCTTTAGGCACCTTCCATGTTTTCGTCTCATTGGTATTGCCTGACGTTGTGCTTTTACTATCTCCCTCTTAACAAACTCCCAGCCATCATGAACTCCCTTTCCTTTTAGTATTGCTGTCCATGGGATCTCACCCAGCACTTCCCTAAGTTTTATGAAGTCGGCTTTCTTAAAGTCAAGAAATTGAGTCCTAGTATGCTTGGCTGCTACTTTCCGCTGTATAGTAAACTTCAGAAGAGCATGATCACTCGCGCCTAATGATCCTTCCACATCTACCCCACTAACCAGGTCATCAACATTGGTTAGGACCAGATCTAAAATGGCTGTTCCTCTTGTTGCTTCTCCCACTTTCTGGACAATGAAGTTGTCTGCAAGGCCAGTGAGGAATCTGTTTGACCTTATGCTCTTGGCTGAGTTTGACGTCCAACAAATATCCGGGTAATTGAAGTCCCCCATTACTACTATCTCCCTTCCTTTTGCATGCTTGGCCATCTGTTCCAGGAAGGCAGCATCTATGTCCTCCGTTTGGCTTGGGGATCTATAGTAAACTCCCACAATGAGGTCTCTGTTATTCTTCTCTCCCTTAATTTTGACCCAAATGCTCTCACTTTGGCTTTGAGGTTCTAAATCTTGGATCTCTTCACAGGTATACACATCCCTGACATATAACGCCACTCCTCCTCCTTTCTTGTCTGGTCTGTTTCTCTGAAATAGATTGTATCCCCCCATTATTACATTCCAATCGTGGGACTTATCCCACCAGGTTTCAGTGATGCCTATTATGTCATATTTAGTTTGCTGTACCAAGAGCTCAAGCTCATCTTGTTTATTTCCCATGCTTTGCGCATTAGTGTACAGACATTGAAGTCCATTAATCATTCCCCCGTGTCTCTTATTTAAGGATTTTTTCCTCCCTCCACTAGGTCCGCGTGCTGTTTGCTCCATTTGGTCTATGACATTTGGATGATCATCTTCATTAATTGATAGACTCCTACCTTCAGGAGCACTGTCTCCCTCCCCCACATTAGTCAGTTTAAAGCCCTCCTGATGAGGTTTCTGAGATTTTTGGCAAAAACATTTCTCCCAACCGTTGTGAGGTGCAGCCCATCACTTGCCAGAAGTCCATCTTCAAGAAACTGCAGTCCGTGATCTAAGAATCCAAACCGTTCCTGTTTACACCATTTGCGAAGCCAGCTGTTCACTTCCACTATTTTCCCCTCTCTCCCTGGGCCACGTCGTTCAACCTTGGGTTAAGTACTTACCGTAATTCATTCCGGAGGTCCATTCTTAACCTGAAACTGTTCTTAACCTGAAGCACCACTTTAGCTAATGGGGTCTCCTGCTGCCGCCGCACCACCGTAGCCTGATTTCTGTTCTTATCCTGAAGCAAAGTTCTTAACCTGAAGCACTATTTCTGGTTTAGTGGAGTGTGTAACCTGAAGCGTATGTAACCCGAGGTACCACTGTATACATGCTTCTTCTTTTACCAAACATTTTCCAACAAACAAATATGTCCCTAGAGTCTAAAGGTGCTTACCTGAAAGGCGAATGGAGGTGTTCATAGGCGCCGACTCCATGGGGCTTGAGGGGGCTCGAGCCCCCTCAAAAAAATTTTTGGGGGGGCTCAGCCCCCCCAATAATCTTGGGCGCCCTTCCAGCAGAGCGCCGCCGCCGTCCCCCGCCTCCTCCCCACCTGCTCCTTCGCCAGCCAGCCAGCCGCGCGCCCTAATGGCGGGGGCTCCTGCCTCGCTGCTTCGCAGCACCACCGCCACTGCCAAGGCACTGCCGGAAATCCCGCGAGAACAGGGGAATCCCGACTGGCCACACCTCCCAGCCAGCCAATCGGCTGGCTGGGGGGGCGTGGCTTGCCCTATTTGGGCCGGAGCCACTTTATTTGCATATTCACGAGCTTATTAATTATTCATGAGCTTTCCCGGGCCCCCCCAATATTTTTTATTAGTCCGCGTCCCTGGAGGTGTTTGTGTGTAGAAACATGATGTTATAAGATCCTGTGGTTGCTTAGTATTGGCAATTCCCCATTTTTTTGGTTCAGCAAAACAGCCAGTATGGGTTAGGGATGAAATGTGGTAGAAGATGGAAGCAGCAGCCCCCTCCATGTCCCATTCAAACTAACCAATAGCATGATCCTTTAGGTAGCAATGTTCCCATTTTGTCTTTGAAACAAGATTAGCAGAAAGACAATTTTAATGTTATTCCATTTGATCTGGTTTTCTGCTTTTATTAATACAGTTCCTTTGTGCATTCTAATGAAGATTGGGTTCAGTAAGGTTGACAGTTTCACAGTATTCCTACAGCAATAAAACTCCAGACCAAAACCATAGATATAAATATAGCCATTGGAACATAAATGTGTTCTAGTTAAAGTTATTGCCTTATACTCAAAATAGAAAATACAGGAGCACTAAAACTGTATAAATCCATATTTCTCAGAGCTAATAAAAATGTTCAAGAACATAAAGTACCAAAAGCAATGTGTGCGTCTTTCTTTGTGGCTCTGAGATGGTGTAATGCCATTAAAATAATCAACTGGTGTGCATGACAAATAAAACCCCTTATCAAAATAGAAGGCAAAAGACTGTAATGTTTGGAGCGTTTTGTGCCTTTGTGATTGGTGTACTTTATATGGGTGTGCTTGTTTCACAATTCAGAAGTCAAGCAGTGTACAAAGGAGAACTAAATATTTCACCCTTCAATAGATATAGATATATGTTTTATAAAACAGTAACTTGCATGGCAATAATAATGTCATGTACAGCAGCTAGAAGAAATGAAGAAAAAATGGTCCATAATGTAATGTATTAATGAAAGACAACTCTGACACACACTATATTAATTGATCTCTTTGCTTTGATCAGTGCTATTGTCTGTATGATCTACAACAAGTGCTTTAGATTTTGTCATTTATTTCTTTAATTGAGCATTACATTTGTTTCCACCCTTCATCCAAGAAGCTGATAGTTGTTCTTTAGCCTCTAAACAATCTATTGAGGAAGGTGAAACGGGATGATTTGCCCAAGGCTTTCCAGTGAGCAAACTGCTGAAATGCCTGAGCTGGTAGGCATAAACAATACTTAGACTTTAATCATAATTCATAGAGATCATTAAATCATAGAGTTGGAAAGAACCACAGGGGTCATCTAGTCCAGCTCCCTGAAATACAGGAATCTTTTGCCCTACTGGGGCTCAACCCATGGCCTTGAGATTAAGAATCTCATGTTCTACCAATTGAGCTATTCCTACACCCACTTACTTGAACTCAGTGGGGCTTCTGAGTAGATTTGCTGCATTGCATTGCTAGAGTCTAACCCAGTAAACTGCTCTGGAGTGCTTTGGAGTAATGGTATAATGGCACCATCACTGCTATAAGCATCCCAGCACAAATGGACTACCCATTTCCTTGAATCAGTACCTAGGAGTTGGCTTCAACCAACCATACTAACAGTCTGGGCTTACAGTGTAGAGCAGGTTAATAAGACTTGCCCAGATAAAGTAACAGAGAGCTTCAGTTGCATACTTTGTGAAGGGAAGGAATGGTCCAAGAAGTTTCTAGCTGAACTCTTACATAGGCTAGGAAACCCCTCAAACAGCCTACTATTTTTCTGCCTGCCATTTGTAATATGGGCAACAATAATGTTGGCATTTCCAACACTGTACTATTGTAAGGATTGCAGAAATAATGTGTGTGGAGCATGTAGGAAGGGCAAAAAAATATAAATAACACCGATAAGGTAGCAATTTCCAGAGGATTAAACTCAATGAAGTGAATTTCCAAAGGATTAAACTCATCCATATAGGTTTATGCCATAAATAAATTGTTAGTCTTTAAGGTGACAAAAAAACTCTTAGTTATGATAACAATATAACCCATATACATTAGTTATGTAATTGCCAATGATTTATATTTATGAAATAATATTTTTGCTTAACAACTTCTTCTTCTTCTTCTTCTTCTTCTTCTTCTTCTTCTTCTTCTTCTTCTTCTTCTTCTTCAATGTATTTTCTCCTTACTATGCTTTGATGCTTACAGGAGTACTTCCATAACTTTACTACACAGTAACATAAATAATCCAGTTACACTTAAGGTTCACTGCAGATGGTGACAGCAGTCACGAAATTAAAAGACGCCTGCTTCTTGGGAGAAAAGCAACGACAAACCTAGACAGCATCTTAAAGAGCAGAGACATCACCTTGCCAACAAAGGTCTGTATAGTTAAAACTATGGTTTTCCCAGTAGTGATGTATGGAAGTGAAAGCTGGACCATAAAGAAGGCTGATCTCTGAAGAATTGATGCTTTTGAATTATGGTGCTGGAGGAGACTCTTGAGAGTCCCATGAACTGCAAGAAGATCAAACCTATCCATTCTGAAGGAAATAAGTCCTGAGTGCTCACTGGAAGGACAGATCCTGAAGCTGAGGCTCCAATACTTGGGCCACCTCATGAGAAGAGAAGACTCCCTGGAAAAGACCCTGATGTTGGGAAAGATGGAGGGCACAAGGAGAAGGGGATGAGAGAGGATGAGATGGTTGGACAGTGTTCTCAAAGCTACGAACATGAGTTTGACCAACCTGCAGGAGGCAGTGGAAGACAGGAGTGCCTGGCGAGCTCTGGTCCATGGGGTCACGAAGAGTCGGACACGACTAAATGACTAAACAACAACCCCAACACTTAAGGTAGCCCCCAAATACCTTTGAAATGCAGCAGTCCACAGTCAGGCAGAGGTGCTGTCTTTTCAGTAAGGTTGCAGTAAGGATTAAATATATCGCCTCCAATCTCCTGCTGGTTGCTGTTTCTGGGTGAGATTCCATCACAAAATGGCAAATAGAGGTTGCATGATTACAGTTGATTGGGAAGTCTTGCGCAACAAACCCACTTCCCCAATACTGGACTTTTGTGATAAGGAGAGTGACAGGAAAACATAATGGAAAGTGTGGGATAACTCTTGCAATGTCATCTAATCTCCCTACAAACAAATCAGGATGAATGCCCATTAAATAGCCAACAACTTCTCATCTCCCTGGAAAGAAATCAGGATGAAAGGATGCTCAGCAAACAGGAAACATCCTTATATGCTGCCTGGAAACTTCCTTATATGTGCTCTGCAATGGTTTTTGGATGGGTCCTGGCTCCTTGTGTCAAATGTATTATAACCACCAGACAAGGTGGGGAGGAGTAATCTGCCCCAGTCAAGCCCTACCATGGTGGTTCTGAAGCTTCTTAGCAGTTCCACTCAATGCATCAATTGTAAATAGCATTCTCAGGTTGGTGAACACCTTGCTGACCTCTAAGTAGTGATGAGAACCTTGATTCACAAAGGCTTTCTGCAAGACAAAGATCAGAGCTCATCAGCTTGGATCAAGGCAGCTGTACACAGACCCACGGGGGGCATTGTGCAGATATTATATTGTCAAACCCCCTATTTTTTCTTTCTATTGATCCACCCTGGTAACTGCCTGTTAGCATGAGACTTTTTCTTCTTCTTTCTTTTGCACAGCAAGAGATCAAGTAAGGTTAAGTATAAGGATTTTTGTGTTCCTAAAGTGTTTGCCCTTGTTGTTCCGTTTCGGAATCTTTAGAAGTCAAATGTGCTTATCTAGACATTTCAGGTTTGTGTATGTGCATTTTAAAAATGATGCTCTCCAAAACAGCAAGATCATTAATTGAGTGGAAATTGTTTACCCAAAGCTCTCCTAAGGGGAGCCAGGCTGTAAGCTTCATCATCTCTTCTAAAGATCACCCTCAAGACCTAATCCATATATTTTGAGGTTCTAGTTTTAATATAATTTTACTGGGTCTGTCGCCCACACATCAGTCTAACTGAACATGCTTCTTAAAAGTAAATCTGGATGTGAAAATGTCCACTTATTTCATGCTTCATTTCTATGGGTTGACTTTGCAGACAATATAGCAGGAGATAGGCAGAAAGGCATCATCCTTCTCACTCACTAGCTGTACAGCGGCATGTAAATTTGAGATCTCTGTCTTTCTCATGAGTAGAACCACTGGCCTCCAGTGCAATCCAACACATGTCCACTCAGATGTACATACCACGGAGTTGAATCCATATTTAAAGTAAAGGTAAAGGTACCCCTGCCCGTACGGGCCAGTCTTGACAGACTCTAGGGTTGTGCGCCCATCTCACTCAAGAGGCCGGGGGCCAGCGCTGTCCGGAGACACGTCCGGGTCACGTGGCCAGCGTGACATCGCTGCTCTGGCGAGCCAGAGCCGCACACGGAAACGCCATTTACCTTCCCGCTAGTAAGCGGTCCCTATTTATCTACTTGCACCCGGGGGTGCTTTCAAACTGCTAGGTTGTCAGGCGCTGGGACCGAGCAACTGGAGCGCACCCCGCCGCGGGGATTCGAACCACCGACCTTTCGATCGGCAAACCCTAGGCGCTGAGGCTTTTACCCACAGCGCCACCCGCGTCCCATATTTAAAGTAAACCTATTCAAATTAATGAAAATGTCTGACTTGGGTCCGTCTATTTCACTGGGTCTACTCAGCATATGACTTCATTGAATAGGAGCCATTAATTTCAATGCTTCTTACTATAAAATCGAAGCCATAATGAGTGAGTAGTTTCACAGGAGGGGGTATAGAAATAACCCAAAACAATTATAATAGTTACTAAATAACTAATACTAAAATTGTAATAAAATAGTTTTTATTACTATTTTTATTTTTAAAAAAGAGAGTTTATGGGTCACTTTTAATGGAAAACAACTCAATTTTGGTGCCTTTCCCACATTTGCTTATTTATTTATTTTTGCTCAAGATGCTTAAAAAAATGTTAGATTCCATTTAACAGTCCTTAATTGCACCCTTTTAGAAGGACCTGCTTATTTTTCTTCTCTCCTCCTCTAGGTAATCAGAATACGAGGAAATTGTTTCTACTTAGACCATTTAATTGTGCAGTACAAATACAATGTAATGGAATCACGGATTTATTTTTATTTTTATTTTTTTAAAAGAAAATTCAGTTCATGAGCAATCTTTCTTTTCTCTTCCAGTTTCAAAAAGAAAGGTATATGTTGTCACCTCCTGCTGACCTTCTTTTTTATTTATCCACTTTAAAACCATTACTCTGAAAATCGAAACTGTTTCCAATAATAATCTTTTGCAAGCTTCACTTGCTAATATAGTAGAGTGCTAAGATGTTTATAAGAAATGCTGTGGCTTTTTCTTTGCAGGAAGTTTTGGCACACTTATTTGGGGTTCAGTATCATTAAACGTGCTGAGGATTTCAGTGTTAAAGTTTAAACTAGATAGAAGATCAGTAAAAAATGCTTACAGTTCTAGTGACACTTCATCACCCTATGCTTATTTTGAAATCCACATCTCAAGAGTGTGGTATGCTCTCATCATCCCAGTTCATTGTCCATGCTAGCTGACAGAAGATGGAGTCCACCAATATCTGGAGGACCACAGGTTCCAAACCCCAGAAGCTGAATGTCTCTACCAATGGCACAGTTCTTCATAGGAAGCTTCCATATACCAGGTCAGAACATTGATCCATGTAGCTTAGTACTGTCTCGTCAGACTGGCTAGCAGCACCCAACAGGGGTTAAAGAAGAAACATTTCACATCAGATCATACACGATCTTTTAAACTAGAGATACCAGGAACAGAACTTGGACCTTCTAAGATTAAGCATTGCAAACATGCAATTGGGGAAGGGCTGAAACCAACTTTTCTCAAATTCTAGCAGCTAGGGAGTACATTCAATCCTCAGGTCACTTGGACCGTCTGGAAGCCAAGGCTACATACAGTACATACACCAGTCATAGAATGTATACACATCATGCCCTTAACACACACCTCTTTTTTCAAAACCAAAACCCCAAACCAGAACTGTCGTTTGATAAGGGTGCTGAGAATTTTACCTCCGTGAGAGGTAAACTATAGTTACTGTGATTCTTTGTGGGAGGAATTGTGCTTTAAATGTATGGTGTGTGCACGGCCATAGTCAGCTAGGAAAGGAGTAGGGTGATGGATAGGTGGAGGAGCAGAAGAGATCGCTGTCTGTTTCAGGGAAATTATTAGTTGTGCTTAGGCAACCCACCATCATGGCCATCATCCTAAATGGCAAGCAGAGAATGCCTTTGGAGGGCAGCACAGAGCTTTATACAGTGGTACCTCAGGTTAAGAACTTAATTCGTTCTGGAGGTCTGTTCTTAACCTAGTTACAGATAGGTAGCCGTGTTGGTCTGCCATAGTCAAAATAAAAAAAATTCCTTCCAGTAGCACCTTAAAGACCAACTAAGTTAGTTCTTGGTATGAGCTTTCGTGTGCATTTCGTGTGCGGTATCTGAAGAAGTGTGCATGCACACGAATGCTCATACCAAGAACTAACTGGTATCTGAAGAAGTGTGCATGCACACGAAAGCTCATACCAAGAACTAACTTAGTTGGTCTTTAAGGTGCTACTGGAAGGAATATTTTTATTTTGTTCTTAACCTGAAACTGTTCTTAACCTGAGGTACCACTTATGCTAATGGGGCGTTCCGCTGCCGCTGTGCCACCGCCGCACGATTTCCGTTCTCATCCTGAAGCAGAGTTTTTAACCTGAAGTGCTATTTCTGGGTTAGCAGAGTCTGTAACCTGAAGCATCTGTAACCTGAAGCATCTGTAACACATTTACAGGTACCACTGTAAATGTGAGGAGGTACTTTTATCACCACAAATCTGCTCTTGGGAGCTTTATTGCTAAGCAGCATATTTCGCTGCTGGGGACAAGAGGCACCTACAACAAAATGTTGTCATGTGGATGCTCCTGTTCAGAGTTCCAACCAGCTTCCAGAGTATGCTCTGTTACATTCACCTCCTCCCAGTTTTCCATCCTTCCCAGCCAATCAGCATTCTGTGCCCACTGAGCATGCTCAGTGGTCATTGGTTCATACCTTCACCCCCATTATTGCTAAAGATTTTGTTGTACTTCTTCAAAATTGGGGTTCTCCCAGGCCTACTGATTCTCCCTCCTGTGTATCCTTGCTTGGGTTGCAGGAAGCCACACAGAGAGAATGTGTTCACTGTTAGTATATATGAGGATGTCCATCCTGACTGTGAAGGGAAGGGAACAAAAGAGGGCATGTTATAGCTTGTCAACTTGCTTCAGCAATATAGAAAGGAAAGATACAGAAATACCCTTGAGAAAAGCTAGCTGAGTAAACAGGAATTCAGCACTCTCACAAACATACACATTGCTGCCTGTGTTTGTATACACAGCTAGCTATCATCTGCAAGGCTAGCAGAACTGTAAATCCAGAAAGGTACAAGGCAGAGTCTTGTGGCATCTTAAATCCCAAGGCCACAGTGAAGGCTGAATAAATCCCAGCGGGCTCAAAGTGATTTCAGCAGCCCAGCTGTGCGTGAGGGTTGCAACCCAAATGGTATATTGTTGTGAACTATCCTTCGGAAGACATGTAAAAATGGCAGGAAGAAGAAGAAGAAGAAGAAGAAGAAGAAGAAGAAGAAGAAGTCCCAGCAACTCTGGGTGGCTCACAACAAAATATTAAAAACACAAGAAAGCATCAAACATTAAAAACTTCCCCATTGATATGCAGTTGAAAATAGAATCCAAAGGACACATGGATGGGATGGGGGGGGCGTCAGGAGATTCAGAGCAATCTCAATATTTGGATTTTGTACTTTAAAATATGTGTGTGTGTGTGTGTGTGTGTGTGTGTGTGTGTGTGTGTGTTTTCTTTCTTTCTTTCTTTCTTTCTTTCTTTCTTTCTTTCTTTCTTTCTTTCTTTGAAAATCATTTTTTTTTTTAAAAAAAAAAAGAACCTTCCCTGAACAGGGCTACCTTCAGATGTCTTCCAAAAGTCAGATAGTTGTTTATTCCCATGACATCCAATGGGAGGGCATTCTACAGGGCGGGTGCCACTACCGAGAAGGCCCTCTGCCTGGTTCCCTGTAACCTCATTTCTTGCAGTGAGAGAACCGCCAGAAGGCCCTCGGCGCTGGACCTCATTGGCAGCTCCCATTGGCATTTTATTACCAATCAACATCTCCATGAAATGGTCCTACAGCCTCTTGTTTTAAACCAGGAGGTGTGCAACTCAACAACTTTATTAGAAAGATCTGTAGCTCTCTAGACAACCCATGATCTGCAAACCAAGAACAAACTGTGCTTACAGTTTGTGACTCCTTGGGGTTGGAGATGACATGTTAAGCCAAACTGTGGCTTAGCTTATGGCAGTGCAGCAAAGAGGCCACAAACTTCACTCACACATTCTCACTAAGCCAAGTTTTGCCTTAGCATTGTGTGTGTGTGAACCAGGTCTTTGAAGTTCAAGTTTGGGATATTACAAAGGAGCACATGCAGTTGTGGCTGTGCCCAAAGATGCTACATTGGCTGCACATTCAAAGGAAAGAAGCCAATTCACATAGGTGATGTCAGCTGTTTGATACATTGTAGAGCCAGAAAACCATTGAGTTCAGTCCCAGCTACATTCTGTTTGAATGCAGACTGGTAGTTAAATCTTGAAGAAATAATGTTGACTGTGGCACAGCAGTATATTTAAAGTGATTTCTTTTACTCCAGTCATGTCACTTGGCCATTAATTATTTTCATTGGCACTGGATGCTGTCCATAAGTGAAAGAGATACAATATGGCAAAATTACCTGCCGGGACTCTAAGGGTGTTCGCTGGAGGAAATGTCAAGGAATGTGTAAATAACAAAGCATGGATACAACTGTTCCCCTTTTATTTTCTCTCTGTTTAAGAATTATAGCATCATTTCCCCCCTGGGTATGCACACTGCTGGCAAGTGTTATATCAACTGCTATTCAACATTTATATGGGGCCGGCAGTGTTGTATACACACAGACCCAGCTCAAACTGCCAGCTGCTATCATGCATGCAAGTTAGGGGACACATATATTGCGTTTGTAACCCTGTAGACCTGCTGCAAGTCAGTGTAGACAATATTGACAGAGTTGGACCAGTGGCTTGACTTGCTATAAGGTAGCTTCCCATGTTTCTACATTTTCATCAGATAATGTTCTCCTTAGTAGATGCCTTTTTTGCAAGTTTCCCTTTTCTCTCCTTTAAACTGTTTCAGTACATGACAACACTTTGGTACTGTTTTAATCCCACAATAATTCCATGGCTAGATGTAAAATTGCGGATTTTTATTGCTCTTGAATTAATCGTGCGCCACCAGACTGCTTTAATATCCTTCTACCTGCAAAGCAGATAGATGAAAAGTGATCAGATTCATGTAATAAGCAAAATAAACCAAGGAAAATCAATCCTGGCTTGTATATGAAAAACCTTGCCACCGTTAATCAGAATTGATCCATCAAACCATCCATTCCAAGTGCCAAGAAAATAAAATTTTGATGATCAACAGCTTGAGAGAGTTTATTTTAAATTAGAAAATAGATAACATCATATACAAAACTTTGAAGTATATGCTACACACAAGAATCTCATCTAGTTTTTGTGCTTTGGATCTTCCAGAAATGATTTCTCTATACCAAGCTTATCCAGTGTGTTGCCCTCCAGATTTTTTTGCACTATAACTCTCAGCAGCCCCAGCCGCCATGCCTAACAGTTGTGGGGAATGTAGTTCAAAATATATTGAAGGCACAAGTTGGGGGATCATGACTTCTGACTGGGTTGAGAGGAAACTTCTCATAGGAGTTTCACTTTTGGTGAAATTGAGCCCAGCTGCCATTTCTTCAAACATGTGTGCATGCAAAATTTGAAGGCAAGGAGGGTGCTTTTCAGTGCATGTTGGCGTCGGGTGGAGAAGTTCCCACTAACAGCAGGAACAGCTTTCTGAATGGGCCTAACTCTTGCTGGATTAATTTATGGTCTGTGTGTGTGGTTTTGGAGCTGCACGGCCAGGGAATAAACAACGCTGTCCAGGGTTGTAAAGACTGCAGAGAGAATAATTGGGTGCACCCTTCCCACCTAAGATCAAGGTGTCATAAGAAAGCTACAGAGATAGCACAGGATAGTACGCACCCTGGAAACGATCTCTTTCAGCTTCTGCCTTCTGGAAGAAGGTACAGGGTTATAAAGACCAGGACTAGCCGCCTGAGAAACAGCTTCTACACAAATGCAATTCTGGTTCTAAACGCAGCATAAGGAGTCTCTATAGTATATTGTATTTTAAAATGGGGTTTCAGAGTTTTTAGGGGTTTCTGAATGTTTTATGTAGATTTTCAATTTCATTGTTCTGTATGGGACAATGACAATAAAGATATTGTATCGTATCTTGCCCATAACCTTATTTAAAGCATAAGCTGCATGAGAATTTTGTTTATGTGTCTCCAAGCTATATTTCAAACCTTTCTTTTGATGAGCTGAACAAAAGCAAAGTTGTATGTGAAGGAAGTCTATTGAGCTCTCCCCTCCACTTCTGTTGCAGTCATTATCATGGGCCAGGAGTCAGCTTCACCTGAAGAGGGAGAAGGCAGAATGACTCCAGCTGCAGCTGATCAGCCTGCAAGAACACAGAGGAAAAGGCACTGATTAGAACCAGCTGGGTTCAGCTTTCTCAACAGAGCTTTCAGTCTCAGTCTAATGCTGGAAACATCACTTGTCCTTCCTTGCCCAACTGTGCTGCTTCTTGCTCCTCTTGACCGTTGATCATCGGATTCCCTGACCCCTGGACCTTCTGACCACGTGAATTGCTGTTCGCCCAATGCTAGGACTGGACCTGACTTTGAATACAGACTCTGCCTACAGGTAAGTGCACCTTAGAGACTATGTTGGCGGTCTGGCTTTCCACTCCACTGAACCTGCTTGCTGTTACTCAGCATGAGACTACAAAAGCCGTCATCATTATGCTGGAGGCCTAGGGGGGATCAGAATGTTGAGATACTTCCATGAGAGACCTAAAAGGGCAATGTCTAAGTTCATTGCAGTACACCCAGTTGCTAGAATAGAAAGGCCTGCTTTGTGAACCTCCCTGTGGTTTGTGGTTTTTTTTATGAAGGGCACTATACAAATTTAATAATTTATACTAATAACGATAGACTGTAGTTCTGTTCCAACTGATGGCTGTAGTAGACTACAGGTTCTGGATAAGGCCAGACAAAGCATGGCATAGTGTTGTGTTGGGGATGAGAATCTCTCTGCAGAGCTCCATTCACAACAAGGGCAGGGTATTTTTTGGGGGTTGCCTTATTGAAACCTGGTCAATTCTTCTGGGGACTGCAGTTGGTGTGGTAAAAAGTGCATACAGCCATCTTAGACTCATGTATGAACACACAGTACACCAACACAGAGGCACACAGCCCCCTCCTCAGCTGATCCATGTAAATCAGCTGCCATGAGGGTTATTGACTCCTCCCCACTTATCAAAAGATCAATCCGATGGCCACAAAGGGGGCGATTAACATCCCCATACAGACCTTCCAAGTGTCCCAATTTTCCATGGACAGTCCCAGATTTCCAGAAGCCATCTGATGCCAGAATGCCCCTCTTTTCCTTAGGACGTCCCTATTTTCATCTGAGTAATGTTGGAGGGTATGGAGTTATGCGACCCCCCCCCCAGCCTAAGAGATAAGTAACTGTGCAACATTTATAAGACATTTGAATACAGCTCTGTACAGGGGACATTTTTTTTAATGTTTAACATTTTATTATTATTTTTATATGTTGGAAGCCGCCCAGAGTGGCTGGGGCGATCCAGTCACATGTGTGGGGCATAAATGTTGTTGTTGTTGAATCAGATTTCTCTATTTTCATTGGAAAATGTTGGAGGGTATGCCATCAGGGCACATGGCCTAGCACTTTAAAACAATTTATTTTTCAGCCAAGTGGCCTGATGGGGGTTAAAATTTCAGCTAAATGATTGCAAGTTGCGTTTTGAAAAACATTGTGCATGCTTTCCACAACATGCCCCACCACCAGGATTGCTGTAAGGATAATACAGTGGTGGGGTACAGTGGTACCTCAGGTTAAGTACTTAATTTGTTCCGGAGGTCTGTTCTTAACCTGAAACTGTTCTTAACCTGAAGCACCACTTTAGCTAATGGGGCCTTCTGCTGCTGCCGTGCCGCCAGAGCACGATTTCTGTTCTCATCCTGAAGCAAAGTTCTTAACCCGAGGTACTATTTCTGGGTTGGCGGAGTCTATAACCTGAAGCGTATGTAACCCGAGGTACAGCTGTACACTGTCTTGAACTCCTTGGAGGAAAGATGGGATGCAAAAATTGCTTTTTTTCTCCCTCTCTCCTAAGTTGCTGTGGGAACATCATGTGTGATGTTCTCCAAACCTCACCTCATGTTCATTTAACTGCAAATTTCACTAGGGTAGAAGAGGGGATACTTCAGGGTCACCCAGAACTTCCTTAATGCTGCTTTTGTGAAGCAGAAAATCTGCCACAGTGGGAACATTTTCAGCTAGTGGGAAACCAGCACGAAATTGCCAGTGCAAACACACACTGTTGAGATGATCTTTGAGGAATTGCTGAGGCTGGCAAACCATTTGCTAAAGCTTTTGTCTCTCTCTTCTTTACTAAGTGACGGACACAGCTCAGTTTAGCAAACAATGCACTTTACTTCCGAGATTTTGTATTGTGATTAATCCAATTATCTATCCTTCTATAGGAGAAAAGTGATTATATTGGATGGTTTTGTTTCCTGCAGCAAAGTAATTTTCTGCATGACCAGCAATAACGTAATGGAGGAGATTTTAATACGTAGCAATTATTTTTTTAAATTAAACTTTAAGCAGGATACAGATTCTAATAATATGGCAGAGGTGCACACAAAACGATGACCCCCCTCCCTTTAAACTTAACCCTGAAATGTGTTAATGGGTGAAATTAGAGCATAATGGCTATGCAGTACCAACAGCAAAAATGTAATCCAACAACATTTTTAAGGAAAAACCTAATAAAATATAATTTATTCTGCTGTGCAAAGTCAGTCATATGAAAGATCACAGAAGCATAATACTGGGACAGTGTGAAACCCCATATGGATGAAAACATATTTGCTTTATAAAATAGATTAGGGCTGCAATCATACTCAATGTTGTGCTCCTATAGTAACCTTTCATGCATTGTACAAAAAAGAACAATGACCGAGGAATTTCATATTTCTTAATTCCAGTGTGAACTGACTTGCATCTCCCAGGCTAATGAGTGGAATAGAAATTGGCCCTCTATTGCATTTTGCAGATTTTGGAATGCTATGACACAGTTCTCCACTTAAAATAGCATCAAAATAGTTTGTTTGCTTTTTACAAGGTGTATTTTGATAGTAACTATACTCAATATCCATATTTCAATGTGACTTTTTGTATGTTTATTAAAAATAAATAAATAAATCACAGATTAAGGCAGAAATGGAATGAAAGAGGCTTACAATTGAACACATGTACAAGAGACCTGGGATATAAGTGAACTGGTCTATCCATCCAGACCCTTCCTAATCATTGGTCCAAAACTTAGCTTAAAAAAATCAAAAGCAAGCACTTGGAATTCCCACTGGTTTCAGTGGGTGAGTGAGGCCATGTTCCAATATGGATTGAGAATTTTCCTTGAGGGGTTCAAGGTACAACGTGTCTGTAATTGTGAGTTGTCACATCTTTTGATATTTCAAAAAGACACCCATATTGTGGTTTTGATAATCAAATTTGTGGAAATGTAATCAACACATCACTTAGAAGGTAGATAACGAAGCAACTAAAATTTCTTCACTTTGTTGACAGCCTTAATTATTATGCATTGCTCCGAGGAGAGTTTGTCCCAGTTATTCTATACAAGAAGAAACAATTCTAATGAATACAATGCCCTCAAGTAAAGATGCTTACTCTAATATTAATTGACTGATTTGGGTCTAGGATTACTTAGTAATTTATTAGGAGTGAATAATTAGACTAGCACTATTTGTTTCACTTTTATACATTATCTACCCAGTGTTTCATTGATAAGCCCATTTCAAAATATAATGGAAGTGTTACTGCCTAAGTGATAACTTACAATGGCAGTACACAGACAGGAAATGAGGAAACCACTTAATAAGTGTCAAAAAAAATAATTTGTTCCTTCCCTTGTGCATATATTATCTACTCCACTGATCTTATGTACTACACAGAACAATGTTCAGGTCGGTAGTAGATTAATGAGATATTTGCCACAATATAAATGAGGATGCCATCTGATTTGCATTACCGTAAGGCACAAGATGGAGTAATATAATTTCCCACTTCTACCATAAATTCAATTCATCAGTGTTTACAGAAGAAAATATATTATTGGGATCATGCTTCAGTGGGACTTTGTATTATGTTCGCATTATGCCCAGATAACTGAAGACATTTATAACGGTGAGCATTCATGTAATGCCAATGAAACTGAATACCATTTAAGACCAGATATTTGGACAGTGAAAACACATTGGATAGATTTCGGTCAGATCTTTCAAATACCAGCTCACTGTTTTGCTAAAACAGGTTAGGCATCCCTTTTAATTGAAAAAAATATGATTGCCAAGCAATGAATCATGTTATAAGGTTGAGATACATCTAGTTATAACTTCTAATGATGTTTGTTTAGTATAAATGTGAAACTACGCAAGGCAGTTGTCCAAGACTGATACTGAGAATCAAGACTGAAAAACAAACACAAGGGGACAGGGAGAGAGTGATGGACAACATCAGTGTGCTGTTGATGCTGGGTTGTATCTAGGTAAAATAGGTAAATGACCCCTGGAGAAGTCCAGTCAAAGGTGACTATGGGGTGCGGTGCTCTAACACTCTATATCTAGTTAGTTGTATGTAACTGTATACAGTATGCAACTGTATGCGTTATACATGGACGGTATGAAGACAGTTCAGAAAGTTTGGCTGGTGCAGAATTCAGCAGCCAGGTTGCTCACCGGAGCAAGACGGTTTGAGCATATTACACCGATCCTGGTCCGACTGGACTGCCTACCAGTTAGTTTCCGGGCCCAATTCAAAGTATTGGTTTTGACCTATAAAGCCTTAAATGGCTCAGGACCACAATACCTCAAGGACCGCCTCTTCCCATATGGACCTACCCAGACCCTGAGATCATCCTCTGAGGCCCTTTTTTTGTGTGCCTCCTCCGTGAGAGGTCAGGAGGGTGGCAACATGAGAATGGGCCTTCTCTGCAGTGGCTCCCCATCTGTGGAATGCTCTCCCTGGGGATGTTCGCCTGGCACACTCACTCTACACCTTCAGACGCCAGGCAAAAATGTTTCTTTTCAACGAGGCCTTTGCCTGTCTTGATCTACATCCTATACCCTTTTAAAAAATGCTGGCTTTTTTTGGGGGGGGGTGTATTGGGTATTTGGTTTGGTTTTGATTTTATGTATTTGATACTTTATGTGAACTGCCCTGAGACCTCTGGGTATACTATACGATAAGCTACGATACCTTTATTGTATAGAACAACGAAATTGAAAAAATCTACATCAGACATTCAAAAACCAACAAGCCTGCTCTCCCAGCTAACCCAGCCTGGTTAACCCCTAAAAACTCTGATACCCCATAATTAAATACAATATACTCCCACAGAGACTACCTTACACTGTGTTTAAAACCAAAATCACATTTGGATAGAAACTGTTTCTCAGGCGGCTAGTCCTGGTCTTTATAACCCTGTACCTTCTTCCAGAAGGCAGAAGCTGAAAGAGATCATTTCTGGGATGCGTACTATCCTGCACTATCTCTGCAGCTTTCTTATAACACCTATAGGGCAGTATAGAAATTAAATAAATAAATAAAAACTAGTGTGCTTAAGTGAGCACAAGGGCTTTTGATCCAACAAAGGCATACTTTTCCACCTGTAGCTTCCTGTGCCCCCTTAAAAGCTGTTCGGGGGGGGGGGTGTCTTTGTGGAATCCCAAGAGGAAAGGTCTTGTAGAGAATGAGAATCAAGGTTGCCAGATGCAAAAGAGGGCAGAGGAGCTGCACCTTTAATTGGAGTGAAGATGAGATTTCAGCAGATGTAGCTGCCAGGACAAGCCACACTGATTGGTATCTCCCTTTTCTACCGAATTACTAAAGGTGCACGCGGTCTGTCCTCTTTTTGCATCTGACCACCCTAATAATCGGCCAACAGTCACTACAGAATAGTCTAATCTAGATGAACAGCTATCAAATGGATTGCAGCTAAATTGGACAAATAGTGTCTCTTGTGTATTTTAACCTCAGTGGGTCTTGTGACCTTAGTAAAGGTATTTGCTGAATGAGCTATCACATGGTAGAACTGTTCCAAAAAAATGCTGCTTTAAAATGGTGGGCAGGAGCAGTTGTTGAATGCTACTTCAACAATTAAAAAACCTCATTAAAAAAAAACTACCTAGGGATAAGGCTAGGTAATAAGTCTTTTCTCAGTATTTTAATTCTGCATATGCAAGGGCATTACTTTTAATATGACGCCTACCACCACAATCTACAAGCTGAAATGGCACCATGAATGAACAGTATTTCCATGTGACCGAATGCTTGTCTAGACCAAAGCTTTCTTGTCAGAAAGAAACCAGCTCAGTGAAGTATAGCCCCCATTTTTACAATCCCAATGCCTAAACCTTGTGGTCAGTGAGTTAGAGGCTGCTGAAAAGACTGGTAAAACTGACCTTTGTTGAAGAAGCAAGAAAAGAAAATCACACACACAAAGAACTGGTGGGTGTGGAACGTAAGTAACAAAAAAAGGATGAATGTTCAAAAGAACAACGTCAAAAAGAGCAGTTGCTACTATAGAACGTAAATGGTTTGCAAAGGTTATCCAGATGTAAGTCTGGAAATTCTTTCAAGTGGGAAATCTTTGAGGATATCAACACTCTTGCGAGAAATCTTCTTTGATTATAAGCTATTCAAACACATTGTTCCTTATTCCTTTAACGTTATCCTTTCCTTCACCTACAAATGAAGATAAATCTGGCAGCTGCTGTGTCTTTGATAGATGCAGATGTAACTCACTCTCAAAATCATGAGCATTAATCATAGTTCTGATAATCATCACTCAGCGAGAACAGGCTCAAGTGTAGCTAGCTGTGGGGCTCCATCTGTGACTGAGATCAAGGATGAAAATTTAAAGTAATAAGGCTGGCCTCCTTGAGGTGCTCCACTTAATTTAAGGAGGACCACAGCCTGTCGGAATTCAAGCCTATATCAGTAATAACTGGCAACTCTCCAGGCACCCGGCTTGATCTCCTGCTGACCTCCCTGTCTGCATTCCCCAGCAAGATCCAGGTTAATGTCGCAATAGGCAATTCTTCTCAGCATGAGAAGAACACCCCCCCTCTTTCTTGCCCCCCTGGCAGGGGAAAGAGATAGACAGAAACGTATTTACATGCCTTTATTTCTGTCTTTGCAGCGTTACAAAAAACATGACTGCTCTCTTCAAGCTCAAGCAGTCTAGTGACGAATACTTCCTGTACTTCCTGTACAGGAACAATAGGAAGAGCTCATATTACACTCAAAGCTAATTCCGGTGCTTCACACTGTGAATTGACTGTCCCTCTGTTTCCCACAGAACAGTCCCAACATTCCATCATGTGATGTTTTCAAGCTAGCAGCTCGCAGCTGCATTCCTTCTATATCGTAACAAGGTATACCGTACTTGGACTTCAGTAGGCAAAGAGGAACAACTGTTTTCACGTCCACATTCCCCACAAATTCAGTTAGGGATGCTTCAGAATTTCACCCCCTCTGCATCTCCCAACCATCACCCCACTCCACCCCATAGGAACTGACTCTTAGAGGCTGAGACAGTTTTGGGCCCCCAAATATATTTTCTGAGGGGGCTGGGCCACCTTGATTTTTCAGAGGGTGTTCGACTACATGCAATGTCACGTTTGCAACTTCAAGACGTTGTGTGACATTGTATCGAGTCCCCTCATTCCTCTGGAGAAGCTGATGCCTCTGCCCACCCCACATTTTAGTGGTTCAGATTGATCTTGTTCTGGTCCCAAAGAAGCATCGGTGCATTTGTTTTTCATCATTCTTCTGACTTGGATTTCTGAAATTTGTGCACATGCATGTCACAACATATATATGCCGCCTTGTTGTTGTTTAGTCATTTAGTCGTGTCCGACTCTTCGTGACCCCATGGACCAGAGCATGCCAGGTACTTCTGTCTTCCACTGCCTCCCGCAGTTAAGTCAAACTCATGCTGGTAGCTTTGAGAGCACTATCCAACCATCTCGTCCTCTGTCGTCCCCTTCTCCTTGTGCCCTCCATCTTTCCCAACATCAGGGTCTTTTCCAGGGAGTCTTCTCTTCTCATGAGGTGGCCAAAGTGTTGGAGTCTCAGCTTCAGGATCTGTCCTTCCAGTGAGCATTCAGGGCTGATTACCTTAAGAATGGATAGGTTTGATCTTCTTTGATCTTCTATACCACCTTAGCTATGTATATGAACAATCATGAGCAATCTCTAGGCCTGCTGTGTCAAGGCAAGACTGTGGAGACTCCAGTTATGGCTGGAAAGCCAGTACAGCTTAATAACAATGGCCTCATTATCAGTAGCAGAAGGAGCTGACTTGGGATATTATCACAACCATGTCAAATAATAGGGAAGCATTTTCATGACCAATATAATATCTATAGTGATCTTTCTTGCTCCTCTACTGGTTGTTGACTATGAAATTGATGGAATGTTGAAAAGACACCAAAATCAAGGGCTGTCTCCAACTAAATTCTACTCAGAATAAGCCTATTGAAATGAATGAACCTAAGCTGCTCATGCTATTAATTTCAATAGGCCCACTCTGCGTTGGATACATCCCAGTGATTCCCTTTGGGTTGATGGCATTTAGATGGCACTCATGGAATGCTATGAAAGGTTAAAAGGTAAAGGGACCCCTGACCATTAGGTCCAGTCACGGCCGACTCTGGGGTTGTGACGCTCATCTCATTTTATTGGCCGAGGGTGCTGCCGTACAGCTTCCGGGTCATGTGGCCAGCATGACTAAGCCGCTTCTGGCGAACCAGTGCATGGAAATGCCGTTTACCTTCCTGCTGCAGCGGTACCTATTTATATACTTGCACTTTGATGTGCTTTCAAACTGCTAGATTGGCAGGAGCAGGGACCGAGCAACGGGAGCTCACCGCCGACCTTCTGATCGGCAAGCCCTAGGTTCTGTGGTTTAACCCACAGTGCCAAGGTTAGCACTCAAAAATCCATTGAAACAATTTGTTTCTGCAAGGGTTACACTGATACTGCAAATGATGTAATATAGAGTAAGATATATCACTATGCAGTAGTATATATTCTTTGTCAAACATGGAGGTTCCAAAATCTTTTTGAATTGCATTTTAGACAAGCTGTGATCCTGTCTATGGGTTCTCCACACCTGCTCTATGTGACAGAAAACAAGTAAAGACAGCCACTACAATAATGCCACAACCCTCTTGCTTCACATTCTATACACCATCCTATTAATAGAAGTGGCTTAAGTTAATGTGCCATCATTACTCTGAGAATCAGACACTAATGTTTTAGAAATATGTGGCTAAAAATAATAGAAACAGCATGCTATTTTTTCCTTAAAATAGTCATCCCCATTGGAATGTTAATGAATAAACCTTTAGTGACCAGCTATAGCCTAAATAATGGTACTTGGAGAACATTCAATTTGCTCAATGATGCATAATTGTTTAAAGATAATTACTGCTAATTACATTAGTTAATGCTAATTGACTCACACTAACTTTGAGACTGACTGATGTAGTTGGATATCTGTGAGGGACATAGAATTCTATTTGGCTTCAGCTATGTTCTTCTATGTCTTAAATGTCTCAGAATTCCCCTGCTTCATATATTTCCAAATTAACTTGGCAAAATTGTCTGGATCTACCTGAATTTCTGAAGAATTCTATTGGTAGCTAATAGTTAACACTCATTCCTTGCAAGCTTTCTCAGTGCATTTTTGCTCATCCCTATTCAGAAGTGAATTCAAAATTATGTACAGTTCATGCGCAGATGACACCTAGGTGAGTGCAATGGGTGCCACCGGCCTTCAATTAATTTATTTTCCCCTTTCCTTCCAAGAAACTTCTTCTGTATATCCTCATCCCAATAACCACCTGCTTCTTCTTTCTCCCACATAAGGATACTGAAAGACATCGACTCAGATTACACAGATTGCAGGTTAATATGAGAGCAAAGCACTGCAAGGAAGTAAACAAGGAAATCCCCTTGATCAATGCCGTTGCATTCATTTCCGTGTTCTAGCATTGATTGCCCTTTTTAAACTGAAGGCTAAAGTTGAAAGCCTGCACGTCAGTTTAATCATCAGCATCTGGAGGGATTAAAATGACACACTTATCTATCCTTTTATCGCCAGCTGCACTATTGGGCCAGTGGCTGGCAAAAGCCAGAACGATTCTACTTGCTTGCAGTAAAAAAAGAGTGTTGTGTTGGGTCTTTAAACTGCTTACACAGGGACAACTCAGCTTGAGTTTGTAAGTTCCTGATACACATGATTTATCCTGCTGGCTTCTCGTCTTCAATGCATAGCCTAAATTGCAACTAATTAATCACTTCCACACCTTCCTCTCTCCTCCAAGTAGATGACAGATAATTACTAGCTTGTATTTCTCCCACTGGTAAGTTAGTGCTTTGATTGGCCTCCTTAAACTTAGGGCTGAGTTTCCTTGTAAAATACAGGCCAGAGCCTTCCTAAGCTGTCCATTTTTACTCTTGGAAAAACAAGCTGAAATGACTTATTATGTCAGAGAACCACTGCTGCCATTACTTTTATGGATTGCTATTTAGCTGCTTAATTAATGTGAGCACAGAGGTCTGAAAAATCCTCTGCTTATGTAATATGCAACACGACTACCGATTTGAAAAGCTATTAAAAGGAAGAAAAAAATATACAGCATAGGATTGGAAAAATAAATCTGAAATTACCATTGCTCTACAACTCTGAAACATCATGTAGAAAAAGATCAGGACAGAGAAGCTTCCTCAAAATAATAAATACATGCACTGGTCCACTAACATAGCTGCCTCCTTCATCAATAGATGAAGCAGAATGAGATGGTACAATGGAGTATTTGGGTTGTACTATATTTTAATTTTCTGTTGGAAGCCGCCCAGAGTGGTTGGGGAAACCCAGCCAGATGGGCGGGATATAAATAATAAATTATTATTATTATTATTATTATTATTATTATTATTATTATTATTATTATTATTATTCATTTATTTATTAAGTTGTGCCTGAGTAATGCATCCCATCTGTGCAAGGACCCACAGCCCAGTTAGGAGACACACTGGCAATCCACAATGCCTTGATCCATTTAATTTAGCTGTGCTGTGGCAAGAAGAAAAAGGGGACAGGACTCTTACACCTTTAAGAGCTGTTTAGGAGAGGCACTTTATATTTTATTGAGTATATGACATAAACTTCACTAGTTACCGTATTTTTCATCCCATAGGACGCTCCGTCCCATAGGACGCACCTAGTTTTTTTGGGGGGGAAATAAAGGGGATAAAAATTCCTTTTATTTCCCCCCCAAAACCAGGTCGGGGGAAACCGAACCAGGTCGAGGAACAGCGGGATGGCAACGCCGCGCCTCCTTGCTGTCCCCCGAGCTTGTGGGGCTGGCCAATGTCTGTTCAGTGTGCGGGGTGCTCTGCTTCAGGGCGCCCCTTGCGCCGGGCGGCAGGCTGCTATCTGCAGCGTGGGGAGCCCTGCGGGGAACTCCTGCAGGGCTCCCCATGCTGCGGATGTCTGCCCGGTGGGCGGGGCGCTCTGCTTCAGGGCGCCCCTCGCGCCGGGTGGCAGGCTGCTATCCGCAGTGTGGGGAGCCCTGCGGGGAACTCCTACAGGGCTCCTCATGCTGCGGATGTCTGCCCGGCAGGTGGGGCGCTCTGCTTCAGGGCACCCCTCGCGCGGGCAGCAGGCTGCTATCTGCAGCGTGGGGAGCCCTGCGAGGAACTCCCGCAGGGCTCCCCACGCTGCAGATGTCTGCCCGGCGGGCAGGGCGCTCTGCTTCAGGACGCCCGACACTCCGGGAAGCAGGCTGCTATCCGCAGCCTAGACAGCCCTGCGGGAACTCCCGCAGGGCTGCCTAGGCTGCGGATGTGTTCCTGAAGCCTGGAGAGCGAGAGGGGTCGGTGCGCACCGACCCCTCTCACTCTCCAGGCTTCAGCGAAAGTCTGCATTCGCGCCATAGGACGCACCCAGATTTTCCCTTCATTTTTGGAGGGGAAAAAGTGTGTCCTATAGGGCGAAAAATACGGTAATACGGTAATCAGCTAGTCTTCCTCTGAACTTGCGTGTACCATATGTAATGCCCTGCCCATACCCCCATGTTCTTACCTGGTTTTATGACTCTGAGACTGTGACTCTGAAACTTAACAGAGAGATAGCTTAGCTAAAAGCAAAGTCAAAAGGGCCAGCAGAAAGAGTGTATGGGAAAATATATGGGGATAAATCAAACTCAATACGAGAATAAATCAAGTATTGCCTTTGCATACTTTCTTAAACAAATTCTATGTGAGATGGGTGGTAATAATAAAGCAAGTACTGGTAGGTTGCATAGCAAGAGTCCTTCAAGATTCAGGAAAGGGCAGAGTGCCACAATAAGTATACTGCAGCAGGAGTACAAAAGCCTTTGGGGAAAGACTGCTTCTATTTTTCTCTAGGATATGTGACAGGCTTCTTCCAGAAGTGTTTCCCTCATGCCTATCTGTGCATTGCAGTGTTTGAGCAGGAAGCTACCATGCTGGTTGTTTCCTGACTAGCAATGCCACCTGCTGGGCACACTTGCCCTGAACCTTGCTTTACCAAAGCCCAGGGCTAATTGCAGCCAATCAGAGGAAGGACATGTGACAAGAATATGCTCTCCTGTTGCACTTTGTGAATGAACCTCAATAGAGAAGGGTGAGTTATCCCTACTGGTGAGGGTTGTCGACTTTTAAACAACAGCAGTCTGATTTGTAGCAATGAGCAGGTGATAATGGAACTCATGGCTAGTTCTATGCCATAAAGACACTCTTGGCCTGTAAATTGTCAAAGGTACAGGAGGAAGCATAACCCCAACATAACCTACGAACACATCCCCAGTGTGTAGGAAAGTACTTTCTACATGTTTTGAAAAATCATCTCCAGGAGGTTGCACCCCTAAAGAACAGAGGATTTTAGCACCAACATTTACTCATTGTTTTGGTTTAGCTCTTTTTTTCTCTCTGTGTGCATATGGTTCTGTCTTGCATGTGACCAGAAAACAACACTCCTTTTTTCCAATGCTCGGCTACCCAAAAGTTGAAAAGTTCACATGGGAAGATACACTTGTCACTACGAATAAACTCCAACATACATCTGAAAGGAAACACTTTTAATTGTGCTTGGCATTTATGAGAGTTAGATCCAGTCATTTCACGAGAGCTACATTGCTGGAACACAGACAGTATGAGGTCAAAAACTAGACTTAGATCAATTTACTGATCCATCTACTAACTCTTATTTGTGTGTTTAAATGTGTTTATGAGCTTTCCCATGACAAGGAACCCTGTCAGGGCTGGAGTGTGTGACCCCATGCACTCTACACACTTTTACGATCATAACTTCTGAAGAGGATAATAGCTTATTCACTGGACTTAAATGTATATGGGACTAGTTGAGATAGGAGTTGGGGAAGGAATTTGATTCTGTTCACAATTTCATGAAAAACTACCTAATTCGACTTCTCATCACAAACTGAAGCACGTGTATCCATCAAAATATATACTTCTCAAATGTTGTGATGCCCTTCTCCAGCCAAAAAGAAATGTGTACATTTGGGGGGAAATGTATGTTTTGGTTAAAATACAGTGCTACCTCAAATTAAGTACTTAAGTTACCACTGCAACATGAAATTGGGGGGATTTGCTTGCAGAAATACGTATATTAGTCAGAACTGCATACAGTGGTACCTCAGGTTAAGAACTTAATTTGTTCCGGAGGTCCGTTTTTAACCTGAAACTGTTCTTAACCTGAAGCACCACTTTAGCTAATGGGGCCTCCCGCTGCCACCGCGCCACCGGAGCACAATTTCTGTTCTCATCCTGAAACAAAGTTCTTAACCTGAAGCACTATTTCTGGGTTAGCAGAGTTTATTACGAGAAATGTGTTCTAAAATTCAGATCTCCAATAGCTGCTGGAATTTAGAGAATTGAATTCAAGACTGTAAAAATAAGAAAATGAGGGAACCCAATTTGATGTAATGCTGTTCTGTTCTTGTTTAAGAGAAGCAACAAAAAAAGTTCTTGCCTGGTTGCCCAATGTGTCCTAACATCCTTCCATGGCAGCCCTAGTCTACATAAGCCTAGCCACAGGTGGCTGAGGATTTGTACCACTTCAGACTGCAGTTGAAGGATGCCTTTTTGAATGCTCCTCTGAATAATGAATTCTCTGCAAGCAAATTCATATCACATCAGGGAGAATCATGGCTTGTTCCCTGTGCTCTGGGTTTCTGCATGCACAGAGTTTCTATGTAGAAGAACATTCAAAAATGTAATTTCCCACACATCAGTACCAGAACCAGGAACAGTGCATCCAATTCTACAGCCTCATTCTACCCCATGTGCATTGGTTGGCATCTGTCTGGTCTTGAGAGACAATGGAGTGTGCCTCCAGGGGTGAAATCAAACCACTTTGTTTGCAGCACTGAAGTGACCTCCCCGGGGTGCATACACCTGGGCAGGGTGTATGGAGATCCTGAGCTGCCCAGATGACAAGACCCCACTCTTGGCCTCACTGATGTGGTCCAAAGGAAAGCAGAGGAATATGCTTGCCACCAGTTTGGCTGCAGGTGGTGCAGACCAGGCCTAAGCCTTGCACATAACTCAAAACATGTGCTAGTACTTTCCTGATCACTTTGAACAGAACTGCATCATGGTTTCAAACTTGTACTTGAGATGGGGTCAGCTGTGAGTGGGATGGGAACTGATGGGTAGGAGTGATAGTTGCTTAATTTCTCCTGGGCGCACCAATTCTTCCTTTCATGTGCCCCATTTCCCAGCTGGACATACTTTCAATTTTTCAGCGTAGCTTCAAGAAAAAAAATATTTCCGTTAGTGAATCAATGGAGAGGAGAGTAAGCATTAAGCACCTCTTCACACACAAATCCCAGTTCTCTCTTGCAAGTGGTCCCCAAGAAAGGAAATTCTGATTGAGTTTAATTTCAACAATGAAAGTTGATGTGGGCTAATGGAAAGGAGACATGATTTATGCCCGAGATTGCAATTTTCATTCTTTAAATCTATGGGGAAACTTACATTGACATCAACTGAGGTTAAAATTGTGTGCTGTCTGAAAATGCAATTATGCATATTTCTATCAGAAGTAGTCATTTGTGTCATATGAAATTGCTGCTGCCCTTTTGTTGTCTGTTACAATTAGGAGACTATGTACAGCAGAGGCTGTCTGTCACAGTGGTTTTCAGGTGTTTTCTGCAGGAAACCCCTCCTGCCCTGCGTTGCCTTTCAAGATACACATTTGCCACAACCCCCCTGTGTGTTGCATGGGGTTTGGGGGATTATTATAATGTTTTTTTGCCTGCTTCAAGCAGAGTACAAACCAGGCCTATTGAATTGCCTTGTTGCCTAATATGAACCAGCATTTGAGAATACCCACAACATCCTATGCATTTAAAAGGTGGGGAGGGAACTGCAGTGGTGAAAATGTTTCTTCTCAGGGACACTTTGGCCATTACTGACCTTTGCATTTAAGAAACCCCTGATAAGCTTCTAAAGAACAACAAGGTTCACAAGAAGATAGCTGGAATTTGGTCAGTCTTGTTTTGCTTGTTTTGGTGGTGTTGAGGAAACTCTGTTTTGTTTTTCAGACTTCACAACTGTATGCAGAAATCATCAGAGAAGGCTTGCTACATTGTTTATTGCGGAAGTAGGAACTGTCCTCAAATGCTGATTGAGTCAAAAAGGGTAAGTAGCAGAATGCTGCTCAAAATAAGAGTTCTAAATTGGTGTTAAGTCGTGGGTTGACATAGCAGCCGGCACAGCGATTTCTTCAAGTAGCTCTTTATTATGGTAAGCTGGAATAGAACTGACTGCGAACAGCTCAGCCGGCCTGTATTTATAGGCAGCCGGCTGTCAACATTGTAACCACAACAGCCCAGAGTTCCCGCCTAAAATAACAGACGCGGACCTGAGTGAAAACTATCTACAGACCTGAGTGAAAACTATATACAGTATCCCCCTGTTGGCCCAGGGTGAAACTACACTACATAACAATTGGCTTAAACAGTGTTTTGCACAAGTGTTGCTTTTTTGCAAGTCCACTTAGGAATCCTTGTTCAGGGGTTGGGGAAGGAGGCATATGTTCTTGATGGAAGCAGTTCAGAAAACATTAATTATTATTTTATTAAATTGGCTAGATGCCTTACACCAGTGGTTCTCAAACTTTTTTCTCTGGGAGGTTTGCTGTTGCCACCAATGACGGCTGAAAGAAGAGAGGCAAAAGGAGGACACTTCTTGCAAAGAACATTCATATGCCTATGGCATTCACATTCTGCAAATGAAGTGGTGAATTGAGGGGTGAGAGGCATTTTGCAGCTACCCTAAGAAAACACTCCCATTTTCAAAATCAGACAGGTTTAGCAATCAAGGACAGCTGTGCTGTTGCTGCTTTCTAAGTAAGGGATTAAAAGTAATCAGCCTCTAAGTATATGCTAGCAAAGGCTACCAACTTCTGATGCCTAGCCTGGTGAATGTCGGTCACAATCAGCATTTATGTTCATAAAATATTTCTGCTTGAATTATGAAAGGGGGGGGGATTTCAGAGCATGGAAGCTTAACTCATAAAACAAGATGGCAAAACTCATATTCCAACCTACCCTTATATAACAAATTGTAGGTGTTGTATGAAAATGTTGATGCTGTGTTTGAAACGTTTAATGATATAATGTGTTTATGTTTTTAGATATAAGTTACCTGGCGCCATTTTAAGAATGTGTGGCATTTTGAAACAGCCTTTATCTTAGCAAGGGTTTGCAATAGAATGCGGAAGTTATAAAGATATGGCCTTAATTGTAGAACTTTTAAACTTACCCATACCAATGTGTATGGCAGGTTTGCAATATCCTCTGCAGCTGTTAATAAAGGACTATTCCGTTTGCCTCAAATTCTCTATGGGCAGCTTTAGAGAAGGGCTTTAGACACAGCCTTTTGCAATCAAGAGACTCTTAAGTTCTTCATATGTTAATGACAATGGAGATTAAGGCTCAGAAGGAAATAAAAATGACTGGATAGGTCTGTGTTCTCTCAGGGCCTGCTTTGAAGTCACACATGCCTTTCTGTGTCTTCAATTTTAAACAGAAGGAAATAAATTGATGCACATCCTTTTTCCCATTAGGGTTAGGAATAAGGATGGGCACCCACATGGTTCAAAACAAATACATTATTTGAGAGGGGCTGGTTTGGAAATCAAAGACAAAGGGGTGATTCAAAGTGGAATCACACGCAAAATGTATTTTGGCAGTTGTGGCAACTAGAATTCTAGCAGGGAGCTCATCATGAAGATCAGTGTAGAACTCAAGGATGAATAGTTTTGGTGCTTGAAGCAAACAACAAAATGGCACTACTAACCTCCCTCCCTTTTCATATACAGAAGCTACCTGGAATGGCAGCTGAATACTTACTGACATTACATTGCAGGGGTTTGGACTAAATGACCCATTGGGTCCCTTCAAACACTGCAATTCTATGAACTTACTCTATCACATGAAAAGGTTTATAAATAAATAAGTAAATTTTATTTGTATCCCTTTCTCCCCAGCCAAAGCCAGGCTCAGAGCGGCTAACATCATATAAATAAGACAATATGCATAATACAATATACAATATGCAAATAAAATAACATCCAACATTCATTAAAACAATATAGAATAATATTAAATATCAGCATTTCAAAATTAAACAGAAATCCACTCAACAGTTACAATAAGTAATTTCTAAACTCCAATCAATAAAACAACAGCAAACCACAGTGCACAACATAATACAATACAAAATGAGAAGCAGAGACTGGCGGGTGGAGCAAGGCAGGTGGAAGGAGGCCTTGCCTGATGAAGTTTCCAGCAAATGTAGGGAGTACAGGGCAACTCACACGACATGTATGGCATGAATGCAGCCTATTTCAAGCACCGCCACCCCAGAATCCTGGAAAGTGTAGATTACCCCTCCGTTTACCCGTAACAGACTACAGTTTCCGGTATTCTTGGTGTTTGTGTGCTTTAAATGCACGGTGTGTATGCAGGCATGGACAGCTCCATCGTCCAACCACTTGCCACCACTCCTTGCCCCTGCCAGCATCTGCCACCTGAGGCAGCTGTCTTACTTTGCCTCACAGTTCAGCCAGCCCTGACTAGGTCTGAATGAGACATTACACTGTAAACTAGAGAAACTGCTTCATGCCCAGAATACGGTCTTATTCTGCCACCTGCCTTCATGCACAAACAACATGTTCTTGCCTGAGCGCTAGAACCTAACTGACATGAAACAAAATCAATTGGTAGGATTCCCGGTGGGGCATATTTATCAAGTTATTGTCTAATGCCTTTATGTGGAAAGTTCAGTTCAAGGCTAACTTTTCAGTGGCATTAATGTGAACTGTGTTTAGAAGTAGGAGAGGAGCTGGGCAACTCAGTTTCCAATTTGGGGGAGGCAAAGATGGGGGGGACTGTTTACAGACAGAGGCTTGCATCTCACAAGCTCTGCACAGTGGATTGCTTGACTGTGTGTTAGCAATGCAAACAAAGCTTAAGTAATTCAGAGTAATGCAAAAAATGCCAGCTCTGTCATTAACAGGCATATAGCAAAACTGAGGTCATCGCTTCCAAAAATTTCTCCAGCACACAGTTGGCATGTGTGGATTGGGCATGTGCAAAGAGGACTCATAACTCTGTGTATTGTTTTTTGGGGATGTGGCATAGGTTCAAATGTTGCAGATCCATTGCCAGTTGGAGTAGAAAATACCAGAGGAAAATGTGGAGCATCTTGGATTTATTGAGTGAAAGCAACATATTATCTAAAACAATTAAAGCAATTACGGTAGCTGCCTTGAATATATTGTAGAATACAAATCAATGTATCATCATCAATCAAAAGGTCAATTTCAGCAAACAACACAAAGGTTGCAATCTTAAACATGCTTACAAGGTTTGGGAACAAGCCTTATTGAACACAATGGGGCTTACTTTTCAGTAAATATATATAAGATTGCCACTTCTTTCTGTTAAGAAATTTATTTATTTTTTTTAAAAAATAATATTTATTAATTTTCCAACAAATTAAACACAACACTACAAAAAACCAAAAAAACATGCAACAATACAATACAGTACAAAAAAAAACACTACAAAACACTAACACATACAACTAACAAAAAAAAACAAAAACCATTTAAAACACAGTCCAATTTCAATATCTTATCTTTCTTTCACTTATTTCCACGACCTCCTCACACCTCCCTTTTTGTATTCCACTTCTATTAATTGTTTCAGCAATTCCTTTCCCTCTTCCTCTGTTTTCTATCCTATAATTATCTTAACACATTCTAACCTTATTTTTCCCTTTAATACTCTATTAATCTATTTATACTTAATTCCTTATAACATTTCTACTAAAGCCATATAACTTCATTCCAACATTTTTTCTAACATTCATTAATTTTACAGTATTTCTGTAAGTAGTCTTTAAACTTTTTCCAGTCTTCTTCCACCGATTCTTCTCCCTGGTCTCGGATTCTGCCAGTCATTTCCGCCATTTCCATATAGTCCATCAACTTCATCTGCCACTTTCTGTTAAGAAATTTAACCAATGCAGCATTTGTTGACATGAAGAAGGAATGATGTGAAAAGGCTTCTACTGTAGCATTTCTGCCTGTTACATATCTGTTAATGGGGCAGAAGTCTCGCTGGCACGGGGGTTGGGGGGGAGGTGGTAGCCCCAGCCAAGATGAAAAATACCTGCTTTGAGAGATTTCCAATTACTGTAGCTTTCATTTCACCAGTCACTTGAACAGTGTAGGTTTCATTACTATTAATTAGATTTTTCAAAAAGATGAGGCTTCTGGATTTTGCCTGCTTCCTTTCCTGCATCTAAAATTCCAATTCCCACAATATTCTCACTGGGATAGGTTTGGCTTAATCTCAATTTTTTTTGTGTGCAAGATCAATGCTCCTTCAGCATTTTTAAACCTGTGCCTTGCAATAGGTTCCCTTAAAAGCAAAATTGGACTAGCTCTCTGGAACACTGTGTAGTCGGTTAAAAACTGTGTGTGTGTAACGACTTGGTATTTTTGTGCTCCAGGGCAATAATTAGTCAACCAAAACAAAAGATTGTTAAAAATGAGGATGCACTGGGAAGCCACATAAAACCAGGAGAAAGCAGTCTAATATTTAACTATTAAAAATACACCGTGCAAGGCCAGGAATGCACATCCATTGCTTTTGAGAGCTGTTTGATCAATAGGATATGATATTAAAATAACTCTCAAGCAACTCTCAAGCACTCTTCTTCAGAGCCAATTAATACTTGCCCAGGAGTGTGCAAGGTAAACAGGACAAATAGCAGTAGGCTGCCAGCAATAATCATTTGGTTCACACAGAGATGCAAAGCAATCCAGCTGGGAAGTTGATGGAGGGAATAAGAAACTGCAACCTGCAGCCTCATCTAGGTGCAAATGGACGTTCTGCTTACCCCCAACATCACTGAATACACTCCACCCTATTCAGTCAGAATTCCTGGCATAATTCCCTGTACTCCATGATAGAAAGGCACTGAATAGCTGCATCTCTCTTACATGATGTTTCCCATGATACACATGGGTTTCACATGTTAACTTTATCCCTGTCATGGCTGTGCAAAGGCAGAGGAGACTCTTGCAGCAAGGAAGCAAGCAATCTTCCCCGCAGTGAACTGTTGTTGATTTTCTAAGAGGACAGTTGGAACAGAGGTCCATCATCCTCTTTTCTCACAGTAGCCAACTGGTGTCACTGGAAAGCTGACTATCAAGACATGGAGGCAATGACTCTCTTCCAGTGCTGCCCCACATATAGGAACGCAAGTGGTGCTGTGGTCTAAACCACTGAGCCCCTTGGGCTTGTGAATTGGAAGGTCAGAAGTTTGAATCCACGCGACGGGGTGAGCTGCCATTGCTCTGCCAACCTAGTAGTTCGGCAGCATACCAGTGCAAGTAGATAAATAGGTACTACTGCTGCGGGAAGAAAAACAGTGTTTCCATGTATTCTGGCACTCTCACAGTCCTCCGTGCACCAGTAGCAGTTTAGTCATGCTGGCCACATGACCCAGAAAGCTGTCTGTGGACAAACACCAGCTCCCTTGGCCTGGAAAGTGAAACGAGCGTTGCACCGCAGAGGAGAGGGAAAGGGCAGGGCAGGGGGGCAGCCCAAGCAGCAGTGGGCCTGTACCATGCTAGACTGATGGCCGAGGAGGGGCACCAGTAAGAAGTAAAGAAGGAGAGGCAGAGGAAGGAGAGGAGGTTGCTGCTTCCCCCTTCTCTCTATTGTTGCTTACACTGGGCTCCTTGTCAACCACACAAACAGCAATGCAGTTGCCATTTTGAGCTGCCCGAGCTCGGATACAGGGAAAAATGTGTCCCATTTGAAGTCCAAATGGGACAGGGGACACTTTTGTCCAAAACCAGGGTGATCTCATTTTTCTAAGGAAGGGTGACAACCGTATGCCTAGCAGCCATTCATTGATAAACTTACCCACCAGGAATTTATCGAAGGTCTGGTCATCCCCATATCTTTTGACAGCAAATTCCATAAATTAGTTACACACTGTGTAAATAAGTGCTTCATTTTGTCTCTCCTGAATCTGTGGCCAACCATTTTCATTTGATGACCCCAAGTTGTATCTGTGCATGAACAAGAATGCAGAAGGAATAAGAGTATAAATTAGGTTCCTGTTTCTGAAAAGATAATTTTTAGGAAGACATGGAAGTACTTTTTTCATCACCCATACCTTGTACATCCTCCTCCCCTGCCCTGGTTTTATGATCTACATCAGCTGTAAAATGCAAGGAAGGCCAACTTGCACTTCCTCTAACCTCATATCTGAGTGATATGTGACGTTGCTTCCAAAGCCTCCAACAGAGAGTCTTTCATAACAGCACAACCTAAAGGCAATGCATGAAAACAAGGAGAAGCAGGCAGCAGCAGACAATCACAATGTTTGAGGGCTGTTGCAAAAGAAGTGTTTCAGGGTAGTGTGGTGCTGAACATTTCTCCTGAATTTTTTCAACCCTTAATGAGCAAAGCTTATTTAACTGGAATTAATTGTGTTGTACATTACTGCTTAAAGAACATTAGTGGTTACCAGTCTGAACAAAATTCACAACTTATCCTGCAACATCCTAGCATCCTTACACTTTGTGTTATATCCTCCAACTGCCTAATCTTATTCAAGTTTAGATTGAAAGCTCCTTTGGGCAGGAACCCGATTTCTCCTTACGTGGCTTGATAAGCTCCATCTCCTGTAGGCGTCTTCTTGCCTGACATGGAGGAGGAAAGATATTCCAGGACTGTGTGAAGGTCCCTCTTTGCTGAAGGATAGGATATATTGAAGAGCTTCCCTTGACATCAAGTGGTACAAATTAGTTGAGCAGCGGAAGCAAAGATACTGGAAAACTCTGTCAGAAAATTTGCCTGGGTATCTGTCTGGGGGAAAGTCCTAGGCATAAATCTGAGTTTTCTGATGAAGTAGAATGTTCTGAAATTCAGGAGGGACCTTATTGGTGCTTGCCTGACATTCCACCATGTATTTCAGATATAGCATAGGTGATGGATATACTCTTAATGTGGTGATTCTCACCCCCCCTTTTTTAAATTTACCTCTCTCCCTTTTAAGTTATATGTTCTCCATCCCCTTCTCAATGAATAACCTAAATTATCACCATCTAATTAATCACCATTTTTATTTGTGATGGTATAATAAAGGGCATTTTGACATGTGCAAACTGTCTATCCATCACTTCTGAGTGTAGCATGTTTGGATGCATACCATTAAGAGGAAATTAATGGGCTCTCTTGGCTCCCATGCAGGCCTGAATTTACACTTCTTTAAAAATGATAATAGTACAGTCATGACTTCTCTTGCCAATGTTCCTTACAACTGGTACACAGCATATTGTGACTTTTTCTGTGAACCGCCCCGATACCTCCAAGTATAGGGCAGTATAGAAATTCAATAAACTAATAAAAATAAAATAATAAATATCCCCTGTCACATTCAAACATATTCTGGTTCATCTCTGTTTTTTTGGCAGTATTGTCATCTGGGATGGGAATAATTAGCTTTTCATGGTAAGTGCAAAATATCCCCTTTGTGTTTCATGCACAGAGGGGGATAGTGAGATAACATTGTGGGTCCCAAAGCGAGATCTAACTGAGTACAAATCCCTGCTGAGCCGAGAAGCTCAATAAGTGCTGTCACCCTCCTTTAGCCTAATATTCCTCACAAAAATGTCAATTGCATTGACATATTTGAAGTGTGTGTGTTTCAAAAAGAATCAATGTGCTATAGACTGTTTCACTACAACGCGGCTACTCTTGACGCTCACTTCATAATGAAGTTTGTAGGCACTTAGTTCAGTAATTAAAATTCAAGCTTTCAATAATAATGGAGATGACTGGACAGGCCCTGCTCTTCACATGTATGTTAGAAATTAATTCAAAAGTCAACAGGGCCTTTGCTGACCTGTGAATGGGGGGGGGGGATATTCTGTCCATATTTGAAAAAGTACAGTATTTTGTACTCTGTGGGTTTTTACAGGAGGAAGACTGCAAGTGTGACTTTCTCCCCCTTTCTTCTAACTCTGAACTTGAGTCGTCCAGTGCCTATCTGTTAGACAAAGGGGTAGAGTGCCAATAGTATACCAGAACCCCTGAGCCAACAGCAGAATTGTTGCAACACAGCAACTACCTATGGGCGTGCCGCATTCAGGAGGAGACATGTCCCACTGACATGGAAACTTAGGAAGAGCTCTAGTAGATCAAAGTTGGGAGTTTAGTTCAGCATCTTGCTGTGGTTAGCCAGATGCCTCAAGGATCTGCACATGCCATCCATTTAAATCACATTATTTCCCCTGAAAAATCCTGGGAATAAAAATTTATTAAGTGTGCTGAGGATTGTGCCTCTGTGAGGGGCAAACTACAGTTCCCAGAATTCTTTGTAGGGTATAATGTGATTTCAATGGATGATGTGTGTGCAGTCACAGTCATAGCAATTCTTCATAAGTCATCTTCATTTCTTATACCTATGAAGAATTGCCATCAATGAAAATAAAGTTATTGAGTCAAGGCTCCTACTTGGGAATGTGGAGAAGGGGAGGGGTTTTGGCAAAGATATAAACTTATTTGGAGGGTGGGGGAGCTTCCAAACACCTCTAACTTATGTACAGTGGTACCTCGCAAGACGAATGCCTCGCAAGACGGAAAAGTCGCTAGACGAAAGGGTTTTTGGTTTCTTGAGTTGCTTCGCAAGACGATTTTCCCTATGGGCTTGCTTTGCAAGACGGAAACGTCTTGCAAGTTTGTTTCCTTTTTCTTAAAACCATTAATACAGTTGCGACTTGACTTCGAGGAGCAACTCATAGCACGCGGTGTGGTAGCCTTTTTTGAGGTTTTTGAAGACTTTGGTGATTTTTGAAGCTTTTCCAAAACTTTTCCGACACCGTGCTTCGCAAGACGAAAAAAATCGCAAGACGACAAAACTCGCGGAATGAATTAATTTCATCTTGAGAGGCACCACTGTAATTTTATACTCTTTTGTATACCCATCCATATCTTTGTGCCTTTCCCATCTTTGTGTAACTCAACAGCCTCTTGCTGTAGCCTCAAGTTATCTGACACAATTGCAAGTGATCAATGAACCTGGCCTATTATTTGTGAACAGTATGAAACTGACTAGCTGATTAATTCTCCGTGTTCTAGCATTGTACAGATTAAACAGCGTTCATACATCAGGACCTGAGTTTTTTATATTCAGTGATTACAAATTCAGGAAAGTATTAAAAACTGTCTGGCTTATTCTATAAAATATGAAGAATAAATATAGCTATGTATAATGTGCAGCTGTACTGCCGGCCAAATGAGGCTTGTTTCTCAAGTTTAATGATCTGGAAATGACTTCAGTGTGGCACAGGCAACCCAGTCGATATGTTTATACAGCAGAATGCAAATCACAGTGCTGCATGCTATCGATGAGAATGAAGGACTCCCGTTGAACACCTGCACTGTTCTGTTCCTTCCAGTTAAATCGATGGTTTCCTTTCAATCTTTCTACAGGAGGGAATGAATACCCAATATTTATCTTGAAAATGTTGCACTTGGTGGGTCTACTTAAGTGGACTTAGACAATGACCATACAATGAATGATCACCTCACTTTCACCACACTGAAATCATGGTTCAGTGGTAGAGCACATGCATTGTATGTACAAGGTCTGAAATTCAATCCCCAACATGTCTAGGAGAGATGCTCTACCAGAAACCTTGCAGAGTCACTGTCTATCAGTGTTGACAATACTGTACTCCATTCAATACAAGGCTGTCTCCTATGTACCACAAGATATTCTGGAACCCCCCCCCCCATTTTCCTTCTTTCATTTGTAACTTTTTTTAATTCTTCTGTTTCAGTTCACCATCATCTATCAATTTGTTGCATTCATATCTCACCTTTTCCCCCAAGAGGCTCAAGGCAGGGGCAGAGGAAGGGGTGTGTGGTGGGTGCAGGCTGCCCCGGGTGTCACCACTGAGGGAGGTGACAAAATGCCAGGCAGCACTCACCGCGGGACCTGAGCCAGGCGTGTCTCCTGGGAGAGACTCAGTGGCCTGGGCACACTCAAGCTCCATGCTGCCCAAACAGTCTGCCCGCTGCCTTCCTCTCCCCAGCTGTAGGGCGGCTGAGTGGGAGGAGGTAGGCAGACTCCAGAGGCCCCGCCCCACGGTGCACCACACCCCAATGGGCAGCTCACCCCACCCCTGGGCGTGCCACCCCAGGCACCTGAGTGGCTTCCTCCACCACTGGCTCAAGGTGGTGTAGATGGTGCTCTCTATTCTCATTTAATCCCCACCACAACCCAGTGAGGCATAGGAGCCAACTCCTAGGGGCTGTGGGGGCCTCAGCCCCCGCAATAAAATATTTGAGGGGGCTGGATCCCTGCAAAGTTGATGGGCATTGTGACTCAAATGGTGTGCATGCACTGTGTCATGTGATCAGTTCTGTGGTGCAAGGCTTACCTGGGCCCCACAATATTCCATTCAAGTTGGTACTCCTGCGGTGAGGTAGCTTAGGTTGCGAGGCAGTGACTGGTCCAATGTCATCCAATAAGCTTTGTAGATGAGTTAGGGATTTAAAACCTGGTCCTGCAGGTCCTAACCAGACACTCTAACCACTATACCACACTGTCTCTCCAGTGGGGGGTGGGATGCAATTTCCTATATCGAGAGTTAAACCTGGGCCACCTGTGTGAAAACCAAGAATCCTAACCCCTAGAACATATGGGAAACTATATGGAGTCATGGAAAATTTCAGTCGTGTTCAGTTTCAGATGGCAGCATGCAGTTTAGAATTAAATCAGTAAGCTTTTCAAGCAGGGCTGGTCATTGAAGCAATGGTTTGCAGTTAGCTAAACTGGGTTGTTTTATCAAACTGGGGAGAGGGGTGGTGTACCTGAAATGGGATAAGTGATTTTCTTTGAGAGGTGAAAATTTGAGAATAGGTGTTGGTGTCGAGAGAAAGAAAAGCTGCATAACTCAGTGAAAGCAAAAACTGTGTGGCTGGCCAGCCAGCAGACGCGGCTGGCTGTGGCTGCTGCAGATACTGGCTAGTAGCCATCATTTCCATGCCTCAAAGATTTTCAGTGCAGAAAGGAGGTGCTCTAAGAAGGAGGAGGTGCTCTCTGGAACAAGAAAATTGTGGCTGCCAGCCAATCAGCTGGCAGCTACAGCTGCACCTGTCATGTTACAAGCCACTTAAATAGTACATCACTTTCCAGAACAGTTGGAGGGAATAGGAAGGAAAGAAGAAGGTTCATAAATAAGCTGAAGAAAAGATACTCAGGCCTCCTGCAAAACAAGTTGCCATTTTTTATTCCCCACCTCTGAAAGTTGGTGAAATGCCTACTTTCGGTGTGCCCTCTCTGGAAATTGAAGAGGGGAGTAATTGCAGGAACACATTTCACAATAGCTCTACAATGAGCCATTACCAATTAGGCACCACTGACAGAAGGGAGATGCCTTGTGGCTCAGTGGTAGAGTGGCAGATCCCTGCAGAGTAAATAGTGGTGCTATGCTTCACACTCTCAATATCACATGAGGAAGGCTGGAGAAAAATCAGTTGCCCCTTGTTATCTAATGGGCTTCCATTCCATTGAGAAGATTGAGACTGCTGCAGAGGCCTCTGTGAAAAATCTTTCACCGAGAGACACTTTCAATTTCTTAATCCTGGTGGTATTGCGTTGTACATTTCCAAGCCACTGGTGGAGTGAGAACACCCAGGTCCCAAACACTTTAGCTGGGGGAGGAGGGATTAAGGAGCTACTGGGTGAGATCCCATGGTCAGAAATACTCAAAGAGAAGGGTGCCCAAGATGCCAAAAGAAGTATAGTGACCAGGTCAAGGGAAATAATAGTACCATCCTGAAGCTGAGGCTCCAATACTTTGGCCACCTCATGAGAAGTGAAGACTCCCTGGAAAAGACCCTGCTGCTGGGAAAGATTGAGGGCACAAGGAGAAGGGGACAACAGAGGATGAGATGGTTGGACAGTGTTTTCGAAGCTACAAACATGAGTTTGACCAAGCTGTGGGAGGCAGTGGAAGACAGGAGTGCCTGGCGTGCTCTGGTCCATAAGGATTATATTGACAAGCTGGAACATGTGCAGAAGAGGGCAACCAATATGATCAAGGTTCTGGAAACCAAGTCTTATGAGGAATGATTAAGAAAGCTGGGTATGTTTAGCCTGGAAAAAATGAGAATGAGAGGAGATAAGATAGCCATCTTAAAACATCTAAAGGGCTATCACATGGAAGATGGAGCAATCTTGTTTTCTCCTGCTCCAGAGGATAGGACTTGAACCAATGGATTCAAGTTACAAGAAAGGAGATTCCAGCTAAACATCAGGAAGAACTTTCTGACTGTAAGAGCTGTTTGACAGTGAAATGGACTTCCCTGGGTGGTTGTACATTCTCCTTCCTTGAGGACTTTTAAGCGGATGTTGGATGGACATCTGCAATGGATGCTTTAGCTGAGATTCCTGCATTGTAAGGTGTTCTATGATTCTAAGAGAATCCAGTCATCCCTCACTCAAGGAATTGAACACTGATGATTATGGTTGTTCCATAAAAGCCTGGCTCTTGGTTTTTCATGCCTTGTAATAAGAAAGGTAGGGTGGTTGGCCATCTGATCCATTCTGGAAGAGAAACATTTCAGCTATTTATCTACATCAGTTAATTCTTATTTTTAGATGGCCAGAGTCTCTGCCCTTTTCTTTGCAAATGCCATTACAAGGCACCCGAGTTATATGACTTACCTAGCACAATAAAACAGACTGTTGTATTATTGCTTTTGTAATAAGAATGACAGACTATTATAGTCTACACCTAGCAATGATAAACAATTTATTTGGAAATATTAATAAGGCGGTACTGTATGCCATGAGGATTTATTTTCCAATTTCAATAATGTAAAACACAACTAAGCACAAGATAAACCACATGCCATCTGAACAAAATTAAACCAAACATTAAAAGCTTGGGAGGAAATTCTGTCCATAGTTATAGCTGTAATAGACAAAATCCATGTGATGTATTTCTGTGGATCTATTAACACAAATCTGCATCTGTATCTAGGATGCATGTGACAAATGTAATTTAGTATTAAAGTGGGAAAAAGAAGAAAATGTCATCCATAATCTCAAAATTAAAATTAAAATTTTCCTTTTGTTAACATCCCAGAAACATCTGAAGTGGGTTAGATGCTTGATGGAATTAGTTTAATGTTTGCTCAGTGCTACCTCTTGCTTGCTTCCGATATTGTAAAAAATGCTTGCTTTGGCAAAATCATTCATGGCAGAATCCTATGCATGTCTTTTTAAGAAGAATGCCTCATTGACTTTCAAGAGACTGCATATGACCAAAAAATAGGCTTGGATGTGAAGCTGACAAACTCAGAGTAGAAATTTTCCACCCAACTCCCCTTTTTGGCAAGTGGAAGAGAAATTTCCATATACTTGCTTAAACTGTATTGTGATCAAAGTCCCATTTGGGGGTGATTTCCCCCTGCCTAAAACAATCTCCATGCCCTCACATTATTCACCTTCTAGAGAAGCTCTTGCGGCTCAAATGGCTTCAAGGGCAAAGGAAGGTGCTAGAAACCTTCCTTTAATGAACTTCCTTAACTTGCACTTTTATTCTGCGTGAAATGAAAGGAAAAATCTGACGTGCCATTTTTAGCTGATCACAGTGTTTTAAATACTGCAGAGCCAATATTTTGACCAGCATTTAACTTAACCATTTGTGGAGAAGGGTGGGCAAGTAGAAATCAGAATGAAGTTTGGGTGGGTGAGATGGAAATTTGTTCAGAAATTGGGGGGGGGGGGTAGGTATTTCAAACGTTAGCTGAAACACCCTCCTGACTTTCTGTAGTTCGCCAACACCTGCTGTGGCGTCTGTGAAAACTTCTGGTTCCCATGGTAACTCCAGCAAGAAGAGTCAGGTTGATGAACTACTAGAAAAGCCAGTTCTAGTGTCAGGCTAGTTTGTGCTCTTAAAAAATAAAAATAAAAATGCTAACTTCAATTTTCAAGTTGTCTTGTGGAAAAAATGAAAAGCACAACACTTAATTTATTTTAAATTTCAAGAATAAATAATGCAGCAATCTTTGATTATCTTTCTTAAATACAAAAGGGAAAGTTTCAGCCCACAAATCCTTTTGAATTATCATGTCAATTGTGTTAAGTCTCTTAGAAGGTTCAATTTCAGACACATAAAAATCTCACGTTGCGTGCCTTTTTCTTTCCAAATTTTGTTGCCAATTCCTTCAGGTCAAGTGCTGATGTTTGGCTTGTCTGATTGATATCGTTGCCAAGCCAAACAGTCTCTTTTGCTGCATTGTTGAGCATATGTGAGTTGATAGAATTCTTCAGAATATAAAATAAAGGTAAAATATTATCAGAAATGTATAAGATATAACAAAAACTAATCTGTTTAGTACTTTAGTCCTCCGAGATCTGCACCCAAGGTGGCTGACTAGTTCACCTAATGATAGCATTAGCCCTTAGAAGGGCCCAAGTTGGTCAATTGCTTTATAGCAGATGTTTTCAACCTTCTGGGCTCCATGGCTCCATTGACCAACTACATTCTTTCTGTAGCATCCCTGTGGGGCGCAGGAGCCCAGTTATGTCACCCTTTGCCTGCAGAGCTGGCAGCCCTGCACCCCTTTTTAAGCACACACCCCGGTGGAGTGTTTCCTCAGCCTCCTATCTTCTCCCCTCTCCTTGGGGCTTGGGAGTCCTCTGGGCTGCCGCCCTGGTCTCCAAGTGCCTCCCCTCATACTGCCTCACAGGGGCATGGGAAGCACCCCCTGGCCAGCCCCAGAGGCACCCTTTGCCTAGAGAGCTTGTAGCCAGGGCTGCTGCAACAAACAGCTGTGCCAGCCTTTGGGGGGCAGAGACACAAAAGGGCATCAGAGGAGGGAGGGAAGGAAAGAGGGACAGAGGCCAGGGTTGCCTATCACACCCATGACCATCATTTAAGGTGCCCCAGGGTGCCACGGCACACTGGTTGAAAACCACTGCTTTATAGTGTTTCAGAAACTTCAGGGAGGCTGCAAGCTAGAAAACGCACAAACAAACAAAATTGTGACATCAATTTAAGAAGGTGGGGATGGACAATAGGCAATTACTGCTCCGTAGAAGATTTAACTGAAGTTCTCCCTAACACACCCATCAGCAAAAGCTGCAGAAAAATACACTTTGCTTTTGTGGGGTGGGTTTCAGGTGGAATAATGAATAAAACAAGGGGGCAAGTTTCAGGACAGCACTGGTTTTGAACCTATCCAATTAGTTAATCAAATGTTACACAGAATTATGAACAATGTTTTAGAAAAGTAATTCTGCTTGAATTTAGTCAGTCTGCCTTGGGAAGAAGTTAAGCAAAGGCAGGAAAACAGCCCTGCAGTTCCCTCAAACCCAGTCAGCGTGGCCAACAGTTGCCATTTTGATTGAATCATTTTTTGCAATCTGCCTGAATAAATAAACAAGGAAGTCATGGAGGGTTCTAACAAGCAACTTGAATTGTGCTTTAAAAAATAATTTAAAAAAATGAGGCACAGTTTGTGTGCATTTATGAGACAGTTTTCCCCCTTCACTTCACTGGAATGAGAGAATCTTCATATTCATCTTTTTTTTGGTTTGGGTATTCATATATGCATTGGACGCCTTTGTAACATTCTTTAGAAATGATCCAAACACATGAGGCAAGTATCTTGTTGCTCACGGAGCAAGCATTCCCTTGCTTAACATATTCCAAAAAGCATACAGGAAAGTATCCGCGGAAGAATTGCATCTTTTGTTCTTTACAAAAGGGTCTTTTCTTATTTTGGTGACAGGAAAAGAAAAGAAAGAGGAAACTACAGAGAGATAATTGCTTTGCTTTTATAAAGCAAACGCTGAATCCAAAAGAGGAAGAAATTCCATTATGTGTTTTTAATGGTGCAAAAAGTGTAATGTGGTGCTAAAAATGGGGTTGGGGAGAGAGAGGAGGTACTAAAATGAGCTGACATACTCAGATTAGGCAATTAAAATCAGGCAATTCGTGGGTTTAGAAAGGTTGTATTTTACAGTTGACACCAAAGATTTGACACATGCCACTCTCGAGAGGGGCTAAAGCACAAATGTGTTGCATGCCAAAGGTCCCAGCTTTGGGTTTATCCACATTTTAACGCTATATATATATATATATATATATATATATGCAGGTTTTGGTGTCTTCGGGTGTCTTCCCGTGTAAGAGTTGGGGTGTCTAGGCGACGTTTCGACGAGGTCTCACTCGTCATCACCAGCCTGAAGATGACGAGTGAGACCTCGTCGAAACGTCGCCTAGACACCCCAACTCTTACACGGGAAGACACCCGAAGACACCAAAACCTGCATTCCTGTACCCGTGAAAATCTACGAAAGCATATATATATATATATATATATATGCTTTCCCTATGAAAACACAATTTTCAAAGCTGAATCAGAAAAAACTTCAATTTGGGTGTTCGCTGACAGTTGCTCTGACTTAGCTTTCAAACAGTGGGTTTTCACGGGAAAAGCTACGGAGTAATAATAATAATAATAATAATAATAATAATAATAATAATTTATTATTTGTACTCTGCCCATCTGGCTGGGTTTCCCCAGCCACTCTGGGCAGCTTCCACAGAGACCAAAAATACACTAAAATGTCACACATTAAAAACTTCCCTGAACAGGGCTATCTTAAGATGTCTTCTGAATGTCAGTTAGTTGTTTATTGCTTTGACATCTGATGGGAGGGCGTTCCACAGGGTGGGTGCCACCACCAAGAAGGCCATCTGCCTGGTTCCCTGTAGCTTTGCTTCTCGCAATGAGGGAACCACCAGAAGGCCCTTGGCGCTGGACCTCAGCATCTGGACAGAACGACGGGGGTGGAGACGCTCCTTCAGGTATACTACAAGCAAGAAACAAGGTGCTCAGACGCGGAGCTTTAAATTGTGGACCGTGCCTGGAAAGAACGGAGGAAAGTTAAGTTTGGATAAACCCTCAATCCCAAGCACTTCCAGCAAAAGGACCTTAGATGGTAGCACTTACAGTTCTTACAGACTGAAATGGGGTGGTGGTGGTGGTGTTATAGTACCAATGGGTTTAAAACTCATCCACACTTCCACTGGACCTTCCACTTTCCCCCAGGCAAACTCAGTTTAGCGCTAAATTGGAACAAATGGAAATTGGGTTTCCCATGGATTAATGTTTGTTCCAGATTAGCACTAAAGAGCAGGTTTTCCAGTGGAAGGCGGGGGGGGGGGAACACAAAACCAGTCAGACCCATGCCTAGAAATCATGGGACAAGCAGAAAACTGTTTGGACCCATATTTTATAGCCATCAGACAAGGGGACGAGCCTTGATGATCTTTGTAAAAGAGATTGAACTAATAAAATAGGTCAGATTCATACTATTAAGAAGCAAAGATTTTGCTTGGTCCTTCAGTTGGGGGTTCCTATATAACAGCATCTTCTATCCATTATTCCATCTCTGTGTGTGTCTGCTTCCAGTTTTAATAGATAGACTTGTGCATTACCTCTTGAAAAACAAAGTGATATTATGAAGGTTCCCTAAATACAAAAGAGAAAAGGTCTGAAGTACAAAACAATTTTGCTCAAAGTGCATTTTCCCTAACATTTCAGGTTATTTAGTTCAGGACCTCAATTGCTCTGGTTTATCAATTATTGTAAGTTGCGCCAAACTGGGGGATAAAATAGAGAGCAGAAAGTATACAATAGCTAAGAATAGAGGAGAAAGAAATGTCAACCTTTGCCTCATCCCTTTGTTGGACTGAATTTGCATGCTGTCTACCTGTATTTCTCATTAAAGCTGCTCTTGTTGCCAGAAAAGCAGTAAAGTGGTTAGCTCATAAAGCCCGTGTTGGGGGAAACCCAGGGTCAGAGCTTTAAAACTCTCATAACTAGGAGCTAGAGACTTACTTATCTTCACTGCTAGAGATGCCCTGCTTTTATAGGTTCTGCATACTCCACGATGCACATCTCTTGGGTAGTTAGAGAATTCGGAACAACATTGATAGGAAGCATAGGGTGTTTTTTTTTCCTAGGAGGGTAGCAGCCTACTGTCTGATGCCCATGAGACTCCCCCCCCCCCCCGTGTTTTGTTTCCGAGAAAAATAGGTGCCAGTACTCACCATGAAGTTGTTACAGGAAGTGTCACACTTTTATACCACCACAGCAAAAGAGGTGCCAGTACTGCATACCCGTGAGTACCCCCTGAAAAAAGCACTGCATTTAAGTACAGTGGTACCTCGGGTTACATACGCTTTAGGTTACATACGCTTCAGGTTACATACTCCGCTAACCCAGAAATATTACCTCGGGTTAAGAACTTTGCTTCAGGATGAGAACAGAAATCGTGCTCCGGCGGCGTGGCAGAAGCAGGAGGCCCCATTAGCTAAAGTGGTGCTTCAGGTTAAGAACAGTTTCAGGTTAAGAACGGAACTCTGAAATGAATTAGGTACTTAACCGGAGGTACCACTGTATTCCCAATTTCAGTAAATTAAAGCACTATCCTTAACACACACTCTCAGTACGTGCAGCTCAGGGGTTGGGCTAGTTACAGGATTGTGGGATGGGCTCCATATATATATATATATATATATATTTACATTAAACAAGAACAAACCACTGCACTGCACTCAGTAGTTGCCTATTGCGTTGGAAAAATCTTTAAAAATGAGACAAGGCACATTGTTTGGTGATGATGAAGCATGATTCCCAGTAGGAGGAAAATGGCTGCCCTCTTGTGTATCCTGTACATTTTCCCAATAGTAACAATTTTTGGTCTCAGCATTATCCCCTGAATGTATACTGGGTTTCAGAATTATGCGCAAACTCTTTGTATGGAGATTTTGAAGTGACTGATCGACGACTTTTGATCTGAATTTCAGCTCCTCTCGGTTTTGATAGTGTGTGTAAACCTAACAACCATGCCCTTTTGTTTTGTTTCATTGTTATGCATCCCCTGTAACATGACTCTCTGAAATATTTATATCATAGTTGCCTTGGGCTCAACTTGGTCTTCTTACATTTCAGGAATCTATAATTACATCCTACAAAGTATATATTATAGAATGCAGTAACGTTTGATGATAAGTATGCCTTCAACCTATGAACGAGTGTGTGCATGTGTGAGAATCAAAGAAAGTGTGACTTACAGCTTCAATACAAACAATGGACAATCTCCAACTAAGTTAGAGTTGTCCTGCTGAAAGTGGACTAGCATAACAACATAACAGGACATGAATTTTAAGACCTTTTAAATTGGTGATAGAGGAAGTGTTCCTCATGGCCCACAAACCAATTTCATGGGTTCAATTTGCTGTGAAATTTGGGGGTGCCATTTTCTCAATTTGGAGGATGGGTTGTGGGCAAAATTTACAGGAGTGCTATGGGCTCCACCTGGCTAGTGGTTGCCACCTTCAGTTTTATCGAATAATTTTGTGGCTGCTCACTTAATGGGACTTCAAAGAGGTCTAGTAGATTTAGCCCCTTAAAATCATACTCTACCCTGCAAAATATGAAAAGAGGGACCTGATTTCCCCCCATCCCTTTTTATTCCAAGCCAAATTTGGTCCAAAGCTCCAGGTTTCTGAAAATTCAGCTGAACCCTAGTACATTCCAAGAATTCTCTGTGTTATACTGAGTCAAGCCATTTGCCCAGTTAGTTCGGTACTGTCTACAGTGTCTATGACTGGCACACTGGGATTTGAGGCAGAAAGTCTTACCCTACCCTACCCAACCCCACCCTAGCCTACCTCAAGATCCCAGGGACTGAACCAGAGCCACTGAGCTATGGCCCTTTCCTTAGTTTTTGTTTGCTTCACTATTTTCTCTGAGCTATCAGGTTTAGCAAGTTTTTAAATTGGGGGGGGGGCATCTGTTTATACCAGAAATATACCAGAAACTATAGTGGTATGTGTGTGCATTCCAATATTTACCTACCATATTTCAGTAATCGCTACAACAACCCTGAAAGGCTATTCAAATAAGCAGGGGTGGAGTTGGATAATATTTGGTTGTATGGTGCCCTGGAGTGAGGCCATAATTTGGTGCCCCCAAATGGATCTTCTCAATGATGGATCTTCTCAATTTTGTGCCTCCTTGGCTCAGTGCCCTGTGTGAGGGAACTGACTGCATCACCCCAAATCTGGCATTGAGATAAAGGAGGAAGCTCAGTGGTAGAGCTTATCCTCTTATGCAGAAGGTTCCTGGTTCAATCCATTGCATCTCCAGGTTGGGTGAGTACCTACACTGAAATCCTAGAGAGGCTCTGCCCAACAGTTTAGATAAAGGTAAAGGTAAAGGGACACCCTGACCATTAGGTCCAGTCGTGACCGACTCTGGGGTTGCGGTGCTCATCTCATTTTATTGGCCGAGGGAGCTGGCGTACAGCTTCCGGGTCATGTGGCCAGCATGACTAAGCCGCTTCTGGCAAAGCAGAGCAGCGCACAGAAACGCCGTTTACCTTCCCACCAGAGCAGTACCTATTTATCTACTTGTACTTTGACGTGCTTTTGAACTGCTAGGTTGGCAGGAGCAGGGACCGAGCAACAGGAGCTCACCCCGTTGCGGGGATTCGAACCGCCGACCTTCTGATCGGCAAGTCCTAGACTCTGTGGTTTAAAGTTTAGATAGTATGAGAAAAATGGACCAATAGTAGTATAAGGTTGCTTTCTATGTCAATACTGTTACCATCTTCATACTGTACCAGGTCACTGAGATTGAGACATTGCAGTTTCATCATCATCATCATCAAACCTTTTATTGGCATTACATACAACATCCAAAACAAATCAATACAGAATTACTTCCCCAGTGGCACAAAACATCTGCTAACAGAAAGGAGGCAGAGCAGTCTATTGTCACATTTCTTGATCTCCAGGGAGATCAGACGTCTGCAGTGTATTTCGATGACAAAAAACCAAATGGAGATATTTAGCCACTAACTTTGTGAGCTCCTGATCATTCCCCAGTAATAGAAAATGTATGACCTCTGACTCTGGTTTCCATTTGGGGATACAGAGTTTATCTAGAAATTGCTGGCGGAGATCAGCATATAGTTTACAATTGAGAACCATATGTATAAGGGTTTCCACTAGGTGGTCTTCACATAGGCAAGTTCTTACTCCTTCCACCCTACCTGAGAACCTTCCCCAAAGGAGATTTCATTGCAGTTTCCCTAGAGCCATCTACGGAGTTCATGGGAGAAGCAAGATTTGAACAAAGCCTTTCTTGCACTACTGCTGAGTCTCCTTGGCCGCAATCGTAGACATCAAAGGTTTTACTTTACAGATGTCGTTGTTGGACTCTCAACTTCCATCACTTCCAGCAAGCACGGTGATGATGGGAGTTGTAGTTCAACAACATTTGTGGGGCAGCATGTTGGCTATCCCTCCTATACAGATGTCCCTGGGAGTCACTCCCAATTTACTGAATACATTCACAGTGCTTTGTACAAAACTCTGTGATGAATGGAACTATGCATGAGTTCCAGTTTTGCAACAAAACAAAAAAAGTCCAAGTATTTTGGAACTCCAAAACCTGGGGGTGAATTTGGATGAGGAGAATTTCAGAAGCATCTCTGATATATATTTTTAAACCACTTCCATAGCATTTATTATTATTATTAAAAAATCAAAACTCTTAAATTTGTGTTGCACAATCATCTAAACTGCCATACCTATAATTAGTGATCTATTAAGAAGCAATTAAAGTAGCTCCCAGTGAAAAGGGAAAACAGCTGCAAATGCTGAAATCCCCCCCCCCAAAAAAAAGAACTGATACCAAGGAGATAATCTCAGAACAGCAGGTTGCTTTGTATCAAACAGATTTGATTATGAGTTCAGATGCTCCAAAGCACAGTGTGGGCATTTCTGGAATGACTCGCTCAATTGAGTCATTGGCAACAAGGCAAATGTTAAAACTTGGCAGCTGCATTTCAATCTTTCTGTGTGATGAGGGTTGCTCTTGGGATAAACATTTCTTTTTAAGAATCCTCTCTTTCTTTTCTAAGAGCTTCATTATTATTATCTATTTTCAGCATGCAGGAGCAAGATGATTGAAAGAAAGGCAAGGAGAAGCCGGAATGTATTTTTATAATAAAAACCTCCCCTTGTAATTATCTCTCATGTAAGTGGATATATATATATATATATATATATATATATATATATATATATATGCTTTCGTAGATTTTCACGGGTACAGGAATGCAGGTTTTGGTGTCTTCGGGTGTCTTCCCGTGTAAGAGTTGGGGTGTCTAGGCGACGTTTCGACGAGGTCTCACTCGTCATCTTCAGGCTGGTGCTTTCGGCTTCTTGTTACTGGAACAGAGCAGGATCTCAGTGTTTGAGTTCCTATAAATACTGTTGAGGGGGTGTGGTGTATAGCCTCCAACGTTCTGGGCAGAGAGGAAGTTCCCAGGTTAGTGTGCCTTTTCTTCTTTTGTTCCTTAATTACGAACTGAACTATCCCTAATCAGAAACGAAATACATAAGAAAAGATACCTACTAAACCAAACCAACAAAGATCTGCTCACTCTTCACCTCAAACTCTGTAACAAAATCCACCCTGCACTCTGGGACAAATGCAAACAACTAGCCGTCTGGAGAGCTGAAACTGAGACCTCACATAAGACAGACAGACACACCAACAAACTCCACAAACTAGAGAAACGCCAGAAGCCCAGCCACCCTCCACAACAACCCATGAAACAAACAGTACATAACATATCAGACAGGATCCTCACCTCAACTGAAACCAAAGTACTCTCCAAAGGTTTCAACTTTGCAGTCGCCCCGAGACGCATCCCCACGGAAAACATCATATGCGGAGTCGAAGCTAGCCTAACCAAAATCAACCCAGATGAAGCCAATAAAATCAGACTTGAAGTCACCAACATCCTCTGCTCCAGCAAACCACCCAGAAGCAATTTACACAAAGAAGAACAGAAAGCACTCACCAACCTGAGGAAAGACAACAACATAATCATTCTCCCAGCAGACAAAGGTAATGCCACTGTTGTGATGAACACATCGGACTACCAAGCAAAACTATCAAATCTACTCCAAGACCCTACCTACCAACCTATAAAAACAGATCCCACCACCTATCTGGAAAAAACCACCAAATCCAAAATAAAAGCCTCTCCTATCAGTGAAGAAATCCAGCTAAGAATCATCCCCAGAGAAAAATCATCCAGATGCCCCAAACTCTACGGTCTCCCCAAGATACACAAAGAAGGAACACCACTCAGACCAATAGTCAGCTCCATAGGCTCACCTCTACAAAATCTCGCTAAATTTCTCGCTAAGCAACTTCAGCCCTATGCAGAATCCATCGCTTCACACGTTACTAACTCCTTCCAGTTCATAGAAACAATAAAGAAGCAAAACCTACATCCCGATGACCTACTTGTGAGCTTCGATGTTGTATCTCTCTTCACACAAGTGCCCATTAATGAAGCCTTGACAGCCATTCAAAACAAATACAATCCCCCCGAATACATCCTGGACCTGACCAACCACTGCCTAACCAACACGTACTTCATCCACAATGGACAAAGATACAAACAGATAGAAGGAGCACCTATGGGATCACCCCTCTCACCGGTCATCGCAAATTTGTACATGGAACACTTTGAAACCAATGCTTTAGACAAGTCAGAACACAAACCCAAACTTTGGCTCAGATATGTTGACGACACCTTTGTAATTTGGCCACACGGGAAAGAAAAACTAGATAGCTTCCTCACACATCTCAACAGCCTACACCCCAAAATACAATTCACTATGGAAATAGAAGCCAACAACCAACTTCCCTTCCTTGACGTCCTAATCTACAAAAAACCTGATGGCTCCCTAGGACACACTATCTACCGGAAAAAAACACACACCAACCGCTACTTACATGCACAATCACACCACCACCCTGCACAAATAAACTCCGTAGCCAAGACTCTCATCTCCAGAACCAAACGCCTGGCTGACAAAGACCACTTGACAACTGAGTTACAGAATCTCTCAAATGTGTTAATCGCCAATGGATACCAGCAAAACAGGGTTACGAAGCTAATCCAAAAAGAAACACCCCCCAAAAACCAAGACACAGAAGAAAACAATGGCATGGCCCTCCTTCCTTATATCAAGGGCACTACAGATAAAATTAGCAAAATCCTCCATAAACACAATATCAAAACAGCCTTTTGCACCAACCAAAAAATAGCCAATATCCTCAGAAACCCCAAAGATAAAATCCAGTTGGAAAACCAAGGGGTCTATGAAATACCCTGCAAAGTCTGCCCAGCCACGTACATTGGACAAACAAACAGACGAATAAATGCACGTATCGCAGAACACAAGAATGCCGTCAAAAAAGAAGAAAAAACTTCCTCTCTTTTCCAACACATGAAAGAAACAGGACACGAAATTAATTTTGCAGATTCCAAATTGCTCTTTAACATGGAACATCACCACAAGAGAATAATCATGGAAGCCATCGAGATAGAGAAACACCCTCACAACATGAACAAGCGTGACGACACGTCCCGCCTGCCAGACATCTGGAAATTAGCCCTCCCCACAAAAACCGACACCAGAACCAGAGGCACACAGAACGCCATCACCAATCAACCACACCAGACCCAAACCCAGACCCTCTCCACAGATAAATTACAGACTCCATCCAGTAGCCAAACCATAGTGGCACCTCCGGATGCTGCACCCCCCTGCAATCCCTACACAGATCTGGCTGGCACAGGGCACAAAACCACAGCTCGCCCCTATACACGAAGCCAAGCCAGAGCACAACTAAGTGCAGTACAGCCATCTTCTCAGAAAAACTCTTCACAAGCTCAAGAGGTCAAGACACGAAAGCTTTAGCAACTAATCCACACTTAATGACCCACCTAAGTGGTACTCAGAATATCACTCAAGAAATCACTCAAGATATCCCTCAAGTAATTAAGGAACAAAAGAAGAAAAGGCACACTAACCTGGGAACTTCCTCTCTGCCCAGAACGTTGGAGGCTATACACCACACCCCCTCTACAGTATTTATAGGAACTCAAACACTGAGATCCTGCTCTGTTCCAGTAACAAGAAGCCGAAAGCACCAGCCTGAAGATGACGAGTGAGACCTCGTCGAAACGTCGCCTAGACACCCCAACTCTTACACGGGAAGACACCCGAAGACACCAAAACCTGCATATATATATATATATATATATGCTTTCGTAGATTTTCACGGGTACAGGAATGCAGGTTTTGGTGTCTTCGGGTGTCTTCCCGTGTAAGAGTTGGGGTGTCTAGGCGACGTTTCGACGAGGTCTCACTCGTCATCTTCAGGCTGGTGCTTCAGCACCAGCCTGAAGATGACGAGTGAGACCTCGTCGAAACGTCGCCTAGACACCCCAACTCTTACACGGGAAGACACCCGAAGACACCAAAACCTGCATATATATATATATATATATATATATATATATATATATATATATATATATATGAGATAGGAAAGAGGTTTGTATCCAAGGCTAGACCTACCATGCGGCAGAATGAAAATAGTTGTTTCAGTCAGCATCATGGGAGAAGGAGTAGATGAAAGCAGGGATTGATGTTGGAACGGTGCAGCAAAACCTTTTAAAGCTGGGGAGGCTAACCTGCAACCTTCCAGTTATTGGTGAATTATGGTTTCCTTCACCCCTGAGCATTGCTCATGATGGATGGAGCTGATGGAATCTGAGCTCCAGTTACACAGGAATCTGCTTTATATGAAGTCCATGCACAGTCCATTCAAGCCCTTAAGATGCTGCTCTGCTGCAGCTCACATCCATGGTCACTGGCCATGCTGGCTGGGCTGATGGGAATTGTACTACATCAACATCTGGAGGACCAATGGTTCTTCAAACCTATTCAGGGATTCTAACAGGATTTATTGGGCCCAGCATACTCTATGTAGATTGGGGTCCCAGCACTCACAATCTATTGGCAAATAACTGCTGCTTATGTAGGCCAACCTACCTCGCAGGGCTATTGAAAAGATGGGAAGTGATAGTGTAGGGGCTGCCCATGCGGCAAAATCCCTTTCACTCTCAATGGAGTGAGATTGGGTTTAAAAGGGAAGGGAAGGGAGAAGATTTTGCAAGTTCCTTTTAACACCAATTTCACTGCAATCTTAAAAGGTTAAGGCTTTTGTGAGCATTTGTGAGTCTACCTTCACAGCAAGGTCAGGCTTAACAAGGAGGGTGCAGAAGCCTTTGGAAGTCTCCACCTCTCTCTTTAAGACTGCAACAAAATTGCGCTTAAAAGGGGAGGGAATGGACCTCCCTGCTGCTTCCTGAGTTTGAGTATGTTAGCATGCCTGACTGCTTTTCTGAGCCCAGTGCTAAAAGTGATCGTCCCCACTCCTAATGGAGAGGGAATGATCCTGCCTAGTGCTGAGTTTGGGCATGTCAGAGAGCTCCCTGCAGGATTGCTCTCCTGTTGTGCCAACTGATATGAAGGCGGAGTGATTGTGCTTAGCACTGGGTCCCCACTTTGTTCAGTGCTTCAATGGCTCCTGACAACCAGCTGATTTTCATCTACAGTGGTACCTCGGGTTACATACACTTCAGGTTACATACGCTTCAGGTTACAGACTCCGCTAACCCAGAAATAGTGTTTCAGGTTAAGAACTTTGCTTCAGCATCAGAACAGAAATCGTGCTCCAGTGGTGCAGCGGCAGCAGGAGGCCCCATTAGCTAAAGTGGTGCTTCAGGTTAAGAACAGTTTCAGGTTAAGTGCAGACCTCTGGAACGAATTAAGTACTTAACCCGAGGTACCACTGTATTGTAACCCCTCCCTGGACCTTATGGTGAGGGATGGCTAAGAAATCAAATAAAACAACATCCACAACATGTAAACTAGAGAGAAAACCAGCCCAGTGATTTATTAGAACTTGAATTCTAATAAATCGGGTAATAAGTAAATCTGATAAACTGAAGCCATCACCACACATTAATATCCTGCTGATTCCCTGAAGTTCACCCTCCATCCTGCTTCAACTGGATTTTTGTTTTCTTCCTGGTTTTCTTGGACGCTAATGGACTCATCAGGGCCCAGTCTCTGCCAATCAGTGCTGTCTAATCTCTCTCTCTCTCTCCCTCTCTCCCTCTCTCACTCTCTCACTCTCTCCTGTTTCAGTTTCCTGCCCACTGGACATTCTGGCTGGTGGATTATATTTTAATTTTTTTTCAAGCCAGAAAGGAGAACAAATTGAGACACTGCCTCTTAACTCTTTTCTTTGGTAGAAGCAACAGAGAGTTAGAGTTCATGCCTTGGCAAGCCCCCTATGAGCCCATCAGCTTGGTCGAATGCCCAGGTTCTTTGGTGGTTAGCACAGGCCATGAACTTTAGCGTCAATCTGACTTGTGACTTGCAGCACAGAATCTGCTGAGTGCAACTTTTCAAGCCAAGCAAAAATGCAGTCCAGTTCTTTTCTTATCAGAAAACAGACAGCCCATTTCCTATCACTGCTATTTTCTCAGCAGGCTTCTATCTTGGGGAGCGGAGGAGGCAGCTGGCAGTATCCTCAGCCCTGCTGGTCCATGAGCTTGTATGACCCTTTAAGATAGCATTTTCACTCCATCAGCAATTCAGCAGGTACATTTCTCCTGACAGGAGGGTGGTTTTTTATTATTCTTTTTTTTAAAAAAAAACATTCTTGTTACTCTGCAGAAAGTGACATGCTTATAGGATCAGCCTTCCCATAATTCCTATGCCAATGTTTACTGTCTGTCAATATGATTAAAAGTAACGAGCATACAGAGGCGCTGGATTTTAACTGCCTGTGGAAAAATTGCTGCCATGTTTGGCCAGAAGTGAAATTTCGAGGCCAGTCTGGAGGCTCTGCCTAAGGCGGAACAAGTGAAGAATTTCAAGGGAAGCAAACAAACGGTTTCTCTTGAGTCTAGTGAAACTTCCTAATGAGTTCTGTGCATCTGTAACCTGTGTGGTCTGTCATATATGGCTGCTTTTCTCCCACGGCATATTGATACTTAATAATCCAAAGCTTGGGGGATTGAAATGGCCCAGGGGCCATTTACAGGAGAGGATTCCCACAAACCCGTAACAACCTACAATGCCCAGAATGCTTAAAAGGTGCAGTGTGTACACAGCCCAATACAGTTCCAGACTGGGTTAAAAATACAACCCCAAAACCCTCCATTTAAAGTCTCATTGAAAAATGAAGGCCTTCACTAAATGCTCCACTTGTGGATTATTCTGCACAAGGAATCCTACCAATTTTTTTCAAGGTCAAATGAAGTCATCCACCCTTTTAACTCTCAGTTTTATCGCTGCTGTCTTCTGCTTTCAGCTGCCAGATCTTTTAATTCATTGTTCTTGTAGATATTTTGTTCTGTGTTGTATTATTTTATTTTAAAGCCAGATTGAAAATACATTTTTTTAAAAAAAATATCTAAGGCAATTTGTCAATTCCCAGAATAAAGAAAATAATAGTGCTTCCCCCCCCCCACCCTTCTTGATTTTAATTTGACCACAAAATTTGCTTAATAAAAGTCTGTCAAAACTAGGGATGGAGGAGAATGCCATTGGGTCTGATTATTATTTTTTAAGCAAACTGGCTCAATTTGCACTTTCCAAACTAACACATAATGCTCTTTTTTAAAAAGATTTTGTACTTCTCTGAATTTTGCATTTTTCTTTTAGCTCAGTGTACCAAATTCTATATATTAAGATACATTTAGAAATCTGTACATTGCGATAAAATGCATATTTAAATATGTATTTTGTGATAAATACCATATTTTTCTGTGTATAAGACTAGGTTTCCCCCCTAAAAAATAGTGTAAAAAATTATGGGGCATCTTATACATGGAGAGTGCTGAGGGTGGACTGGCAATTGGTTGTTGCCGCAAAGATAGGACATGTCTTATACATGGGGGCATCTTATAGACAGAAAAATGTGGTAAGTATTTGAATATGAATTTTCATATGGACTTGAAAAATTGCATTTAAATGGGGAAACAGGACTTATGTGGCCTAGGACCCTCATACCTATAGGACCACCTCTCCTGATATGCCCCGTGGAGGGCCTTAAAGTCCATAAATAACAACACTTTGGCGGTCCTGAGCCTCAAGGAGGTTAGATTGGTCTCAACTAGGGCCAGGGCTTTTTCAGCACTGCCCCCAACTTGGTGGAACGCTCTGCCACAAGAGACCAGGGCCCTGCGGGGTTTGACATCTTTCTGCAGGGCCTGCAAGATGGAGCTGTTCCACCTGGCCTTCAGCTTAGATTCACTCTTATATGGGATTTGGCATATAAATTTTCCCTTGGCTTTTTTGCTGGCCCATGTAGGACCATCATGGATAGCTGGCTCGGGTGAATATCTGATGTTTCCTCCCTTTATGGTCTTGATTTATGGGCTACTACTAAAATGAAGCTGCATTTTAAGTTGTATTTTAAGCCGTATTAACTGTTTTTGTGTGTGTTTTTTTCTATTACGTTTTATTGTAATATTTATTTATTTGGTGTTAGCCGCCCTGAGCCCAGCCCTGGCCGGGGAGGGCAGGGTATAAATAAAATTAATATTATTATTAGTATTAGTATTATGTGAACCAGTGGTGAACTGATTTGTCCATTCCTAGATAGATGCAAGGTTTAGGTTATGCATGCAAAGTTTACAGTATTTGAGGCCTTCATAATTACTTTTGCCAAGTGGTAACTGAAGAAAAAGGTGTCTTCACTGGTGGCAACAGATCGGTGGCCTGCTGTCTGAGTATTCATGAAAGCTCTGAATGTTGAGGTCCAGTCTAGAAATGCAACAGAATTGTGGCTTTTAAAAGTCACTTCACTTCACTCACAGGTGGCAAACGTGACATATATTTTCTCTCAAGGAAAGCTAATGAGAGTCTTGGCTAGTGGATTTTTTTGTTTTGTTTTGTTTTTGAGACAAGAGTACTCCCACCCTGTGACCCAACTTTGATGGTAGTTTATATTTTTATCAGGGCAAGTAGAAGAGATTAGTTTCTGGCAAAGAGCAAACGACAGGTGCAGTTCGATGAGAGCAATTTAAGGGAAAGCTCATTTTAGAACTTTTTTTTAAAAAATGGGGGAAAGTATGATTTCTGGCAAGCTTGTGATAGGTTGGCAGGATAAAGAGGGTATCTGAGAAACTGGCAGGAAGAAAAGACATGGGGGTGTTAATAAATCTTTGATGGTTCATTTATAATGTTAACAGTGCAGAAGGGTCACACACATAAAAAAAAAATCTAAGGCCAGAACATACCTAACTGATGCCAGGGGAGCAAGCTGTCTTCTTGGAAGCACAGGCCTTGCCTTGGCAAGGATATCATAAAATGTTGTTTGTCTGATTAGCAATCCTCAGGAAAATGACATATCAGATATCATTGCAATTAAAAGACACAGCCTGTTCGGCTATTACCCAGGGGGCAGTGGAGCTACTGCAGCACAGTGTCGTCCTAGTACAAGTCACATATAACCAAATGAAAGAGGCTTGTCCTCTTCCACATGGGTCAGGGCCTCTGCTCTTACCTGAGTTGCAGGGGAGTGAAAAAAACTGCTCCCCATCCCTCCAGGCAAGGCGTACAATTGTGGTGTGTCTCAACAGTTTAGAGTCAAGTGAAATGAAGTTATAGATGGAACCGTATATGTAAGCTGCTAGGAGTGAGGAAGGGGAAGTCTCAATAATTTTTCCATCAATGTTTATGAAGAACTCGGAAACAAAGAAGGCTGAGGCTGTGGCAGCACATGGAGATGATCTCTGACTTCATCTCTTAGGTGGGATCATCCCTTCTGCTTGCTTGAGCTTCTGAAAGAATACAGTATTTTGATTCCAAACATCAATAAGTTCCACAGTATTCCAGTCAAGAGCAGAGATAACAAAAAGTTACTGTTCTGCAGATTGTCAGTGAGCAATTTAAAAACGTAGGAACTTCCTTGATGGATACAACAAAGGTCCAGCTCCCCACAACCTTCTGTTTGCAATAGAAGCCATCCAGAAGACACTGGGAGGGTTTGAAGGCAACAGCTCTACTCGCCAGCTTGCCTCCATCTTGTGCATAAAATTATATTGACATATGGAGGTTCTGGTTAATTGTCAAGGCCAATGGCAATTTAAGGGTTTAACCTGTAAGAATCTGTTAAATAGCTGTTTTAATGCCTGATGAATTTGGGCATAGTTCCACATATTGTCAATGAAGTTCCATAAATTCAATTTTGTCCTGTGATAAAACTTACTTGTTTTGTCTGACTGGCAATAGGTGGTCCAGTCTGTTTTCTTATATGATTCTGGGTTTCCAGTATTATGAGAGGTAAAGGGAATCTTCCTCTTTTCTCTCTGCACTATTCAAAGTTTTGTAAACTCTTATGCATATGAAGTATCTCTGTAGTTCATATAAAGTCCATTTCCTCTTAGTCAGCACTGAAGCATCAACATCTGGGCATCACAATCCCATTGAAGCTAAAGAGAAACTCAGTGCTATACCTTAAAAATAACATATATAACTTAAAACTGCAGTGGAGAGACACTTGTGTGAACAAAGATGAAATAATTTATCATTTTTCAAAATTTTTCAAGTTCTTGGAGGCAGAGTTGCCATGTTGGACTGGAGGAAGATTCTTGTTGACGTTTATCAATGATAATAACTGGAGAACCTCTTTTGGACTTTTTGTGTGGAAGGGAAAAGAATGAATTTGAGAAGTTTGGATCTGAAGATTGGTAAAATATTGCTTAGCAGAAAGAGAAACAGTTGGATGTAATCCTGGAGTGAATACTTTCAGTAATCCTTTTATATGTAATTGATGGATGGAGAATCAGAAGTCATTTTTTAGTTCTCTCTCTCTCTTCCCTTTCTTCTTCCATTGTTTTATTGTTTTTCATGGTTGGTGAAGGACCCTGCATGAGAGGCAGGGAAGGGGGGAGCTTCCAGGGTGAGAGGCTAGGAGAAAGAAAGGGAAGCTCCCAGGTAAGAACTTGGAGGGTCCACCCCTTTCTGTTTGAAACCAGAGAGAGAGAGAGAGAGAGAGAGAGAGAGAGAGAGAGAGAGAGAGATTAGACAGCACTGATTGGCAGAGATTGGGCCCTGATGAGTCCATTAGCGCCCAAGAAAACCAGGAAGAAAACAAGAATCCAGTTGAATTTCCCTTCCTTCCTTCCTTCCTTCCTTCCTTCCTTCCTTCCTTCCTTCCTTCCTTCCTTTCTTTCTTTTAAATAAAAAATATGAAAGGAAAGAAAAGATATAAATGGAAGAAATTCATGCAGTGGCCTGAGTTGGGATAGTTTGACATTCACAGTATGGAGGTCCTTAGTTGCCTGTCTTACAATGTCCTCCATCTCCAATAATATAAAGAGAAGTAAGAATACAAGGTGCAAGTTCTGGGATAAAGAAATGGCAGAATGGCTTGCTGCTTCTTTCTCTTTTTAAATACGATACGGATGTCTTTGCTGCATTTACGTGCTTGTCTTGGAACAGCATCATAAACCTTAGAGGACTGACTCATCCTGTCATAATTTGTTACTTCAGGCTAGGGGTTTCGTTTTAGTGGTGTGGGTGGGATGAAAACAGCTTTGGTGGAGGAAGCCAGTGGTGTTTGTTTGTTTGTTTGTTTGTTTAAAAAACATACCCAGTAATGTCCCCAATATTATTTTGCTGCCACTTTAAGTGGTGGGTTTTCTTTTCCTTAAAAGAAAAGATTACAGCTTCCTCCTGTGTGACCTCTATCAGGGAAAACTACCCCCATTCTGCCCCAAATGCTCCCCTTTCACTGGGGACTAATGACCCATTTTGAGCCTGCCATAAGACAGAATTCAAATTTTGTCCTGAAGGAATTACAATGCATAATCAAGACCCAAGGAAGAAAGGCCCTTTTCCTATTATCACCTCTTCACATCATAATTTTGAGAAAATTTAATTGTTAAGAGCATTCATTGTCCAGGGGAATGGTGAGTTAAAATGAGGTGCTGTATGGGTCTTTCCCATTAAGTACCCCACTTCTCTCTGTCGTCTTCTTCTTCTTCTTTGGCGATCACTCATAGCCGAGTAAGATTGTCTTCCATAGGTTTCTGGGCGGGAGTTGATCACGGTGTGGATTTGCCAAGCGTGCCTTCCTCCTAAGACGTTTCTCCGTTTTGTCCTGAGTTCAAGCATTTTCAAAGCCCACGACACCTTTGGTAAAAGGCTGTTCTCCAATTGGAGTGCTCGCAGGCCAGTGTTTCCCAGTTGTCAGTGTTTATACTACATTTTTTAAATTTGCCTTGAGACAGTCTTTAAACCTCTTTTGTTGACCACCAGCATTGGAATAGAAATTAATAATAATTTCTCTCTCTCCATCACTATAGTCAATGGAATCAGTAGCAGATTGTCCTGTTCCTATTTCCTATGTATCTTCAGATTTGGCAACACTCCAATGAGAAATGGAATTCTATTCTTGTGGAGCAGACTAGATAACAATAACTATCTACCCTCATCATCCTTTGTGGCTTTCAGGTAGTTGACTCAAGGGAGTTGACTCAGTGTGTAAGTTTCCTTAACTATACAAGCTAGCTGTGCAAGGGGGGAGCTTTAAATCGCATTTGTGGAAGGTGGGAATCATAGTGCCTACTATGCACATTTGATGTTGCAAGAAAATATTCTTTGCTTTGCTTTTTAAAAAATAAATAAAATAAAAATAAGACATGACCCAATAAGTCACACTACTATTTTTGATGATAACATTAATTCTGTATGAGGTTATGCCAGAAGCCTAGGCCTGTCATCTCCATTCGGACACAATATAAAGGTGATTTTTCTCAGCGGTCGTTTTCAGAACATGCTGAATATTTCTTATCAAAAGATAGATAAAAAAATATCAGTTGGAGTCCAAAAGACAAAGGAAACAAGCACTACTACTATGGTTTGGCTTCAGGCTCTTATCACTGTCCTTACTGAAACAAACAGATATAGAAAGATGTAAGAATATATCAGTATGAACTAGAGCTGTGCTAAATGTTCATCTATTTTGATCTTCAGAGCAAAACTAGTGCTTTTGTGTTAAGGTTGTTTCAGCTGAAGAAGGGGAATAAGAAAAGTACTTTGGATGTCCCACTAATTATTAGTGATGGGTGACCCCCAGCTTCTGGTTAAATGAAAACTAGACTCAACACCCACCCCATAAGAAATCAACTTGGTTATCTCTAAGGCCTGTTTGTCATCTTCTTTCTGACATCATGGGAAGTATTACGGTCTGAATTCTCTCCCAAACCCCAACAACAATCCAAACTCTAAACTGTGTAATGATTTGGGGGAAGGTGGTATTTTCCAACTTGTAGGACCCAAGTAGATAAATAGGTACCACTCCAGCGGGAAGGTAAATGGCGTTTCCATGCGCTGCTCTAGTTCACCAGAAGCGGCTTAGTCATGCTGGCCACATGACCTGGAAGCTGTAAGCTGGCTCCCTCGGCCAGTAAAGCGATATGAGTGCCCCAACCCCAGAGTCGTCTGTGACTGGACCTCATGTTCAGGGGTACCTATACCTTTACCTTTAGGACCCATCTTAATAAGGGTTCTTTCCCAAAAGATGTACAATAGCCTGCTTTCACAACCTGCCCATATACTGAAGAAACGTCACAATTCTGGCTAAATCAACTGTGTACTTGTTACAGAAAGTTTTATTTAAAAGTTTTTAATATACCTCTGTCCATATAATATTTCCCAGAGTTTCATGAGTTGTTGTTTTTGATTTTTAAAAAAAATGTATAGGATAATTATACATTTCTGGGTGCACACGTCAGTGTGATTTGTGAGCTTGATGTTATATGAATATATTTTTGAAACTGAGGACAAAAATCTTGTTGGGGACCCACTTCTGGAAGCTGCTGCTTCTTTTTTTACTTTAACATGGAAAAGCTTAAACAAGTTGGTAGCTTACTGTATGCTTAATTGTTAACTCTGCATCAATGGCTGCAATTTGTCTTGGTCTAAAGTAGGTGTCTGATTTGATATATCTGAAAGTGGGTAACTGCTTCAGGTCACAGATGTCTTACTGAATTGCTACCTGGAGAATGTAAAATCATATAATATAGATATTATGTATCAGTACACGTAGCATATTACTGCTCTTTAAATGAGGGCTGCTAGTGACCTGTAGAATGAGGGATGCTTGCATAAAATATAGGTGTGTTTAAAGGATAAGTTTAAAACTACACAGTTATTACATGCCCCCAAAAACCTCTTCTATGTTTGGGTCCATATGAAAGGACGTTGACACCTAAGATGACAATGTCTTGTTATTACAATTTCTGTCCCACTTTACAAACTTTTCCTCCTTCCCCCTTCTAGCTATTTGTGTCCAATTCTACCCATTCTCTACTTCTGCATTGCGTCTTAGTAAATAAATTTGGTTTGGTGTGTGGAGATAATAGGGTCTTTTCATCATAACTGATGAAAGTTCAACAAACATGATGCATTTTCCAATCTGCAATGTGTGAGCCCGTATCGCTGGCAAAGCCATAGATCAGGGCTGGTTATGTATTACTCTTTAATACATAGCATTATATATATATAGCACTTACAAACATTACCCAGGGCAATTTGCTTAGAACTTTCTTTGTCAGCAACTTTCCTACTTGGCACCTTTAGAATGGAATTGCCTGGGTCACTTCTGGAATAAGTTTGATTAATCTCTGTAGCAGGAACATAACACATCTCCACAGTCAAATTAATAACCACAGTCTGAAGGTTAGCTTGTAAATGGGTTCAGGACTTCTGCTCTGCAGCTATAGATCTTGAAGCCCCTATGATGTTCATTTTCAACCTCTCATCTTTGGAAAGGCTATTTATTTCTACTGGAGATGAATGAATCTTGCTTTTATTATCAAGAATAATTGAGTACTCCATTCTTCATTTTTCTTCAGTTTAAACACTTGGTCCTGGGCTGTTAGTTAAACAAACATCCGATTATCTCCATCCGGGGTGTAAAGAGCCAAGGCAGTAAATTGAATAATGATTTGCTTGAACGTAAAGCAGAACAGAATACAAATATCCTCCGAAGATGCATGCATCCCTTTCTGCATATATTTTATCACTTGGTCCTTCATGTGTCTAGATTTCTTGTTAAATATAAATTATTTGGAGGTAATTAGATAGCAGATCTGAAACAGAACGGTGGCTAGTGGTGATTTATTATAAATTCTATATTTTGTTCACTGACAATGGTAAACAATGCCATACATCACTTTGGACAAGTGGGATCCAGCCTTGCCCTTGCAACCTGATCCTTCATCCAAATAGTCATTGAATTCCCCTCCACCCAGTGATTCTTTGCTTAGGAAGGCTGTTTTCCCCTACAAAGGATGGTGGAGAGTTTAGCCATAATCAAACATGAATGTGAGCTCTGCAGCAGTTTATTTACCTACCAAGTGAGCTGTTTGGTTTCCGTCTTTATTGATACCAATGCTGTTTTGGAAAAGTCAGGTGTCATTAGCAACACTCGGGACAAATGGAACCATGATTTCTTACAATGACTTTACTTTGCTGTCATTGTTTTGGGGTTACCATCAGATCAGGTGTGCTGAAATGTCTTCCACTGAACATGCCAAATCCTAAGCCTCTATGGGACAAACCACTGAAGGCATCTTTTTAGGCAGTGAAGGGTGTGGGAAATTCATGCCCACTCAAGTCTGGGAGCGGCAGACTCTGAGAAGTTCAGAGGATGATTATTATAATATTTAGTTGCTTATGTATAGCTATTCCCATTCAGCATTCCTTACTTTACCTCCCATGTCCCTGACACAATTATGTATCATGGATTTGAAACATAATAAATACAATTCCCCTGGGGAGTGGAGATGGCTACTTGATGATGGACAATAAATGACAGCAGTATGGCCAGTAAGAACAGGATAATTTAAAACAGTAATGTTATTTTCACACATGGCCTTGCTGGGCCAAGGTCATATAAATTTAACAAAATGCAAAACTCAAAAGCACTGAGCTTTAAGTAACAATAGCATGGTGAACACTGAAATACTTGCCACCAACTTGTTCAGGGGTGCCCAAACCTTTTTCAAAGAGGGCCAGATTTGATGAAGTGAACATGCGTGAGGGCCGGCCAAAGTTGCTGAGCTTATTTTTAAGGATTTTACCCCTGGACATATACTGCCACGGGGGCCAGAATAAATTGACCGGCAGGCCGGATTAGGCCCCTAAAACAGACTTTGGACATGCCTGAACTAGTTGGTTGGGTGATAATGTTGGTGACAATTTTTTTTAAATTATTTTATTGCTTGTTTCACTGAATGACTTGCCCCATCAAGCTAAGGAATCCATTTAAAAAAAAGAGACTTCCATGTGTATCACTTACTGGTTAACATTCAGTGGTGAACCCAAGTGAATATCCCACACTGCATTGTTGTACGGCATGTATCCCAATGTGAATTCTCACCCAAATTCTTACACCACCAACTGCACAGCACAACCAGCACCTTAGATCAGGGCAAGAGACTCAACAAAATTTCTTTCTATTGTGAAACACAGTCTACCATGTTAGCACCCCACTGGTCAGCATAATTGCAGGTATCCATCACAGGGCAAAGAAAAAGATAGATTTTCTGAAATGACTGCTTTCATAATGGGCATAGCATGACTGGCCTACATAAAATGGAAGTGAATTTCATTGGCTCTACATGGTTTAGTGAACAGATATAATTTGCAACTCCTGGATTAATACACGCCTCCAAACATATTTATCCTTTGGATTTTGCACTTTGCTGAATTTTGCAATACAGTTCTTGGCTCAAAAATAAATAAATACCAAAAACGTATTAGGCAATATGAATATTAAGATTAAATACATGGTAAAATGTTCCAGTTACAGATAGGTAGCCGTGTTGGTCTGCCATAGTCAAAATAACAAAGTTCCTTCCAGTAGCACCTTAAAGACCAACTAAGTTAGTTCTTGGTATGAGCTTTCGTGTGCATGCACACTTCTTCAGATACACTGAAACAGAAGTTGCCAGATCCTTCTATATAGTGAGAAGGTGGGGAGGGGTATTACTCAGAAGGGTGGTGGGAATGGGAGATTGGCAGACATGACTAAGACATGACTAAGCCATTTTTCACCTTCTCACCCCTTGCCTTTTCCTGCAAGACCTATTGCAGTCGTTAAGAGTCGTCAACAGGCTCATCTCAGCTATCTGCCAATCACCCATTCCCACCACCCTTCTGAGTAATACCCCTCCCCACCTTCTCACTATATAGAAGGATCTAGCAACTTCTGTTTCAGTGTATCTGAAGAAGTGTGCGTGCACACGAAAGCTCATACCAAGAACTAACTTAGTTGGTCTTTAAGGTGCTACTGGAAGGAACTTTTTTATTATGGTAAAATGTGTACACAGAGATAAAATAAATGTTTAAGTAGGTATTGTTTGAGAAGCTACATACCTAAATGCATATGTAACTGGGATCTGTGTATGGAATCTTTTTTTTAAAGTTGCAGTTTGTTACAAAAACAGGACAGAATGAGTTTACAAATGAACACATGCAAAATTGATATGGAGCAAATGGTCTGTATTCCCCTGGACTAAGCCTTGAATTTATTCTAGGAGGAAAGCTACACTGTGACACTTTGCTTCAGGTTTCATTTATGCTGTTTATTTCTAAAAACAGCCTATGCCACAACCTCATCAAGTTAACCTCACCAAGTTCCTGCAGAGCCTTGCTTACCTAAATGAGTTTACTTTGGACCAAACCTGTATGCTTTTTGTCCCAAAGACTTACCTTGCTTAGGTATCAGTCAGAAAACAGTAGAGCTGGAGGACTTTAAATGTTACTCTTGAGAATTATTTTAACAATAACAACTATAATAAAAGCCACAGTGTCCTGCATATTGAAACCAATGATTTCCTTCCACACAAAATTGCTGTTACTGCTTCAGGAGATGTTGAAGAGGGGAAGGCACATATATCCAACATATAACACAACAGGGTAGGGGAATTACTTTGGTACACTGCTGTTGTGAATTAGCTTATGAAAACAGAAAGCCCTAAGGACCAAGCTAATGGGACATAAAATTCCTCATCTGTGGAAATTATTCTTTTTTATTGGTCCTGTTATTGCTATTAATAATAAGCTTTCACTTCTTTGAGGCCCTTTTTGCATTCATCTCTCCCATCGTACGGTGATTTCGGCGCAAATCAATTTTCTCTCTTCCTTGAATAAGTGTGTTGTGAAACAGAGCTTGAGAAAGCATGCTAGGGCCATAGAGTCAGCACATTAATTTCAAAGGAGCGACCTTGCTGAGCGAAGGTCAGCTGTTTAGAATGTCAAAGCAACCATTTAAGGGCACTTTGGACATTTCCACAAAGATTCATGTTCCAAAGAATTTTTAAAAAGTGCATGCATACTCCCCATCGACACTGCCTTCTCAACCGGTTTGGAAGGGTTCATCATAATGGCAGCAGGCAGGCAGGCTTTGAAGTGTGGAACTACTTTCAAGTAGCCATGCATGTTACGACAGGGAGGTGGAAAATTGCTAGGACTGGTACCAGAAGAGATTTACTTTCTGAGGCACCAGACTAAACAAGGGAATAACCACCGGTGCACTGTCATCATCATAACGCAGGTGCTACAACTCCACAGTTTCTACTGCATTCTGTAAGCTGCAGTCAGCTGACTCAGCAACAGCCAATTACCTATTTCACCATCAAAGTGGAGTGACAGGGTCCCTCCCTAGGATGCGTGTGACATTTTCTCTACCCCAGTCTTTGTTGGACATCTATGCTCTCTCTCTTTTGTCTTCTTCTTCTTCCTCTTTCTCCTGTATTCATCCCAAATAATAAAATCTGCCCTTGCAGAACCATCACCGCAGCCATCTTTCGGAAATTTGGCAGGTTTCATTACATCAGGAGGGGTGACCATGCCTGTAAATTGTAAGTAATTCTGGCAGAAAATCAAAAAAGTTACAGACTTTTCTTTCGTTTTGTGTTTTTTAATCAGATGTTTAAAGTGCCTTCCATGAACACCACTGGATGCATCCACCTATGGTTTGGCAGGCTTAATCCACTTTGGAGGGGCTGCTATGCCTGCAGATTTCATCTACTTTGGCCAAAAGGGCGGTAAGTTCTATCCATTTTTATATTACCCATTATAGAGAAAAGGGCGAAAACAGATCTAAATTGGTCCTGAATAATGAGTCAAATTAGGAAGACACAGAGCAGCTCCAAAACACATCAGTCTGCTTCCAAAATCTATATATTGAAGTCAAATATTGTGACTGGTGAACACTCCTAAATGATATTCTCTCTCTCTCTTTCTCTCTCTCTCACACACACTTCATTCTTGCATTGCATAGCTCTCTAAAGATTTTTGAAACAGGAAAATATAGGGCATATGTTTCATTTGATTCATCCATACAATTCAGTTAATTGGGAGAAATGAAAACCCAACTGTGCAGACTCTTTTGACTTCTGCACCTTTTTCTGTTCCTCTCACCATGCCCTCCAGGCCTGCATCTATCCCTGCTTTTACAGTACTAGAACAAGTGACACAGGGGCACCCCAGTCTAATGTAATCTTACTTTTAAAAAGTATTTGTTCATGACTGGCTGCACCAGAATGTGGAGGAGGATGCACATCTAAATACATATCGTGTTGAAAGCAATGCAATACAATGCAAATAGACTATGGGCATATCCACACCTACTTTTCCTCTACTCTTTCCAGGCATGTTTCTGAGCACCTATTATTATTATTTTATTTGCTGGAGATCTTTCCCTGTGAAAACCTGTTCTTTAAAGCTCAGTCAGAGACAACATCAATCCATGGAAAACCTGAATTGACGATTGCTCCTATTTGGCTTTTAAAAGTGGGAAAAGCTCTGGGTGAAAAAGCAGGAAATGTGCTTGGAGACAGAGTATTAAACTGCAGACCTCTACCTGGAAAGAGAAGGGCAAAGGGTTAAGTGTGGGAAAGACCTATACCTACACTCTGGTGTGTACATGACAAGGTGTGCATGAGCTTGCTTACACATGCAGATCTATTTAGATAGATGGGACATTGGTGTTTAAAAGCATGCCAAATGGTGAATTTCTGATGGTGAAATGCCACCAGAAATATCCCACACCATCCCTGGTGGATTAATGCAGGAGACTACAGCACATGTGGCAGGCTCTATTGGGGACATAGAATGAATTTGTATACAAAAAAATTCTGGATAACTAGTGGATTATGTAAAGGCTTTACTGTACCTGCAGAACAGAGTTGCCAAGTTTTAATTCGGCAATTTATAGGCAATCCAGCCATTCATTGCACCAGTGGGGCAGAATGAGGGCAAGACCAGTGGTTATGACCAGTGGGCAAGCATCTCATGAAGAACTGTTTCCCAATTCTCCGTCTAATAATTAAGATTATTATACAGCAAATTGGGAAATAAGTCTTTGTGGTTTTTGAAATCTCTCATTATCCATACACAATCTTACAAATGCATTTTTCTCAAATGGAAGGCAGTAAGATATACTCTGTCCATAACAGGTTTTGTTACTACTTATGGACAGAGCTTTGGAAATACGAACAATCAATTAAAAAACAAAACACTATGAGCAGTTGGCATCTCTGCTGCAGACAAGCTATGATATTATTTACACATACCACCTTAGCTATACACAGCAAAAGGGATACCCAAATAATCCCCTCCATCTGACTAAACCCTCCAAAAACACCAGTAGCCTTTCTCTGAATACGAAGAACATTCTGCAAGGACTGTATTATCCAAATAAGAAATGTATACTTCCATCACTTCTCTCTCTCTCTTTTTAATTCTTGAAAAAGTGTAACATTTTGATGAACATTTTAAATATTCATTGACTTCAGTTAAAGACTGTGGGCTTTACAACTTGAATTGGAATAACAGCTTTTTAAAACTTTCCCTTGTGAAGTGTAGGCATAAGAAATGTGATGTCCTGGCAGACAACTTGCTTCCTTGGTTAAAAAACAAAACCAAACAGAACACAATCTCCACCGAGTTGCAATCGCTGGACAGACAGAATCCAGCCACTGTTCTACACTTTTTGTTTTAAAAGAACCAGAAGTCAGCGTGCGGCTATTGCTTCTCGACATAAAAGTTAATGTCCTCTTTATGTCAGTTTCCCTTAGCGCCATTTGCTGCAGTCATTTCCACTTTAAATAGTAAGAGTTTCAATAGGCACTTCAGTGGAATTAAGAAAAATCTACCACTCTTCCACCACCATGCCGGAAAGCTATCCTTCTTTCTGTGTTGTATCGGTAAATTGTAGCTAATAGGCCTGAGGTTGTCTCAGTGTGATTCCAAAGTAATAATAAAAAACAAAATCCACCAAGAAAGGAAACAGATTGTCAAGGATGCTCCTTCCCTTGACAAACAGGTAAACCAAGATTGACGGTATGATAAATATAGGAGCTCACTGGGACAGCTGCTGTCTCTTATAATCAAAGGAATCCTTTCCTATAAAGCTTGTTTATTTTAAAATTTGTTGTAGGTTTACATTTCTTCCCCCCTCCCTGCCCCCAGCTAAGTGACTTTATCCGGATTATAACTTTCTTCTTCTCCAAACATGTCTGCTAAGACTTTAAAACGTGGTCCCCAGTCACTCAAATAGTCATAATCCTGATCTGCCTCGGTTGCAAGCGAATCTATAGAGCTAAGAGACTCAGCCACAGATCCATTTCCTTCATAAGCGTATGTCGCTAGTGAGTCATAAGGGGGTGCTGAGGGATCGCCGTCATTTTCTCTCAGCCTTTGATTTATGAAATCTCTGATATTTGTGTTGTCCTCTGCGGGTGGTCTTGAGCGTGGTAAGCAGAGAGCATCTGGCTTTATATCCCTGCGTATTTTGTTATCCTCAATTGCTTTTGGGTTCCTCAGGGCCCCGATGTCGAATGCCTGAGTGTCCTCCTCGCCACCTCCTTCATCATCGTAATGGATGACGTTGTCTCGGATGTCTTCTTTAGAGGTCATGAGAGTGTCTTTTTTCTTCTGCCGCCTCAGCGCCACGTACAGCACCACGATGACTAAGACAAGAAGAGAATGGTAAATTAAGAGCGGAAGGAGTCCGGCTTTCTTCCAATAAAATACTGCATCACCTTCTAATATCTAGGAACTGTCAGGGGTGACTCACAAATTACTTTTTGATCTCAGGTATAAACAGGACCTGAGTTGAAATGGCAAAATGCAGGCCTGGCATCGTCAACTGCAAATGGAGCACATGGATTTTCTGCTTTCCTGACAGCCATGAAATGGGGGAAAGATCAGATTTATTTTTCTGTTTTTAACAGAATGGAAGCCTGGGCATTTATTTTTTAAAGAAGCCACTTAATATTTTTTTTAGAAAGCATTGTGATCCTTACATTCGATACTGATTGCACTGAATGCAACCCTAGCTGCAGTTTACAGATTATTCTGTACTATGTTTATTTAACAAAATGTATATGCTGTTGGATTGTAAAAAAAACCCCTAAAACTACAACCCACACATCTCTAAGTGCTTTGCAACAATGATTATAAGAGCTCCACTTAACACACAAACACAGATGTACCCATTCACAGTTGATGGTGCCATGCTAACATTTTGCCACATAAATCTAATACCTGTGGTTAAGGTTCCCATTGTCATTTCTCTGCCTTTAAACTCCTCAGTGCATTGCAGGGAATTGTCCAAGCTAATGTGGTATGTGAGCTAGATAACTATTATGTCTTATTCCCCTTTACCAGCCTTTAATTATATCCTTTAATTGTATCAAGGAAATAGGCAACCTTGGATACAAAGGTCCTAAAAGCCTACAATAATCATGTACCATGGGGCAGGTAAGCATATTCTGACTCCCCATTCAGAGCTTATTGGGCTTTTGTTCAAGAAACCAATTTAAGCAGTTTCCTGTGTAAAATTAGGGATAATAAGATAGCCTTTAGACAGAGGTCTTACTAGATGCAAATTATCTTTGTTATAGAGACTGGTAAAAAAAGGGTAGCATTGGAAACAGCAAAGCAAAGGATTATTTAGGTGGACACCTTTAAACATTGCATGAACTGGGTGCAATTACCAAGTGAACCTACCGTATTTTTTGCTCCATAGGGCGCACCTAGTTTTCAGAGGGGGAAATCAAGGAAAAAAATATGATATCCCCCCCCCCCAGCTCTGGGAGCAGCGGACAGGCTGCAGGCAGTCTGTGCGCTTCTCCCAGACCTTCTCCCTGCTTTTGCGGGAGGTGGGGGAATTCTCCCACCTCCCGCAAAAGCCCGCAGAAGCCGCACACTCTTTAAAGGGGATGTGCGGCTTCTGCTGGCTTTTCTAGGAGGTGGGAGAAGGGACTGATGCAGCCAGTCAGTCCCTTCTCCCTCCTGGGGAAAAGCCCGAGAGAGGCACGGAGCTTGTGTGCGGCTCTTGATGGCTTTTCCCGCCTGACTCCCCCGTGCATTCGCTCCATAGGACGCACACATATTTTCCCTTGCTTTTTAGGAGGGAAAAAGTGTGTCCTATAGAGTGAAAAATACGGTAACTGCCTCCCACCCAAGTCTTATTTTCAGGCCATTCAGAATTCAAAATAGTGCTGAATACATTACCTCTAGGCTCCATAAGACCTTGATCAGTCTAAGACACCCCAGCTTAAGGCAAGCCAGAGATACCATCCTTTTTTTAAGAATTCAGAAAGTCTCAGATCAAGAGGTTCATGTCTCTGAGTCTGAGACAACTGGGCATGTATATCCTAAGATAATATACTGCAGAGTATATGTCACGTACTCTATCATACAGTGGTGCCTCACAAGACGAAATTAATTTGTTCCGCAAGTTTTTTCTTCTTGCGAGTTTTTCGTCTTGCGAAGCACGGTTTCCCATAGGAATGCATTGAAAATCAATCAATGCGTTCCTATGGAGACCGTCCGGGGACAGAGGGGAAGCGCCGTGCACCTTCCCCTCTGTCCCCGGACCTGTTTAAAGCAAGGGGCGGCGGGGAGAAGATTGCTTCTCCTCGTTGCCTGCCCCGCAATCTCCGCGCACGCCTTCCCCTCTGTCCCCGGACCTGTTTTAAAGCAAGGGAAGGGGCAGCGGGGAAGAGAGGGGAAGGCGCTCTTTTGAAGCAAGGGGCGGAGGGGAGAAGATCGCTTCTCCCCGTTGCTGCCCCTTGGTTCAAAAGGGGTCCGGGGACAGCGGGGAAGACGCGCTGCACTTCCCCGCTATCCCCGGAGCTTGCGGGGCAAGCTTCGTTTTGCGAAGCAAGCCCATAGGGAAATGTGTCTTGCGAAGCGGCTAAGAAAACGAAAAACTCCTTCGTCTAGTGAGTTTTTCATCTTCTGATGCGTTCGTCTTGCGGGGTACCACTGTATATGCTATATTGCCTATACATCCTCATCCTGATGTCTTCCGAGTGCTGTTGGACTATCACTCCCATCATCTCCAAACTTTGGTCATCTGAAGGGCACCAGGTTGGGGAAGGCCATACAAATGATTTTCATGTAATTATTGCCAATGCTCATGCTTAAGTATACAGTCGTACCTTGGTTGTCGAATGTCTTGGTACTCAGACGTTTTGGATCCTGAACACCACAAACCGGGAAGTGAGTGCTCCGGGTTGCGAACATTTTTCGGAAGCCGAACGTCTGACACGGCTTCCAATTGAGTGCAGGAAGCTCCTGTAGCCAATAGGAAGCCACGCCTTGGTTTTCAAACCGGTTTGGGAGTCAAATGGACTCCCGGAACGGATTAAGCTCGACAACCAGGGGTATGACTGTATACAACATTTAGTACATTGCCCCCCCCCCTTTATTCCAGAGTGGTTCCCAAACAGAATAACCTTAACTACACATCTGGGAATTTCTGGGGGATCCAGTGAAATCTGGAGAATGCATCAAACTCTCCTTTGAAAAAGTCCGCTTACCTTATTTGGTAGGCGACATTGCGGCAGGGCTCCAGGTCCTGCGTGACCCAGCCAAGGGCTAGAGACTGTCACGCTCCATGCCGTCGGTGCTGGGCAGGGCCCTGCTCAAGGAGCGGGTCTCACCAACCAATCAGCACAGATGGGAGCATGTCTATTTTGAATTTAAACTCCAACATGGCGGGGAGGCCGTCCTCTCGCGCCATTCACCGGATCCGAGTTTCAGTACATGGTATCTAATGCTATATGGCTGTGCTCATGAAAACTCCCACCCCTAAAAGCAGCTTACAGGAACTGCCTTTTGGGAATTTCGTAACACAGCTGAGGAATAGACTATGTAATACCAGTGAAACTTCTTTCTGTAAAAGAGTACTAACCTAGAAGTATAACAATGCACAACAGGATTGCAATCAAGGCTCCTGTGCTGAGTCCGACTGGCAGGAAGATTGCCTCGACATTGCACGAGAGGATGGTGCCATCAGAGTCACATCTGCAAACCCGGATTGTCATCGTGTTTGTACTGCTTTGTATGGGGTAGCTGCTGTCTTCTATCACAACTGGAAGGAAATATAACTCTTGCTGCCGGCGGCTGTACCCACTTCTCCTGGCCACAATTCCAGCTGTGTTGTCTGGAGGGGGGAACAAAAAAACACTACAGATAAGGTTCTTGCTCTCTCCTTGGTGTCATGACTTGAAAAAATGCAGAACATTGAGAAACTTATGCCTGGCATTGCAGCTCCTGTGCACTGAAAGCAAGAGTACCCTATTTCTCCCTCCCTTCCCCCGTAATGTAAACTATTGGAAATGGTGAGAAATCATGTTGTTCTTCACTGTCAATAAGGTGGAATGAGGGTGGGGGAAAATTGCAATGGGGTGCCATCATATCATGCATTCCCTGTTTCTAGGATTGTGGGAGAGAGAGGAGGGGAAATCATTCTGTTGCTTCCAATGTCAATCTCGCATGCACCTTCACACTCAGACATGGCCTATTTGAGGTTCCACAATCAGTATAGTGTCTATGCTTCATCATTACCCAAAGCATCACATTCAAATGAGATGCCAGGTAATGGAATCCTCTCCTCTCTTCCCTGGGCAAATGGTAATTACTGTGACTCTTCTCCTATAAAGCTGGCTCAGTTTGACAGCAGGCTTGTCATAGCACACAAAAAAGATGAAAAACAACAACCAAAAAAACCCAAAACCACCCTAGGGGTAACTATCTTTGCCACATCTCTTGCTTTCCCTCAGGTCTGCCTGGATACCCTTCAACGACTGTGAGAAGGGAAATGTGGCTTTCTTGCTTTGCCAATTTCCACTGGAGGCACCTTAGAAAGGTAGGAAACCTTCCCTGATGCAGCACCTGCTCAGAAGAGATGATTAAGAAAAGTCCCACCAGAAATCAAACTAGACACTCAATACCATCAGAACATTTGCCAGTAATCTCTGATTAAGGTGAATGCAGGCCTCTGTGAGTGGTGTTTCTCGCGCTTTCCCTGGTAGGGGCTGGGTTATCGCGCCTTTCCCCTGAATCAAAGAAACCCAGTGAGGGAGAAAACTGATGTAAAGATTAAAAGGATTAAGCAGGGAGTGAGATTAGAAACCAATTTGCTGGCAGGTCTGATTGGGATTGCCTGCGGTGCTCTCTCTCCTGCCTTATTATCTCTCCTACACTCGCTAGTTCACAGCATCTCCCACAACATTACATGTCTCTCTATACTGGATGTTTTTTCTTCCCTCTTTGAATGCTGCTGCAAAAGAATTGAGAGATGAACTGACAGATCCTGTTTCCTCGTAGATAGGCTCAGATCCCAGTGGAGCCATCAGTTGCTGAGTATCTGAAGACAAGTGTTGCTTTTAGGGGAAAGTCTGTGGGTAGATGTTATGACATTATAAGTAGGCCTTGTGCAGGTTGCAGCCCAGCAGCCTTTGCCCTCCAGATGATTTTGGACTCCAACTCCCATCAGCCTCATCTAGCATTGTGAAAGGTTGGGTGTTGTGGGGAGTTGTAGTTCAGTACCACACAGAGGGCCGCAGGTTGTCCTGCATGAAAAAGATTTCAAGGCTGGCTCACACATGCCATGTTATGCATATTTTATAGTTCAGGACCTTTTTTTAAGACGGAACTCAGTTCCGGCACCTTTCAGTTGGGTTCCGCCACCTCACAGATGGGCGCCATTGCAAGAGAACGAGGGAGGCGTTCGTGATGAGCTCCCACAACTCTTTTTCTAGAAAAATAGATAGATAGATGATAGATAGATCTATCTATCTATCTATCTATCTATCTATCTATCTATCTATCTATCTATCTATCTCTTTTTCTAGAAAAATAGTTCTGATATAGCTTATCATAGCTACCATCTAATTCTTTAGTAGGCACAAAGTTGGTAAGGACTCGGCTAGAATGTATGAGTCCAATTCAGACTGAACGCAGGGGAGACAATCTCTGTACTTTTCACCACCCTACAGTCTAGCTTTATTCTTCACAGATGTGATATAATCTGAGGGTTGATTGGTGGCACGGTGCAAAGTAATTGCCAGATTTGCACCACCATTGAAACCACAAGTGAAATATATGTCTAGCATTTTATATTTATGGCATCATTAAAGTACATAGTGGGTAACAGCTTTTCCTTATCTCGCTCAGCTCACTATTCTGTCTCTCTGATGGATTTGAAGCAGAAACAAACTGGGCAGGGCAGGAAGCTAATGTCTGAGGCCGTATTGAATGGTTGGGTCCAGGAGACTCTGGTACTCTATAGCAGGAGTATCCAGCATGGTGTGTTCTAGGTGGTGCTAGACTCCAACTCTCATCATTCCTGGCAATTGGTCATGGTTGCTGGGGCTGATATGAGATGGAATCCAGTGGCATCTGCTCTCTTGTAAGCTTGTACAACCTGTGACCCAGCAAGGCACGCACAGGCCACCAGTCATGTATGTTCATCTATTCAGATGTTTAAGAGATCCAACATCACCAAGGATGTGGCAAGCCCAATAGGGCTTTGTGAATTTTGATATGAAATAGCCTGAGCTGTACCTTAGAAATGCATAGTTTCAGGGAGAATACAATTAGAGATGTATATTTTTACATCAAAATGCATTTTTTTATGCAGTTTTTTTTAAAAAATGCAGATAGATACAGAACCAAACATAGTGAAAATGTGTGAAAGGGACAGTGGCTGGGGGAAAAAGATGGATTCATCCATCTGTCGAGGCCAGTATACATAGTTGGTGAGAATTATTCAGCCAAGAATGTCACAAGATGCACAGATAAGATATAGACCACATTCCCTTTTGTGTGAAGAAGTGTTGTCATTAATTGTGCACCTTTCTGGTAGGTGCCAGTAATTTTGAGGAAATAAATTACTTTAGCTTTAAGGATTAAATATACTGTATTTTTCGCCCTATAGGACACACTCCCCCCTCCCAAATGAGGGGAAATGTGTGTGCATTCTATGGGGTGATTGCAGGCTTTCGCTGAAGCCTGGAGATCGAGAGGGGTCGGTGCGCACCGACCCCTCTTGCTCTCCAGGCTTCAGGAAGCAATCCCCCCAGCCGCGCAAGGTCCCAGAGCGATGCCGAAGGTGCGCGCACCTTCGGCATCACTCTCCGACCCGTTGGGCGGGTGGGGTTGGGGGAAGCTCTGGCTTCCCCCGCCCCCAAGCCACGCAAGGTCCCAGAGCGATGCCGAAGGTGCGCTCACCTTCGCCATCGCTCTCGGACCCTTTCTGGGGGCTGGAGGTGGGGGAAGCTCGGGCTTCCCCCACCCCCAGCCCTGCAAGCTCTGGGAGTGATGGCGAAGGTGCGCTCACCTTCGCCAGCACTCTCCGACCTGCTCTGGGGACTGGGGGCGGGGGAAGCTCAGGCTTCCCCCACCCCCTCGCCTCTGCAAGCTCCGAGAGCAATGGCAAAGGTGCGCTCACCTTCGCCATCGCTCTCGGACCCTTTCTGGGGGCTGGGGGTGGGGGAAGCTCGGGCTTCCACCACCCCCAGCCCCTGCAAGCTCCGAGAGCAATGGCAAAGGTGCACTCACCTTCGCCATCGCTCTCGGACCCTTTCTGGGGGCTGGGGGTGGGGGAAGCTCGGGCTTCCCCCAGCCCCGCAAGCTCCGGGAGCCACTCTGGCTCCCATTCTGGGGGCTGGGGTCGGGGGAAGCTCGGGCTTCTCCCGCCCCAGCCCCGCGCCTGGGGGGGGAAAATAACAATTCCCCCCCTTTATTTCCCCCCAAAAAATCTAGGTGCGTCCTATAGGGCGAAAAATACGGTACCTTAGATTATGAAATCACATAAAGAATCAATATGAATCTGCAGGACTCAACTATCTTCCTCTGTGTCCACTGTGGCTCTTGATATTGACATTGATTTTAATAAATGTTACACACCCAACTAGGGTCATTCTATGCTAAGACTATGCTACTAAGCATAGTACAGATGGTGCCTATTTCTGAGCAGTTGTCCTTCAGTTACTCCAAACCTATTTTTCTCCTCCCCTTTCTCCCTTGCTTTGGAGTCTTTCACCATGATGCTCAAGCTGATGGAACTCCACCACCTTTTTTGTCTAGTAGACCCCCAACACTCCTTTGTCTGTAAAACACTGTTCTCATCTCCCTTGTGTGATATCTGGAAAACAATTGCATATTGAAGCAGCTCACTGTCTCACATATAAATAGAAGGCTGTAGCCACCAGAATAACTGAACAAAACAATTGTTATCATCATCATCCAAAATAGAAACTTACTTCTGAAATCGTGGACTGTGAAATTTGGCTTTGTAGACACCTCAGGAGAGAGTCGAAAGGAGAATCTTTGTCCAGCAGGTGACAAATCCTTGTCTGCTGCACCGACAATCTGAATGACCTAAAACCACAATGGAATAAAAACTTCAGCACACATTTCTGTGTGAAAGGAAATGTCTTAATTTGATTAGCATGCTGTAGACATTAATTTGGACATAATGCACCAAACTGAAACACAGGTTTTCAGAAAAAAAGAAGGGTTTCACTAACATATCTCCCCAAAGAGAGAAACTCAAAATGTAAAGCTTAAAGTTAACATAGGCTGCAGTGTTCAAACCCTCTGTAGCTATTTTCTGCAAGAGTTCTGACTTCATTTGACTGTCAGTTGGTTTAGTTGCTGAGGTGTTCTGGAATATTCATGTCCTTATGGTTCAGCGCATCACCTCATTGGGGTTGACTTGCTGGGCAGCTATGGCCAGGGGAGGGACCAATCCAACCCAGGAACTCACCGGGCCCCTCAGGGGTATGGCAGCTGACCTCTTAAAAATCAAGGTTGCCCACCATTGCAGCATTCCTTCAGTTTTGAGAGTCTTCCACTGAGGCATCAGGTGGCCACTGGTTTACATGACTAGGAATGAATTTTACTCTCAGTCACAGCTGGCCCTTGGTTGAGAGGTTTTCACCTTTTTCCTCCGTGGATAGTCGTACCTTGGTTCTCAAATGCCTTGGTACTCATGCGTTTGGTTCCCGAATGCCACAAACCGGGAAGTAAGTATTCCAGTTTGTGAACGTTTTTCAGAAGCCGAATGTCCAATGCGGCTTCCACTTAACTGCAGGAAGCTCCTGCAGCCAATCGGAAGTCATGCCTTGGTTTTCAAACAGTTTCAGGAGTCAAGCAGACTCCAGGAATGGATTAAGTTTGAGAACCAAGGTACAACTGTATTTTAAATTGTTGTTACCCACCCTGAGGTCATTTATGATAAAGGGTGGGAAAGAAAATGTGCAAACAAAAATAGAAGAAAAACTGCAATTGGTTGCCCTGACAGTAATCTGAGCCAGTCTTTTCCTGTGGGCAGAACTCACCAAAGGGAGGCAATCCCTGAAGGTAAAATAGACAGGGGGCATGATGTTAGCACTGTTAAAGATAATGGTTTAATGTCCTGAAATGGGAATGTTTGCTTATGTTAAATTGCCTGGAGTTCTTTGGCAATAGCTCTCTCATGTGATTGGCTAACTGTGAGTCATATGAGAGAGGCATTCCATTCTGTTGTGACTGTTACTCAAGTAACTGTCATTTTTAACTGCTTTCTGCTTCTTTCTCAGTGTGTGTGTGTGTGGGGGGGGGGAGAATAGCTGCTGAGAGAAACTTCACAGGATGCTGCTGAGGATGGTGTATGTTATTGTGATCTGTCTGAAATGAAATGCACAAGAAATCCCTAAATGTTAATAGGGAGAAACCTGTGCTCTCTATAAGGAACAAAGTGAATAAATATGAGATTTTAGATATGTTTTCAGTTTTGAGTCTGGACATTGCATATCATCAAAAATGTTGTGTATTGAGTCAAAGGATTTTATATCTGTATTATTATTGTCTGTATTTGCATTAGGGTAAAGTAACTGCCTTTTGGTTTCAGAGGGTACAGCTACTGTTGGTTCATTTAAGCTGCTGTATTTGGATCCTCTGTCTTATTGGTTTCCTCCAAAAGGCAGGACTGTGATTGCCTGATATTGTTCCCTCCAAAATGTATCCTTTCTAGCTAGTCCCCTGTCCCTATAAATGTAGCTTTCCCCTCCTCAGGTCTCAGTCTTGTTTGCTTTAATAAAGAAGTGTTACTAGAGAACTGTCTCCAGCATATTATGTCAAGAGCGCTGAAATCACAAACCCACGTCACAACAAAAAATGATATAGATATATAGATTTTATCTATCCATCCATCCATCCATGGCAAAGTTTGACCATCCTCCATTCACATCAACCTCTGCCATCAGCCTTGAGTGAAGGCTAAGCTGCAAGGCCTACAGCCTACCAAGTTAGCTCACTCTGCCACATGACACCTATCTCCTTTTTATCCCTGCACTTGGACCAGCTCATATGCGGATGGTTGCAAGCATTCTCCTACAACTGCTGACACTTTGCTCATTTCAGACAATTTCAGTAGCACTTCTATGCATTTATTACATGCCACACAGAAGCAAACACTGTGGAAGGGGCTCTTTAAGCAGTTGCCATGGGCAGTTATTTAAACTAGTTACTATCTATACTGAGGAGATTGAAGAAATGTTTTGTTGTTTTTTTTGCTCCATAGGTGTAGTAATTCAAGTAACAGAATTGTTGAGGCTGCAAATCCCATCTCCTCTGGGCAATAGTGTTGAATGATGGGTTTTTTTTTGTTTTTTTAAAGTGCCCGGAGTCTTGGAACTCTCCATTTGATTCTGCAAGGCTTATAAACAGGACTATATATGGTAGAATATAACAGTGCAGATATTCTTGTGTTTATTACCATTGAGCAGCACCTCAAGAAAAGTAGGGTTTGGGAAAACTTAATGACCGGTGGGGGGGGGGGGAATGAGAAGCAGGGTTAGCAGAATTTACACCGGCCGTATATTTTATTTTTCAGTCTGCTAACGTTTTGCTCATCCTGGCAAGGAAATTGCTGTCTTTTATGAGTTTTGTTCCCAGGCAAGGGGAACTTGTGATTATACTGCCTAACTTCAGTGGATCCCTGGGGGCCAGCTATATATGGTGGCTGAATACATCTTTTGGAGAGTCACAGTTAATTTGCAGAACAGTCGATACACTATCTTTTAAGGTGTCGACCGTACAAGAAATGCAGTTATCAAATACAAGCCTGAATGACTATTCAGCCTGCTGTCTATTCAGCCTGCTGTCCATACATTGAAGTCTGCCAGGTGCTGAACATACACCTCTGTTTCTGGCAGTCCCAGGCAGGGAGCTATAAGAGGTGGTTTTTCAAGCCTTTAATAGGCCACAACGTAGTTTGTGGTCTGTGCTTGGCTTGGTGGGTCGCAGGGTATGTCTGCCTGATTCAATAAATGCAGTTTTAAGACTGTGACTAATGGGATTCACTAAAAACTGAAAGTTCCTGGTTAAAATAGCATCCCAGCCACAAACTTGCTATGTAGCTTTTGGCAGAGACTGTTTCCCCAGTTTTAGCTCCCAATATACAACACGGGGATAGGAGAATACTGGCTCACTTTTCAGGGTTGTTGTAAGCATTGCTCAGATAAATATTATTTTTATTCTGAGTTGTTTTCAGCGCAGCCCTCTCTCTTTAGAAATGCATTCAATATATAAGTAAATAAAATACCTCAAATACTCAAAAGGTACAAGACCAATAGTTATCGTTAAGTAGCTTTTGTTGTTGGTTAACCACTGCGCATGATTACAATCATTCCTCATGACTACATCCACAGGTAACATTAAAAAGGAGAGACATACCTGTCCTGGCCTTGCATTTTCACACACATAGGACTCATAGGGCACTGCAATTTCAGGAGGAAATTCATTGACATCTAGGACATTTATGATGACGTTGACCTTGCTGGTTAATAGTGGATTGCCTATTAAGAAAAATAAATCAAAATAAATTAGGTATGGAATACTTACGACATCTAAAGCAGCATTATATATTCACATAAGGCAGTGAAAGGCGTAATTACAGATATATCTTAACATGGCCTTTCATATTGGTCTGGCAAATGGCTCACTCAAGAGGGGTTGCACCTAACAGTCATACGAAGTTGGGGCAGAGGACCAAACTATATAATTTCTATATAATGCTTATATAGAAACATCTAGCACTTCCCCTTTATGGGCTAAAACTGGCAGTGCCATAAGTAGGATGTGGGAAAAGAGTTACAATCAGTTACAACACAATACAGTGGTACATCTGGTTACGAACTTAATTCGTTCTGGAGGTCCGTTCTTAACCTGAAACCGTTCTTAATCTGAGGTACCACTTTAGTTAATGGGGCCTCCTGCTGCCGCCGCCGCCCGATTTCTGTTCTCATCCTGAGGTAAAGTTCTTAACCCGAGGTAATACTTCCGGGTTAGCGGAGTCTGTAACCCAAAGTGTTTGTAACCCGAGGTAGCACGGTAGTTACAAATGTGCTCTCTTGCACGTATATCCCCATTTCCCTTTGCATTAACTCCACATCACCTGGAATCTATAGGTTAAATCCAATCATAGCAGGGCAATCCAAATGCCTCTTATACTGGAGGTTGTGTGAGATGAGCCAAGGCATCTTTCTGCCCAGATCTCACAACTAAGCTAGCCTCCTGCCTGAGTGACACTAGGATTACAGCACTTGAACTTCCCCCTTCTGCCTTTCAAACGTGTGGGTGGGCAGGAGCCAGTGGAAAGGTCCTGAAATGGGGGGCATTCTGAAGGCAAGAAGGAGTAGGGCTGTCATCATGGGATTCACTGAATCCCAAGCTGGCCTCACTGCTGTCATGTGATGGCACTGAGACCCGATCATCCTGCCTCATCTTCTGCCCTCCCTGCTATGGCTGCATTGGTGGTCCTGTCACTCCATAAAGTCCTGTTGGCCAGGGGAAGTTAGGATGCTGCTGCAAATTATCTGAGTTTATGCCCCATGGACTGTCATGGGATAAAGGTATTTGAGAGCAGAAGCCGTAAAGGAGTCTAGAAATGTTGTGAAATGCTGAAAAGCTGCAAAACCGTTTAGCATGCTGAGTCATTCTCTGTATAAGTATTGTATCTGCTTGAAGGCAAACTCGGTGTCTCACTCAGTGTGTCAGTATCAGTCAGCAACTGTGTGTGTGGTGGAGCCTGTGCCCTGTGAAGCCTGTGCTCAATGGAGACTCTGTGTGACTCAGTAACTCAGTTTAATGTTCTGTTCACTATGCTGCTACAGTGGTACCTCGGGTTACAGTCGCTTCAGGTTACAGAAGCTTCAGGTTACAGATTCTGCTAACCCAGAAATAGTACCTCGGGTTAAGAACTTTGCTTCAGGATGAGAACAGAAATCGTGCTCCAGCGGCGCGGTGGCAGCAGGAGGCCCTATTAGCTAAAGTGGTGCTTCAGGTTAAGAACAGTTTCAGGTTAAGAACGGACCTCCAGAACGAATTAAGTTCTTAACCCAAGGTACCACTGTATTAGCAAACAAGTTTACTTTAACTCAGTAAAGCTTTTATTCTTTTACCGAAGAAGACTCTGCATTATTTATTTACGCTGAGCGTCATAGACATCAATGTGAAAAGTTAGCCATGACTAAGACTGCAATCCTAACCTCACTTTCCTGGGAGAAAGCCCCATTTTATTCCATGGGATTTACCTCTGTATGGACGCATTTAGGTTTGCAGCCCAAGAAGAAGAAGAAGAAGAAGAAGAAGAAGAAGAAGAAGAAGAAGAAGAAGAGGAGGAGTTTGGATTTGATATCCCGCCTTTCACTCCCTTTAAGGAGCCTCAAAGCGGCTAACATTCTCCTTTCCCTTCCTCCCCCACAACAAACACTCTGTGAGGTGAGTGGGGCTGAGAGACTTCAAAGAAGTGTGACTGGCCCAATGTCACCCAGCAGCTGCATGTGGAGGAGCGGGGACGCGAACCCGGTTCCCCAGATTACGAGACTACCGCTCTTAACCACTACACCACACTGGCTCACTGATTCAACTGGGAGCTATTTATTACTAACAATTGCAATCCAACCCTATGTGCAACTACATATACATAGGCCCTAACAAGCCAGCACTTTTCTGTGTCATGGGATTGTGCAGATGACTGGGGTCATCTACGCTTTCCCACAAAGGGAAATGGGCTTGTGCTCAAGACTCCTTCTCCCACCTCATTGTTGAGGATATCATCTATGTGCTGAGCCTTTGCTCCTCTGTACAAATAAATAATAATAGTAATAATACAGTGGTACCTCGGGTTAGAGGGACACGGGTGGCGCTGTGCGTAAAACCTCAGTGCCTAGGGCTTGCCGATCGCATGGTCGGCGGTTTGAATCCCTGCGGCGGGGTGAGCTCCCGTCTTTCGGTCCCAGCTCCTGCCCACCTAGCAGTTCGAAAGCACCCCTAAGTGCTAGTAGATCAATAGGTACCGCTTTATAGCAGGAAGGTAAACAGCGTTTCCGTGTGCTGCGCTGGTGCTGGCTCGCCAGAGCAGCTTCATCACACTGGCCACATGACCCGGAAGTGTCTCCAGACAGCGCTGGCCCCCAGCCTCTTAAGTGAGATGGGCGCACAACCCTAGAGTCGGACACAACTGGCCCATACAGGCAGGGGTACCTTTACCTTTACCTCGGGTTACATACGCTTCAGGTTACAGACTCCACTAACCCAGAAATATTACTTCAGGTTAAGAACTTTGCTTCAGGATGAGAACAGAAATCGTGCTCTGGCGGCGCGGCAGCAGCAGGAGGCCCCATTAGCTAAAGTGGTGCTTTAGGTTAACAACAGTTTCAGGTTAAGTACAGACCTCTGGAACGAATTAAGTACTTAACCTGAGGTAACACTGTAATAATAAATCCCTTAGCACAGAAATTTGGCATGCTCAGCTAGATTATGCCTCTCTGTAATTCAGCATGCTACAGGGTGGAGATTTTGACATAGGTTCACCACCTCCAAGAGAACTAAACCCAGGTCATGACAGAAAAATATATATAGCTTTGAATGTAAGAACTTGGTAAAAAGAACAAAACAGAATTTCCAACCCTGGAAACTATTTTATAGTTTGGCTTTTGTAGACAGAACGTTCTGATATGGTATTATATGGCCCAAAGTCAGCCAGCCAGCCTTGCTAAGAAAAACTAATCATTCATCTGTCACTTCATTTCTCTTACATATTCCCCATCATTGTCTTTATCAGCGTAAGCTGCACAGCATCTATTCTGGTAGCAAAAAGCCAACTTGATCTCTTGAGACTCGACAGAATTTCAAATCACTCCTAGTAAAGATTATTTGCTTTGAGAGAGCAGCGAGATAAGCATCAGCCTTGCATCACCATTGGTTCTAAATAATGCTCCATCTCAAAGAGCCACAGATGCTTTTCAGGAAACAACTGTCAAGAGTGCTCTGGGGATGAGACAGGCACAGCTGATCCTGTAGACACCTGCTCTTGACCTTCATCTGAGTCTCCACGGAAAGTGGCAAAGTCCAATTTCATTTGTAGTTTCTGAGAGTTGACGGGAGTCCAGATGGCAGGCTTTATTTATAACTACAAATGGGAGGGCAATCTTGACATTTTTCCATATTTGGAGATAAGTCTTCAAATTGACGTAACAGGCCATGATGGGAAATAACTGAGAAACTCAGGAGGTCATTTATTTGATCTTCAGGACAGGATCTGCTGTGCAGGGTACAACTACAGCCTTTGCCTAAAGACCTCCACTGAAGGAAGGAGCCCACTCCTCAACTATCAAATGGCTCATACTTTAGGTTTCTTCAAATATTTAGCTGAAATTTCCTTCACTGTCATTTCTACCCACTGGTTTCAGTTCTGGCCTTTGGAGCAAGAGCAAACAGGTATGCTTCATCTTCAATGTGATAACCCTTCAGATATTTGAAGATCACTAGTTATTTATTTTTTAAACACACACAACGTACTCATCAGGTACAACATTAAGATCACAATAAAAGGTCGGGGGGGGGGGGAATCATGTAATTCTGTGTTATTGACTATCTGATGAAGAAGAAAGCAGAGCAGGAAGAGAGAACATGAGATATAGTTCCAGGAACAAATGTTCTGGATCACTGGGATAATTAAAGCAGGACATCCACTGAAGTTCTTGAACTAGCAAGATTTTCATATAATTAAATATATTTACAGTATTGAGAGGTCCAGCACAAGCTTGTTGTAACGAAGTCCCATTGACTGACTGACCAAGTCATGACTAGGTTCCATTCCACTGCTTTTAGCTACATCTAATTGTGATCCCTAACTGGAATTAAGATTGCCGGAAGAAATATCAACAACCTCAGATATGCAGATGACACATCCTTGATGGCAGAAAGTGAGGAGGAATTAAAGAACCTTTTAATGAGGGTGAAAGAGGAGAGCGCAAAATATGGTCTGAAGCTCAACATCAAAAAAACAAAGATCATGGCCACTGGTCCCATCAACTCCTGGCAAATAGAAGGGGAAGAAATGGAGGCAGTGAGAGATTTTACTTTCTTGGGCTCCATGATCACTGCAGATGGTGACAGCAGTCACAAAATTAGAAGACGCCTGCTTCTAATGACAAACCTAGACAGCATCTTAAAAAGTAGAGACATCACCTTGCCAACAAAGGTCCGTATAGTAAAAGCTATGGTTTTCCCAGTAGTGATGTATGGAAGTGAGAGCTGGACCATAAAGAAGGCTGATCACCGAAGAATTGATGCTTTTGAATTATGGTGCTGGAGGAGACTCTTGAGAGTCCCATGGACTGCAAGAAGAACAAACCTATCCATTCTGAAGGAAATCAGCCCTGAGTGCTCATTGGAAGGACAGATCGTGAAGCTGAGGTTCCAATACTTTGGCCACCTCATAAGAAGAGAAGACTCCCTGGAAAAGACCCTGATGTTGGGAAAGATGGAGGGCGCAAGGAGAAGGGAAAGACAGAGGACGAGATGGTTGGACAGTGTTCTCGAAGCTACCAGCATGAGTTTGACCAAACTGTGGGGGGCAGTGGAAGACAGAAGTGCCTGGCGTGCTCTGGTCCATGGGGTCACAAAGAGTTGGACACGACTAAATGACTGAACAACAACCACAATTGTGATCAATTGGTTTTGCGAAAGCATGCCCAGAGTGCCCAATCAAGAACTATAAATCCTTTAACAACTCTTAGGAAGTAATTTCATAGAATCATAGAAGTATGGAGTTTGAAGGATGAAACACTGACACACAGCAGAGACACAAAATTATTACTGCATGAACCGCACAAAATAAATATATATTTTACCTTCCCACGCCCAAATGGGCCAAATGTGACCTTGCATAAAATGAACAAACCATGTAGGAAAGAGAATATTGGATGAGTCTTTTCCTGCCATACTTACTGACTTTACTGGCAATTATGGAAAAATTGTACTGTGCAGTGGTCTCTCTGTCCAGCAATTCATTTGTGGCAATTGTTCCTTCCATTTCATCTATAGTAAAGTAGCTGTCCACATCATTCTTCCAGTCTATGAAGTACCTGCAGATGTGTTTCGGGGAAAGAAAGAAAAACAAGAAGGAAATAGCAATGCTTAGCTATCATAATAGCAGTTGGTGGGGTATAATCAGTTTTGCTACTCTGGTTTCCCTGATTTATAATGAAGAAGCAATGACTGCTTCAATGCCAAGTTGGAAAGCTAAATAAAGGAATAAAGAAAGATGGACTTGAGAAAACAGTTAACCAAAAATATACTGTATAATAATATTTGACTGTATTTTGGTCGTTCAAGTTTGTGTTTTGGAGTGCATGCCTTCTTCACTTCCCCACTGCCCACCCCCAAGACCATCAAAGTTTAGAACAAACCTTTTTAATGTATATTTGTTAATGCTCTTCATAAATCCAATTTGTACACTTGTTTTGCTGGCTGTATTCATAGTAACTTAGAAATGTTGTGGAAAAACAATGATCACAGCATAGCAAAGTTGCCATAAAGTGAAAAGAAAGAGTGCAATCTGTAAACGAGTGTCATATGGAAAACGGTGTCATGTGTGAATAGTTACATTTGTATCTTGTTACCTATTTATGAAAGCTTATAGATGGGTATGTTTGGTGTCTTCTGCCTGAACTGTGAGGTTGGAAGGACACAATTCTTGGCCAGGAATAAAGCTTGAAGTTTTGCCTCAATGCCTTGTTTATTGACTCCGCGAGGCAATGAACCAATGGTGATTTCCCACCACAGTAAGCATGCTTCACCATGTACTTTCATTGTTTATTGCTGTTTTATGATTATTTTATAGATTAAAGCTACACTGATTTATGCTGTTGATTGTAAACTGCATTTTATAGAGAGGCGGGATAAAATGCTGCAAATAAATAAATAGAAAAACTCCTGAAAAGCCAGACATACAAATCTATCTCTCAAGTTCTATAACATTGAGAACCTTAGAGGTTGTCATAGGTTGTGCTCTTTTGAAAACAAACTACTGTGTTGAAATTTCAGGAGGTGGTTCAGTTTTAACTTATTAGAGAGGATATGAGAAAGCTTATCTCCCATCAGATGTCAGGGAGATAAAGAATTACACAACTTTTAGAAAACATCTGAAGGATGTTCAGGGAACTTTTCAATGTCCAACATTTTATTATTTTTAGTATTTTCCTAGAAGCTGCCCTAGGTGGCTGGGGAAACCCAGCCAGATGGGTGGGGTATAAATAATAAATTGTTGTTATTGAATGGCTTGGGTAAGGCAATTGTCTCCTACTACTCTCATGGAATATGGGAGATCATCAAAAAGAGATTAAGTATCACAGAACTGATCTCACACAAAGGTAAGACACACAGTTGCAGTCAAAATCTGGATTTTTGTTTTGTGGGCTTGGGCACAATTATCCATTGTGCTTCAACATTACTCCGGTTTAGCTTATAAAAAATATGAGCTCCATAAAAGTGCCACAATTTCCCAATATCCCAAGTAAGAAAAGGTTTCTGGAAATGTTTCAGAGTTAATCCTCTCAGATCCAAAAACAAATCATTTCTCAGTTCCTGTATTGTCTTCAGCATCTCATTTCTCAAACGGTGGCTTACGCAACTGTCCAAAATCATGAAAAAAATATATTAAATACAAATTGGCTCTAGCAAGTGGATGGGAACTGAGTTGACACCTCCAATGCAAATAGGATTGTGGATTATGTTTTGCTTTACAAATACAGAATGTGGAATGTTAACTGTAATTTAATACGAATTCTATTTCACCCTTCCACTATCTTCAGCTAGGCAAAAATAACAGCAGATGCCGCAGAGAGAGCCATAACAAACTGTGAGTACCTATTTGGTGATGGATTAACATTACTCATGCTGTTAACACTCATGTTTGCTCTGACAGAGGATCTGCAAGTCCAGCTCTATGAATTGCTATTATATGGATTATTGAAGGGTGGGCTAGCAAATAATCCAACATGGTTATTGTGGCCCATTTAAAATCCTTTCATGCCTTCCTTTTTCACGAAACTTGGGTGCTAGGGGAAACATTTCTTGAATAGTTTGACCTTCCATACACAGTCTAACTGACAGGGGTCAGCAAACTTTTTCAGCAGGGGGCCAGTCCACTGTCCCTCAGACCTTGTGGGGGACAGGACTATATATATTTTTTTTGGGGGGGGGGAATGAACAAATTCCTATGCCCCCCAAATAACCCAGAGATGCATTTTAAGTTAAAGAACACATTCTACTCATGTGAAAACACACTGATTCTTGGATCATCGGCAGGCTGGATTTAGAAGGTGATTGAGCCGGATCCGGACCCAGGCCTTAGTTTGCCTACCAAACAGGTCCTGTATACCTGAAGGAGCGTCTCCACCCCCATTGTTCAGCCCAGACACTGAGAGCCTTCTGGTGGTTCCCTCATTGCGAGAGGTGAGGTTACAGGGAACCAGACAGGAGGGCCTTCTCGGTAGTGGTGCCCGCCCTGTGGAATGCCCTCCCTTCCGATGTCAAAGAGATAAACAACTACCTGACATTCATCTTAAGGCAGCCCTGTTCAGGGAAGTTTTTAATGTGTGACATTTTAGTGTATTTTTGGTCTCTGTGGAAGCCTCCCAGAATGGCTGGGGAAACCCAGCCAGATGGGTGGGGTACAAATAAATTATTATTATTATTATTATTATTATTTTTACCAATGGTCTAACATAAAGTGACAGTTTACCATCTGGAACCATGCGGTTCCGGTGCCCAATTGGTTTTCTTTCAATGCTCAATGGTACCTTTAGTTGAAGAAAACCTGAGAAATACATGCATATATACAAAGAGCTGCCTTTTGCTTTATGTATGCTTATGTTAAAATTCTAACCACCTCCCAACCTGCTGGGAAAACAAAACTTGATCCTTGCTCTGTTTGACAACATGCCGCTACTGTGTTCTTTTGTGGCACTTTAATGAGACACATGCAGGAGAACTTCCCAAAGGATTGTGCTAATTTCACAACAGTTGTCATTGGGGAGCCTATGCTTGAAGAGTAATTTGTCACTGAGGCGACAGAGGAACTTGCAACATTTCACCCGATGTTAGTAGCAGCTGACCTCTTTGAGCAATTGGAGTCTTGCCCCACCAACCACATTTGGCCTTCAGCTGCTCCCCACCTGCCTGCTTTCTTACTTACAACCAGTTTAGGGTGTGGTACTTCTGCTTAGGGACGCGGGTGGCGCTGTGGGTTAAACCACAGAGCCTAGGACTTGCTGATCAGAAGGTTGGCGGTTCGAATCCCCGCCACGGGGTGAGCTCCCGTTGCTCAGTCCCTGCTCCTGCCAACCTAGCAGTTTGAAAGCACGTCAAAGCGCAAGTAGATAAATAGGTACCACTCCTGCGGGAAGGTAAACGGCGTTTCCGTGCGCTGCTCTGGTTCGCCAGAAGCGGCTTAGTCATGCTAGCCACATGACCCGGAAGCTGTACGCCTGCTCCCTCGGCCAATAAAGCGAGATGAGCACCGCAACCCCAGAGTCGTCTGTGACTGGACCTAATCGTCAGGGGTCCCTTCACCTTTACTTCTGCTTAGTCTCAGTGCTGCCCCTTGCAGAATTCAGCAGGGCAGAGAATGCAGACAAAACTACATTTCTCTCCCCCCCCCCCAATGTTTAAAATAATGCTTGTTAAAAAAACCGGAAGCCTTTTGGTTAGGAATTGTAGGTGCAGAGATACCGAAGGAACTGAAAAGACTGTTTATGTACGCTACAACAGCTGCAAGGATGCTTCTTGCCCACAGCTGGAAAGATGACATTATCCCTAATAGGGCGGACTGGGAGGTGAAACTATTGGACTATGCAGAGGTGGCCAGATTAACCGGGGAAATAGAAATCAGGAGGATCAAAACTTCAACAAAGAATGGGGCAAATATATATTGTACTTCAAAGACCACTTGAACTCTTTGGCAGACTTTAAATAATTATTGCAATGACACATACACTTTGGATATAATGGAGGATGGTAAAATAGATGGACTTACAATATGCAGTTAAGAAAGTTATTCAAAGAACCCACAAATGGGAGGAGGGAAGTTTCAGGATTCGGAACAACCTTGTGCAATTCTAATATTTGTAATAACATCTGTGTGAAAGAATTTGTAAAATCAAATAAAAACTTTTTTTAAAAAAGAGAATGGAGGCAAAACTAGAATCCTTTTTTTTTTTTTTTTTTGCTTTGGCTCCCCCTACTGTTGGCCTCCTTTCTGCTGTACCAGCCCAAATGGACAATAGCCATCACTGCCTGGCTTAGGCCCATACTGCTGGGTGTTTTCCCATTTACATAGGCTAAGAAGTGCATGGGTCTGCACATGAAAATACTCTTTCATCACTCAGGCAGACACCAAGTTTTTGAATGCTCAAATCCAAACGAGATGATTTGTTTGCTTTCTTTCCCTGCCGCTTGCAATGGCGAGAGATATGTCACCAGTTCTGCTGACCTGAACAAACACCATTTTACTGCGAGGGCCCAATGAGCAAAGCAATTATTGATTTGACAGGATGCAAAAGTAATTTACATGGATAGTCCTGCAGGGAGTGAGAAAAACTAAAGCAGCTAATGCTTCCAAAATAGCAGTACATTTCATATTCCTGCTTTACCAAGCAGCTCTACACAAGTGGGGGGGGGGGGGAGAGAGATTCGCTGCATTCTGATTAAGAAGCACTTCCTAACTGTTGTCTACACATTTCATTGCTCCTCGCCTTGCCCTTCTAAGATGCGCTGTGCATTTGCTTAACAAATGCTCCTGTCATCTCCATTGTCAGCTTTTCATTTCTCATAATGAGCTAAACGGTTTATCAAGAAATGTTGATCTTTGAAAATGCTTATTCGATTCTAATGTTTCACAGGCTGCTGGGTTATGGGGGCAATGATGCTTGACTCAGAGAGTGGGGTGGGGGTGGGCAGACAGAATCATGTCCTCTGTTTTAATAACATCACAGATGCTTTGACATGATTTCCAGTGAATGATACAGGCATCTGAATGATGCCTGAATAATGAATGAGCTGAGTATACATTGAGTTCCATGAAAACAGCTGCTCTGCCCATGCAATCTCATTTATTCATACAAAATAACATGGGAAAATGTATCTTGTTCACTAGGAACATAAATCTATGGGGATTTCTGCAATTTCAGCATTTTTTTTATTTTTATTTTAGCATTCCCAAGAACCAACCACTACAGAATATGTACACAAAGGCCCCTTTTAATTCTATCCTATTGGTGTAGTGGGCTACATGTCAGAGGCTACACATGGATACTGTGGGCAGGATCCACTGTGCTCCATCGGTGAAAGGCTTTAAGGGATGCAGGTGGCGCTGTGGTCTAAACCACTGAGCCTCTTGGGCTTGCCGATTAGAAGGTCGTGGTTTGAATCCCCACGATGGGGTGAGCTCCCATTGCTCTGTCCCAGCTCCTGCCAACCTAGCAGTTCGAAAGCATGTCAGTACAAGTAGATAAATAGGTACTGCTGCAGCGGGAAGGTAAACGGCGCTTCCGTGCACTCTGGTTTCCGTCACGGTGTCCCGTTGTGGCAGAAGCAGTTTAGTCATGCTGGCCACATGACCAAGAAAGCTGTCTGTAGACAAATGCCAGCTTCCTCGGCCTGAAAGCGAGATGAGCGCCGCAACCCCATAGTCGCCTTTGACTGGACTTAACCATCCAGGGGTCCTTTACCTTTACCTTTAAGCTTGCACAGGGAAATTCCTCTTTCCCCTCCCTCTGCACTTACCGAAATCTGTTCTAGGGTTTCACCTAATCAATAGACTTTGGGCTATTGAATTTCAGCAGCCCTCCTGCCTCTCCCCTTCTGTTTTAAGTCATTGTTGCAGGGCCCTCTATGACACTGATTCAGCTCAGCGCCCAGTGCTGCTAAGCTGGTCACACTCTCCTTGCACTGATGGGACATATTAACTGGATACCACACACAATATGGAACAACTAAATTCTGAGACTCTCAAATCTTTAAATTGTGAAGTAAAGCTGCCTCATGCATCTGGTACACATCCTCTCAGGATTTCTCAATTTCTTCTTCATTCAGTGCTTGCCTCTCTATTTCTATATTCCTGACAGCTTTGATCTTCACCCAATAAACTCGTTCCTTCGCTGAAACTTTGACTGCTTTGATTCTATCCATACAAGAAAAATAAACCTCAGCATTCTCGATGACTTTCTGCAAAACAGTTTTCCTCCTTCCCTATTCTTTAAATAAGTGGATTTCCTTTCTGCTATTATTTAGCTATTATCTTCTGATCCCCATATGTCAAAGCTAACAGATTTGAAAGTCCCTTTTTTTGCCTGATAAAGTGTAATAAATTGCCAGGACTAGTGTTACTTCTGCTAATGTGAGCTGTTTTGAAGTGCTTTGTTCTCTGGAGTTGTGCCGTCTGCTGCACAAAGCACAGATCTGTCTTTTGTTCCTGTCTCCATTGTTTTGCAGATTACAGATTTGTGTAATAGGCATTGTGATGGCTAAAACTGTGCCTGGAAAACATCTCAGAGAAAATGAATTAATTTGCAATGAAACTATACTGAACAGCACATTATATTGCCTACTGCATACGAGAACACTTATTGTCTTCCACTGTCTTCTTAAAGACCTATTTTCCAGTCCCCCTCAACTGCATTATGCTTTGCAAGTTCTTTCTTTAAAATATTATTAAAGTGACATAGGCCATTATTTACCCTGACAAGGCAAACTAGGCTTTAAAAAGCTAACACAGCATAATGGTTGTAAGACACACTTGGAAGTTGTAAGCACACACAACTGTTTGCAACTAATTTATGCTTTTGCTAACTTCTGTTTATTGACTTTTTAGTTTCAATTAGTGGAGATAAACCTTATGGAGCACTGAAGTCTAATACATCAGTAACTAACAACTGCATATATTTTCTTTCCTTCTGTTAAGCCAATAGATAAATAAGCAGGATCAGCTTAATAAATAGGAAATGGGGGTCTTGACGATTATCCTTTTCAAATAAATAAATTGCAGTATCTCCGAATCAGCACTCCTACATATTAAAGCACCGAAGGCATTTTCTGCAAAAAATGCAAGAGTGCAGCCAAAACCTACAGACCTTTCAGAGTTCATCTATGTGGACCAAGAAGTGTCCTCGTTATTTATGCTAAGGAAAAAAACAGCCTTCATTTTAAAAAAAATCAGATTCTAGTCCTTATGGTTGCAGTGATGTTCACTTGAAGCTCTGTCTTTTCGCCACCTGCACATTAAACACGGCTGGTAAAAAGCAATTTCCTAATCAAAAGCCCTTCAGCATTTTTCAGGCGTCAGCTTTCAGACAAGCATTTCCAAGCTAGAGTCAGTTAGGGTGATGCCATGCCTTTGACCATTTCCCATCACTGTGGTTTCTTTCCTCCTCTGTGGCTATCCAGTTTTAAATCTCTGTTGTTTTAAGGGACAGATTGGAAGGTGCTGCTTTCAAACGAATGTGCTACAGCCTAGTCCGTTAGCTACTTTCTCCCCATGTTGGGGATTAAGACTAATACAAGGTTCCAGAAGGGGCTTGCCAGGTGGGGTGGAATCAATAGGCTAGCTTCTCAGCAGCTAGGTCACTGTTCCTTACTGGGGGGGATTGAGGAACTGGTGGAGATCTTGGCATGGTGCAAATATGCTGGTCAGAGCACCAGATTGGCTCTTCTGGTGTATTTGCACCACGCTCTTCCACCTCGACCCTCCTGATCCATAGAAGAGAACATCTTATAGGCTCTATGTGAGTTTCCCCTATATCCTGTATCTAGATCTAGTACAGTGGTACCTTGGTAATCCATTCTGGAAGATAGTTTGAATGCCGAAACACTTGAAAACCGAGACTCAACAGCCAGCCATCTTGCACTCAGTGGAAGCCGCGTGGCATGTTTGACTTCTGAGGCGTGTTCGAAAATCGAAGCATTTACTTCTGGGTTTATGGCATTTGAAAACCAAAATGTTCAACCTCTAAGATGCTAAAAAACTGAGGTACCACTGTACTTTTTTTCTAGAAAAAAAGGTGCCATAACTACGTACCCCCATAAAAAAGCACTGTCTATATCTATATATGCTTTCCTTTCAGAAACTCCAAGTGTCGATCCATGTTCATTCTTGGTTTCTCAGTAAAACTACCTATTTTGTACCCCTGTAAAATTTTATTTTCAGTTTATGAAGCATTCTATATCCACCCACCATGCTGATGAAGAATTCTACGAATCAGTAGTCAATATCCAGAATTACTGTTCAGTGTTGGACACCAGTGTTGAATACACAAAGCTTCACAGCTTCTCTTCCACCGTACAAAGTTTGGCACCTCGCTTCATTTAAAGTTTTTCAGAGACTTTGAGACTAAAGAGTTAATTTTGAACCTTTTATGATTTGAAGGAATTCTGTAAAGATTGTCTATTACATATGTATGTGGTCATCGTTTTGCCTAGACATTGTTGAGGTTCTCTTTCCAATCAGGTCCTAAGTCTCCTTGCTTGTGCTCAATCCCCCATTCACCAAACAGTACATACTCCCAGCCCTGTATGAAGTTCCTCTGCCTCCACCCCCCCTCCCAAAAAAAGACCAACCAATTGTTCAATTTATATTTATCAGCTGTAGTTTGCAAAAGCTGTGTATCGGATCTTCATTTCTATCAGAATGTTTGTGAGTACCCCATGACATCACAGCAGTCAGCCAATGCCTTGGGGTATGAGAGAGAGCAACAATATGGGGGGGGGGGGAGACTGTGGTTATCAAGGCTAGCCCTGCCCCCAAAAGCCTTTAGGTCAAATCCATCTGTTGCACTGTAGAAACCTAAGAATGACGATCAAACTCTTGGGTTTAGAATATGGGTCACTTTCCTCACCCTCTAACAATAGACACAGGGCGGCAAATAGTTGATACTTACCTTAAAGATCTTTCAGAGCACGTCTATCACCTTGACACTAAAATAATCTGATTTTTGGAATCAGATGTAGGATGCTTTACTGGAGTGAACCAAATTAAATGTGTCATAAGCCAATTTACTGAAGTGATATTTAAGAAATGCCTTGCTTTCATCAACCATAAGCACATGGTTCTCTGTTGGACAGCTTATTATTTAAATTTGAATGAGGCACTGTATCTTAAGCCATTGATTGTTCATTTTCACAATAAGAGGGTTAAACATTGCCAATGAGCCAGAGCATGTAAAGCCAATAACCTAGCCTCATTCCTTGAAATCCAGATTTATTATAAATATTTTCAGGTAGATATTTTGTAGTGGGAAAAGTGGCATTTCTAAGCATCCTAATCCTAAATTGAATTACATTTGTGCCGAAGCACATTTACTCAAATACTTATTTGGGATTATTATTAGTGACATTATTAGCAGATGTCATTCACATGCTACATGGCATTTTAAAGAATTAAAGAACCAGGTTCCTGACCTGTGGGGCTTGCAAACTAAAAATAAAAATTGGGGAAAGAGAGAAAAGGGGAGGCAAATGTAGAAGAGGAAGATGATGCATAAATGTTCAGAAAATGGGAGTTTTGGGAGGAAGCTGGAATTATTTGAGAGCTGGACTTATTTGAGGGGTGGGCTGATCAGCTTATTCCATCCCTGGAATAACACTGACACTCACTCATAGCTTTGCTCCATCCTGTTTCATCCCTTTGCAGGTCATTCCAATCCATGGTTTGAGGGTGACCAGAATGGTCATGTATAAGAAACCAACAGAAGCTAGTTTGGGGATTCCCAAAATTCAGGGCCAGCCCACGACGTTTTGTCACTGTAAGCAAAATGTGCTGAAGCCGCCACTCCCTTTCACTCCCTGCCCACAGTTCTGCATCTCTGCTGCTGTGTTGCTGCCAGCCCCATCATTGCAACTGTGCCCTCACCTATGGCTGCACCTGTGCTGTCAACATGACACAGCTGTGAGGGCACAACAGGTGAAATGAAAGCCCCAGTGGGGCTGGGAGTAGCACGAAGGCAGGGGATGGATCTTCCACCTGAGACAAATGGCCTCATCTTACCTCATGGGTCACCCCTGCCTCATTTTAACTTATGGGTCACCTCCTTCCATTTGTTAAACATTGTACAGATATACACTGTTTTAGACTGGAAGCCTTCCTTTTGGCCTCCAGGACTTGGGGAACCTTTGTCATTCCACTATACTTGAAGTGTGGGATCCAGAAGGTTCCTCCAGAATGTAAGTGCTCTGAATTCACCGGGTTTTTGTTTTCTTGGAGAAGGACCAAACTGCTGGTCTCTCATTTTGAAAACAGAATTAACTGCTCCTGAGGTTCATGCTGCTTTATATATTTATATATCACTGACAGTTTCAACTTGGGAAGACAAGGAGCATTTTCTCACCTGACGACACTGCTGCCAACATCGAGGTCCTGGGCAGTAACAGCTCCAATAATGGTCCCGACTGGAGTATCTTCATAAACCTCCATAGTGTACAAAGGTTTGCTGAAAATGGGCGGTTCATCCATGTCCAACACATTGATCTTCACCGTAGCAGTATCCTTGAATGGGCCCACTGAATGGAAGCGATGGTCAAGATGCACATTTGATGCCTCTACTTTAAAAGTGTATGCCTTCTTTGTTTCAAAGTCCAATGGCTACAATAAAGAGGAATGCAAAATACAATGTCAGATCAAGGACTTAAAAGAAGTAGTCTAAAACCTATCAGTGTGTGAGAAAAGACATATGTATATTTAAAATAATGAATAGAGGACTGTTTTGCTTAGTATATTTATAGTGAATATGCATTTCGGTCTTGGATGGGGAGGAAGGGACCAATGACAGACAAGAGGGGTTGTAGCTCAGTAGAACAGCATGTACTTTTCATACATAATGTCCTTAATACAATCATTGAAATGTCACAGAGTTAGCCCATGTGACCATCCCCGCTTGCTATGCTATGAAATCCCAACTCCCATCATCATTGCTAATGGTCAGGGATGATGGGAGTTGTAGTACACAATTGTTTGTGGTTACCATGTTTGATAGGGACACGGGTGATGCTGTGGTCTAAACCACTGAGCCTAGGGCTTGTTGATCAAAAGGTCGGCGGTTCGAATCCCTGTGACGGGGTGAGCTCCCGTTGCTCGGTCGCAGCTCCTGCCAACCTAGCAGTTTGAAAGCATGTCAAAGTGCAATAAAGCGAGATGAGCACTGCAACCCCAGAGTCGTTTGCGACTGGACTTAACTGTCAGGGGTCCTTTATCTTTTACCATGTTCAATACCCATGAAGCAATGGAGTTCAACAAAAAAAGGGTTAGGAGACACCTTTGCCATTACATGGCTGAATTATGGGCCATTGGTTTGAATTCAGTTTGCTATAAATTTTTGGCAGCTCAGTAATGCAGCAGAGAAATGTGGCCCTCTTGGTTCTTTTGGACCTCAGTGGCTCCAGCATCACCAGCCACAATGCTCTCCATCACCTCTTCTCTCACACTCTGCTTCCCCAGTCAGCTTGGTTTCATTTGTCAGAAAAGATTGGTGTGGGTGGCAGGAATGGTCTAAATTTACTGAAAAACTAAGGCAAAAAGAGCAAATTGGATGGTTGTCATTTTGGAAGAGGCATGCTTCCTTTCCCCAGCCACCTAGAGAGTAGGTGGAGAGGAGAAGCTTTTGGTAGAAGGGAAGGCATGCTAAGCTGTGCAGACACATATAACATTCACGTGTGCCACCAAAAATGCCAGCCTCTTCATCCTGCAGCACCCTTTTATGTAACGAATATATATATATTGAAGCATTCAGCAGGCGATTCCGGCATTAGAGGGAACAGTGGATCAAAATACCAGCATGGTGGAAGAGGGAGGAATCAAGAGCTGCTTCAGTAATTATTTTTAGAAGTACTGGGATGGGGAGGAAGTTATGACCTGAGAATTCTATACATAAAGCCATGGATCACTGCCCATTTTACACCCTACCCTCCACCTCAATATGCCGTAATGAATGTCTTTATGTCTTATACTGCCTGAGGCTGACAAGCATGACAGAATATCTACGTATACTGTGAATCAATCAGTTCCACCATTCAGCATGAGTCCAGGTAATTTACCAACACGATGGTCTGAAATCTTTTTATTTGCCGAGCACAGTCTCGTCCTCGCTCAGTCATTCCTAGCAGAACTATCATTTCTGTCCCACATCTATCCCATTATAAGTCCAAAAAATAATAATACGTTGCCTTTTTATTTTTTAGATCACGCACACAAGAAGTCTACATGGTTTACCCTGCTGATGACAAAAAAGAAACAGAGGCTCTGCTGTCTTTACAGACATTTAACTGGATTGGGCCCCTGATTTCTTGTGATGGTTTACTGTGGATGCTTAGCTAGCAGTGACATCTCGTGGTCAGCTTTAGGAACATCACAAAGCAGTGTAGTTTTAAAATGCATGGAACAGAGAGGGGATTAGAAGGAACTGAAATTTACAGTTTTGCAATGTACAAAAATTAATGCATACTTTTGAAATTTCTGTTGCAATTAGTCATGTTCTGACAATATCCTACCTGGCATGTATGCAATCTCTGCTTTTTATGGCACTGGCAACAAAAACGGGTTTATTATGAATTTGCAAGAGATTAATAGTCACTCTAAGTAAGAAAGAAAAAAAGCAAGTTTTGGAAAGTGGTCGAAGAATGACTTTCCATAGGGATGCATTAAACCTTTTTGAGACATGTCCGACTGATACTCCTTTTCTCTCAAAATTCCTCAGGTGCGTTGCCTGAGGAGGTATATCTACATTTGCTTCAAGTGTTGCTTCAGACCTGAGGAATTTTACAAATCTTAGCAAAATCCCACAAATGTCTCCATTCACCAGAAACCTCCAAAAGCTTGTTCAAATTTTGCTATAGGACACACACGGTGATGACCTTAGATTTTGGTTATTCTGGGCCCATTGCATGATGACCAGTCTATTTCCTGGTAAGCAGCAATAAATAAAAAAAAGGTAAAAGGTAAAGGACCCCTGGGGTCCAGTCAAATTCGATTATGGGGTAAGGCACTAATCTCTGCTTTCAGGCAGAGGGAGCCAGCGTTTGTCCACATGACTAAACCGCTTCTGGTGCACAGGACACTGTGATAGGTGCCAGATCTCATGGAAATGCTGCTTACCTTCCTGTCACAGCAGTATGTATTTAGCATAAATGTGACTGCCTGGAGGTCAGGTGAGCAACAGCACCACACCACATATTGCTGCTGTTTACCAGGAGATAGAGGGGGAGAAGGGTGAAGGGGTCAGTACTGTGCAAGTGCAACAGGAGTGACATATTCTATCCAACCATACCTGAACTGTTGAAAAGTTTTTCTACTCCCAGGGAACCTGCTGTATAAGTCGTGAAAATGGAGGCACCTGACAGCATATAAGAAATGCTGCTAATTGATCTCTCTGCCCCTTGGGAACCTACTGTGGAAAAAGAGGTGCAGGAGGAGAAAGATTGGCTGGCTGTCAATGAGGAACTACCTCAAACTGATTTCTCCACCCCATGGATGTCTGCTATAGAAAAGGGGATGCAAAAGGAACCGGTGCCTGCAGAGATGGAAGAAAATGTAAAAAACACACATCATGCATGGTGGGTAGAGAAAAAGGTTCTCTCTCTCTCCTGCAGGATGCAGTAGTCATAGCAACAGCTTTGCCCAGGCAGGCTCGCGATGTGACCCATGAGAGCAGCAAAATAACCAGAGTGTGATGAGATAAAATCAGGCCAAATCTTTATTGATAGCAGAAGGCAGGGTAAGGGTTGGCATGGCATTGGGTCCCAGGACCAGTTCAACATTCCACAAGTCCCATGTTGATGGAATGGATCAAGCCAGGTATAGACCACCTCAAACCTGTTCCATGGGAGTCAGCCAGTGCTGAACCTTGCTGTGGTACAAACCAGCAAGCAAGGTGTCACTGGGTGCAGATTCTAACAAAGCAGATACCCCAAGCTTGGGGGTGCCCTGGTCAATCCTTCCCTCAGGCCACTTATGGGTTCTCCCCCATACTATGTTGATCCTGTCTAATGCCATTTCCACCCTCATACAAACAATGGTTTTCTGCCCAATGAAGGAAGGCCATAATTTCACTGAAGGAGAGATGAAAAAACCCCAAACAAGTGCCAATCAGGTTGAGAGAGAAGAATTCCTTTCTGGCCATGTCAACCAGCAACCCAAACTTGCTCAGTGAAGGCTCTAACCTGAGGGTGGGTGGGCACTGGGCAGGATGACCCTGAGCTCCAGGGCTCATGAGACAGCTTTTCCCCCACAAGCCCATCACACAGAGAGGATACTGGACAAAACTTTGCCCAGTATTTTGCTGCAATCTATGGGCCACAGTGTCACCAGGCAAAGGCGTCTCAGACTTACTGGACACGGAAAGAGGCTTAAAGGAGAATTAGATAGATTAGCGGAGGATAAGGGTACAAGTTTCTGGGGGGTCATGAGTGGGATAATACTATTGAGCCTGCTTCTATCTGCTTTGACCCTGCGTAAGCAGAAAGCTGGATAAACGGGCCATGGGCCTGTCTCAGCAAAGCTCTTCTAATAATCTTATGCCACTGTATTTATTGCTATTTGGGATGAATTCACAGAGCTCTCCTCAATGAAGGTATTTGAGGAGTTTCAAAGGGAGCAACAGGTGTTTCAACAAGGCTAGGGGAATTTCTTCAGTGTTTATGTGCAGCTCAATCCTAAAGCTGTTGCCAAAGTTTGACAGAAGTGAGATTTTTGAAGTGAATTTTAAGATTCCTGCTTGGGTGAAGTGACTGAGGAAATTTTAGAGAAACAAATCTAATTTTATAAGCTTGATGAACACTATAATCCTAACCATGACTAATCGGAAGTAAGACCTATTACTCCCCAGATAGGTAGGGTTAGGATTGCAGACTAAATTGCTCAGAGGTTTCTGAGAGAGAGAGAGAAGGAGATTAATCTACATCATTCAGAGGAAGAAGCATGAATGAACAAACCTATATTGCACTAATTGAACTCAATGAACTCAATAATGATGACAATGAAAATCAATCAGATAGTCCTGATTTATTAGACTTCTGCTTCATATTTCAGCCTGAGAATATTACTCAGGAGCTCTGTGACGACATTTCCCATGACCTGTGCATTTTGATTTTTGTGGTACGTAGGCTGCACTGAGATGGTCTGTGTTGCATTGGTATCTGTTGATACCCTCCGCAAACACTTGGGAGTTTGGTTGCCACCACATCTTGCCTGACATGAAGGTGACTATGGAGGTTCCTCCTTGGAGAAACATCTGAGGAACTTTGAAGGAAGCCTAGTCAATCACGTGGATGGCAGGCAGGAGCAAAGCATGAGAAGCATGCCAATGAGTTTGTTAAGCACTAACCAGAATTCTGATTCCTTCCTACATGCATCCATTGTGAATATAATCATGGTGCAACTAGTTCTGGATACCAGCTATTGTTATAAATCAGGGCTGGGGTACCATTGTTTCTCCAGAAGCTGCTGAACTCCAACTCCCATAATTCTCAGGGCTGATGGGAATTGGAGTCCAACAACCTCTAGACATCTATGGTTCCCCAGTTCTGCTACAAACAATTAAGTAAAATGGAAACCTGGGATTTTACTCCATCTTGTCTGTACTAATCTACAAAATATGCTGATTTTTTTGTGGGGCGGGGGGCGGGTTCTGCTTTCATGCAGACAAGGAGAATACAACATTTTCTTTCAAAATTAAAGCAAAAATCAAATTTTGAAGCAGAGAATGCAATACAGGCTGAAATTGATTGAATATGCTGCTGCAATAAACACAGCACAAATACCGAGAAGGAAGTGTTTCTCTTCATTCACAGTCTCCGCACGGTGACAGGAGACACGCAGTGCTGTCTGCTATCTGTGAAGACTTGCACAGCTAAACAGTTTCTATATTTATCCACAGAGCAGGCACTGCATGAATAGGAACAGCCAGGCATTTTCCTATGCTGCATTATCAATGTGCTTTAGACCCCAGTGTAGAGAAACCTGTTCCCATTTGCTCTCTTTGTTTCAGGCCTGCATAATGTGTGACGCACCAAGCCGAAAACACCTGACCTGTCACATATTGCAAACCCACTATTTGTTGTTGGTTTTTCTTTTGTTGGGGAGGGTATGCAGTCTCCAGAAGGTTATGAAACAAGAGGTTTGTTCACCCCTGTGGGCCAACATGCTTTGTTGCACAACCCATCAAGCAGGCTTTCTGTTTCTTCTATCAGTTAAGGAAACAAAAAAATTAATACATGTATTAATCACAGAATACCAGAACTTTGAATTAAATGATAGCAGATGGCACAGTGGGGCCGCGAAGCTTACCTGATATCTCTCTGGCTGAATTGCTATCCAAAGCAGGATGGAGATGGGCAAAGGCAGCAGTGAGGTCAGCCTGGTGCAAATATACCAGAGGAACCAATCTGGTGCTCCTGCCAGCTCATTCGCACCTTGCTGACCTTGCCACTGCTCCATTCCAATGCGCAGCAGCAACTTGGCCTGAACCCCAATGCAACTAAAACATTATATTAAAAGGTCTTAATATTATCTCACCACCGCTTGTGAGGTGGCCCAATAAGATGGTCTGACTCCACCTTCCATAGGTGATCAAACCTGTATGAATCACAGGCAGACTGCAGACTACACCTGGAAATGGGTGTGTGTGTATGTTTGGTTTGAATCCTGCAAATGGACTTCAAAGTCCATTCAAGGGGCTGCCCTTGAGACTGACCCAGAAACTCCAGCGGGTGCAGAATGCCACAGCGAGACTCCTTACGGGGTCCTTGCTGCGGGATCACATTCACCCAGTGCTATACCAGCTGCACTGGCTCCCGGTGCTGGTTTAAGGTGCTGGCTTTAACCTTTAAAGCCCTATAAAGCCTAGGACCCTCGTACCTACGGGACCGCCTCTCCTGGTATGTCCCACGTGGGACCTTACAGTCTTCAAACAAAAACACCTTGGAGGTCCCGGGCCACAGAGAGGTTAGGCTGGCCTCCACCAGAGCCAGGGCATTTTCAGCAATTTGATTTGAACTGATTTTATAATGAATTGATTTTAGAATGCTGTATTATTTTACTGTTGTTAGCCGCTCTGAACCCGGCTTTGGCTGGGGAGGGCAGGATATAAATAAAATGTTATTATTATTTATTAAAGGAGTCGTTTGAGGATGTGCTGTCAGCAGCAGCTTTGCATCCCTTGCTGGCACCCAGGACATGTGCCGGGAGTGGGGTGTGGAGGGTGAACAAAACCTGCCACGCCACTCAAGCCCTCACCTCCGACACTGTCAGACAGGCGCATGGCACAGAGGATGTAAGGGGCTGCTCTGCACCACCTGCCAACTGTCCTGTCCAGGGTGGAGCCTGCCCTTGGCAGGCACATCCACCCAATGCTGGCCGTATGGCCATTCAGTGAGGGGGGGTCAGGGATGCTTTGGTAGGGCTAGGCCGGGCTCTGGCGCCCAGAGACCCCCCCCCCAGTGGCAGGCAGGGTAGGATGGGGATTCCTGCAAAGGGGTTGCTTGGTTCATGCCTACTCAAAATCATGTGCTTGAGGCTATGCCCCCCCCTAGCCCTCCACCCATGTTGTGCCCCTGGCTGTCAGCACCAATCAGCTCATGGGCAAAGAGAATTCACATTCAAATGAGCTTGCTCTCAGCAGCACCGACGATGCAGTGATCCACTTCCCCATCCCTGTTCTAGGAAAACCAGAAACCAGTTCCCCACACTTGTTCCAGGGAACAATCTGCCCCTTCATTGTTTTTCAGCTGTGGGGCAGCTACCTAAAAGGCCTTGCTGTTGCTTAGGCATGGAAATATTATATATGAGCCCACATTCATACTGGTAAGTTAATGAATTGTGAGTTTCAGCCCACCTTTTCCACTGATTCAAAGAAATTTCTATCACACATGCATTCCCCTACCTTGACATGACTGAGACATCACTTCCATGCCCACAACTCTGTGTGCACCCTGGTTGGATTAAGGCAACTACCTATACATAGCTTTTATGCTTCCTTTTGTATATATATATATATAGAGAGAGAGAGAGAACTATCTAGGTGTACAACAAGCTAACTTGTGAGCAACTGTACCTAACACAGCCCACCAGTCATATATTGTGGCCTGGCAGGTAGATGATGTTTCCTCTACTTTGCTGTCCTGGACAAACAGAAAATGCAAGATCTTTGTCGAACTGATGGTAGGCCTCTTTTGATGGTTGCTGGTGGGCTGTGTTCAGCTCACATGCCTGGGAGGCCTGACATTAACGTATAAGAGACAGAATTAACTTTCTGAACCGTAAGAATCTATTTATCCACTTAGAGATCATAAAAGCTTATTGATTGCAATGCTAATAAGGCAGTAGAACTTGCTTGCTTGCTTACTTCCCTTCCCTTTGGCTGCTGTTTCAGTGCCAACCACCATGTGGCACTAGAAGACGCAAGATACTCAAATGGAAATGCATTTGATCCTTTCTAAGAGATAACAGAGGTTGTACCTGGGAACTCAAAGCTCAAAGTCACAGCGTCAGCAGCCACATTATGAGATTTCAGATGTGCTACAAACATACCTCCCGCTTAGCAGTATTGGATTACAACAACTATTGAAAATAATAAGGGAAAGGGTCTGGCTTGTAATTTCCTCCAGCCAACCCTGTTTTTCACCAGCATATATGTTTTTATTCCTTCCTTAAAAAAAGTATATGTTGTTGTTGTTGTTTTACATCAACAGAGTGACTGACAAGTGTTAAACTATAAACTTGCATTAGTAACAAGCCCAAATACTTTCTGGATTGAATGTTAGTTATCCCAGACCATCTCTATTCAGTGATTTGCTTGAGAATAGGGAATAAAACGTTGGTCTTCTCAAATCCTAAGTCTCTGAGACTTTTTTTCTTTTACATTTCTAATGAAGCATCCTAATTGAAACCTCTTGCACAAACATGCAGATCTGCATTTAATAGATTTTGTACACTTTTGAATGCTGTGATACGGTTCTTGTCAGTCTACACACATTTTTAAAAAATAAACCTCGAAATACTTAGAAGTTAGCCAGTCCTTAGACTCTCCTCTTTTTTCTTTCTTTTAACAGACACTAGTCACCTGCAGCAGTGTCTGTGCATGGTTTCCGCCATATGAGTTGAAAATGTGCTATGTGGTAGAGAGAGGAAAAAAGAAAACCACATGGCAGCGATGTTTTCTTTTATTCAATCTCCTTGGAAGCCTATTTGGAGCACTCCCTGAGAGTAGGAGCATGTCTTCATATCTTGCTCTGCCTGAGGAGAAATGCAGGTAGAGTTTCAACTCATGTGGCAGGAACTGTGCACACCAGCAGCTCCAGGTATGTGTGGAAAAAGAAATAAATAGTATGCTACTTCATAATGGATTCTGGCAGGAGTTAGGATTTTGAAGTGGGCTCATATCTCATCCTCATATTGGTCCAGGAGGTGTGGATCAGGCAAATTCACTCTAGAATTCAAAGCCACCCAATTGCGCCCCCATCTCTAGAGCTATTTGTTCCAGTGGGGCACAGATCTTCTGCAGGCTTGCGTGTCGAAGTCCCCAAGACACCCCGAATAAAACACAATTGATACATAATTTTAGTTTAAGGTTTTTGGCATAGTTTTGGCCACAACTTTATTAAAATTACAAGCGATGTGAGTGGTTGCTTAGGAATTGGTTGCGACTATCTGACCCTGCCCAGGGACAGACTGACATTTGCATGCCCGCAAAGTCAGAAAGGGGAAAACATTTTGGGGAGAGAGAGGGGACTAGGAACCATGCCTCACCTCACCCCAAATGCTCCCAGGGGCTCTTGCATGGCCCTAGCCCCTTGACAGGGGTTCGGACAAAAGCATGGCGAGCCCCCAGGATCCTTTAATGGAAAACCTCTGCAGTAGCAGCACTTTGGAGGGGCAGGCACAGCCAATCCATGCCCCTCAACCAACCAAACCATAAACCAATGCCTAACCGTAATCTTACAAGTTGTGACGATTTGCTATGCAGTAGGCAAAAACCAAATAGCACCAGCCAATCAGCCAGATGGACAAAATTGCTACCGGGCCCCTGCCCCAAAAGCAGACAACCCCATGACAGCCATAGCAAGGTCAAGCGAACAACTTGAAAACAGGGAGGGAGGGCGGGTGTTCTGATGTGCGCAGCGAAAAGAGGAAGTTCAATGCTGTGTGCAGGGTATTTAAGAGCTATGGGTGTCAATCATGAAATAGCAAAATTTGAATCTCCACAGCAACGGGCAGCACAATGATAATGGTGGCCAAACTCTTTTTGCCCAGCAACAGTGGGTGTCTTGCAAGCCCCCACCACAACACGTGCTCTCCATGAAGGAGAACACGCTTTTTAGTTCACACCTCCTTAACTATTCTCTTAAGAAACTCCAGTCATTGCTGTCAGGCAGACAGACCCTGTGTGTGTCACCAAGAAAACAGAGTTCCAAAGGCCAAGCAATATTCATATCTTAAATAGCTGCACAGGTAGTTTTTTAGGCCCAGTTTGTTGCCTTTACCTTTCTGGTGTGTTAGCTGTTGAAAAATGGAAATGATTTGAATGAATTGCCTACTGATGTGTATGGAGCATTTTTTTAAACCTTGCAAGAAGGAAGGCATTGCACTGATGAGACTGACATTTCTACAACTATATGGGAAACAGCTTCCAACAAACACCCATTCATTGAGTCCACATATTTGTTGTGGGCCCTGCTTCCTAATTATAAGCTCCCATGGCCAAACTAGGAAAGATGCTACACTTTAACTTCTTTAAATGCAATGCTTCAGCAGCCAGCAATTCTTAGGGAACACTGGAATGTTTATTCTTTTATTGTAAATGGAGCCCCACACTTGTAAGTCTTCACGTCTACTCAAAAGTTAGTTCCACTGTATTCAATGGAGCTTATTCCCAGTTAACTGGGTAAAGACTGTGCAGCCTTACATTGCAACCCTAAGCAATTTTACTCAGAATTAAGTCCCACTGAGTTCAATAGGATTTACTCTCTGGTATGTTCCTGATCATTCTCTCGGTTTCCTATTACAGTGGTACCTCAGTTTAAGAACAGCCCTGTTTACAAACTCCACAAAACCGGAAGTAGTGTCCCAGTTTGCGAACTTTACCTCGGTCTAAGAATGTAATCCAAACAGTGGAAGGGCACTGGCAGTGGGAGGCCTCATTAGGGAAAGCACGCCTCAGTTTAAGAATGGTTTTGGTTTAAGAACAGACTTCCGGAACAGATTAAGTTCGTAAACCGAGGTAACACAGTATTATTATTCTTCGCTTTTTCCCCTGACAGGGACTCGTGGCAGCTTACAGCTAAAATTTTATTTCATTCTATTTACCGGTGGAAGGTTTGTACACGATCCTTTCCCTTGCACACTTTTTCTTTGCAACAATCCTGTGATGTAGGCTAGGCTGAGAGGTTTTAATTGGCTCAAGGTGACAAATGTATATGTGCATACGACATATACATGTGCAGCAAGATCAAATGCAGGAGAAGCTTCTCGATACAGAAAATGATGTCCCTATTTTCATCTGAGAAACACTGGAGGGTATGTGTTTACATCTTGCCTTCTACAAGTTATTCATGCAATTTCTATTTGTGTGAATGGTGTAGGACTGGTACCTTGTCCATTTTTTCGTCCATACTCTCACTCAAAAGACTGGGCACATAATCATGTGAAGTACTAAAACTTTTATGGCTACTAATTTTGCTTTTGCTTTTAAAACACCATTTCTGTTCCTTCAGAGCTTTACGGCCCACTTGCAATAGTCAAACGAAATGCCGCAAGCTCTTAGTTACTATAGAGAGTGATTGATTTGAGCTGAAAATGTACTTGCTTTTGAAAACCACAGGAGAGAGCAGCTTCCTGGCTGGGAGATACAATGGACTCTTTGCCCTTCAGCGGGATTACATAGCTACAAGTTTATCCATTGGAAGATTCCAATAGGGCTGGACTGATAGCTTGGTGCCAGGTAAATATAGAAACAGGGCCGAGGATGGGGATGTGAGGGGGTGGGGGAAGGAATCCAGTTCCATACTTATTTTAATGTGTATGCACATAATTTACAATTCCAAACATAATGTGTGATAACACAGTTATCCCTCAAACCTTACACTTTGCTGAATTTTGTAATGCAGTTATTCAGGCAAATAAAATGCACGTATTAGTGTAAAACCTGCATTCAGATGCATATTTGAGTGAAAATAACATTAGAATACATTATGCTAGGGGAAACTGGTTTTTAAAAAGAAAAATAATGTGTATATCAGGAGAACCACACACTAAAATGCTGACAAATTTTCACAAGGACTTAAAAAACAACAACAACCCACAAGCTAATGCAGAATTTTAGAGACCTGTATACAGTGGGTGCTCGGGTTGCGAACGTGATCCATGCGGGATACATGTTCGTAACCCACAGTATTTGCAACCCACGGCTGCGCATGCACGGGTTGCGATTCAGCACTTCTGTGCATGTGCGACCGCTGAAAGGAAGTAACCCGTTCCGGTACTTCCAGGTTTCGGCAGTCCGTAACCCAAAAAAACGCAACCTGAAGTGGCTGTAACCGAAGGTATGACTTTATTGGGAAAATGGCAAAGGGAGAGTAACAAAAAATGACCAATTTATCCATCACCAGCTGAGGATAAAAATGGACTTCTGGTTAACAAGAAATCTAAACTGATCTCTCTTGCCTAATACACTTGACAGAATGGTTTACCATGGACACCATGTTGCTGCTCTCTTCTACTGATGGTTTTTGTTTCTCTTGTGGGTTAGGTGCTATGAAGGGAGGCAGTTCTTGACCTAAACATCTGGAAGATGTAAGTCTGATTTCAACCTATTTAACTGTGGGAAGTAATTTTGAGGTTAACCACTATCTACCTATCATGTATCTCCAAGGGGAGAGGGGTTATTGGATTGTTTGTATTTTGATTATATATTTTGAGGTTTTATATTTTGATTTTGTTCTGTGAACCGCCCTGAGACCTCCGGGTATAGGGCAGTATGTAAATTCAATAAATAATAATAATAATAAAAGAAATACCTTTTTCAGCTTGATGACCCCTTCTTGGGTGTTCTCATCTGTGCCGATGTCAAACAAGTTCCCTCCATCTCCCGGAACAATAGTATATTCAATTTCTGCATTTTTCCCAGAGTCAGGATCAACCGCTCTGATTCTTCCAATGGCTGAACCAATGAGAGATGTTTCAGGTACTTTCAGGTGGAAGATACCTATGGAAAATTGATAATCAGTTATTCAGCTGAAATCTTGGCAAATTACAGATACAGTGGTACCTTGGGTTACATACGCTTCAGGTTACAGACTCCGCTAACCCTGAAATAGTGCTTCAGGTTAAGAACTTTGCTTCAGGATGAGAACAGAAATTGTGCTCCGGAGGCTTGGCAGCAGCAGGAGGTCCCATTAGCTAAAGTGGTGCTTCAGGTTAAGAACAGTTTCAGGTTAAGAACGGACTTCCAGAACAAATTAAGTACTTAACCCGAGGTACTACTGTAGTTGTAATGCATGCTGCTACTATACTATTAATATACGTAAAAAGGTAAAGGTAAAGGACTCCTGGACGGCTAAGTCCAGTCAAAGGTGACTATGGGATTGTGGCGCTCATGCTGCTTTCAGGCTGAGGGAGCTGGTGTTTGTCCACAGACAGCTTTCTGGGTCATGTGACCAGCATGACTAAACTGCTTCTGGCACAACAGAACACTGTGACGGAAACCAGAGTGCACAGAAATGCCTTTTACCTTCATGCCACAGTGGTACCTATTTATCTACTTACACTGGCATGCTTTTGAACTGCTAGGTTGGCAGGAGCTGGGACAGAGCAACAGGAGCTCACACCATCTCAGGGATTCAAACCACCGACCTTCTGATCAGCAAGCTCAAGAGGCTCAGAGATTTAGACCACAGTGCCACCTGCGTTCCTACCATTAATATAGCACATTAAGACACTATACAATCCCTATCATAATAGCCACGCCAAAACTATTTTTTCCTTCCAATTCTGATTTTAAAGGTGCAACACAAATTTAATAAATAAATACATTAAATATAAACCGGGGGGGGGGGGAATGGGCATTGGAGAGTTTTAGATCTGCAGCCATGTCCTGGTTGTCTTGTTTTGGGCAAGCATCAACCATGAAACATCCCAAGCCGTTAAATGCTATTCCCATTACACCAGCCATTCAGGTAATATCTCTTGAATCACGAAGAGCAAATGTGGTTCAACACAGCTTTTGACAAAGTTGCATCACGTCAAGTTCGTCTAACACCAAAACGGATTATGCTGCAATATCACCAGTGTGTCAATAGCTCTGTATCTCTTTGCTATTCTGCAGGGTCCCAATGCCTATTTTGGTCATAGGCCCTTCAGTATCCAGAGATAACCCTAAAACCAGAGGCACTTTATTTTTACACTGGGGGCTGCACTTACAATAGTGTAGCAGCAAACAGGTGTCTGCAAAAAGTTGGTGTGCATACACCACAGTGTCTTTCTCACCAAAGCATTTCACATTGTTTTCTACATAGCACGTTCATTAGACATAACTAAAACAACTGGACTGGAATAAAGCCATTTTGCTGCTAGAAGTTCTCACTGCCCGAGTCTGTTGCAAGAATGTTAACAGCTTCATAATTTTGACAGAATGGCTCCCACTGCTACAAGGCACTCGTATTCTACTGAGGAAGAAGAATGTCCTCAACATTTTCCTTAATCATTTCAGAGGAAGCTATAATTTTAACGTTTCATCAAAAACAGAAGTCAGGGATTTTGTGCTAATCAATTTTAGTGAAGTCATTTCCCACCTCCTTTTGTACTTCAAGAGAGGTTCTTGACGCAAGCAGGGGAGAGGGATGCTTCCTGTGAGCTTGGTTTCTCTAGAAATTAATCATGCTGGAATGAGGGTTTCCCGGTTTGTTAGGCCCGTTGGCCTGATTCCATTCATACCAAGGCTAAGTAAATATATTCAATTCAGAAAGTTCAGCTCTCTTGACTATTATTGTTTTTACCCATCCTTCACCCTAAGGACCCAGGATGGGTTACAACAATTAAAATACAGTATTAGCATTGGAACACAGTATCATACAATATTAAAAATCAGTTTTAAACTACTTGAAATTACAGAAATAAGGTGGGTCTTAAAAAGATACATCTCTAGTGTCAATAAATCAGGGAAAGAGGTGCGTCTGATTTTGCCGTGTCCACGTATGGTATAAAAGCACATGGCCTAAAACCTTGCTACAGCTATAAACTACTTATAGAAGAGCATTTCAAATTGGAGGGTACATGCAAACAAACAAATAGGAAAACCTATGTCTGGACAGTGCTTGGATGGGAGAGAAACTACATAGAAACCCATTTAATTCAATGGGTGAAAAGTAGGATACTATAAAACAGGAGTGGCTACCTTTTTTTCCAGCCCAAGGTTTGTACAGATGCAGACACACAGGGCAGGGAAACAGGCAGAAACACAAATATTCAGGCAGGCAATTTGACACATACATGAACAGAGTGACACAGAGCCGCACACACAGATACACGCATTCTGCTTTTCTGTAGACTGTGAGGGAATGGGAAAATAGTAGGAGGGAAGCCATCTCTTTCCTTCATTCCTGTTTCCTGACCTCAAACCAGAGGCAGAAAATGTCATTTTTCAGAGGCAAGAAATGGCACTACCAACTTGGAGACTGAATTCATTTTTAACACTCAAAAGCACCTAAAATGGTTCAAAAGGGCTAGATAGAGTAGTGCAGGTGGGAAGCCATCAGAAAACAGGTTTACGATTATATTATTATAATACAGACGCTTCAAGTATCCCTAGTTTTCAGTCCCAGATTTACAGAAGCCATCCCAGTTTCTGATTTGATCCCGCTTTTCCTTAGGACATCCCTATTTTCATTGGAGAAATGTTGGAGGGTATGTCATTGTAGGTTTCAATAACAAATCTAGCCCTCTAGATTTCTTTTACTTGTTCGTAAATCAAACGTGTATAGCTTCTGACTAGGTCCACCAACCATGCCATCTGGCCTGCCAACCACTTGACAGCACTCCCGTTTTTGCAACCCCAGGTAGGGAACAGTAACAAGAAATTTGTCAAGGCCAGTGTACATGGCTGGTGGGTTGGGCTGGGCTTGATTGAACAGATATTGCACAAGACATTGTTAAATTTGTGTATTTGAGAAGGGCTTTGGTGCCTTATTTTTCGTGGTCTAGGTCAGCATAAAACAATGGGTGAATTTCTAATGCTGGTTGTCCCTTTTCTACACTTACAAAGTTGCAAAAACATCCCAGTCAATGAGGAGCTTGTTTTCTGTTTTAAGAAATATGGCTGGCTCTACAATGAAGGGAATATGTGAGTCAAGGCAGTTGTATATTACTTATTTCAAATTGTTTAGGCTGCAGTGTTTTATTTACAGCAACTTGGCATTCTGTTGCATTTCCAGAAATTCAGCAGCAATAAAAGCCAGGGTCATTTGGATTAATCTGAAACTCTGAAGGATTCTTCAGCTCCTGCCAAACTCAGATTTTCAATGATGTACTGTGTAATTAGGCTGCCACCATCCTTCAGTAATGGTACCTCAGTAACATATGGAACATCTTAATGGCTCTTACCTTGGCAGCATGCTGTTAAGGGAAGTAATGAAAACAAACAATGCATGTTTTCACTCAACTGAAGGGTAAAATGTTAAATCCACTTTGCTATTTCCCTTTGACTAAAAATGGGGCGGGGGGGGGGGATGTAAGAAGAGAACAAATTAAAAAGCATGCAGCTGCCTTTCAAAGCATGTGTTCATCTTCCTTTGTTCAAATTTATTGTCAATTCAGTCTCTCTGGTTGGAGCTACACTGACCTGTTTAATGTTCATAATAGAACAATATTAGACATGTTGTACTGAAACCTTACAGGGCATACTTGTTAATTAAAATGTTTTTTACCTTGGTCCCCCTCACCCACATCAAATGTAAGCAATACCCAGCCACACCTTTTCCCCAAATACTGTTTCTTTCCCTGCTGGTTGCTGGTTGCTCTGGTGTCACATTTTAATCTTCCCTCCCTCCCTCTGTGTCCTTTGAACACCGTCCCTTGAATACCATTGTGGGTGTGGGGAGAGAAATGTAGTTTTGTCTGCATTCTCTGCCCTGCTGAATTCTGCAAGGGGCAGCACTGGGACTAAGCAGAAGTAAAGGTAAAGGAACCCCTGACCATTAGGTCCAGTTGTGACCGACTCTGGGGTTGCGGCACTCATCTCGCTTTATTGGCTGAGGGAGCCGGCACACAGCTTCCGGGTCGTGTGGCCAGCATGACTAAGCCGCTTCTGGCGAACCAGAGCAGCGCACAGAAACTCCATTTACCTTCCCGCCGGAGCGGTACCTATTTATCTACTTGCACTTTGACGTGCTTTCGAACTGCTAGGTTGGCAGGAGCAGGGACCGAGCAACAGGCACTCACCCTGTCACGGGGATTCGAACCACTGACCTTCTGATCAGCAAGTCCTAGGCTCTGTGGTTTAACCCACAGTGCCACCCACGTCCCATTTAAAAAAAAAACCCTATAGAGGAACGTATAAGCAATGTTTCACCGATATAGCAGCATAAAACGATTAAAAATGAAGTGATAAAAAAGACAAGGTAATAGTGCATTATGTACATAAAAAGTAGGATGGCAGGTGTCCATCTACATTATCAAAACTATTCCTTAACCCTTCCTTAGCATTAAAAACCATGAGTGTAGATCCACCCTCTGTCTTGCATTATTAGCTTTGGTGATCAAGGGGATTCAGTACATTACACCCTATGGAACTGTATACAGTTGCTGGGAATCATAAAAGGGGAGAATGCTGTTGTACTCCAGTTCTGATAGATGGATCTTTGGCCTGATCCATCAGGGCTTTGTTTTTATGGAAGCAGTTTGTGTGATCAAAACTGGTGTACTGAGAATCCAGACTAGTTGGCACAAGGTAAAGAGACCATGTGACTTTATCATATTCACTGTGTTTACAATTCAAACCACATTTATAAATCACGTTTTGATCCACCCCAGAAATGTAGACACCTCCTGTGAAATGTTAATGAAGTGTTTCCCCAATTATTTTCTTATAATAATGGATGTTTCACCTGAGGAAGAATCTTTAATTTTCTTCAGCTGTTGCCCCAGGGAAAATTCAGTGGCAATTCTAATTTTACACAAAGTATCTCAAGGATTTATGATTCATCTTATACTTTCCCCTCATAGCAACTCTGCAAGGTAATTTCAACTTAGAGATACTGAAATTCAAGAATGCTCAACACACTTCATGGCTGAGGCAGGATTCTGAGCTCCAGTAAAGGTAAAGGTAAAGGTAAAGGGACACCTGACCATTAGGTCCAGTCGTGGCCAACTCTGGGGTTGTGGCGCTCATTTAGCTTTATTGGCCGAGGGTCATGGCGAACCAGAGCAGTGCACGGAAACGCCGTTTACCTTCCCACCGGAGCAATACCTATTTACTACTTGAACTTTGACGTGCTTTCGAACTGCTAGGTTGGCAGGAGCAGGGACCGAGCAACGGGAGCTCATCCCGTCGTGGGGATTTGAACCACCAACCTTCCAATTGGCAAGGCCTAGGCTCCGTGGTTTAACCCACACTGCCACCCACATCCCTCTGAGCTCCAGTACTCTACCCTAATTCTCAGCAAGCTTTGCAATGGCACCAATAAATTTAGGCCATGTGGTGATCTGGTTATGCGATGATATTATCCTACAGTGGCTTCACCATGTGGCGAACTGTGTGTGGATTTATTGCAGAGATGGGGAACCTGAAGCCCTTCAGATGCGGATGGAGTGCAATTCTCATCATCCCTGACCACTCAGGTGGAGTTTACCCAACACTGATCTATTCACTATACGTTCTCCTCTGCATTTCACCATCAAAAATGTCCCATGGTAAGAATGTTACAATACCATGGGACCTTGGTTCTCTATGAACCATATGTTATATGCAAATAACAACCTGGTAAGCTGAACAGCACCCAACAACCACTTGTTGGTGGATTGCCAGGTGTTTGGCAACCTCCCACCCACCCACCTTTCATCCATTTCCTTTTTGCTGTGCTAAACATGGAACAACATACATGACTGTGCTCAGCTCTGTGTGCAGACCTGATCTGGATACAACAAATGTAACAGGACCATCCGCAAAGCATGTTCTCCCTAAATGAGAGCATGTGTTGCGGTTGGGGAATACAGGCCACCCTGGTGTGACTGGGCAGGTTGGATAACCCAGGCCTTTAAGTGGTTAATTGGGTTACTGGGGAGTTTTGTATGTTGCCAATTCGGAGGAGGGGTCAGAGCCTTTAAATACAGGTCGCCCATTGCTGGGCGTCCTCTTGGCCTTTTTGCACCGGATCACCCGCCCACCCTCCCTTTAATAGGGGGGGTTCTTTGATCGCTTGACCTTGCTATACCTGTCATGGGGTCGTTCGCCTTGGTGCAGGGGCCTGGTAGGAATTTTGCCACTTGGCTGATTGGCTGGTGCCATTTGGTTTTTGCCTACTGCGTAGCAAATCGTCACAACTTGTAAGGTTGGTGGTTAGGCATTGGTTAAAATTGGTTGGTGGAGGGGTAAGTGCCTACCCCTCCAATGGTGGTGCGGAAAAGGGAATTCCGTTAAAGGAATCCAGGGGCTTGCCATTCTTTCGTCCTTGTCCCTGGAATCGGACTTGGGCCGTGCAAGCCCCACAGGAACATGAGGGTGAGAAGTGAGGGACTGATGCCCAGCTTCATTTTCTCACCCAATACTTGTTTCCCACGCTGGCTTCCGCTGGAATCCGGAAGTCAGCTCTGTCCCTGGGCATGGACAGATAGTCATAACCAATGCCTAAGCAACCACTCACATTTTTTGTATTTGAATAAAGTTGTGGCCAAAATTGATGCCAAAAACCTTAAACAAAAATTGATGTGTGATGTGTGAATTTTTTGGTGGGGGGTGGCATTGTGGGACTCAACACGCAACAGGAAAGAGAAAGCTGAAGCAATGAGAAAGACCAAAAGGACAAAGTATAAAATGAGAGCAGATCACTGGTGATGTTATAATCACAGAGGAATCGTAATGAAAGCCCTCTAACCTGAATTTCACCTGCATATTCTTCCAATGAAACGAGCAATATGAACGGAACATGAGGCTACTGTGAAGCAAATCAATTTTGTTTGTCCTTGACATTTTAAAACTGCGTGGTTCTTGAGGAGGGCCACTGTTTTGAGAACAGAAAGCTTTAAAGGCAGGGCAGAGAAACAGGAGTCCCCCTCCTGCCAGCAGTATGTCGTGTTACCAACAAGCCCTGCTCATAATCCTCAGAAGTATGTGACAGAAAGAAAGGAAGTAATTGTTCTTTCAGAAGTCTCTGTATGCGAAAGAGGATGAATTGCTTTTTTTCTCGGATTCTAATTTTTTCAATCTTAAATTTAGTGTGTCATATTTCTGCATTAATATGCATTTCTTTCAATATTCACATTTTATGCAGTTTTGCCCAATATACACATTTTTGCAACATTTTTCCTCATATGATACATTTTGCATGTTATTTTCTTTAATATAGGTATTCTTATGCACATTTCCCCCTGATGCTTTTTTGTACTTTTTTTTTTGCAGAAACTGGAGAAATGATAATTTCTAAGGATACCTGCATTTCGTTATGCATACTGTTACAAGCACATCATATTAGAACTGAACTTCATCCTTCACCCTAGTGTGAACTAAGAAGAAGTGAGGATGCCTGAAGACAAATGAGCTGGCAGTTGTTTCTTTCCTTCCTAATTCCTACGAACAATTAGCTGCTAAGAAGATAGAAGATAAGCAGAGATTCACAGTGGAGGAGTAGGCCCCTACAATTCCCACCAGCATTATCTGTCTGCATCCCTGGGAGCTTCCAAAATCTCAACAGTTAAAGTCTGATTTACACCTGTCTGCTTTTGTTATGATAAATGGAAGGTGTTGCACAGCTGTAAGACAGTCCCCTGCATCACAAAACATACATATACATATACATATACATATACATATACATATACATATACATATACATATACATATACATATACATATACATATACACATATAGGAATGGGGAGATCACTCTGGCTAGTGTCTCTCTTGCATGCTTTCATCCATAAGTCTATTTCTTCCCATTTCCAAACTGATCAGTGAGAGATTATGACATATTGGAGATTCTGCACATTGACCACAGAATGTATACAATTCAGTCAAAATATGCCCATTCCCCAAGACCTGTTGAAGATGATGCATGTTTACTGGGAAATGTTCAAAATTCCTTCTTCAAGGGCAGATTACAGATAACAATGGTCTGTTGTTATGCACATTAACTGCTCATCTTGTATTCCCCTTAACATATATGCACACATACAGGTGCACACACACAACTGCTTTGGCTAATTTTCTCTCTAAGGCAAACCTACCACGCCCAAAGCACTGTGGTTTGCACTTTACTGACAAACCCCTGATTTTTGCAAGCTCAGAGAGGCAAGAAAAACGCGAGGCTTGCCAACTTACTTGTGGACCCATCATAGTGGACTGTTTGGAATGGAAGGAAACAATTTGCCCAGGGCTGCTCTAAGCTTTGCTCAACTGCAGTCAGAAGAATTTTGCTCCTTGGTTCTACCAAAGAAAAGCAATGGGAACAGCATAATCTGCAAAGTTTGGATTTACGGCTGCGGTCACATAGGTAAGGGTCAATTCGAGAACATTGGAAAGGGCAAGCTGAATCCAAATGTCACACACGCTTGATTTACTTAAAGGAAACACATTGTAATTTACACATGCACAAATTGCCTTTTGCTTAGCCGAAGTTACCCAAATGGCAACAGTGACTGGGGGAAAATGTCAAATTTCATTAAGTTCACTGCTTTACTTTTTGCCTCTCCTGTGGATCATCTAATGTTTGTGTGGCAACAGATTTCTAATAGAGTAGGGAATTTATAACAACATGTGCAACGCAATCTGTGCACAGTGTGGTACATCTGGGGTGATCAACGCACAAAGACTCATCATTTAGGGGCTAATGACCATGAGACAGACAAACAGCCTGATACGTACTCAGTGGTGGAGAAAGGCTGGGCAGCGGGGTGGCGCACTCCGGGTGCCATCCCTGAAAGGGTGACAAAATCCCCCCTGGGCAGATTGCCGCCACACTGATAGGGACGTGATGGGACACACGACACCCACAGGGATGCGACGGCGTGGGGCCTTAGCCACCCTACAGCTGGGGGGGAGGCAGCGGGCGGACAGCGGGTGGGATAGGCAGTCATGGGTGCCACGCGCATCGCATCCCTAGGGGAAGCTGCACACGTTGCGTCCCTATGGGCGGGTGCCCAAGAGGCTTCCTCGGCCGCTGTACATGCTACAATGTGACTCATTCAAAAGTTGTATAAAACAAAGCAGTGGGGGGTGTTAAATCAGAGAAACGGAAAGTGTCTGGTGCTGATTCCTTCCTCAGGCCTTTTATTTTGCTGTGCTTATAGAATGTCAACACGACCAAGCTTATTCATTTGTAATAACAACGTATGAGTCAGGTTTTGCATTTTCGACCAGTGCTGACTTACATCTTATGTATGTTATTTCATACAGAACTCCACTGCTGCAATTATGAATCACAAAATTGTAGAGTTGGAAGGGACCCCAAGGGTCATATAGTCTAAACGCTCCCCTCTCCCCCCCCCCCCGCAAGGCAGGAATCTCAGCTAATGCATCCATGACAGATGGTTATCCAACCTCTGCTTAAAAACCTTCAAGGAAGGATAACACTGGGCAACAATTTTTTTACGTTTTGAATGTTGTCTGGATTTCTACAACTGATTTTGGGTATTTTTGCACTGCTGAATCAGGAAATGGCATCCGTTTCTCTCCATCAGGTCAGGTTTACTGTAAACTGAATGGTGGGCATTGATAAAGGTAAGAACACGTAAATTGCATGTTGCTTCACCATTTTTCAAACTTCAGGGCTTGAACTTCCATTTCTTGGAACTCCTGGAATGCTCAGCGGCAGGGAGGTCTCTCTTCAGAGACCAACAGTAGTCAGCCATCATGACTGCGTCCCAGCGACCCTGATACCTGGTCTCCATCTCTTTCATGTCCTGATGGACTCTCTCCCCCTGCTCGTCACTCATTGAACCCACGTTCTCAGGAAATCGGTCCATATGTGAAAATAGGTAGTGCATCTTGACGCTCATGTTGCAGCCCAGGTTTCTGAAAGCAGTCAGCATGTTGTTGACAAGTTCTGTATAGTTTCTGGCCTTATTGTTGCCAAGAAAGTTCTTCACTACCAGAACAAATGCCTTCCATGCTTCCAGTTCCACTTCATTCATTGAGTTTCCGAACTCTGGATCTCTGATGAGCTGATGGATCTGAGGACCGTCAAAGATGCCAGTTTTCAACTTCTCCATGGTCAATCCTGGAAAAGCCTGGCACAAGTAAGTGAAGCAGTAACCCTCCTTGTCTAGAGCCTTGGTGAACTGCTTGATTAAGCTGAGCTTGATGTGCAGCGGTGGGAAGAGTATTCTGTCTCTGTCCACCAGAGGGTCGTTGATGACGTTCCTTTCTTTGCAAGGCACCAATTCCTCCCGCACAGGCCAGTCCTTCTTCGTGTAATGCTGAGCACGGTTCCTACTATCCCACATGCACAGAAAACATGGGTACTTGGTGAAGCTAGACTGTTGTCCTAACAAAAAGTTCACCATCTTCAGGTCAACACAAATTAACCACTTATGCTGATCATAACCAATTTTCTCCAGCACATACTTCACCGCTTCATAGATCTCCTTCAGTGTACTTGAGTGAGCCAGGGGTATAGAGGCAAACTGGTTGCCGTTGTGTAGCAGAACACATTTCAGTGATCTCTTGCGGCTGTCAGTGAACAGTCTCCAATCTTTGGGTTCATACTGTGGCACTGCAAGCTTGAGCAGAAGCTGCGCAATATCTGCACAGTACACCAAGTCCTTCTCTTCCGAGAAAAAACGGAGGTACTCTTGATGCCTGTTGCGGAAGAAGCTGATGCGAGCACTGCCAGAGAGGAGGTATTTTCCCCTTCAATCTGGATGCCAACAGTTCGGCAGAGTCCTTTGACAAGCTGAGGTCGTGAACTAGATCATTCAACTCCTTTTGGGAAAATGGATGTGGAGCATCATCTTCAGGAACCACTTCTTCTTCTTCTTCATGTCCTTCAACACTGGAGGCATCTTCGTCACTAATGTCAGGAAGTTCTCTGAAGATAGGCACTGGAATTTCATCACAATGAGCTACAGGAAGACGTGCTGATTGAAGATCAGGATTAACTTAGTTTTGATCCCCCAACTTTAGGCTTTGCCGCACCAATTTATGGAAGATTTCGAGGTTTTATGACTTCAAACTGATCCCTTTTCGACATAATCACCCAGAATTATCGGACCTGAATACTTCTTGTCATTAAAATAATCATTTCCAATCAAAACAATTATTCGACATGACATTTTACCCCCACCAACTTCTTCTAAAATGCTCCACACAAGCATACATGTGAACAAAAACGTAAAAAAAATGACATGTGGCCATAGCTCAAAAACTTGACCTGATTGAGCAAAACCAATGTGATTTTTGGATTCAGCATATCAAGTTCATCCTAAATCAACTGAAAAAACGCAGACAACAAATTTGTTGTTGACCAGTGTAATCCACAACCTCTCGAGGGAGACTGTTTTACTGTCGAACAGCTCTTACTGTCAAAAAGTCCCGTCCCCCTGATGTTTAGTTGGAATCTCCTTTCTTGCAACTTGAAGTCATTGGTTCAAGTCTCACCCTCCAGAGCAGGAGAAAACAAACTTTCTCCCTCTTCCACATGACTGCTCTTGAGATATTTGAATATGCCTATCATATCTCCTCTCAGTCTACTCTTTTCCAGGCTAAACATAATCAGCTCCTTCAACTGTTCCTCATAAGGTTTGGTTTCCAGACCCTTGATGATCTTGGTTGCCCTCTTCTGAACACGTTCCAGCCTGTCCACATCCTTCTCAAATTGTGGTGCCCAAAATTGGACACAGTATTCTAGTTGTGGTCTGACCAAGATAGAATAGAGCACGACTATTACTTCCCCTGGGACCCGGGTGGCGCTGTGGGTTAAACCACTGAGCCTAGGGCTTGCTGATCAGAAGGTCAGCAGTTTGAATCCCTGCGATGGGGTGAGCTCCCATTGCTCGGTCCCTGCTCCTGCCAACCTAGCAGTTCGAAAGCACGTCAAAGTGCAAGTAGATAAATAGGTACTGCTCTGGCGGGAAGGTAAACGGCGTTTCTGTGTGCTGCTCTGGTTCGCCAGAAGCAGCTTAGTCATGCTGGCCACATGACCTGGAAGCTGTACGTTGGCTCCCTCGACCAATAAAGCGAGATGACGCCGCAACCCCAGAGTCGGTCACGACTGGACCTAATGGTCAGGGGTCCCTTTACCTTTACCTTTATTACTTCCCTGGATCTGGACACTATACTTCTGTTGATGCAGCCTAGAAAACATTAGCTTTATTTTGCTGCTGCTGCAAACAAAAAGAGAATCATGCACAGTCCAACTACAGTGGTACCTCGGGTTAAGTACTTAATTCGTTCTGGAAGTCCGTACTTAACTTGAAACTGTTCTTAACCTAAACCACCACTTTAGCTAATGGGGCGTCCTGCTGTTGCCGCGCCGCCAGAGCACAATTTCTGTTCTCATCCTGAAGCAAAGTTCTTAACCTGAAGCACTATTTCTGGGTTAGCGGAGTCTGTAACCTGAAGCGTATGTAACCCGAGGTACCACTGTACTGTTGAAAAGACAAATACACCTGCTACTGGTTAAACTGTGTCAGGTTCTAGGATAATGGTTTTCTGACTAGGAGCCCAAGAGTTCCTCAGTAGCTTACCAAGAGCTGCTTAATAAATAGAACAGCAACAGTAGACAAGCTTCTGTGAAGGATAACTTGTCCACCACTACCAATGATTGACAGATCCGTCTATTTTAGGTCCATAGGTGAAGAGTAGGAGTGGCAGTAGCTGTGTCATCATCCACAAATTCTGGCAATCTGCCTGGCACAGGAGGGGACAGGCTGGGAACCAAGCCATGAAGGAAGAAGATGGGAGATGTGGACATGCTTGAACTGTGGGAGAGTAAAACATCTATCCCAAGGCACACCAAGACAGAGGCTGGCACTGTGTGTGTTATTGCTGACATGCTCCTGTCTCTTGCTCTAACAGTGCCCTATCACAAGCCCCAAATCCACTGTTTCTTTGGCTGAAAGTCAAGCAATATTATCTGGTGGAAGTTGATGCAAAAAGAGTTCCCTCAGGGAAAAAAGTTTGAAAACCATATCTGAACACAGTGTGGAAAAAAGTTCTGGGCTTTCTATACTGCATGTTCCACTTCACTGAGCTCCTTTAGTAGGAAGGGTTGGCTAGAAATTTAATAAATTAACAACAGCTGCAGCAGCAATGAAAGAAGAAACTGACTTTAATGTATGAGCAGATTCTTACATGAAGACCACCAAACTTTAAATGAGCTGTGCAAGAATAGGACATTTTTTAAAAAGCCTTTATGTTTTCGTGGACTTCTGGAAGGCAAAAGTCTGTGTATCTTTTTAATAATATCATAAACCATCCTGTTCTCCATTTATTTTCCTTTTATGCAAACAATTTCAAACCACTCACTTACACGACATGATATCAGGGCAAACCATAAAATCTTTATTGATTTGGAAATCATTTTTGGAAAAAAACCATTCTTTACCTGAATTGCTAGCTATTTCCAGTATAAAAGAAAGGTGAATTATGGGTGTTCTATTATTTCAACCAAGAAAAGCTCTCCCTACTATGATTTGCTAGGTTAAGATGGACTATGATTTGCTAGAGCTAGAATGGGGAAAATGCAGTTAATTAATGTTCCTAGTGATTGTTTTCTTCTTTGTGATCTTTGTCTCTCAGTGGGATATTTACCTTTGTGTGTGTTAGTGGGACTTTGAATCCAAATATTCCTATGACATATATTGCATTGCATAAAAGACATTATACAGCTAAATGCTTTCATTTTCTCTCTTCCAACACAAAGAAATAAAGTGATGAAGAAGTTATGGAACAAAAATACTGCAAAACATGAATTAACTTCTTCACTTAATTTGCATGATTCCACAATGTATCATTTATCTCAGTTAATTATACATCTTCCGTTGTTTAAATGTGTAAGTAAATCTTTCTCCTCCTGAAGAAGATGAATTAAAACTGCTATAAATAAGCTGTAGCAGCTCTAGAGTTGATCACAGTACATTTTACAACAGTGGCGTCTATTTTTTTCAGATCTAAAGAAATTTCTAACCCTTCTAATTGATCACAGAATGCCGCCTTATCCCAACTATCAAATGGTGGATTTATTTCTGACCTTGTCAGATTCAGCTGTGCGGAGATGGATAACTTGTGGCCATCCAGTTGCTTCTGAACTAGAGCTCTCATCATCCCTGAACATTACCCATGCTGGCTGAGGCTTAGGGGAGCTGAAGTCTAATGATATCTGCAGAGCCACAGGTCCCCACCCCTGTGCTAATGCCTTGTTAGATGCCATGTGTCTAAAAAACAACAAGTGAGATAGATGAATGACTTGGCTAGTTCTCATTCCAAATCTAGAAGCATCTCTGGAAATTTTATTTTTATTTATTTTAATAGTTACCGTATTTTTCACCCTATAGGGCGCACCGGCCCATAGGGCGCACCTAGTTTTTGGGGGGAAATAAAGAAAAAAAGCCCGAGCTTTCCCCAACCCCAGCCCCCAGAACAAGCTGCTATCCGCAAGCCTTGGGAGCCCGGTGGGAACTCCTGCCGGGCTCCCAAGGCTTGCGGAGAGCTGCCCGAAGCCCGGGGTGTGCTCTGCTGCGCTCCCCGAGTTTCGGGCTGCAGGCTGCTGTCCGCAAGCCTTGGGAGCCCAACGGGAACTCCCGCCGGGCTCCCAAGGCTTGTGGATAGCTTCCTGAAGCCTGGAGAGCGAGAGGGGTCGGTGCTCACCGACCCCTCTCGCTCTCCAGGCTTCAGCGAAAGCCTGCATTCGCCGCATAGGATGCACACACATTTCCCCTTCATTTTTGGAGGGGGAAAAGTGCGTCCTATAGGGCAAAAAATACGGTATTTGAATTTAATGAATTCATTTATTTATTCATCTGCAATTATATTTTAGGATCTAACTATGCAGATTGAATCCATATATTGCAACCATTCTGCACTATAAGAAACTTCTAACACAGGGGTCAGCAAGGTTTATCTTGCCTGGGCCAAATTGGCCCAGTGGAGATCCCTCCATGAGTCGGATCGCGCATGCGCAGATGCAATTTTTAGCGCCGTTGAAGTGAGTCCCTGTGCTGCGCTGCGCCGGTTTAGCGCAACGTGCGAGTGGGCAACTCAGTTCGGGGGCAGCTCCTGGGCCAGTCAAATGATGTCTGCGGGCCAGTTCCGGCCCATGGGCCTTAGGTTGCGGACCCCTGTTCTAACAGTTTCAAGCTCCTAATGATGGGGGAGAGGGAATCTCAATACTTAACTATTCTTCTGTTAGGCACCAAATTCCATCCTGGGCATGCCAAAATAAGAGATGGCATAGAATTTCATCTGGTCTACATTTTTAACTAAACTCACCTAACTCACATCTCCCAGACTAGAGGAGGAATCCTATGTGTAAGAAGCTGGCATAAAGCAAGCTGGTACGCAAGAAGCTGGCATAAAGTTATACCAGTTCCAATCAGCAGTGATGCTGTTGCCACCACTCTGCCTAAGTTTGGCAGAGGGAAAACAAGCCTTTGAAATAATGTTATGCACCAGGTTGCAAGTCACACAATGAAAGTGAATGGGATTTGTTCTTGTTGTTTAGTCGTTTAGTTGTGTCTGACTCTTCGTGACCCCATGGACCAGAGCACGCCAGGCACTCTGTCTTCCACTGCCTCCCGCAGTTTGGTCAAACTCATGCTGGTAGCTTTGAGAACACTGTCTAACCATCTCGTCCTCTGTCGTCCCCTTCTCCTTGTGCCCTCCATCTTTCCCAGCATCAGGGTCTTTTCCAGGGAGTCTTCTCTTCTCATGAGGTGGTGAAGTAGCCTCATGAAGTAGCCTCATGAGGAGCCTCAGCTTCAGGATCTGTCCTTCCATTGAGCACTCAGGGCTGATTTCCTTAAGAATGAATCGGTTTGATCTTTTTGCAGTTCATGGGACTCTCAAGAGTCTCCTCTTAAGAGTCCCTCTTAAGTTCCTGCTTTCTGGTGCTGACATACCATTCCCACAGAAGGCTACTTTTTTGGTACTTACGTCCAGGATTGGCCCGCTCATGAAGTGGGGTGATGCAGCTGCCATGAGTGAACGATGCCCAAGAGGGTGGCAGGGAACCTCTGCCCTCCCATATGTTGTTGGACTCCATTCTCCCATTCTCTGGCCAGTGGTGGGGCATTGTAGGTGTTTGTAGTCCAGCAACATTTGGAGAGTTGCAGGCTCTCCATCACTGCTCTAAGCCCTAAGCCAAAGGCTACCTTCTCAGTATTTGGAGAGGGAGTAAGGAAGAGTCTGGAAGTAGTCTACAGTGTCGCCATCATGATTAAAGTGCAACAGGCTTTAGCATCCAAAATGGCTTATGATGTAGCTTCTTAAAAGGCTGCATCAGCCTGTCTGATTATTAAGATCATCTTCTGAGCCTTTCTCTGAGTTTCACTAACCATTAGAGGTAAGTTAGATGGAGATGGGGCAGCATCTATTGATTGGTGGATTGATTTGGTTGAATTTCTTACCCTTTATCATAAGGCTGGATTACAACAACATGAAGTGCAGCATTGAAATCAGTTAAAAAAAACCATTCACAATCAGAAGAATAGGGTGAATCCTAATATATGTGTCTCTCAGCTATCAAAGACCTGGGTGAATAGGTGCATCTTCAGCCTTTGGCAAGGCTGTTCACCCCCATTTACTAATGAACACCTGGCCAAACGTAATTTGAGTTGGTTATATAGGCTGACTCTGATGAGTTAATTTGTTTTGCAGATCCTATTTATCTACTCTTCTTCCTGGTATGCTAAGAAAACCTATATAATGTTAAAAAACCAGAAGCCTTCTTATTAGGAATTACAGGTACCGAGATACCAAAGGACCAGAAAAGACTGTTAATGTACGTGACAACACCCGCATGGATGCTACTAGCCCAGAGATGAAAAGAAGAAACAATTATCAGAGATCGCAAAGAAAGGAATATACGGTAACAACAAGAAGATGGAGAAAGTAATAAAGGACCATCTGGATTGAACTGGTTAGGATTGTTTAATTAAAGCAGCAATATAAGTGATGTTTGGACTTGTCTGGTTCTTGATGTATGGGTACCCCCAACAAAATTTAAAATTTGGCTGTATAATTTGGAACTAATGTGATTTGGATAATGTGATGTGATTGGCCTGTTAATAAAAATTATTAAAAAAAAAAAAGCGAGAGAGAGATGAAAGGAAGAAACAACCCCGATTAGAGAAGAATGGCAAACCAAGTTGATGGACTATGCCGAAATGGCAAAATTAACTGGGAAGCTCAGAAATCAAGAAGACAAGAACTTTCAAAAATAATGGGAAAAGTTTGTAACTTACTTATGAGACCACTGCAAGCAAGTTAAAACATTGGCAGGATTTTTAACCACACTTGTAAAGTAACAGAAAGTACGGATAAATTAGAAGGATAAAAATTTGGATAAATATTGATATACAGTTGTAGATATTATCAGGGAAGTGATGGGGGGAGTCAGGAGATTCAGAGTAATCTCAATATTCGGACTTTGAATTGTTGTTTGTAATTTATATTATTTAAAATCAAATTTTAAAAAGTATTTAAAAAGCAAAACCTATGTAATGATGCACCTTTTTGGGCAGGGAATTTCACAGGCAATGTCCTCTCCTAGACTGCCTCTACCAAGTATCCAAGGGTGGCCCCCAATCTTAACATCCAAGGGATGTAAGGAAGGCTTTGGCACCCTGTCTTTCAAACTCCTTCTCTAAAGTGGCTCACCACTTTGAAGATAATTGAAGATATGCATTTTATATCTATTATTTTCTATGTTTCACTGGATCTGAATCTGCTCCCCTGTTGGTTGTGATACTTTATTGCTGACGTTGTAGTTTTAACTTATTGTTTTAACTTATGTAAGCCACAAGGGTGTGATAACCATAATAAAATAAAAATAAAATGAGAAAATGAATGGAATGATTTCATATGCAGCTATTTAAACTGCATAACAGCTGGATGCAAGGTAGAAATCACACAGGTGCTTGGAACGTAAGTGACTTCCTTGTGGGGGGGAAATGAACTGAGTTACCACTTAATTGTAGCACATAGTGGTAATACTACAAGCTAATATAAATAGATTGATATTCCTTCCTTCCCTCACCCTTTATTATTATTCTAACCACCACCTCCTGTTATGACTCCTTCCCATGAGGCATGCCAAAACAACTTAAAATATAACATCTATAAAACAGTTAACATATATAAAAATAGTTAAAACAATTGCATATATAAAAACTATTTTTAATGGTTATAAACAGAGATTATTTTCAATTAGTGCAACACGCCTGATAAGTTTTCTCTGTCTTATAAAACTCTTTATAGCTTTCCTTGAAATTCCATGGAAGTTTCACTGGCAGAGAAACCTTCATTTTCAATTCCACTGGAGGTGATACTCTGTGGCGACTCAACATTTCTCCTTTCCCCAGAGAGAAAGTTTTTAAACTAGAGCTCTCTCTGATGTGGTGAGATTTCATTTGTTTCATCTGGGCTCTCGGTTGTACAATTTGTTCCCCAGATGAATGAAATGGAAGCGGTACAACTTCCATGTGTGGGCTGTTGTTACATCAAAAATGAAACATGAGAACCAACTCTGCTTGACCAAAGACAGTAGGAGAAAAATCCCCAACTGCTGGAACTCTGAGGGTGAAATCTTAGGGAATGGGAACTTGGGAGAAGCTCCATAGTATGAGGGAGGGGAAAGTGGAAGAAAAATTGAAATTGACTGGAGGGGGGAATAAATCTCATTCAGCTCCAAAACTGACTAGGTGGTGCAGCTGTTCAAACAAGCCCACCCCATAGGGGAGTGCACAGGGGGGCAGGGTTTTGAACCATCGTATTTGCTTCTTATACCAGGTCCCTCCCCACTTCAGACAACTTTGGATATAACCAAGTTCACCTTGAGTCTAAAGCAGAACCTTGCTTTAGAAATTCAGTGCAAATACACAAGGTTGTTGCCAGTGTCAGAAATACTCCTGGTAGACCCATTGAAATTAACAGAAATGATTAGACTATGTCCATTCATTTAAATGCTTCTGCTCCGAGTGCAGTTTACTTAGGTTACAACACACAACTTTTGCTTTAAAAGGTAAAGGGGACCGCTGACCATTAGGTCCAGTCGTGACCGACTCTGGGGTTGCGGAGCTCACCTTGCTTTATTGGCCGAGGAAGCCGGTGTACGGCTTCTGGGTCATGTGGCCAGCATGACTAAGCCACTTCTGGCGAGCCAGAGCAGCGCACGGAAATGCCGTTTACCTTCCCGCCGGAGCAGTACCTATTTATCTACTTGCACTTTGACATCCTTTCGAACTGCTAGGTTGGCAGGAGCAGGGACCGAGCAATGGGAGCTCACCCCATCGTGGGGATTTAAACCGCTGACCTTCTGATCGGCAAGTCCTTGGCTCTGTGGTTTAACCCACAGCGCCACCTGCGTCCCTTAACTTTTGCTTTAGAGAGTGAAAATAATAATGGATTTGCCTTGCACCTCTAATTTCACAACAGGCCAAAAGCCAGACCCAAGTGCTACATAAGACACACCCCTTCATCACACACACACCCCTTCACGACAGTGCTGCTCTACCCCTAGGAAAGGTTGGGGAAAGAAAAGAAGGATGAGGTATATCCGAAGTCACAGTGAGGTTGTAGGAACCTACAGGAGATGGGATGCCCAGTATTCAGACCTGAAGATGCTCCTAAAGATGTCATCACTGATGATGTCATACACTGGCCTAGATCTAAGAATGGCTCATGCTCATGTTCCAAACTGCTGAAGTGACAAGCACTTGTCCCCTTTGAACACCAACTTGCTTTTCAGCAGAGGGGGCCACCGCAAAGGAAAACAGTCAGAAATTCAGAATGATTTGGTCCAATCTCTTAACTGGCCAATACAAGAAAATACCTGAAGAAACCAGAGATGAGATTAATTTGGAATCTACTGGGAAAAGCAAGCAATAAATTATATTCATGCCCCTTTCAGTATGAAAAATATACGACATACTAGAGAATATAAACCCCCCAGCCCAGTAAGTCCTGGTGTAGGCAAAATTTGTCTCTGTCTGCAGAACTATTCTAGTTCAGATGCAGCTGTAGCAGTTTCTTATGTGGGATCAATTTTATGGGTGAAAACACCTAAAGTTACCCTACTTCCCACTAAAGTGTCTCTTCTGATTAAACCCTCCACAGTTCAGCAAAGCATTCCATGACATGATTGCCGTAGCTCATGCAAATTTTCTCATTCAATATTACTTCCTTGCCCCAGTCTGCATCTCACAATTTCTCTCTCGTGTACTCTCCTCTATTCCCACAAAGGCTGACAGCTATTATTTGACTTTTGTGACATTCTATGCGATAGAGGTGAAAGGTTTTCAACTTGAGCTGCGTGCGGAAGGGGAGTTGGGGTAGAAGTGTTGGTTTTTCCGAGGGCAAATGCATTGCCAAGGAGGAAACCGCTCTATATTCACGGCCACAGAGCTACAAGATTAGTTCCCTGGAAGTGTAAAGAAATAACCCCATGACATCTCTGCTGAACAAAATAAAAATAAAATAGAGAACGAGTGTTTGACATGTGTGTTTGCTAGCACTCTTTTCCCTTTGCACTTGGAAATGCCCGAGTCTATTAAGCCACAGCATCTATTACAAAGCAATATTCAGGGCCTGCTTTAAGCAATAGCAGGAACAGTCAAAAGCACTGCTGGAGAGAAGACTATATGAAACCAGGCATCTGGGAAAATGCAGACCTCTGCCTGAATTCTTTGGAGAGGTCAGATGTTGCACATAACAGTTTGAAAATCAGGTGCTTTGCGGAGAAGCGGGGTAATGGTTGGAAATGTGTTGGGGGGGGGGAGAGAGATACACCCAGAAAATGTTGACTACTTTGGTGTTTCAGAAATACAAGGTGATTCATAATGAAGTATACAGTTTCCAGATGCTGTAAAACAGTAACAGGCAACAACACGGACCACAACTGTGAACCGTGAGGTAGATGTACTCATAAAGTTTGTGTTCCACTACTGAGGGAAGTGACATAGGTGATAGCATGCGTATTGCGTAACTTAGTCAGGCAAAATGGCTACGTCTGCAGTGGAGAAGGCATGTTTTGTTCTTGAACTGAGCAGAATGGAATCTGTAACTGTTGTGCAACGGCATTTTTGATTGCGATTCGGAAAACAACCTCCAAGCAGAAAATGTATTTGTGACTGTTTCTAAAAAAAACTTTAAACATTCCCCTACAATTCTGTTACAGGTAACATAAGATATATTACATTCTTCCTTTTTATAGTGCGTTGAAACTGTATACTTCATTATGAATCACCCTAAAGGTAAAGGTAAAGGTACCCCTGACCGTTCGGTCCAGTCGCGGACGACTCTGGGGTTGCGGTGCTCATCTCACTTTACTGGCCGAGGGAGCCGGCGTACAGCTTCTGGGTCATGTGGCCAGCATGACTAAGCTGCTTCTGGTAAACCAGAGCAGTGCACGGAAACGCTGTTTACCTTCCCGCCAGAGCCTGTTTATCAACTTGCACTTTGATGTGCTTTCAAACTGCTAGGTTGGTAGGAGCAGGGACCGAACAACGGGAGCTCACCCCATCGTGGGGATTCGAACCACTGACCTTCTGTGCTTTAACCCACAGCACCACCTGTGTCCCTATGAATCACCCTGTATGTGCTTAATTATAAGCAGATTTAAGGAATCTCCAGTAAGCATTTCAGAGCCAATCTAGAAACAGTTTCACTCACCACAGCTCTGAGATTAGCTTCCTTCCCCAGCTGTTTCATTTAACAAGACTTGCAGAACCTGGTACCTTCTGAATGTTTTTGGCTCCCATCAGCTCTGGCCAGCGTGGTCAATGGTCAAGTGATGGCCTTGACTCATACAATGTTGCAACAGATAATGCATTGGGGCAGGGGCAAGTGGGGGATACAATGTCTAGACCAGCTCTCTGCTGGCAAAAAATTGTCTTAATGTCGTGCTATAAATTGACCCATGTGGAACCATGCTCCCATAGCACAAGTCACTTCGAACATTCATCAGAGTAATATAGTAAACACAACCATTTTCATCTAGAATGTTACTCATAGGTGATAGAACTTACTCTTGGGAAATCTGGGCGGATTGTCATTGACATCAGTGAGAGTGATGTTCACCGTAGTAGTTCCAGCCAATCCTCCAAGCTGGCCTCCCATGTCCTTGGCCTGAATGAGAACCTGATATTGCTCTTTGACTTCTCTGTCCATGTTTGGCAAGGCTGTTCGTATGACACCTTTTAAAAGAAACAAAATGAAGTTTCTCTGTGAGGTAGCAGAACATTTACGAGACAGAATGCTCTACCCACGGCATCAAATTCATAGCATTGTTTGGCACTGAACAGTGTCCACAGAAAATGAACATTAATTGGATGCATACCACTCTTATGCTAGTAGACTATAAAATAGAAGCTTTAAAAAAAACTATTTAAATTGGGGGACACACACCATTGGGTCTTGTTTGTTTGTTTGGCAATAATCAGAGGTACTTTTTGAGGGAGGGTAGATAGATAGATAATTTATTACGGTCGGACACCAGCTTATAAAACACACTTAGGGGTATAATCCCAGAAGGAAAACAAACATTTAAAACAATGTACAACAATAAATTTAAAATTTATAAATGCAATAAGCGTATAGACACTTAAAGCTTTAAGATAAGCTACCGCAGAGAGATGACCCACAGTCACCCATGGAACCGAATTTGGGGATTTTCTTAACGAACTAGTTTGGGTCGGGGGATGGTCTGTGCCTACAGATCTGTACACAAAATCTGGCGACCATCTGGGTCATCTTATGATCTTTGCCTAACAGGAAAAGGTCAAATTTTTGCTTTTCCAGGAGGTCAGCGAGCCTCACTAGCAGGGGATCAATGGTCTCACTACGTGCCTCTTCATAAAAGGGACATCTAAAGAACAAGTGCTCTGAGCTTCCTATCTCCCCAATGAATAGGCGCAAAGTCTCTGAGCAGATGAGACTTTTTTAAAGGATCCTTCCAGGACCAGCGAGGGCAGAGCTGAGCTTCTGGCAAGTGTAAAAGCCCTTCTTGCATTTTTGGATACGAGAAAGAAGAAATATGCTGCTGGTACTGCTATATCTCTCTCAATTTCTCCAATTTTGAGGGAGGGTATATAGAAAAGGTAGGGAACCTGTGCAAAACTTGGCTCCTCAGCACTCCCCATACATGACATCAAGTATGGGGCAAGTAAGAGGGGTTCAAAGGGACAAGTGGAAGCTGAAAGTGGGCTCCTGAAAGTTCCTTTTGCTGCAGCATAGCACACTCTCAACCACACATCAGCTGATGCATGGTAGCGGCATGTCATGCTGAAAGAGGAGAAATCCGTTTCCTCCCCTACCCCATTTGTCTGCCCAACAAAATCTCTTTGCCCCTTTCCACCAAAATTTGAGCTCAGCCTACAACTAAGTTAGCCTGGAAAGATAATGCCCGGTGAATTCATTCAATACATACACCAAACCAGTGTTTCCCAAACTTGGGGGTTTCCAGCTGTTTCTGGACTACAACTCCCATCATCCCTAGCTAGCAGGACCAGTGGTCAGGGTGATGGGAATTGTAGTCCAAAACAGCAGGAGGCCCAAGTTTGGGAAATACTGCACTAAGCAAAAGCAAAATAAATAAATAAAACATTATTAGGTGCCAGACAAAAACATTCCTTATTAAACAGGCTTTGATTGATCCTATGTCCTTTTTAAAATGTGGTTCTTTTTTTGGGGGGGGGGTTATTGGGATGTTGTTTTTATTTTGATTATATTTATTGTGTTTTTTATGTTGATCTTTTATGTGAACCGCCTTGAGACCTCCCGGTATAGGGTGGTATATAAATTCAATAAATAATAATAAAAATTAGCTTTTAGAACAGACAATGTCTCTGTTAAGGAGCAACTACCTGTATAAATCCCATGTGCACCAGTAGTAGCCTCTGTTTCAGCATAGGCAGCTAAGACTGATGAGCTCCCATCCAGCCTTTATTATATGCCATATGCCCAATAATGGACGAGAGACTTCTGCCTTCATCATTCCAGCTTGACAAAACCCCTCTCAACAGCCCCAAATGACAGGACACCCCAGAGGTTTCTGAATCCGTTTCATTTGCACTGGAAAAGGCACCTGCCAGGTGTGAAGTTGCATCTTTTGTGATGCTTTGGATCTGAGCAGAATTGCTTCCTGTGGAGAGTTGCAGAAGCTGCCAATCAGTGTCTTGTTGGAGGCTGGTACTGGCAAGGGTGCATGCTTTGCTGGGTGGCACAGAGTGAGGGAGAAGCTCTTTGGGATCATAGTATGGGGGCTACAGCCCAAAATGTAATAAATAATCAGCCTTCTCAAACATATGAAGAAACAAAGGGAAATGCTCTGAACTTGCCTGATCTAGTGATCTAGTATAGAACCGTGACTATATTTATTCATGCACTGTATCAAAAATATCATCAAGTAGTTTTAAATCTAGCCAAAGTCTTCCTAATGAGCAATTGTCTGTCATCTCACTACAGATGTACTCAATCAAGCAATGATTTCCCCCCCTGGGTTGATATCCAAAGGCTTGTTCCAATTTTTATTATGCAATAGAACTCGATCTTCAGTTTTTTGTTTTGTTTTTGTTTTAAATCAATGATAATAATAGTCATGTCTGAAAGAGCTCATGAGCAATATTCTCTTCCTTCTCTCATTTTTTTTTTTTTACAAATTAAAAGTCTTAGTTAAAATGAGAAACAGTCTCTTCAAAAGCAGGTGTTCATGAGCTGTGCCATAAGCACTTCACCAGAGCAAATAATTATGTGCAGCTTACCCCCAAGAAAAAGAGAAAATATTTCATTATTTGCCTGCACCTTGCCAAACGACATAAGGGATCTATACCACGGCTCTGTCTATAGAACTTGCATTTTCTTGACTGCAGTAAAAATCTGATCTGTGACATAAAAAATACACACAGACTCATAGGCAGGGAATGGAGAACTAGGGATGATGGTATTTTGTACAAAAACGGAGGCCAAATATTTGGACAGGGGAAGCAAAATATTTAGTTCTAATCCATTTGCAAGGAAAAAATCTTATCATGTAGCCCAGGTATGGCCAAACTTGCCCCCCCCCCAGATATTTTGGGACTACAACTCCCATCATTCCTAGCTAACAGGACTGGTGGTTAAGGATGATGGGACTTGTAGTCCCAAAACATCTGGAGAGCCAAGTTTGGCCATGCCTGATGTAGCCCTAGACATATCACTCCTTTACTCAGAGTAGACCCATTCCAATTAACAACCATGACTAATGTAGGGCCATTAATTCCAATTAGTCTACTCTGAGTATGAGTTAGTGGAATACAAACCATACTGCTGATCATCTGTACACGCAAAATAATTAAATCTAATTGCTCTGATCCATGAGGTCATGAAGAGTCGGACACGACTAAACAACTAAACAACAACAAATCACTAAGAAGGCATGAGTGGCATGTGAATTGACAGCCTCTATCAAGCCTTTTAGAGGTCAGGAATCACAATGCAGTACACATTTGAAAACCTTATCATCTAGGGATCCCTGTTTCCATTATATGCACATGGCCAGCTTCTTGGAACTAACTATCAATGTATAAAATCATGATTCTTCAAAAGCAGGTGGTGGAATCTGAAGCTGCACCCCAATACTACAGAAGTGTGAATGTTTTAAAGGACCAACTCTCTAGAGAAAGGGTGAGTATTTCTCCCTTCTGTGGCCTCCCACCTGCTGTCCCCCTGGATTCTTGGGCAAGCACAGAAGACTGGAGAAGTACCTGACTTGTATTGGGAATACAGGGGAAAGCCACCCATGAGATTTTGGATTCCAGCTAGGGTTCTGCAGGCTTATGGCCAGTAAAAACCTCTGCTTCCATGGCAGGAACCTTCTCAAGTTCCTTAGCAGCTCTGGGCTCAACCAGTTCATTTACCTCTGTCTGTGAGCTTGAGGGAGAGGAGATGCTTATATAAAGAACTGGAAAGGAAAGCGATCAGTCCCAATGGGGAGCAGTGGAGAAAGACAAATCACTGCTAAAGCTGCCTAGACCCCCAGAAGGATAATGGCTTTCAGATAGGCCTATTGTGGTTTAAGGAGGGAGTGGATTGAACAAGCTCCCATGCTTTGAGACCACCCATCTCCAATGACCATAGCATTTATTTTTTTCCAGTGTGAAAATCCCCAGCTTCTGAGTGAAAATAATTAATGAAGGTGGCACTGAGAACAAAAGCAGAAAGAAGCAGAGCAGGGGATCCTGGGGAAATCTTTGTTGTCATCATTCATCTCATCCAGAAACTTTATATAACACACGTATAGCCTGGATTTTAACACCTCTGTATTGTCAGCGAGATCTAATTAAAAGAAGAACATTAAAGGAAGCGATTTTTATCCCCTAGAGCCCGAGGAAGGGGGGGGAAACACACAGATCCTCATCCTAATTTAAAAAGTAAACTCTCTGATTCACACTTGCGATATCATCTTTTGTTAAAACAGGGTATATTTGACAGAGGACACGACCTCTACAGTGCCTGCACTGACAGCGTTATGCTGTTTCCACCTCCAGTCATTGATTAGCCAGGAAGCCAGGGTCTTTAACACTCCACCTGACATTCAAGGAGAGGTTTGCAGGGAAAAGAAATTCCATTTGCAGAAAGGGGGGCAGGCAGGCAAGCTCTTTCTTACGTTGCATTCAAGGCACACAATTGGCAGAATTTAGTGCAGAGCATTTTGGTTAAGTCATTGAATTATTAAATACAGAAGCGGGAGTGACATTTCGGAACACAGGGCAAGATATGCAATTAACTGTCATCCTGTCCCAGGAGCATTTCTGGGTCCCTCCACCAGCACATCTAGTGGACTCTGAACAACAGCCTGACATTATTGCTTGTCTCCCATCCTCCAGGCGAGACAAATGCCAAAAGCAAGCAGCTGGGGAAAGGCAGATTTCCCACCAATGTTCATTAAAAGTCTGGTTTATTCCAGATTAATAAACATTTCCTGTATCATCCAAGCAGTACTGCACACATGCTCAGAAGATCCTAGCTAAAACTCATGTGCAGAATATAGCCTACTGGAAATTTGGCTCAGCGTAAGATTAAACCAGATTAACCGGGGGGGGGGGGGATATCACCATGCATTGAGATTTCATATTATATTAAACCTTTTGTCTATGTTTGGATAGCACAGTAAACTACGCTTTATCATGTTAGGAATGAGCCTGAAGTTCATGCATTCTCCTTTCCATTTCCCATTCCAGTTCTGCCACGAAGATGAACTCAGAAGCCTTGCTTGTGCTTTGGATTGACCAAGTTTAGCATTATATTCAAACCCTACACCGTGCTTAATCTTAACTATGGTTTGTTGAAAGAAGTCAACTTCATAACCACATACCCTCTGATATTTGTCCGAGGAAATAGGGACATCCTATTCTATAAGAATAATAATATTTATACTCCATCTATCTGACTGGGTTGTCACAGCTACTCTGGCCAGCTTCCAACATATTTGAAAACATAATGAAACATTAAAGAGTTTCCCTATACAGGGCTGCTTTCAGATGGCTCAAGGGTCGGATAACTCCAGACCCCCCAAAAATTCCTCCAATGAAAACAGGGATGTCCTAAGGAAAATCAGGACATTCTGGGATCAAATCAGAAACTGGAATGGCTTCTGTAAATCTGGGACTGACCCTGGAAAATAGGGACACTTGGAGGGTCTGTAACCCACAGTCTAAAGTGGCTTGTTTCAAACAACCCATGCTTAAAGTAACCACAGTGTATTGCATTGCCATAACACAACCAACCGTGGTTAATCAAAATCAGAAATTAAAGCTTCCAAATGCCTCCTCCTGGCCATGCTGAAGGTGAGGGGTGGAGTGGTGGCACAGAAGCCTGAGGCTTGCCCTTGTTCATTTGCATCACAGTAAACCTTTGTTTAATATGTTGACTCAATGTAGCATTGGGAGTTGGTCTGGTATATAAGCCACAGCAGAATTCAAGTCAGATTCAAATTGCTGATGCTTAAATGTACCATCAGAAGGGGTGTGGTGGGGATTAGTACACAGAAACCTAGCATGTCAGTGTGCTTACCCTCTTCCCTGACATTCTAGTTTTCTATGTCAACGGCCCTTTTATACAGGGAAACATTTAAACTTGTGATTCCAGCCCCCATCTGCTGGAAATGATACAATTCAGCAAGATGTGCACCAATTCTGAAAACAGCTCTTATGTTTCAATCAGGGGGCATGGGAATTGTGTTTATTATGTAGCAATCACTATATTTGGGGTGTAGGAAAGGCATTCACAGGGGAGAAGCAGCACACAGGAGTTCTCCCACCTAACTTGCAATGAAGTTGCTTAGGATTGCAACCAGAGTCACTGACATCTATAACAAATAGCTGTCAGCTGTTATCTGGTATAAAGCAACCTTCTGCAGTATGTTAAGTGTTGTAAACAATAGGCTGAATTGGTACAATAACTTAGTAGTGGCTTGAAATCAGAATTGTATGGGCTCCATTCTACCTGTGAAGTTATTTTTGTGAGGTGGCACAGATGTGGCAATTTCAAACATGGTAACTGCACCCATTTTTTGAACCTTTGTGGGCAGCATTGGAAGAATTGTTTATTTGTAAATTCTAATAGAAAGGGACCCAGTCCGCAATGCTTGGATTAATGAATGGCTCAGAATGCAGTTCTCCAGATCTCATGTGCTGAATTTTTCAATGCAGTTCTTGGCACAGAAAAGTAACCAAAGACATAAAAAATAAAAATCTTTAGACATGCGTATTTCTGTAAGAAAATACATCCAGAAATGTATTTTTGAATATTCATTTATATGTGTGTTTTCTTTTTTGTGTTATTCGCTCAGGATAATGCCAAAAAACAAACAAACAGAGAACAGCCTTATGAATTAACACATGAGAAACTGGCATGGACTGTGAAGTGGCTGATCCACCCATCCCTTACCATAATCACCTGGAAGCTGTTTTACAAAATTCCCCATATGGAACACTGCCTGTTCATTTCTTTGATAGACCTTTATTTTTATTCAGCAGAGCAATCCTTATATTTGCTGAATTCTGAAAAGGCAATGCTACTTACCTTGTGCTAATGGGAAACAGCTGATGCTTTTCCACAAACAATAATACTGTCACCTTTTCTTCCACTGCCATCGGATAAAGACTGTCCAGGTGGGCATCTAATCAGTTTGATATTTGAAAGTGGGAAGCAATACGTTTCTCCCTGGCAAATATGTTCATTACCTGTCTTGGGATCAATGGAGAAATATGGCTGTCCCTGAAGGATGCTGTAAACCACTCTGGCACTGTTTCCATAGGTTGGGTCATCAGCATCGGTTGCTTTGACCTGTAGCACATATGCCCCTAAGAAAAGGTGAAAAGAGGGAGAGAGAAAATGGTTTCATTTAGTACCGTATTGGCCCGAATATAAGCCACACCTGAATATAAGCCGCACCTTTAAAATTCAAGGGGGGGGGGAGACAATACCCAAATATAAGCAGATCCCTTAAAACTCTGCAGGCACTCACACCCGTTCCGTTTTACCGTATGTCTGTTTCAGCAGCAATATTGTAAAAGCCAATTTTTGCAAGGTCGTGAATTTAAGCAGCACTTTAACTTTTCATGGTTGGAATTTAGAAAAAAAGGTGCAGCTTATATTCAGGCCAATGTGGTAATATAGTTTCTGGATCTAGTTTTCTGGATGAAGTAATATTCAAGGTGTACACTCAAGGTATGCTTCAAACAAGCTTCAATACAAATGGGTCAAAGCAGATCAATGAGCACAAGAAGAACCCTGTTGGATCAGACTGAAGACCCATTTAGTACGGCATCCCTTTCTCACATTGTCCAACCAGATGGTGTGGAAAGCCTTCAAGCAGGACCGACATGCAAACAGCACTCTCCCAGCGAGGCACATCTCCTCTGATCATGGTGGCAGCAGGTAGACCACATGAGCAGCAGACACCAATATCTTATGCTCTGTTTGTGTTTCTCTCATTTCCTTTGTAAAAGCTGCAGAATGTCTTGCTAACTGATAGGCGCTGGGAGTGCAAACTATTTGAGCCAACGACTGTGTTCTCTTAGGGTTAAATGTCAGAACTTACATGCTGGCAGTGGGCAGGGCAGGAATGAAAGGTGAGTGGAGCACCTCTTTTGTCTCTCTGCAAACCCCTCCCCTCCATGGCATTTCCCATCTTACCACTTGAATGAAAGAAGGCCAAGGAAGACTAGGGCAGGCATAGGCAAACTTTCTGCCCTCCAGATGTGACAGATGCATCACGTTCTGTTGAGCAAGGACATTCTTTATTTGGGGGCATTTTTCGGTTTCTGCAAAAGCACTGTCAGTCACTGTTTCATCATATTGTCGCCATTTAGGCGTGCTTGGTTAACATTTTGTTAGCATGAGTTGATGGACCCATCATTGTTCAAGTTCCAGCTCCTGCCCCAAGGTCTCCAGAAGTTAAATCTCTGAGTTGGAGGAGGGTGGGCTTTGTTGTCTCTAGTGCCTATACAGTGGTACTTCAGGTTAAGAACTTAATTCGTTCCAGAGGTCCGTTCTTAACCTGAAACTGTTCTTAACCTGAGACACCACTTTAGCTAATGGGGTCTCCTGCTGCTGCCGCGCCGCGGCGGCATGATTTCTGTTCTCATCCTGAAGCAAACTTCTTAACTCGAGGTACTATTTCTGGGTTAGCAGAGTCTGTAACCTGAAGCTTCTGTAACGTGAAGCGTCTGTAACCCAAGGTACCACTGTACATCTGAATGTGTGTAGATGGACACTGATACCATGTAGTGGTGCACACCATGTCATTTTATTTGCTGGGTATGTTTGGAATTGTTTACCTATTGTAGGGCAATTGTGTTCTTCTATTCCAGGCATCCCCAAACTTGGCCCTCCAGCTGCTTTGGGACTACAATTCCCATTATCCCTGATGACTGGTCCTGTTAGCTAGGGATGATGGGAATTGTAGCCCCAAACATCTGGAGGGCCAAGTTTGCCTATGCCTGCCCTAGGGCCACAAATTGTTCCACTGGCTTAAGGGCTTGGTGTTGTGTAGGTAGAGGCAGTTAAGGGCTGCTCCTGAGATTGACCAAGACCACCTTCCTCTAACGCTCACTAATCTTGCCATGCTTCAACTTCCTACAATATACACCTCCATCCTTTCAACTGGGTATGTGTAGATACTCTGGAGGAGACATCTATTGACAAGTGAATACATTTTCCCAATTGCATTTGGCCAAGCCAAGGTTGGGGTGACAGAAAGGCACTGACTCAGAGTGGTCTATTCAGAACATCATAGAGTTAAAAGGTGGGGGAATTTCCCATTCTATACATATTTAAGGAACTTCAGGTGGAATGCAACAAGTGGCATTCGTGTTCTGTAATGCACATGTACATTCCTGATATTCACTAGCTGTGCCAGAGTATAAAATCTGGCCATTCTGTGCTAGCTTTCCTCTTAAAACTGCAGGGTGGTGTTCTTATTATTCATATGGCTGCTCTAAAAATGTAACACTTGCAATGGTAATATTGCCAAATATAGCAGGCTGTCACCCAAAAAGGAACAGCCTGTCCTTATTTCTGTATTCCAGCAAAATCAATCAACATCCATCCACCTTGCTGCCTTGCCCTCAACTTCTGTGCTTTTCCCCCTCTCCCTTGAAAGAACTGCAAAGGAGATTTAAGGATTCAGTATATTGCAATTCAGATCAGGAAGGCCTTAGATGCAGACTGCATTTTCCTGACCTGTCATTGGCAAAGCCTTATGACCGTGAAAGTATATGGAGCATCTGTAAAGAGAGATGCTGACATTGCCTGTCTTTTAGGGGAGGGGGAAATTACCAATTATGTGCTGTAAAGATAAACTCCTGAAGTTGATTCCTCCATAAGTAATATGAGAAAGAAATATTTGACCTAGAGAAGAGCCTTTTTCTAACTTGCTACTTTTGTGTCTGGGCTGCTCCTGATAACAGAATGAGCTTGCTGGCTCCATCAATATCTCAGCTGTTAGAAAGAGCATTACCATCTCCTGCTATACATTCCTGAAAATGTATATATCTTCTCTTTTCCAACTGTCTGAAGTAACATTTTTCACATAAACAGTCCAGCCAATCAGTGTTATGAATAATAGCAAGTCAGGATTTTATTTATACATGTCCTCCACATGTTAGAGAGGGATATATACAAAATGGGAAGAAAATACATTCGTATTTTGTGCAGGCCCATCTAGTACCAGAAATGATATTTGCAAGCATGAAAAATTAGGTGTATTTTTGAAAATCTCAATTCAAAGTTATGAATGAGGGCTTTTTAAAGTGAAAAGTAAACATGTTTCCTGATTGCAAAATAAAAATGCTTTAAGTTATGTTACGTTTCTCAATTGTTTCGATTTTCAAACATGAAATCTCATAACTGTTAAATGTTAAATACCAATAACCATCTCATGTTCTTGCTAGAATTCTCTCTCCCCACATTATCATTGTCAAATGCTAACTAATGTTAAAAATGAATGCATGCCAACTATCAATTATGACAAACCATCTATGCTATTTACCAGTGACATATACCATATTACCAACTTTTCAAACCATTTCAAGCTATTTTCTGGGAAACCTTGGTTCGGCAGAAGTTTATCAAGGGATTATTCAAGAAGAACAGCTAAACAACATCAGTTGCATCTAACAACTGATCTTCCTCTGCTATGCACAGACAGAATTCAGAAAATTCAAAATTACCAAAATTAAGTGAAGATCTGCAGCTCACCAGCAGAGCTCCATGTATGCAAAAGGTCCCAATCCCTGACATCTTGATGTAGGGCTGGGGAAGAATCGTGTTAAAGGCCTTAGCCTCTGCCAGTCAACAGACATACAGAGTTGGATGGACTAATGGCTTATGACAGTTTCTCCCTATGCTTTCTAATATTCAGCATCCAAATCCAAAAAGGGACAATTTTCCATTTTTTAATCTCTAGCATCAGTTCCTTTCCTAATATTATGAGAGCAACATTATTTGATATATATCACTCATCCAGCCTTGGTTTAAGAGACATTTCATCACGATGTGGCATAGGAACACTTTGAACAAATTTAAATGACAAAGAGAACCTGCTTCTAATCTGGCATAACACTGATTGGTACCATGAATCAGATATCAAAATCCTCTTATAGCGCAGTCCTAACTACACCTACTCAAAGGTAAATCTCATATGCATCTCACATACACACATACCATGCATCATACTGTTTGGAGGACAGGAGGCAAGGTTCCACAGGTAAAAATAAAATAAAATTGCATGCTACATCCCTGTCCTAGATAGTGAGAAGGGTAAATCAAGAGAGAATTGCTTTCTAGCAGTCATCTCATTACTTTCATGCCAGAGATACTACTCTGTAATAGCCCCAATCCATCACAAATCATTAAGATTTCTTTCTTCTTTTTCATGGATAGTAGAGTTTGGGGAGGGACCCCAAAATTTTCCCTCCTAAGATTTTTTTCTTAAAAAGTAACCTTTTTATACAGTTCTGCCATGCTCAAGAAACTCTTAACTTTTTGAAAAAGATGAAAAATCAAAAGTGAACCTAAAAATGCCCCCATATAGGAACCTGCTGCCACACTTTGCAGTCAATGTGCATGGTTTTTCTTAATTGCAAAGAAGGTTTTTACAATATTTATAAATTTAGTAAAAAATGCAATTATGATTATGTATTTACAAGGCTATCTGGAAGTTTAGACAGTCCTCTGGCTTACCTAACATTTATCGTGTTTGCATGACTAAAGGAAATGCATTCATTCAAAATAGCAGCTAATAGGCTGTACCCAAAATGCATGTTAAAAAGACTTGCAGGGACAGAACAACTGCCCCAAAAAATATTGTAGTGGGAAGAAGCACACAACCTTATTAGCAAGTATGTAAGTGCACAAGGGTTTGGATGACAATGGAAGTTTTCCGACTGAGTTTGCTCATCTTGCATTATCATTTCCATGCTGTCAGTTTGCGTGACTGAAGAGGGGGCAGGAATGCAAAGGCTTCAAGAAAAAAACAAAACACAAATACATCTTCTAGTTGGACTCTTACTGATGTAAAGGAATTGCCGATTGAACATTAGTGTGAGAAGTGCTGAAGGTCCCTGTCTATTCTTAGGTGCCTCCATTGTACTATCCCACAGGTGTGGGAACTTCTGGCCCATAGGTCAAATTTCGTCCACTAGGCTTTCCACTTGGTTTACTGGGCCATTTTCCCCAAAACCACACCCGCCTGCCCCACACTTGACATCATACATGACATGAGGTGGGGCAGGTAGAGGATGCAGTTTGATCAGTGAAATGTGTCAGTTGCCTGTTGGAGATTGGTTGGGCAGTAATTTTGGGCTTCCTAGTTTACTGCCGTGGGACGGGCGGGTGGCGCTGTGGTCTAAACCACTGAGCCTAGGGCTTGCTGATCGGAAGGTCAGCGGTTCGAATCCCCATGACAGGGTGAGCTCCCATTGTTCAGTCCCAGCTCCTGCCAACCTAGCAGTTCGAAAGCACGTCAAAGTGCAAGTAGATAAATAGGAATTGCTCCAGCGGGAAGGTAAATGGCATTTCCATGTGCTGCTCTGTGATGAGTCTCTTCTCAATTCTCCTCCCTCCATCTCCAAAATGCAGCATCAGCTTCAAAATATCCGAAAAAGCTCCTCAGCAGAATGCCACAGAGGGGTGGAAGGGCTGTCACACTTAGTTTGAAGGGTGGGAACAGAAATAGATGGATGCCCAGCATTTGAACATTAATGCAGCTCGACAACCGTAATGTCACTCAGAACATGCAGCACTCATGGCCATCAGCCCTTGCCTTTCAAAATCGGTAGCATCATCCAAAGACCAGGCAGAACAAGAGGACAGCCATGTGAAACATTTTCAAAGCCGATTTGCATACCGACTGATGCGTGCTCCTGGGTGGCTGTGTTGCCTTCAGAAAGCCAGGTGTGTGATAAAGAGACCTATGCATAGCATGACAAATGACCTCCCAGAAATTGGACATGACACGAGAGCTCAAGGAGAAGCTTGCCATAAAACCACGATGGCCACTCTAATATGCAAAGCTTCCGACATGCTGCACTTCTCATAGATTAGCACTGTGCACAACAAAAAAGAATTGCAAGTCTCAGCAGCAGCTCGGAGTAGGTCAGAAGGAAACAGAGGTGTAAAGTAAATGGGATTTGTTTCTGAACAAGCCGCACAAAGCAAGAAAAGTGACACCTCTAATTGCTTTAATTGACTAGTGGCCGGTGTGAGAGTGCTGCGCTATCTGATACACAAAACACTTTCTAATAAGAGTTGCTACAGAAATTGAGCCTAAAGAGGTAGTTTGAAGCAAATCTGGAGTGGCTGGGTGCTAAATACCTAAGAAATTGCAGGTGCTAAATACCTGAAGAATTCTGCGGACTCTAACTGAATTGCAAACAAGGAGAACTCTGACAGGAACAAGGAAGCTTATCCCCATGAAAGCAACAGAGGAATTTCAGAGCCCCAAAACTAAAAGCCCCAAATAAGTTCAAGAGCTAGTGACATTTCTCACTGAAGTCTTGAACCTCTCTGTTTTTTTTTTTTTATCTTTTTACATTGTATTTTTTTTTTTTTTACTAACTTGTAAAAAGACTTTTAAGATCTAGCTTCGTGGTTGTTAATCTATTCTGGTAACAAAAAGGCCTCTGAGAATTAAGACTTTATATTATCTCTTACAATCAGCAGTGTATTTCATTGAAAAAATGATGATGACAATGATTTATTTATTTTTTAAAAAACCACTTATATTTGAAATTTTGCACCAGAATGCCAAGTAGCCAGAAAATTCTTTTAATTGTTTTAAAGAAAGACACTTAGAGATTTGTGAAAATATACGTGCTTTATAAAGGATTTTGAATGAATGAATATACTGTTTTCTCCTTTGTATGAAACATTTTTTGTGCTATAGATATACAGTTATTGCAAGCCCCGAAAGGTTAATGTGACTTACAGTCTTCCCTAACCTGGTGTACTCCATATGTTTTGGACCCCAACTCCCATTATCTCTGACCATTGGCCATGCTGGCTCATGCTGCTGATAAGAGCATTTTCTGATTAGTTGTCATTAGGGTTGCACTAGGCATCTGTTCTATTAAACATGGCTATGAATACCAACATACAAATACTACCTCAACTAGTGTTGGAGCAACAGCCCAAGCTCCTTCCTTCTCAGCAAGTCTGGGTTTATGCTTGATCTTCACTCCAGCCCCCATGAGCTGTCCATGGTGCTGAACAATCATTGGCAGCTATACACCTATGCCATGCCTGGCTAGGACAGCTCCCAAGAACAGAAAAGAACCGACCAAAATATTCTCCTTCACACAGCTATTAAAAGCCTCCTTTGATCACAGATATTTTATACCACATATTAGTACAAATGAACATATAATTAAATTTGTATTACCTGCCTTTCAATTATTCATCTTTAACATATGTTTGTGCCAATGGGAGAAACCTTAGCAAGTAGCCTCGTTGTTTCTTATAACTTGTTCACGACTACCCCTTTCCCTTTCCCAACCACATTAAGAATAAGACAAATTGTCAGGGAAATAGGGAGTGAAAATGTATTGAGCTATGAGAGACATACCCCACTAAAAACTTTATATTCTACCCTGATTCTCAGAGTGTAGCCATAATATCACAACCTCCTTTCCTTCAAACTGTGAGAATTATAGCACTGGCTATTAGTATCCCTTTACTACACAGAAATTGACACTCCTCCTCATAAGAAACACAGGGTTTCCTACCTTCAGACGCTCCACATCAAATCAATACAATGTCTGGCTTTTATTTCCTCAGTCATAGCCTTCTGTCACCAGGTGGCACTATTTTCCAAAAGGTCCTTAATTCTTCCTCTCACTCTGCATCAACACATTTTGTACACTTGTGGGCCCTATGTTGACTTATTTTTTATTATTGTTCATCACTACAGTTAGGTTCTTCAACAATCTTTTTTAAGTTCCACTAGGTCCCTCTCTCAGGCATACTTTGCCACCTCCTTGAGCTCTTCAAGAAATGATTATGTCAAGCTTATTCATTGATAGTTTGCAGGCTGCGACTTGGAGAAGGCACTTTTAAGATTCCAGTGTCATCCTTGCTAACAGTGCAAAAAACTTTCTTGAAGAGGAAAAAGAGGCATGCCTCAAAATGGTACTGAAAAAGGAATGGAACTTTAATAATATATATATATATTGCCCCAAACATCTTGTGGATTGCCCAGAAACTTTCCTTGTGGGTGCAATAATTCAATTTGTTGAGATATTTTAGATCAGGGGCTACAACAGTTTTTCTGCTCATGGGCAGAAAAAGGTGACGCTGTTGTGTGCATGACATACACATCCTGCAATCAAGCACACAGAACAAACTACTTTTCCTATCCTGATTTTGGCAAGGGGAGGGGACCCCATGCATGCCAGGGAATGCCTCTATGGCAAAGCCTGTTCTAAATGTTGTCTTGCTAGAATAAATGTATGAATTGACTTCCTGTGCAACTAAGAAATGCTTCTATTAAAATGCATGCAGGACCCCCACCTATCCACAATTTCTGGCTCATGGTGTGGATATATATATATTTTTGGGGGGGGGGGGAGCAAGCATGGTTACTGTTGGGAGCCTGGTAAATCTTCACTAATCCTGGAGGGTGCATTCCACCATTTTAGGGGTAAATGATTGAAAAGTACTTTGCTAACCTACCCTACAGCTGGCCATATGAAGAGGCATCTATGAATATATCCTTGCTCTTAGTTTTGTCTTAAATAATTGAAAGTATATTTAGCAGCTCACATGTATTGTAAATAAATCCCACAGAAAAGCGTAAGGACATAAGGAGAGCTTTGCTCAATCAGACTAAAGGCCCACCTAGTCTAGCATTGTGTGTTCACAATGGCCAAGCAGGTGCCTATGGGAAGTTTGTAAGCAGAATATGAGCACAATAGCACTCTCTTAGTCATGAGCCCAATAACTGGCATTCAAAGGCATATTGCTTTTGTTCTTGGTTGTAATATATTACATTCTATTTTATTCATTTTCCAATAAAAATCTTCTAATTATTAACAAATCAGATCAAATCAGATCAAATAAAATCATATACATTATCACCAATTATAAATTCCATTTTAAATAATTTCCAGGGATTCCCCATGTCCTGGTTGTTTTCAAAGTGTCCATGTTTGCAGCCCTCACTACGTCTTGTGGTAAAAAAATCCATAGTTTAACTACTTGCAGTGTGAAGAGGTACCTCATTTTGCCTGTTCTGACCCACCTCGTTAACAGTCCAATTGTTTGTTAGCAAATCAAATACTAACCTGTGTGAGTGTGTTTTTTAAAAAATTACTTGACTCCTTCTAGAGGTGCCAACTTGGGTAAAATATTGGGGAGGGGACAAGTTAAGTCCCACCCTGCACAATCAATCACAAGGCGTGGCACGCATACACCATTTTAATGGCAATGTCCATCACCTTTTTTGGGGGGGGAGGCAGCCCCCTCAAATATTTTATGGGGGGGAGGGCAAAGTGACCTCAGCCCCAAGGAGTTGGCTCCTATGACTCCTTCTTTATCCCTTTAGGTTTTTAAAAAATAAATAAAAAGCAGGGGCATATCAGTTCATTTGAGGGTGCATTTTACATGAGAATTAAGAGGACAAAATAACCAGTGTAATACTGATTCAGGTTTGGGAATCAAGTTAGTTAAATTCAGGGAGAAGCATCAACCAAGATCCATTGGCTTGCATTTTGTATTAATCTTAGGGTACTGAAACTGAATTAATTTTCATTCTTTTAACTTGAAGAGAAGACTTGTCAGCATAATTTCAGTCCCCTTCTTGCCTTTCAAGTGTGAGTCAAGGAAAAGGAGATATTGATGGTTCTACGTTTTAGATTATTATCACATAAATCTTCTTGGTTTTCTTTTATGGTTTGCACCAAAGGTGTAAAACTTATCAAATGTATTAGCAAAAAACTCTACTTTGCTACGCCAGAGCAAATCCACTTAAACCTCAAATAAATACGGAATCAGATTTAAAACAAGCACAAGAATATTTTTTCTTTATGAACTTATGAAAAGAACGTACAGCTTGAACAAAAAGGTTTAAGTAATATCAAAACTTTTTTCAAACTTAGTGAACTTCTTTCATAACCAAACTTTATGATTCTTTAAAAACAAAACTATGCTTTATTAGATTTGCACTAATTTAGCCCACAATGAACCTGAAGCTCCCATGCTTCTTTGCATCTATTCCAATGGGACAAATGAGCAGTTCAGCATTGCAAGTTTTAGGGCTGACACCTATCTGCACTTTTAATGCAGAATTAGGATGTTCCTCCTGTTCACTTGTATTAGCATCTAGAAGAAGATGGAAAGCTCCCAGCCCTGGTAAACCAGACAAGCACCATTGCTTGTTGCTGGGAATTGTAACCATTGTCCCTGACCATTGGGTCTAAGATTGCTGAAGAAGATGGGAACTGTAATCAAGCAAAATCTGGAGACCCAAGGTCCCAACATCTGGAGACACTGTGGTGCAGAGCGTTTCCGAACATACCCACTCATCTCTTCTTTTTCCTTGAAGTTTGGGCAAAAGGCTTTTTAGTTGCTTCACCTTGCTGTAGTCTATGGTCACAGGCAGATTAGGGTAAACTTTGCTCAGAAACTGAGATGAATGTTTGTGTGTATGAACATTTTACAGTGTTCCTGCACTGAAGTAGATCTAGCTTTTTGAGGGGTACAGGAGTCTCCTAACAAACCACCCAGAATGATTTTATGTAATCTGGTGGGACTATATTTGTTATGCTTTGGATTTAAATGTCCAGTGTTCATATCTGCAGCCCCACCACTTACACTGAGAAGGGCAGATTGGGGGTGGCAGTGGCAGGAATAGTCAACCACTGGCCTTTCTTTTTGAAGGAGGATAGAGACAAAACACTGTCTGTAACGTAGCTGCACTGACATATATCTAGTGAAATATCAGAATGGCAGTAGGTGTGCACTAGGGTGGGAAATCGATCAGTTTCAGTTTCTCTCTCTTTCGCATTTCCCCCCCAGAACAAAGTTCAGTTCTCCACATTTTCACATAAGTTCTTTTTAAGTCACCATGAAAATTCATCAGTGAATTTTTCAGAATATTCATTTTTGTAAGCTATTTTTCCTGATTTGCAAAGCAAAGTAATTTTCCCTAATGTAATGCATTTTTGTATGCTATTTTCACTAATATACCCATTTTCATGCACACTTTACCCTAGTATATGCATGTTTGTACACATTGCATGGCTGGAGAATTGCACTGCAAAATTTGGAGAAGTGTATATTTCGAAGGATGGCTTGCTTTGGTTTGTGCATTGTCTTAAAAAGTGCAAATTAGGTATGCTTGCACTTTTGCACAATTAGGTATGACCTGAAATCCCCACCCCTTGTCAGAACACATTTCTACACCTCAATATCAAACTCAGCTCTCAACTTTAACACCATTGGTATTGGTATCTCAGTGAAAGCTTGGTACATTTATGATGTAATTCTCAATGCCATGTGTAAACACCAAGACTACGCCCGTGCTAATGTTATTGGGGAGGAGGGAGAGGCAAAATCCATTGTAAATCACTGATTCATTGTGTTGAGTTTTAAATACTTGTAGTTCACATTATTTGTATTAATGGATTCTTGCCTTTTTATGCCTGAATATTTTCTAAAGAAAATTGTGAAAGTGTAGCAGACTAAAAAAATAAAAATCAATCTTTGCTAATGCACTGAGTAATGGAAATGTGTCATTTTGTATCACATCCCCTCCCCAGTTTTCAGAACTTTAAATGTAACAGCTCTCTTTCCAAAATTATTGGCATATGCTGTTGCAACAAACTATGGGGCCAGCAAGTGAATGATGCATGACTTCACTCTAAACGTCTAAAAAAATAAGAAAAGGAATCTTGTTCATGTTAGGAATGAGTTTCATTATTTTCAGCAAGCATGCTTTGAAGGCTCAAAACATTATTTTGAAGAATGGCTGTGGAATTAAACTTTCATTTACTAAAAAAAAACTTTAATAAAAATGCAAATAATCTTTTTAGTTAATATGTCAACAGTGGTAGAGCATCTCTTTATAAACATTATTTTCAATTAGTGGAGTCATTATAGTCAACATTAAAATGACAGCATAACTGGAAGGTGATACATGAACTAAGTCCCTAATAAGTTGGGGGGTGAAAATGAACCAAAAAACAGCACAGCACCACAAATCTTAAATAACATGGCCTAGGTCCAAAGATGAATGCAGGCAGCAGAGACCTGTGTGCTTACTGCAACATGTCAAGGTCTTTCTGTCCCTGAGGAATAGATGGCCATGATTTCCCAGCTGCACAGTACTGAACATCCATTGGGGGTGAGCAGGGATAGGGGTCACCCAGAATCTGACTCTTCACTCAACACAACAACAAGGAAAGCTTAATAAATGCCCTTATGTTTTGCTGCGGCAATTCACGTCTCTTCCTCACTTCCAGAAATTTAATTGCCCAAGCTATATGTTTGGAAAGGCACAGCCCTAAATCCTCAATCTATGCTCCACATTGATCAACCAAATGTCTGTTTGAAGAGGAATGTTTTTACCTGGTGCCTAAAAATGTATAATGAAGGGGCCAGGTGAGTTTCCCTGGGGAGAGCATTCCACAAATGGGGAGCCAATGCAAAAAAATGGCCCATTTCCATGTTGCCACCCTCTAGAACTCTCGTGGGGGACGCACACAAAGAAGGGTCTCAGATGATAATTGCAGGGTCTGGGTTAGTTCATATGGGAGACGTGCTCCTTGAAGTATTGCAATGGGTCAATAAGAAAAGGCACGTGAGAGAAGAAAACATTGGAATCCTTCATAGTTTGAAGAGGAAATACGGTGTAATGATGTCCATGGAGTATTTTACAATTTTCAGATGTACTCCTCTGACATTTTCAATGTTCCCCTGAAATGTAACTTGTGGAGCAGGCTTTTGAGTGAAGGCAGATCCCCTGGCTCATGGCAGGAAATAGTTATACATTTCAAAATGACTGTTTTGAAAAACAGGATGCCCCATATTAAAGACGAATGTTGACAAGTTTCCTCTATTCTGTGTTTCTAAACAAAACAAGAGAGCCTTGTGGGGAAGGAGATCAGCCAACAGCCCGGAGGTACCTTTGCTTCCGTGTACACACCCAGCTGGGCACACAGCTGCCTGGTGGCGGCCATCTGGGTGTGTCTAATTAGAAACTGCTTAGAATAGGCACTCACAAATGCTATTAAGAAGAGGTTAGGCAGCAGATGCAACTCAAATCCACCCTGGCTGAAAGATAAGGCAGCCAGAACCAGGGGATCACCGGGTAATCAGGATATTGTTATTACACCTCCTGGTGCTTTCCTCCAATGAAATATTCCTTTAAAAAGACCAAGGATCACTTGTGCTTGGAATTTACATAGCGTCCTACAGAGACAGATGATTACGGAGAACAGGAAACATAACAGCAGCAAAATGGCACACTGCAATATTATACATAATGTATTGCATGCTGGCATGCCATAGCTTAGGCTAATGTGGTCTCCCCCGCTTTGTCATTTTACACCCTGCTTTTTAAGGTTGCCTTGCCTCATCCTTTTCTGCTCACTTTATCTGATACCTAACATGTAATTTATTGTTTTAGACCGCCATTCCCCTTGGTTTTTTTTTAAAGGTGCCACTGTTTGTTCTCCACAAATGCTGAAATTCCAAGTATTGCTGACCAAACAACAACAATACAATACGAAGAGAGGGAGGGGAAGATTTCCAATGCAAATTCTAAGTTCAGCTTCATGGAACATGAATTATCATTTCTTTCCCCTCATCTCCTCAGTGTTTAAAATGGCCTGCACTGTGATGAGCGAAGGCAGCTGGGAGTGATGTAAGGTAGCAATGACACAATATGATGTTTAGGTGGTGGCGACGGGGCAACCAGAATGCATTTCTCTTGTGCAGCGCCATCAACATCTTTCAGGGAAACTGCTGCAGTCAATCCTGCCTCACTGCCTGTCCAACATAATCCCATTATTTTTTAAAAAAATCCTGTCACAGATTGTATAGGGTTTCTGCATGGGCATCTATTGGAGAATTAAATTTATGGTGTAGAACTACCTTTATGGGGATACTATAACCACTCCTGTGCCTATATCCTGTTCACCCCCTTACATGCAGTCTCATTCATATTCATAGACAGGGCTTTATTCAGCCAAAAATCACTTGGGACTCAGTTCCAGCACCTCTCAGGTTGGCACCATTGCAATTATAAGTGAGGTGTTCATGGTGAGTTCCAGCACCTCTTTTTCTAGAGAAAAAGTTCATAGCCTTATGAATGATGGGAGTTCATATAAAAATATTATTATTGGGCCATTCATTGGGTGGGGGATGCCAGGAAGAACCCTCCCAAAAAAGCAGAGAGTGGAAAAGAGAAATTTATCTGAAAATGTTGGAAGAAGGCTGCCACTTTCCTTATTTAATCTCATTGAAAAGTCCCCCTCCCAATTCTCTGGATTTTTTAAATTGAGAAAAGAAAAGAAGAAAAGAAAAGAAAAGAAAAGAAAAGAAAAGAAAAGAAGCCCTGTAACACTCATTTACTCTGTGTATCTGAAGAAGTGTGCATGCACACGAAAGCTCATACCAAGAACTAACTTAGTTGGTCTTTAAGATGCTACTGGAAGGAATTTTTTTTATTTTGACTATGGCAGACCAACACGGCTACCTATCTACAACTGAACTCATTTACTCTGTTTCTAAGCAACATGCTGATTGTATTTCCTGGGATACCTTGGGAATAATGCCACATCACATCACTTCAAAGGCCTTCTGAGATGTATGACTGGTGGGAAGAGGCACAAGGTTATCATTACAGCATCCTGCAGGCTGCATTTCTTGATGAAATCCAGAATCTCATCCAGAAACAGCCCCCCCCCCCAACAATTTTGGAGATATCTTCCCTCTGATAGCAGCAGAAAAGCAGCCCCCATTTATCGGAGGGGGAGAATACTCAAATATCACTGTCACAAATATACAGTCTAACAATCAGCAGTCTAATTAGCAGTCTAACAATTAATTACCATTACTTTAGTGCTGTCACCTCCCTCTGCCGCACCCTTTCCTAACAACAAACTCATCTAATCCCTGGTTCAGAAGTAGTCAATGCAGTACCCTTCAGATATTTTGGTTTACAGTTCCCATCAGACTCAGACAACCTGGCCAATAAGGAAGATGGAAGTTGGAGTCCACAACATCTGGATGTCATGATGGTGGCAACCACTGCCCTAGGTTTATTGCTGGCTGGACTTTAAAAAATAATAATCAACAATTAGATATGAGCTTTCGTGTGCATGCACACTTCTTCAGATACACTGAAACAGAAGTTGCCAGATCCTTCTATATAGTGAGAAGGCGGGGAGGGGTATTACTCAGAAGGGTGGTGGGAATGGGTGATTGGCAGATAGCTGAGATGAGCCTGTTGACGACTCTTAACGACTGCAATAGGTCTTACAGGAAAAGGCAAGGGGTGAGAAGGTGAAAAATGGCTTAGTCATGTATAATGAGATATCTCAGCTATCTGCCAATCATCCATTCCCACCACCCTTCTGAGTAATACCCCTCCCCGCCTTCTCACTATATAGAAGGATCTGGCAGCTTCTGTTTCAGTGTATCTGAAGAAGTGTGCATGCACACGAAAGCTCATACCAAGAACTAACTTAGTTGGTCTTTAAGGTGCTACTGGAAGGAATTTTTTTATTTTGACTATGGCAGACCAACACAGCTACCTATCTGTAACTGCAACAATTAGATTGTTTATCAACACTCCTTAGAATGTCCACTGTAGAATGTCTAACGAAATCACAAGATTTTGCCAACAGTAGTGTTTTAGTGAATCTGAGGGTATCCTTCGGTGAAACACCTGAGAAATCTGAGGAGAAGACTAAACAGATTGGATAAAGCAAGCAAACCTTTTCAGTGGGGTTCCATGTACCCCTAGACCAGAGGGAAACGAAGCTCAGTTTCGTCACACTTAGGCTGTTCTTTAGTTGTCTACCAACACTCAAAGTCAGTATTGTTGGTCTTTTAATCTCAGTACACTGAGATTACGAAATTGCATTCACAAGCACTTGACACCTCAGGGAGTTTTGCTTAGGGGAGGCCTAAAAGGGTGCATTTTCACCACCATAATGACAGATCCTATAGAGTGTGATCTTGTGCCATAGGTCTCAGTAAGAAAGCCTGCCAGTAGCTGTTTGCTTGCCAGTTTTTAAGAGCTCTTGTAATACACTTCATTTTTGTAAGTGATTCTGCTGAAGTGTGTATTGGCACCATCCACCTCAGCAATATCTTGCCCATTGGTATTTATAGCCATCGGCCACAAACAAGGAAGGAAGGAAAAGTGAATAGAGTTCATGGCCATTTGTAACAACAAGCACCAATGTGCTCATATCACAGAAACTCCTGGCAATGAATGAGAGATGTCAGAACAAATGCATCACAGCAAGCGCAAGGACTCTGGGGGAAAGGAAGAGAAATGTAATGGCAGGAATGGACACATAAAGAATCACCCACATGGGAGACAGCCTGACCAATTTCCAGTCACAGCTTAAAGCAATCACTCAGAAGAATATGGGAAACATAAAAAGGAAATCTGCAGTGATGGATTAATATACAGTGGTGCCCCGCAAGACGAATGCCTCGCAAGACGGAAAACTCGCTAGATGAAAGAGTTTTCTGTTTTCTGTTTTCGCAAAACAAATTTCCTATGGGCTTGCTTCGCAAGACGACAATGTCTTGCGAGTTCCTGCGGGGTTTTTTCCCTTCCCCCCCTTTTTCTAAGCCGCTAAGCCGCTTATCAGCTGATCCGATCAGCCGATCAGCCGCTAAAAGCCGCTAAAAGCCGCTAAAAGCCGCTAAAAGCCGCTAATAGCACTAATAGCGCTAATCCGTCAATGGGCTTGCTTAGCAAGACGAAAAAACCGCTAGACGAAGAGAATCACAGAACGGATTCTTTTCGTCTTGCGAGGCACCACTGTACACACTTTGATATTTACACAGGAGCCTCAGAAACAAATCAAAGACAATTACCAGACCACACATGTGTAATTAGCCGACTTGCCAAAACATGCCTTTTTAGCAGCACATACGGAATGGAGCTTGAATGAAGAAAAGAACTGCCTCTCTCCCAATTCATAATGCATGCAACACTGGGTCACCACCTAAAGGTAACTGGCTCTCATCATAGGTAGCTAGGCCAGTGGCTGTTTGCAAGTTGGAAGAAAACAGGCACAAGCCCAACTGGGAATTCAGCTCCTCATATAGCTGAATGTGTCTCTACCTGTAGGACAGCTTTGACCTCCTCTAGAATATGGAGGCTATTATTTCACCACAACAAAAGAGGAGGGATCATGTCCTTATTGTGAGAATTTTGAGATACTGGTGATTTGCAGAATGGTGATTATCTTGATATTCAGTGCTGCAATTTAGGTAATTTTAAACTCTGAAGTTAATGGTCTGGTGGAGGAAAGGAAGTCATAAGATGCTTATGTGGACAGCATCTCTTACTTCAAAACGTGGTAAGCCAGCTCTGCTGTGTTTGAGGAGTTTCCTGGTCATTCTTCTGAGCAGAGACCTGGATGTCTGTCCCCAGTGTCCTTCCATAATGACACCACAGTTGATATTATAGTGATATTATAGTGAGGAACTGATGAAATATTTATGTTGATATTACAGTGATATTATTATATAGTATATATATATATATATATATATATATATATATATATATATATATATTATATATATATATTATATATATTATATTATATATATATCTATGGGAAAGGCCTGGGAATATCATTTGTCACAAAATCTAACCTTTCCAAGCTCTGTGGTAAAGGAAGCATCCATTGCTTCAAAGCCTTTGCTATTAAGGAACACATATACTCAACTACACGGTGTTGCATGAAAAATTCAACAAGAAACAAAAACAGTGAGTTATGAAATCTTTTTCTCACATATGTAAATATTGGAGATAATGTTATCAGTTAAAATTTGTACCAACTTCTACCCCCCCTCCACCTTGTTTGAAAATGTGTAAGGTCACACAGACACATATAATATTACTTTCTGGGGTAGACCAGCCTGCAAATTAATTCTCTGGGATTCAGAAAGGTTATTTGCTGTTTTCCTCATCATGCATGTGTCAGTTTATGTAAAGAAGAGAATGAGAGAGACATGTCAGAAAAGATATGGGGCCAATCAAGAACAAGGTGACACCTCTAAGTGAACTATGTCAGCTTAATATGTAGTGGGAGCTTTTCCTCTGGTTTGAACAGTTTAAAAACTCCCTAGCTTGACTGAGATTTACACAGCACATTGACCAATCATTGGCCTAGTTGTATAACCTTCATTAGCTTTTCTGGGACTACCCACATAAATCCTAAGGAGAATGAGAGAACAGCCCCATTGTCTACAAATCATCGCCAAGCGTTAGAAGGGCTCCACACTTCAAACCAAAGCAATAAACTAAAATTTACTTCTTTGGTCCTCAGAAAGAAGTGTCCTGGTCAAGGCATTCAAATGAACAGACCTTTTGCAGCAGCACCATACTAAAAAGAGTAAAGTACAGAAAATCCAAATCATAGGATTGGAAGGGACCTCAAAGGTCATCTAATTCAACCCATTGCTAATACAGGAGAGCCACTACTACACCATTTCTGCTAGATTGCTACCTAACATCTGCTTAAAAGAAAAGTCCATTACTTCCTAATACAGTATGCTCTCCTGTCTAATAAGTCAAACTATGACAAAGTTCTTTGCTAGATTTAGTCTAAATCCCATTTCATATAATTTTAACTGATTGGTTTGCACCCAACCTAGTACAGTGGTACCTCAGTTTAAGTACAGTCTGGTTTAAGAACGATTCAGTTTATGAACTCCACAAAATCGGAAATAGTGTCCCGGTTTGAGAACGTTATCTCGGTCTAAGAATGGAATCCAAATGGTGGAAGGGCACCGGCAGCGGGAAGCCTCATTAGGGAAAGCGTACCTCGGTTTAAGAATGGTTTTGGTTTAAGAATGGACTTCCAGAACGGATTAAATTCGTAAACCCAGGTACCACTGTATTGCAAAAGAAATGTAAGGCACTCTGTTGTGTATCTGAGACCCCTTCAGATATCTACTATATCAGAACCAGGGTGCCAACTTGAATGAAATATTGTGGGAGGAGGTAAGCACCCCGCTGCATAATCGATCACAAGATATTGCACATGCACAACATTTTAATGGCAATGCCCATTAACTTTTTTTTGGGGGGGTGGTGGTTTGGGCCCCTCTGATATCTTTTTTTGGGGAGGGCAAATGGACCTCAGCCCCTAGAAGTTAGCTCCTATGTTTCAGGGAAAGCAAGGTTGCTTTTAATGTTGCCACACAAGCTCCATGGCTGGCAACACAAATGTGCTTGGATCAGGGTCTCCACTGCAACTTGGGGGTCATTGTTAAGATCCAGTAGATCCTTGGTCACTCAGCTCTGGCCAGCTACCTTCCAAAATACTTCCAGTTCAAGTCTACTTTCTGGTGGGGATACTGCCAGCAGTAGCTTCAACATGCTCATGCTTTTGATGGGCAGAGACGGGATTTCTGCAGCAGCACAACCTCCCTGTCAGTAGAGCCGAGCACCACCAGATGAAGCTGAGCATATAGGCACCGCTAAGTCTCCCAAACCCTCTCCAATGGGGCAGATCAGATTGCTCTGCCTGGGATCACGTGAGCTGAGCAACACAAGTTCATTTTCACATCTAATTCCTCTTCCAGTTAAGGATATGTGAGCAGAAGCTTGCTTTCATACAGATTCTAGGCAGATCAAGGGACCTTACTCAAAACAAAGGCTCCCCCCCCCCCAGTCAGAACTCACTGAAACTCAGTTCTGGCACCTCTCAGGAGGGAGATGTTCATGGTGAGTTCTGTCACCTCTTTTCCCAGAAAAATTGCACTGCTCAAAATGCCTTACTTATTAGCAAATAAAAACAGAATCTGTGGTCTTTTCAGATTCCTGGATTATCCCAACGCAGCAAAAACAACGTGGGAAGAAGCAATTACAATTTACTGGTCTCTGTAGCTATAGCAGGTGCAGTACCCTTCAGAGGTTTGACTTCACTCCCAGAGGCACATTTGTTGTCTCTAAAGACAGACAGACAACACAAATATCCTTACTGGATAAACCATTATTTGCATAACATATTCTTCATTGATGACGTGTGTCCCCTCCTGGTTTCCACTGCTATGCACTGAATTGTGTTTCTAATTTACACCCACCCACCCATACATGGATTTTCTCACATAGCAAGAAAGAGGGAAACAAGGATCATATTGTCAAAATTGCAATGTGAGGGGAGGGATATCTTTTTTTACCCTCACAGCTCGGATGGCATCCAGGCCGCAGTGTGATTTCACTCTCCCTTGAACTTTGTAATAATTTTATATTAGTGATTTATCTTCTTGAACCAAAAGACCTCATTCAATCTTGTGAATGTATATGCAAAAGACTCCATAAAAATAAATATAAGGATGGATTCTGAAGTTGTATGCGTGTTGCAAGAGTGCTATCTAGTACCTAGCAAATGCTGGGCAAGTTTGTGGAGTAGCCATTCTGGTTGTTGCTCACTTCTGTATACCCACATTCATTTCTCTTCTTCGTCCCCTTCCTTAGTGTTTGCCCCTTTCCCTTTTGTTTTGTTTTCTTATTTATGCAAAAAGAGGTAGAATGTTGGTGGGGATTGGAATACAAGGTATTGATGGATCCCTAAATCAGGAGAAAACAGTGTCATCCACCAATGCCACTTCCAGGAAGAAAGGGAATTTAAAAATCTGTACCCTAACCAGTACAGGTTCCACAAATACATTATATTACATTCAGAGCCTTCCACCTTGCTAATGGCACCCAGTGTTGACAAAGGTTGACTGCCAATACAATTCACATAACGTTGGTTAGGGAAGAGTGACCCACATATGTCAATCATATTCTGTATATTGTGGTATAATGGTAGTGTAGCATGGCAAGCTCATCATCTCAACTTTGGGATGTAGGCAAATGAAGAAGGGAAAATCAATAGCATTCTTCAGCTGGTGACACAGTTTCCACACAGCTCAAGGTATTGTGGTTATTAATATTGTGCATATGGAAGCAATAGGATGAATAAAAAATGATTCCTTTTAGAATAAAAAATCACCCATACCAAAAAATATGGTTCCAAAGCTTTACTAATAGAACTTGTTCGAAAACAGACTTATAAAAATTAGGATACATCCCAATAGTTGCATAAAATTGTGTGCTTATCCAAGCATAGGTTCAGCATCTTAAGAATATAAAATTACTTCAAAGAGATCTGAAATCAAAGGTCTTTCTCTCCACACAGTCTCCATTACATCACTTGTACCCCTTTATCTTGTGGCTTCAGAACAAACAACTCCCTCAAAATGAAGATTTGCCACTGAATACCTTACTCATGTGATCTAAAGTTAAACATCATGTAAGGGAGAGCAGAGGTACATTCTCAGTTAATTAGCAGCCTATTAGGCACTCAGGGAGCCTTACTTAGCTTCAATGGAAATTTATATGTTCCCTTTAACAATACATATACATGGTAATTTTCTATTTCAATGTGCAATTAAACAACTATACCTAACATTGTGAACCCAGCCCAATCATTCAAGTCTCTACTGTTGCTGGAGTGTTTTCCCCACAGTGAAATGAGTGAATTCACACTGAAAATATTGGTATGAAGATAAAGTCAGGGGAGAGCCCATATTCTGCCACAGACCCTTCAAAAGAGAAGTCAGTTTTCCAAATTAAGCTTTGTCACCCTCCAGTAATGGTCATATAGCTCATTTGTTAGAAAGAATAAAAAATGATAGTGAGGCCTATAAGTAGTTTTCCAGAGCTCAGGAACGAATGACTTGTCAACTCAAAGGCAGAGTAATGGCTTTGAACATATCACAAAGTACCCTCTTAGGACTGAAATGGCAGGTTACACAATTAACAGACCACATAAAACAGCTAACATAGATGACTATGATGCAGTCCACATGGATTTAGGATGGAGAATTTCTTCTGCCAGTGTGGGGATATTGCAACAGTGCAACTGGCAGAGACTCCGGCATAAATATTTAGAAATGCTGTCACTCCCTTTGACATCAACAGGACTAGGCTTATTTAGAACTACATGCTCCATTGTAGCTAGTTTGAGAATTACACTAAGCCTGCACAACTTATGATCCACTAAGCCAAATGCAGACTATCTGCCTGCATGGCAACATATCAGGGTTTTTATGCCTGCTTGGAGCAGCATTAAGAAGGCTGCCAAGCACCTGGCAGGCCACAATATACGGCTGGCAGGTTGTGTTCAGCTAGTTATGTGACATGTCATATAGATTAAGCCATAGGCCACTGATGATCTGGCTTTTGAATTGCTAGGAATCTCCTCCCTCCCATTTGTCCAGCTGTGAGCCAATTCTTCTCCACACTGAGAGAAAGATATCTAAAATATACATTGCAAAAAGTCACATGACCATATTCTGATAGGGATATGGTTCCTGTCCCTTTACTTGTTGTATAGAAGAGAAGATCTGGCGGAAGCAGCTTGCTGTCATGAACGGAGGCTGCAGCTGCCAAAATTCTGTCCTCCGTACAACTACCAGAAGTCCAAGTAGGAACAGAGGGGAAAATCATTCACATTTCTAAAGCGAACAAAATCAACATGCCATTCTCAGACTTATGTACATGTGGATCAACCAGATAACACATTTTCTGAAAACTGCGATATAGTTTCAGTTTGAAGAATGTGCACAAAAATGCCTATTTCAGGAAAAATACAAAATAGTATGTTTTAGTGTAAGAATGCATGCAAAAGTCATGCACCTGAAATGTATTTTGTGTGTGTTTTCCTTTTTAAAAAGAAATCAACAAAAACGGGGAATAATGGATGTAGGACTGAGTGCAAGCAAAATGTAAATGGAAAACACTTAATCAATATATCCCAAAACACCAGTGTTGTCCTTGGCATCTAGTCGTACTAATTGTTAGCCAGGACTTTGGCAGCTTATGAAACACTGACACAGTTTAACACTTTTACCATTCTACCTGGGATAAGTTTTTCACTCCTCTATTAGCAAGGACAGTTCATATCTAGTAATGACTTTGACCATGCTAATATAGGGTTTACTAAGTTTGAGGACGCCAGGAATGTAAATAGGTACCCCTACCTTGCCTCTGAGATGGGAAAGGGGGTATGCTAGAATCACACAGCGCTGATGGATGCTGGAGACTGAGTTAACCTTGTCTAGCAACAGCCAGGACACTGAGTCAGAGGCTACAGTGTCAATACCTAAATGACTCTGAGCCTGATGCTAGTAAGAATACGATCACTAAACTTGAGGTTAGCAGGCAGGAAGCCCTCTAAAGCAGACCTAATAACTCCACTACATGTAAAAACAGAGCCAATACCTTCACAGACATCTTTCCCCAGGAATGCCTCAACACTACCTTGCCAGCCTAATAACCCACTGACAATTTCTGCTCCTGTTTTTTTGTTGGAATTCCCCTGCATCCATAGTATAATCACAGGATAAACTGGGTGGAGCAATGGGTGTGACTCTGATATTTGTGTGGCAGGCCGAGGCGCCAGCTTGAGACGGTGATGGGGGGAGGGGAACCCCTTGCACATAACATCAGGACGTCCCAACCTCATGCATCAGGACACAGGGCTGAACACAGGGCCGTCTTACCCATAGGCACTAGGGGTGCGGGGCACCCGGCCGCCGGGCTCTCATCGGAGTGCCGTAGCAGGCTCTTCTGCTGCAGGCAGCTCTGTGCCACGAGTTCAGGGATGACTGAGCCAGTGAGATGCTGAGGCGGCCGGCCGGTCGGCCGGCTCTGCCCTCCTGCACACCTGGGACTTGGCACCGGGGGGCACCGGGTGGATCTTTGCACCCCGGCACTGCATAAGCTTAAGACAGCCCTGGCTGAACATGGCAGCCGTGTGGCTTGCATGGCCAGCAGCTCCGCTGCCACTTATTGACACTGCCACTGGCACGAAGCTGTTTTGAGCATCCTTCTCCTCCATGGCAGAAGGAGAAGGAGGCTGTCACTGGAAACACGCCATGGTCGGCCCTGCACTTCTCCTCCAATGTTTTATGAACATGAAGAGGGGGTCGGCCCCTGCCCCCCAAAATAGGGGGGAGCAAGATGGCACAGGTCTCTGGAGCTGGCTGCCCCTGGTGGTAGGCTATATCCCAATCACACAAAAGCCAAAGGTTACTAAAGACACACACATCTCTCCATCCAGGTGTTGTTACAGTTAAAGAGACCATTCCAGTTAGGCAAAAGAAGGCATGGAGCAGGGCCATTGTGTGGGTCAGTAGGGTGCAGCCTGAGGAGAAAGAAGGGCCTGGGGAGAGTCCTAAAGATCTGATAGGGAAGCTGCATTCAGCCCTCAGGACTGAGGTCCTCCACCCCTTCCTTAGACAATCCTCATTCCTCTGCGATTTCAAATTATTCATCAGCTTACTCTGCCCCTGACAATGTTATTTGCAGCCTTAGAACTCGTGTGTGCTTCAATACGGCTTAGCTCCCAATGTGCTGAAAACATCCAATATACCTACCTTATGACCCCAGTAATTAGAATTTTATTGCATTTTTAAAACATCTACAAATCCCCCTCCCTGCAAATGCATAATCACAACATTTCCCCAGCACCAGATGGTCAAGATTTACCATGTTATCATCCTCAATGCATTTTCTCAACTTGATTTGGAAGAGTGGGTCCCCTCCTCTTCTTTACAACATGTAGAAGGCAATGTTCCTCCTGCTGCTTTAATAGCAGCAGATGGGTGAGCAGCTAGATCATCTATTATTTGAAAAGCAAGGTGTTTTGTCTCGCTGGATTATGTTCAGTGATTATTGTTGGTTCAGGACTAAAAAGCTGTGAATGGAGTATTATATATATATATATATATAGAGAGAGAGAACTACATGGAAGAGCTATGACAGAGCATCTGCTGAAAACTGTCTGGTTCGCTTTCAGGCATGAGGGGACAGAGTGGAAATCACAAGGGAAAGCGGATGACTCTGGAGTCACTGAACCAAAGAGGGAGTAAGCAAGTTGCCTAATTCTAGCTACAGTGTCTTTAATACCTCTCATAGGACTAAGCAGTGGGAAACAGAGAGTTTGCAGACAAGCTTTTTCCTGTTGCTTTCAAATGCCTGGCCTTGAGAATCAGCAACAGGCATTTTCAAAAGCACAGAACCTTTGCATGGAGAAAAAAAAGGTTGATAAGAATGCAATGGAACTGCCATGAAGGCAATAAGGAGCAGAGCTGGATCTACCCTTTTTACAGTGAGAAAAGATGAGCATAACTATGTCAGTGATGCTGACCTGTATGAGAGTTGTGGCATCAACACAGTTATGCACTGAATGATTTGCTTGCTCTCTGTAATTACTGAAATTTGGTGTTACCAAATTGGTAGAGAAAGCCTCAGAGAAGTAGCTACCAAACTGTTCAAGTAGTTTCTAAACTGGCTTGATGTCTAAGCTCAGGCCTTCAAGCTCTTCAGGATGGAAACAGAAGCCACTGACATCTGTTTTGACTTTCACTGTGTGCATGAATCTGAGACACATGAATGTTTATTTGTCCCAAAGCAAGATGCAAACTGAACCACAGAGGAAACATGCACTTCCATCAGTTAAGTTCTCCCACCACAAATCCATTAAATAAATGCATATATACCAGTGAAAATAAAATGCATTACTTTAGTGGTAAAGATAAAGGGACCCCTAAACATTAGGTCCAGTCATGGCCAACTCTGGGGTTGTGGCGCTTATTTTGCTTTATTGGTCAAGGGAGCCAGCATACAGCTTCCGGGTCATGTGGCCAGCATGGCTAAGCCACTTCTGGTGAACCAGAGCAGTGCACGGAAATGCTGTTTACCTTCCTGCTGGAGTGCTAACTATTTATCTACTTGCACTTTGACTTGCTTTCGAACTGCTAGGTTGGCAGGAGCAGGGACCGAGCAACGGGAGCTCATCTCGTCACGGGGATTCGAACCGCCGGCCTTCTGATCGGCAAGTCCTAGGCTCTGTGGTTTAACCCACAGCACCACCTGCGTCCCTATTTTAGTGGTAATTGCATGTAAATATACATATAGTGGCCAAAACTGCATAGAAAACTCTGTACAAAAATGTGTGTAATGGGGGAAATGCACACTAAAATGCTAACAAATTTTCTTGAGGTCTGTCACCTCAAACTGACACAGAAATGTGGAGATCTGAACTTAAGAATGGAAAAATGAGATATAGAGAGAAACTGAAATAGATTCACCTAACCATACATATGATTGATAGATTTTTTTATGTTCCTGGATAGATGCTCTGATGAGAGAGAGAGAGAGAGAGAGAGAGAGAGAGAGAGACAGTCCAAGAGCAATAGCAGATGTTCTTGTATATATTCATTTGATGGATGAAAATGATTATCAGTATGTATTTGTTTAATATTTTAAAGTAGGGCCAGATGACCAGTGGCTCATGTATCCAGATCTAACCATGGAGCTGCAATTTTCAGACTGACAACTGAGCCTTCTTCCCAGGGAGCTCTGGGAATTGTAGGTCTTTGAAGGGAATTGGGTTGCCTAACAACTCTCAGCACCCTTAACAAAGTACATGTTCCCAAGATTATCTGGGTGAAGCCATAGTGGCATGATGCTGTTTAAAATGTATTGTGTCGGTAGGGCCTAAAATTGACATAATGGCAGGACTAAGATGCATGGAATGTGATCAGGACATAAATATGATCTTCTGGTTCCAGATATGTGAAGGAAAACTCCACAGGGATCTTAGACTATGTGTTCCGGACCAGTGGGAATTAATCCATACATAATATGAAAAAAAAAAATATGGGCCAAGTGAAAGTACGGGTCTCAGCCTCTCCTATATGCCTAGACCCCACCTTTATCCCACTCTTACCTGAAGGCACCAATTCTGCAACATCTTTGGCCTGCCCTAGATCTTTTGAGTCCAGACTGGCTTTGTCCAAGAGGCAGAGGCAAAATCACAGCAACCAAAACAAGAAAAGAAACAAATCCATGTGGCAACCAGAGGTGCGTTTTCCCTTTTTACAATATCTACCATCAGTAATTTCCCCCCCTCTACTCATTAATCAAGCCCCTAATGTTCACTTTGTTATCACTCTGACACTTCCTGGGGTTTGGTACTATCTGCTTTATTGTGGATATTTCTATACATAGAATTGCAGTCGTTAATCATGTTTGGTTTGCTGATTCCCACTTGCTTAGCATCCTTAAGTCTTTCCTGCTTTTCGCCCTCCAAGGCTGCTGATCTCTTGACTGACTCCTGCAATCCATCAGTGTCTGGTCTTTAGAACTGGCTTGCCCTGCTGCACAGGGCATCTTGTGCCCCTCCTCACACACAAAACAGAGTATAATACACTCCAAAGCAGGAAAGGGAGGAGAGGGGAATGGAGTGCTTTAAGATAAAGCAGTCGGGGCATGTGCCAAATATCCATTATAATCCGTTTAAATCTCAGCTTGCTCTCATTATCTCCAATGTCTTTATGAGAGTTCGACAACTGGGACATTATTGCTTGTCATAAAGCGAGAGCTGCTTCAGTGATGGCAACCTTTGCTTACTTTCTGATGTGAGAAATATAAATAGATCCAAGCTAATAGGAGAAAAATAGCTCAGCATCTGGAAAGGGAAAATGATGCTCATAGCCACTCAGTCGGTAGCCAGGGAAAAAAAGTCATTTCCTATAAAATATAGTTAATGTTTACAGCCGTTTGGGCGACTGGGCGAAGTAATCCATTTAAAAATACACTTCAGGTTTAGATCCACTTAGTGGTACAGACACTTTGCACACATTATATTTATTCCAGCTCCAGTGCGCTCCCAGCGCTGGTGTTTGAAGCCCAGAGCACATGACATTTCAATCCATAAGTATCCTACAGTTTCATGAGAAATGTTGCTGTTTGATACACTTTCCTTCAAACCAGCTTCCATCCAAAAAATAGGGAAGGAAATCCATTCACAAGGTATAAATTCTGCAAAACCCATTATCAATATAGTGGGGTGGAAGAATTGGGAGTGGGTCATATTTGGCAACCAATGCACTCCTTTGGTTTCAGATAGTACATGGGTAAGGTAAAGGTAAAGGGACCCCTGACCATTAGGTCCAGTCGTGGCCGACTCTGGGGTTGCGGTGCTCATCTAGCTTTATTGGCCAAGGGAGTCAGCGTACAGCTCCCGGGTCATGTGGCCAGCATGACTAAGCCGCTTCTGGTGAACCAGAGCAGCGCACGGAAATGTCGTTCACCTTCCTGCCGGAGCAGTACCTATTTGTCTACTTGCACTTTGATGTGCTTTTGAACTGCTAGGTTGGCAGGAGCTGAGACCGAGCAACGGGAGCTCACCCCATCACGGGGATTCGAACCGCCGACCCTCTGATTGGCAAGTCCTAGGCTCTGTGGTTTAACCCACAGCGCCACCCGCATCCCTCAGTACATGGGTAGACGAGTCTAAAAAGTTCAGGACACAATTTTTTACAGCTGACTAGCAACTATGTTGGCTCATATACAAGAAGTAATGTATTTAGCACTAACTCTCAAAGTGTATATTCCATTCTGACTAAACTAAGCCTCCTGCACCTTCTATTCTTGATACTTCAGTCTGGGAACAGACACAATGTTGTAGTAAGCATTAGAATATTATAGGGTTTTATCCATGTTCCTGATTTAATAGCTACCCTAACATTATCTCAATAAAACTAAATATTTAAGTGATCAATACTTGTTTGTTTATCATTTTATTACACAAAATATGGGGTTAACTTCAGGGCAAATGTCAGGTTGTTTTCCCCAGTTACCAAGGCACCTAGTTCTGGTCCTGCTATCATTTACTCTTCATTCTGTTAGGCTTCTGTTTAGAAAGCTTCATATTAATCTGCTGAATTCTATGCCATCCTTTGTAATTAGCTCCACTTTTGCTACTCTGTTAATAAACACTTTTTCTGTTTGGAAAGTGAGGAGGAATTAAAGAACCTTTTAATGAGGGTGAAAGAGGAGAGCGCAAAATATGGCTTGAAGCTCAACATCAAAAAAATGAAGATCATGGCCACTGGTCCCATCATCTCCTGGCAAATAGAAAGGGGAGAAATGGAGGCAGTGAGAGATTTTAATTTCTTGGGTTCCATGATCACTGCAGATGGTGACAGCAGTCACAAAATTAAAAGACCACTGCTTCTTGGGAGAACAGCAATGACAAACCTAGACAGCATCTTAAAAAGCAGAGACATCACCTTGCCGACAAAGGTCTGTATAATTAAAGCTATGGTTTTCCCAGTAGTGATGTATGGAAGCGAGAGCTGGACCATAAAGAAGGCTGATCGCCGGAGAATTGATGCTTTTGAATTATGGTGCTGGAGGAGACTCTTGAGAGTCCCATGGACTGCAAGAAGATAAAACCTATCCATTCTTAAGGAAATCAGCCTTGAGTGCTCACTGGAAGGACAGATCCTGAAGCTGAGACTCCAATACTTTGGCCACCTCATGAGAAGAGAAGACTCCCTGGAAAAGACCCGCATGTGGGGAAAGATTGAGGGCACAAGGAGAAGGGGACGACAGAGGACGAGATGGTTGGACAATGTTCTTGAAGCTATGAAGATGAGTTTGACCAAACTGTGGAGGCAGTGGAAGGCAGGAGTGCCTGGCATGATCTGGTCCATGGGGTCATGAAGAGCTGGACATGACTAAACAACTAAACAACAACAACATACTGTATAACCCAAACCAACCTGCCAACCAACATTTAAAAAGCTGGTAGAATCACACAATATCTTAAACATTATTATTATTATTATTATTATTATTATTATTATTATTATTATTAAAACAAAATCATTTGTTATGGTTGGGGAAGAATTTACAGCGACAAAACAGTTAGCAAGGTGCATTAAGCAGATGCTTTCGCAGTTGTATACAACTCTGACAGGACAAATTGCCAGTGCATTTCTTTATTCATTTTATTGGCATGCATTTTTAAACTTGCAACCTGCTCTTGCTCTTTGAAACACTAGAAACAGATGTTCTAATGTACTAATATAGAGGTCACACTTGTTAAGCATAAGTGTGGAAAGAATTGCAGGGGATTCTATTTTCTTTCTGGCTTAGCCAGCAAGCATGCATAGAAATGATCTAAATAAATAAGATTTGTAACTTGAAGCAAAAAATAATTATGGGGTCAACAGGAAACAGCATGGACTATGACTCAACTCCTGTAAACATAGATAGCATGGCAGAGAGTGCAGAAAACTAGACTGTGAAGGACGAAAAGGGAGGGGCAGATCTCCTTCTCCCCACCCAAATTCTGCTGCAAGGCACTGATAGTATCCGTGCACGTTCAATATCATTCAATACCATAGTCTCATGCTGAAAGCTATTTCTAATCTTGATAAGAGTAGTCTATCAGTAGAGGCCTCAGCTGTCAGATGCATCCAGGGAAGGAGCAAGGTCTCAGTGTCCAGGCAACAGAGGAGAGAGGAGGCAAAGAGGAAAGCAAATGAACCTGGCACATTAGGACCATAGCTCAGTAATGCAGAGCACTAGGTTAACAAGCAGAAGCTCCTGAGTTCATTCATTAAAGGGATAAGGTAGCCCTCTGGCTGAGAACCTGGAGAGACATTCCCCAAACCAAAAGACAATACTGTACTGGGCAAGATGAACAAATCGTTGGGGTGCTGCACCTTTTGCAAGTAGAAGGGGTCGGATTGTGGCCATTGTGAATAATTAAGAATGTTTCAGGGAAGGAACACATTCCAAAACAAACCTACAAACCCCTTAATAACCAAGTATTAAACACCTTTCATAACACCTTGCTAAACGGTCTTGGCCCAGTATACGTGAAGGAGCGTCTCCACCCCCATCGTTCAGCCCAGACACTGAGGTCCAGCGTCGAGGGCCTTCTGGCGGTTCCCTCACTGTGAGAAGCAAGGTTACAGGGAACCAGGCAGAGGGCCTTTTCGGTAGTGGTGCCCGCCCTGTGGAAAGCCCTCTCACCAGATGTCAAGGAAATAAACAACTATCTGACTTTTAGAAGATATTTGAAGGCAGCCTTGTTTAGGGAAGTTTTTAATGTTTGATGTTTTATCATGTTTTTAATATTCTGTTGGGAGTTGCCCAGAGTGGCTGGGGAAACCCAGCCAGATGGGCAGGGTATAAATAAAAATTATTATTATTATTATTATTATTATTATTATTATTATTATTATTATTATTATTGCTAAGCGAGTGAAGGAGATGGCCACAGATACACAAGCAAGAGCAACCAATTGCATATACTCCCCGGGCCTCCCACTGCCACCACTGCCATGTCTGCAGCAAGTAATTGCTGTTGATATCTTAAAATGGTGGTGATGTAGAATATTTGTCTCACTTGCTCAAGTGTACTCAAACCAAAGGTGCGCATCCATTATCCAGTATGGTACGATGTCTCAAACAGTTCCTACACAGGTCTATGCTCTTTGAGTAGCTACTACACAGAACTAATTTAATACTCAACCTTGAACAGCAGAGGTCATGAATGCCAACACCCACAGAATATCTATATGTGGTCCGAAGAGGATGCTCAGTAATAGATTGGGTTTTAGAAAGGAAGCTGAGGTAGAAAGTGGGCCAGTCTACATCCTTAAAGAATGCTTTTAAAGCAATTTAGGAGACAAAATGAATGGCAGGAAGAGGAAATCTTAGATGAAAACAACCGTTTCATTTTGACAATTTATAAAAAAGATGCTATTTTTCTTAGCTTACCAAAAAATCATACAGTTATGACACATTATTTGTTTCAGCTGCAAGATCACCCGGAGGCAAAAGAATATCATTATCGAATAATTCATGTATCAGATTACTAAATACTGGACAGCAAAGTCTTACATTAGCAGAAAAGCTAATGTTTGTTGCTTAGAAATTGTTGGATTTTGTAATGTAAGACTTTGCCGTCCAGTATTTAATTTTCTGATACATTAATTCTTTGATAATGATATTTCTCCAGTCATCCAGTATATGGGAAGCCCCTCTGATTTTTTAAAAAAATTCAGAATGTAATTTGCTCTTATTTGTTTGTATTGTGATTTGATTTGATTTGCTATTAATTGGGATGGATTAATAAAAATTATTTATATAAAAAAGAAATTTTTGGTGATTAATTTAGCAGCGGAGGCATGACTTGGTCATTATGTGTATGGCTCTTCTTATCGCTATGTGTATGTCAAACTCTCTGATCGCTTCCCCCTTGAACTTAAAAAGGGTAGCACAAGTAATAATAAATCCGCTCTCAGTTTTCCCCACATAGGCAGAGAAGTCCTGATTTAAATACTGATTGAAAGGTCCATCATAATAACTTGCCCTCAAAAGGGCATGCCCATCCAAACACCTCTCTTCTATGTTTTGCCTCAAGGGGCAAACAACAGCTTTTTCTGCATGAAGCAGAAAAAAATAGCAAGGGGTAAAGTTAAATCCACATCTCACTAAGACTTGATCCCCCACACTACCAGGGGAGCATAACAGTAACCCCATGTAGTTGTATTGGCCACATGTGGGACTTCTACGTATGAGACGTGTTTATGTTCAGGCTCCATTTTTGTAGCTCTCATGAGCAGTGCATATGCAGTTGACACCTTACCAAAATAATGCTGCTTTAAAAAGAGCTACTGTCATCATGGAAATCTCAGGGATTGAACATACTTCACACACATGGAGGAGACAGGTCACCTAGAAATGAATGATCTGGCAGCAGTGACTCCCTTCCATCTTCCTTGGGCAACTTGCTGAGAGAGCCACGCAACACCAACATGTATGAAGATACCCCTCAACCACAGGTGTGGGGAGCGTGTAGCTCTTTAGATGTTGCTGAACTACAACTCCCATCACCTGTGGCTATTGGCCATCCTTCCTGGGGCTGATGCTCAACAATATCACCTCTCTGGGCCAAGTGGATTATTTTGAGTACTTAATTGTGCATCTGTGGAATACTATTACTTTAGATCCAAAAATTGTTTACATTAATGTATGAGTTTGTATTAGTGTTTACATGTATATCATCTGAACATGGATTAAGTTTGTTTTATTTTTGCTGTGCCATATGGGTCACTTTAAGAAAGATATTCTGTATCTGTGGATTGCCAACACCTGTAACCCAATCAATAAGAAGAAGAAAAAGAAGAAGAATTTGGATTTGATATCCCGCTTTATCACTACCTGAAGGAGTCTCAAAGCGGCTAACATTCTCCTTTCCCTCCCTCCGCCACAGCAAACACTCTGTGAGGTGAGTGGGGCTGAGAGACTTCAGAGAAGTGTGACTAGCCCAAGGTCACCCAGCAGCTGCATGTGGAGGAACGGAAACGCGAACCCGGTTCCCCAGATTACGAGACTACCACTCTTAACCACTACACCACACTGGCTCTCAATATTGTGCTTGTCCATATAACCCTACTTTGTAACAGTTGCTGCTTACCGCAGCTACTACCATGCCATAAGATCCACTGTCCTGTAATATCACATATGGTATGTACAGTTATTTATGGTTTTATATTATTATTGCTGTAAAACGTGTGAGATCATGATATTGTATTTATTTGCATTACTTAGAGCTTTAACTACTGATGAAGCCCAGGACGGCAAAACAAGGCCAATATTCCGGAAATCCTTGTCTTAGACTCTGTGAAAGGATTTTGTGGAACTGTAACAACCTTTCATGTGGATGGTTTGGACTTTATGAACAGACAGGTGGAATAGACACCATTACACAGATGGACCTTATGCATGAACCAACTAGAGACTGATCTGATCCACTGGGTCTTCTGCTTTGTTCGTTTCTTGAACTTTATGAGTTACTTCTATTGAAATTTACAATTTGATACTATGAATAGTATACCTTATTTATCTAAGAACACAGCCGGTTACGTCTCGTTTGTTTATTGAGGATGCTTTACATGACCATATGTTTGCTTGTTGTTGTTTTGCCAGGTTCATTTCCAGAACAAATGAGGCTAAAGCATGCAGGTTAGGTAAGAAGAGTTCCTTTAAAGAAGAGGAAGGAAGAAGAAGAGGCAGACTTACCTACTGGAGACATTTCAGGGACACTGGCAACGTAAGGCCCATCGAGAAATTTTGGTTCATTATCATTAATGTCCTGCACTTTGATGATGAACTCTGATTCGGGCTCCAGTGGCTTCCTCGTATCGATGTCCACTGCTTGAGCACGGAGGGTGTAGAAAGGCTTCTCTTCGCGGTCAAGGCTCTTTATGGCATGAATGTCCCCTGTGGTCTCGTCAATGGTAAACACTGTACCAGCGCCATCTCCTGATAACGTGTACTTAACACTTCCCACTCCCTTGTCCAAGTCAGAATGAAGCTTAACAGAAAAAGAGAGAAAAGGTCAAAGTAATTAATAAGAGAAATTCATGGATGGAAGAATGGTAGCTTTTTCATTTTAAATATTAATCCAAAAATCATTTCAATCTCTAATGACATCAAAAGGGAAAGTTGCTATTTCTGAGGAAGACAGGAACATTGCACAAACCCTTTGGGATCTTTAAGTGTACCTAACTCTGTTTATAGAAATTATTACAAATAACAACATGTAGATTATTTTATAATTCTTATCTCAGTTAGCCTCTGTGTTCTTCTGAGGTTGATTAGACTGCGAGACACCAGCCTGTCCATAGCCATCCAATCAGTGTGGGTTTGGATTTCAGTGATATATGCTAGTCCAGGAATTGTCAGTTGCACTTCTTGTATTGATATCTTGGAGAAGGAAGCCTCAGGTTGGAGTTAATGCTATGTACAGATACAGGACGTCTAGCTTAATGACACTTCCTGTACTTGACTTCAAATGGGTTTGCACATTTCCTGTAAGGGGAAATGCATGAGGTACCAAGAGAACTTCTAATGTGCTTGATATAAACACAGGGATTGTGACACAGTCATTTCTGCAAATTCATTGTTAATGTTCCAAACCACTTTTAATTTCATGGATGAATCTGGTCCTCCTGTGATCAGTGCCACTATTCTAACCACTACCACACACTGGTTTTAAATTTACGTACAGAGGTTTCCTTCCACTCAGGGACAGCCTGTCCCATTTCATTGCCTAAAAGGCAAAACGGAAAGGTCCTGCCTCCACTATGTAAACCCTCCCCATTATTTCCAAATCCACAGCTAAGGAACATCATGTCTAGTTGAAAAAATATGTGTCCAGAAGAACATGCCCTACAGCAGAAGACAAGGAAATATGCTTCTCAATGATGTGAATACCACTTTTGCTAGTGGAACAGAGTAACCTCTACCTAGAGGCCAGCACACATGTGTGTATAAAGGCTGACCTTAAGGTGGAGTCACAAAATAAAAAAAAAATAAAAATGCTAGCTATGTAAAGTGCACCTCATTTCAATTATTTTGGGGTGAAGGGGCTCAAAACAGGGGCAGAAGGCCATGAAATATTGCCCTTACTTTGAATTTGCTTCATGACTTTATCATAGTTTTGTGGCATCTTAACAATAACTGGCTTGGATCAAGTAGTCAGCTTGAAAAAGCTGTTGATTTCAGGAGATGAGGTTCTGAATGAGCACATCAGACATACCAAGCAGGACTTCAGAATCAGAAAGTTTATTGTATCGATCAGTATGAAAATCACAGTAGGACAAAGATGAAGAAGAAAATAAAAAAGAAGGCAGTAAATGAAAAGGAAGAACACACAATTGCATGTTGTCATGGGCATCACATCACTGAAACCTTTTACATGCAGAACCCAGGCTTTTAATATAATGGTTGTCAAAAATATATTCTCTGCGCTAGGTTAATGCCAGAGCATTGAACACCTTTAGCTAGGTGGGGGGGAGGGGGGAGATCATATCTCAATCATTTTTCAACACAGTTCAGCTGAATTGCACCAGAAGGAGCATAAACTAGTAAATAACAGTTTTATTCATAATTTTACTACTATCCCGTGGTAGGAAAGGCCTGGCATATGGTTCCTCCTTTAGCCTAGTGCTATAAGTAGGATGGAGGGATATTAGCTTGTGGGGGGCACGCTTCAGTTGTTAGCTAATAGCACCAGTATTCCTCCTCTAACCACCAATCTTTCCTTTTTATCAACATTCCCATCCATGGTTAGGCCACTTCTGTGTTTTAAAAATACATCTATGAAGTACAGTAGTGTTATATGATAAAGAAGTACCCCCAAGTACAAAAAGAGTGCTTTGTGATACCACTAATCTACTGAAGCCTGTCCTCCTGCACTTACAATTAAGCCTTGTGACTTCCCTTCAGAGGAGACAACAGACCTGAAAACCCAGGATCTTAACACTGTTCCCAATTCCTATCAGAGACGGGAGGAATTCGTTCACGTTACTTTTTACAGAGGACTGATCCAATCCAACACTCCCAAAACTCACTTGCGAACCGAAGACAAACCTAAGTCACGGAACGTATTTCTCCAGATTTTGCTACGCAGTTTAGGTGTACAAAAAGCACAGACAAAAATACAGGTTTTATGTAAAATGTGTGTTTAACATATGAATGCATTTAAAAGTTTGTATTTCATGTTAGCAAGTGGATATTTTAGTTAACGTGTGCACTAAAATTCATGCCATGTAAATGCATACTTTTGGATGGGATTGAGGCACTCTCTGGCGGGGTCTGTTTTCCCTCGTTGTTGACTCACACTTTCTGCGGTTCTTTGAGGAGAAGGAATGGACGTGATGCATTTTAAGTCTATTGTAAAGTTGTGTCCTTTGTGGCATGCAAAAGGGCTATTAACAGATGTTTTCCAGTTCCAAAATAAATGTCTGTTCTCCAAGAAGGATTTGAGGGGTTTTTTTTTATAACTTATGCATTGGGATCAAAGGAGCAAGCCTTTATTCTGTGCAAATGCTTCCTGCTTCCTGACAAGTTGGAAGCAACAAAAAGTCAAGCAGCAGCTCTTTAGAAAGCCCCAGCAGATGCTCTGCTTCTCTTGGTGGCAGATTTTTTTTTTTTTGTATTTGTATTTTTTTTTATCTTTGCATGCCATCTGATCCAGTTCAGGGAATGTCAACAATAACACCGCCACGAAACAGATGCCTTGGAGGCTGCCAGTGTATAGTTCCACCTCGCCACACACACAAACAACTGTTTCTCAATGTGTCCCGTACACCCACGAGCTGAAATTAATCCGGAGTTCTGTTCAGAGTGTAATATCAGAATGAGACAGGTTACAGCCAGCTAACATACTTTATCTTTTACTCCTGTAGAAATCCGTTCTATTTAAATGGGTATTTATCATAATAACGGAGCGGTACCTATTTATCTACTTGCACTTTGACGTGCTTTCAAACTGCTAGGTTGGCAGGAGCAGGGACCGAGCAATGGGAGCTCACCCCATCACGGGGATTTGAACCGCCGACCTTCTGTTCGGCAAGTCCTAGGCTCTGTGGTTTAACCCACAGCGCCACCCGCGTCCCTTTTCAGTCCATAAATGGTACCTAATTGATTTAATCCCTCCCCTTTCATTGCATTTCCTTTGCTTTGAAATGAATGTCATAATGATGTTATAGGTTTTGGTAGAATTAGCAAAAGTTAGAATGAAGGTGTGCCAAACACAGAAATTCCTGCACTTAGCCTACGCTAACAGACCAGATTAGCCTGGTAAGGCTGGCCTGAATGCAGCCTTAAGAAACATAGAATATTCATGACCCTGACAAAAGGTGAGACATTCAGCAGCAGACAAGGAAGCTGGAGGTTACCAAGCATGTGTGATGGCTCCACAGCAAGACAAGAGTTCTCTTAAAACTGAGGTTTTGAGCAGGGGCTTTTGGGTAGAAGAAAAGGAGGGGACAGAACTCCACATGGGAGCTGAAGGCCAGAACCATCTTGGCAGGCTGGGAGATGCTCAGGAAATCTAGTGCTGCATGGCTGGACGACAAGCTGCTGTTGAGATGTAACGCACTGAACGCTCTCCAGAGCAGACTCAGCTGTAAATATGTGTTAATGAACAATATCTCTGATATGACGGTCTCCACTTCTTCTTGATTCCCAATGGAAGCATGACCCTGGCCATTTGAGCTAACTCTTAGGGGCTGAGGGGGTCTTCACACCCCATAATAAAACATTTCAGGGGGGCGGACCTCCCCCGTCAATGAACACTGCCATTCAAAGGTGTGTGTGTACCGCGTCATGTGATTTATTATGTGGGGGCAGGGCTTACCTGGGCCCCCACAATGTTTTATTGAAGTTGGCACCCCTGACCCTGGGTAAGTGCCTGGAGCCCCCTGAAATTCTGCTACAACTCAGTAGAGATTAGGGGTGCTGTGCAACCTTTGTAATAATAACTACATAAGTAATTACATAATTACATAATTAATTACATAAATTATGTAGTTTTGCCACAGTGGAGCATACCCTCCAACATTTCTCCAATTAAAAAAGGGAGATCCTATTCTGTAATTGATAATAAAAATAATAATGTTACAATTTATACCCGACCCATCCAACTGGGTTGCCCCAGACACTCTGGATGACTTCCGACACATATAAAAACATAATAAACAATCTAACCTTTAGAAGTCTTCTAAAGTTATGAAGTTACTTATCTCCTTGGCTAGGGGGCGCATAACCCCATACCCTCCAGCTTTTCTGTTATGAAAATAGGGACATCCTAATAAAAAGTGGAACATTCTGGGATCAAAGCAGAGACCAGATGGCTTCTGTAAATCTTGGACTGCCTGTGGAAAATAGGGATGCTTGGAGGGTCTGGGACAATGCAATGAGTAGCATAGTTTTTGGCGGAAGGCAAACTGCAGCAGAAAACCAGTACAGTATGCAGTCAATACAGGGTAGAATGGACAGCAGTGCCTCTTTACTTTTCTTCTCAACACTTAGGAAGTTTCTTGCTCCTTTCAAATCAACCCAGAACGTCAGCAAGGAGAGGAAATGAGTTCTTTGTTCTCCCAAATGGTGAGAAAATGGAAGAATACCACTACTGAGAATGGGTTCTACAAGCTTAAATAGACAGTATGATATAATGGTTAGCATGTCAGACCTGGGAGACCAGGGTTCAAATCACACTGGGTGACTCTTGGGCCAGTCACTACCTCTCAGCTCACCCTACCTCACAGGGTTGTGGTGCCCTTTCAAATCTTGTGACCTTGTGATTTTGGACCATGTGATCCAAACTGCTCCACGCTGCTGGAAAAGGAATGGAAGAATTGCATGACACTTCCAAAGCTGGGGTCGTCCCCCCCACCCGCAAGCAATTAAGATTTCTGTCCGTCTTCCATCAAAAATAAAAAATTTTCTGGGAAAGTGACCAGTTTTCAACTCAGACCCATTACCCTCCTTTCCGATAGCAACCAGAAGCATTTGATTCATTACTGAAAGTTTACAGCCTCTTGTTTAAGAGGAGCATAACAAACCCCACGCAGCAGTACACTAATAGAGAATGTGCGTGATAAAAACGAGCTGCCTGTAGCTCCCTTTGAGAAACTGTTTATTAAGAGCTTTGTCTGGATTGACTTCAAAATGATTATCCTTTGTCATTTTGCCTGCCACAGCACTGCGCTAAAGTCAATAAGGAGAGCGGTAGTCTTCTTTATGGGATTTGCCAAAGCAGAGTGCTCTTAGTCCATTCAATCGAAGAATGCATAATAGCTGTGATCATCTGGATTATCACCGCACAAAGATGGATATCAAAGGTCTTGAAGTAGTAGCAGCAGAGCAAATACTTTGCCTAACCTACAATGGTAAGCCGGAGTGTGCAAATCAGAGCTATTGGCTTGTCTATGTTTTCTCTGCATTTTGTATTCTGCTACAGATATTTCGACTATAAGGATATAGTGACTTGGAAAGGATTGAGTCCCTTTTTTCTGTATTCTAAAACTGATTTCTATGACCTATACAATTCCTGTAATAGTTTATGCTACAGTCTTATACTTATCCAGGAGCATGTCCCATTGAAGAAGAAGAGAGGAGTTTGGATTTGATATCCCGCTTTATCACTACCCAAAGGAGTCTCAAAGTGGCTAACATTCTCCTATCCCTTCCTCCCCCACAACAAACACTCTGTGAGGTGACTGGGGCTGAGAGACTAGCCCAAGGTCTCTCAGCAGCTGCATGTGGAGAAGCGGAGACGCAAACCCAGTTCCCCAGATTACAAGACTACCGCTCTTAACCACTACACCACACTGGCTCTCATTGAACTCTAAAAATCTACTGATAGGTTTGTGGTATAATATAGTTCGGGGCTTTTTTTTTAGAAGAAAGCGTGTCAGTATGTTTCTGAGAACAATTCAAAGTGTTGGTGCTGACCTTTAAAGCCCTAAAAGACTTTGGCCCTGTATATCTGAAGGAGCGTCTCCACCCCCATCATTCATTTAAGATCCAGCTCCAAGAGCCTTCTGGTGGTTCCCTCACTGCAAGAAATTACAGGGGACCAGGCAGAGGGCCTTCTCGGCAGTGGCACCCTCTCTGTAGAACACCCTCCCATCAGATGTCAAGGATATTGATAACTATATGACATTTAGAAGACATCTGAAGGCAGCCCTGTTCAGAGAAGTTTTAAGGTTTGATGTCTTAATGGGTTTTAATTTGTTGGAAGTTGCCCAGAGTGGCTGGGGGAACCCAGTCAGATGGGTGGCAAATAAACAAATGAATGAATGAATGAATGAATGAATGAATGAATGAATAAATAAATGTCATTATCAACATCGTCATGAAGTTGTTACAACAAATGCCACACTTTTAACATTTGGAAAAAGAAGGTACTGGTATTGCATAACCTTGAGTACCCTCAGAAAAAAAAACACAGTGTGAATTAAGCCGACATAAGGCACACCAGATCCTAAGCATGGCAGAGGAAAAGCAAGCTTTCAAAATAGTGTTTAAATTACACTACCCTGTTTGCTCCGTATAGTTAAAACTATGGTTTTCCCAGTAGTGATGTATGGACGTGAGAGCTGGACCATAAAGAAGGCTGATCGCCAAAGAATTGATGCTTTTGAATTATGGTGCTGGAGGAGACTCTTGAGAGTCCCATGGACTGCAAGAAGATCAAACCTATCCATTCTTAAGGAAATCAGCCTTGAGTGCTCACTGGAAGGACAGATCCTGAAGCTGAGACTGGAAGGACAGATCCTGAAGCTGAGACTCCAATACTTTGGCCACCTCATGAGAAGAGAAGACTCCCTGGAAAAGACCCTGATGTTGGGAAAGATTGAGGGCACAAGGAGAAGGGGACGACAGAGGACGAGATGGTTGGACAGTGTTCTCGAAGCTACCAGCATGAGTTTGACTAAACTGCGGGAGGCAGTGGAAGGCAGGAGTCCATGGGGTCACGAAGAGTCGGACACGACTAAATGACTAAACAACAACCCTGTTTGCTGGCTTAACTTAAAACAGGTTGCCAATTCACTACACTGAGCTGAATGGACTTGGGATCCAACCTAAGTCTCTCACTTTTTGGTCCTGAGGGTGTTCAGCTGGTTGCAGCTCTGCCAGAAACCCGCTAAATCCTAACCCCACACATCCTGCCAGATCTTGCTATAAAAGATTGCCCTATTAAGTGAATTTTCACTATATTACTGATGCGTGGCCCTTGTACTTTTAGTCACTCCATCAACACATGCACAAAACATGGTATCTTATATCTCTAATACTTTGAGTACAGTCACTGATCTTAAAATGAATGCTATTTTGTGTGTGTGTGTGTTATCTTAAACTGTTAGGATTTATAGCTTGATTTACATTGTACTAATGTGATGGAATTGCTAAATGTATTCAATAATCTATCCCTATCTAACAGACATATCAAATAATAGCTAAACCATTTCTCTGTTGGTGTCGGTCTTTTTTCTGCAATAACCTGATTCATAAATTGGAGTAGAAAACTCATCTCATTTAATTATATTGCTTGGGAGACATTCATGAACTTTGCGTAAGTATTATATTAAGAAAGTTGACTATTTTTAATTTAAATAAAATATACATTTGTTTGGTTTGTCAGGCAATTGAGCAGAGTAACTAATTGAGCCTGAAATTGAAATGAATTTAATAGCCATTCACCTCCCTCTATAAAATCAGGGTGGTTCACTGTACCAAGAGATATTGACTTAACAAGTAATTAATGGCTATTTAATGCAATAGAAATGATCTTGCTAATATGGGTGTTCTCCATGGGGTCAACAGAGCCTGTTTCACCCTCCTCAATGACTATTTTAAGGTCGTTTCAAAGAATGGGAGACCTGTATTCACACTCAACCTATCTTATTTGCATAAAAGTAGTTACTCAAATATCTGAATGGGAGTATAGAGATACAGATACTGTATGTTTAGAGCTCTACCCCTACAGGAATAACTGTTTCCACAAGGTTCATCCATTTAATACATTAACACACTAAAGATACAATACAGTACAAATCTTTATTACGGTCATAGGCCAGCATAGACAAAACATAGATTATGGTGGAAAAGTCAGAAATGTATACTTCATTTTAACCTTCCAGCGTTTGAGCCAGTTCGGTTCGCTCAGTTTCTCATTTTTTTTCATTCATAAACTCACTTCAAACCCAGTGGACCCATTCCATCAATGTGGGGGTTTGTGGAATGATGAACTGATCCTGGCCCCAATACCATACCAATTCTTACCCTACCTGTTGCTGTCGATAAAGATTTGACCTGATTTTATCCCATCACTGTTCTGCAGCCTGGTTATTTGCTGCTCTTGTGGGTCATGTAATATGCTTGCCTGGGCAAAAAATATAAGGGTACTTCTGCCCAAAATGGTCCTCTGAGGCCAAGCAATCTCCTGGCTTTCTATTCTGCTGCTAAGGTGTTGCTATCGGTGATTATTTTTGGGGGGGCAGGGGCGGCTAAGGCTGTGTGTGTGTGTCATTTTTTGTTCTTTTGTTTAAGTACTTTGATCATTTTATGTTTTGTTCTTTAGCATTGCTTGTATTAGCTGCCTTAAGGAAACTATGCCCAAATGTCAGGATATAAATATTTTAATAAATTAGGCAGCTCAACCACTTTCTCTCATGCTTGAAAGGCTCTTTAACCCCTTCTTCCCCAGTGTGAATCACAAATGTAGCCTCTGAAAGTTATTGACCGTAGCAGCTCACTCTCATGGGAAGTTAAGAGACAGGGAAGGAAAAAAAATGAAGAGCTGAGGTGCTTAAACGGAGGAATCTGCCAAAGCCTCTATTGCTGTTCACATTAGTAGTAGTAGTAGTAGTAGTAGTAATAATAATAATAATAATAATAATAATAATAATAATAATAATAATAATTATTATTTATACCCCGCCCATCTGGCTGAGCTTCCCCAGCCACTCTGGGCAGCTTCCAAAAGAATATTAAAATACTGTGAAACATTAAAAGCTTCCCTAAACAGGGCTGCCTTCAGATGTGTTCTAAAAGTCTGGTAGTTGTTCTCTTTGACATCTGGTGGGAGGGCGTTCCACAGGGAGGGCGCTACTACCGAGAAGGCCCTCTGCCTGGTTCCCTGTAACTTGGCTTCTTGCATTGAGGGAACCACCAGAAGGCCCTCGGTGCTGGACCTCAGTGTCCGGGTAGAATGATGGGGATGGAGACGCTCCTTCATGTATACTGGACCGAGGCCGTTTAGGGCTTTAAAGGTCAGCACCAATACTTTGAATTGTGCTCGGAAACGTACTGGGAGCCAATGTAGGTCTTTCAATGTGGTCTCGGCGGCCACTCCCAGTCACTAGTCTGGCTGCTGTGTTCTGGATTAGTTGTAGTTTCTGGGTCACCTTCAAAGGTAGCCCCACGTAGAGCGCATTGCAGTAGTCCAAGCGGGAGATAACCAGAGCATGCACCACTCTGGCGAGGCAGTCCACAGGCAGATAGGGTCTCAGCCTGCGTACCAGATGGAGCTGGTACACAGCTGCCCTGGACACGGATTTAACCTGTGCCTCCATGGACAGCTGTGAGTCCAAAATGACTCCCAGGCTGCGCACCTCGTCCTTCAGGGGCACAGTTACCCCATTCAGGACCAGGGAATCCTCCACACCTGCCCTCCTCCTGTCCCCCAGAAACAGTACTTCTGTCTTGTCAGGATTCAATCTCAATCTGTTAGCCGCCATCCATCCTCCAACCGCCTCCAGACATTCACACAGGACCGTCACCGCCTTCACTGGTTCTGATTTGAAAGAGAGGTAGAGGTGGGTATCATCCGCATACTGATGAACACCCAGCCCAAACCCCCTGATCATCTCTCCCAGCGGCTGCATGTAGATGTTGAAAAGCATGGGGGAGAGGACAGAACACTGAGGCACCCCACAAGTGAGAGCCCAGGGGTCTGATCACTCATTCCCCCCACCACGACTTTCTCAACACGGCCCAGGAGGAAGGAGCGGAACCACTGTATGACAGTGCCCCCAGCTCCCAGCCCTTCAAGACGGTCCAGAAGGATGTTATGGTCGATGGTATCAAACACCGCTGAGAGATCCAGCAGAACTAGGAAACAGCTCTCACCTTTGTCCCTAGCCCGCCAGATTTTATCAACCAGTGCGACCAAGGCAGTTTCAGTCCCGTGATGAGGCCTGAATCCCGACTGGAAGGGATCCAAATGGTCCGCTTCTTCCAGGCGTGCCTGGGGTTGTTCAGCAACCACTCGCTCAATCACCTTGCCCAAGAATGGAAGATTTGAGACTGGGCGATAGTTGGCCATCGTGGCTGCATCTAAAGATGGTTTTTTAAGAAGCGGTTTAATAACCGCCTCTTTCAGCGGGTCTGGGAAGGCTCCCTCATGGAGGGAAGCATTCACCACCCCACGAAGCCCATCGCCCAGCCCTTCCTGGCTAGCTTTTATAAGCCAGGATGGGCAAGGATCAAGGAGACAGGTGGTCGGTTTCACTCGTCCAAGCAGCCTGTCCACATCCTCGGAGGTAACAGATTGGAATTGATCCCACGCAATTTGACTAGACAGGACTCTAGCACTCTCCCGGCCCGGCCCTGCTCCCACGGTGGCGTCTACCTTTTCCCGAATCTGAACGACTTTATCTGCAAAAAACTTTGCAAAATCATTGCAGGAGATCATGTGGCCCGTACTGTACCACCGATGTAGCAGGTGGTTCCGCTAAATTGCGGACCACCTGAAAAAGTCTCCTTAGGATAAGGTTAACAAGTTCTTTGCTTTTCTATCAGATGTTATTGGGCTGAGTCAGTCTTCCTTGCCCTCTAGTTATAGCTTAGATGAAAATTATATCCCTGCCGTGTGTTAGCTGTGGGATACCTCATAGAGGAGGAGGACCAGAAGGAACCAGTCATACAACAAGCCTTGGTTCATACTCCATCTGGGGGTGAGGAGCCAGGATCCAGTGGTGAGGCTGGGGAGGGGTTCATTACACCAGGGGAAAATTCAACCTCTGACATTGGGGCTGAATGTGTCCCAAGCCAAATGAAGAGGCAGTACATTAACTGCCACATAGATAGCTACTCTATCTGGAACAGTGACAACAAGGATTCATCAGGAGTAAAGATATCCTAGGAAGTAAGACCCTTCTCTCAGAGTTGATAGGAGTCTGCTGAAACTGGGGTGTGGCTTCAACAGCTCCAGATTATATTATTATTATTATTATTAACACACACACACTAGACTACATGGAATTGGCAGAAATGACTGGCAGAATTCGAGACCTGGGAGAAGAGTCAGTGGAGGAGGACTGGAAGAAGTTTAAAGACTATTTGCAAAAACATTTTAAAATATCGGAGTGTTAAAATGTTAAAATGTTGGAATGTTAAAATGATGCAAGATATGAAGACAATGTGGCATTAGTGACATAGGTAAAAGGAGTAGGTAACAAAAGTTTCAAAAGACAAGGGTGAAAAAAAAATTAGATTACATTGTGTCAAATGTAAACAAAAGGATATAAAAGGAAGAATTGGAGACACATTGGGTTGAAATCTATAATATAGATCAAGATTTGAAAGAGGGTAAGATATTTGCTGAATATGGTTGTGTAAAAAGGAACACAAAAAAGGGAGATGTGAGGAAGTCAGGAAGAAGGGTTATGAAAATAGTAAGTAAAAAAATGGATTTTTATGTCTTTTTTATCTTCTTTTCTTTTTTTCTCTTTTCTTCTTAAATTTTTTAGGTTTTTTCTTTTTTCTTTTTTAATGTATTTTAATGTATTTTTCTGTTTTATTTTGTGTGTGAAGGCTTCTTTTACTGTTTAAAATCTCAATAAATATCTTTAAAACACACACACACACACACACACACACACAGTGTTTGGCTGGAAGAGCTGCTGGACTATTTGTGCACCAGTTCAACTTGCTACTGGATTGCCTGCCTATACCAGACCAAACTGTGGCCTGTTCTGACTTTCCCCTGAACCTTGCTGTCAACGCTGCTTGCTTGGACTCTGGCTTTGAACCAGTCCTGAATACTGTTTTATTTTTTTTTGCCAGCAGGTCTCCTGGTTACTGAGGTCCCCCTCTTGCAAAAGAACCGCCACCTGGGGACTTAAACAATAGAACTTATCAAATTAATTCAGAATTTAACACACCACAGGTTTTTCACTCATATAAAGCTGTGCCACTCTGAAGAAATCATGTCACGCTGCGAAGGCTGATCAGTACACTTTGCAACGTAAAAGGGTCTCTCTGCAGCTTCACTTTGTGCTTCAGTGGAAAAATTAAGTCCAGCAACAAAGAGACAGGGGGTGGAAGAAAAAAAAAAGCCTCTCATTAAGTGTTATTGAGGCAGTCACTAAGGAAGGAACTCTCTGAGGAAGTAGTAGATAAAACGATCTTGGAAAGGACAGAAAAAGAAAAAGAAATGAGCCTCTTTTACAAGGTTAACAACTCAAAGTCTGTCACCGAAGGCCAAGCAGATACAATAGTGGGATTGCATGCAAAGTGGGGAAAAGAGTACCGTAAATGCAGATGTCAAGGCATGCCAGCAGGCTGAAAGACTGAGGTTGTTTGAGCTGAAACCCTGCTTTTTTGAAATTTCAAATCCAGCAAACATTTCAAAATCTGAATTTGACCTGTAGAACAGGGTGGAGAAGCCTCTCTAGTTCAAAGGGCTATGTTTCCACCTGGGCAACTCTTATAGGGTTTGCAGGGCAGAGGTGGGTGGAGCCAGACCCCCCCCCCCAAAAAAAAGTGGTGACTGTTATATTCAAGCCACTGAAAACTCAGAGGTTTCTCTGACTTATGTAAGCTTCTCAAAGCTCCCCCCCCCCCCATTGGACTTTGGCGGATTTCTTTTTTAAAAAGCTTCAACATTAATTCTTGTTGAGGAATTTTAAAAGTAGCTGTGCTTTACATATGAGCAGAATGGTGTCAGAACAGTTTAGCCTCAGGGGTTAAGCAGCAAAAAGGTCAGCAGAGATCCACCTGGTCCTATAAAATTGTTTATTCTAGATAGGAGAGTAGCCTCAATAGAGTTTTTCAGTCTGACCAAGTCATTAGTTGGCTGTAGACAGAGCTTGCCTGCTAATTGATTGGCTGACTTGCTTTCTCCTGAGCTTTACCTGCCTGGCTCATTTTTGACCAACAGCCTAAACAATGGGGTGACAGTGTAGCATAAGTTTAACTTCTCCAGTTCAGCCTCTAGACCTTATACAAAGCTTTCACCGAGTTTATCCTTTTTGCTCACTTTCTTTTCTCTCCGCCCCTCCACTCTTCTTGCCTTCTTGTTCTTGCCCTCTGCCATCAAATGCACTCTCAGAATTATGGATTTCAGTCCGTTTCTTACACTGCCTACTTCCTTCAGCCACTTTGGATTCTGTTTCTTATCTTGTGGGACTTGACTCGTGGGTGAGCTCCTGTTGTTTGGTCCCAGCTCCTACCCACCTAGCAGTTCGAAAGCACATCAAGTGCAAGTAGATAAATAGGTACCGCTTCAGCGGGAAGGTAAACGGCGTTTCCGTGCATTGCTCCGGTTCGCCAGAAGCAGCTTAGTCATGCTGGCCACATGACCCAGAAGCTGTATGCGGACAAACACCAGCTCCCTCGGCCTATAGAGCGAGATGAGCGCCGCAACCCCAGAGTTGTCTGCGACCAGACCTAATGGTCAGGGGTACATTTACCTTTACATAAAACCACATGATTAAAAGCGGGTGCACTCCCCCCCCCATGACTGTATTTTCATCAATATACACATTTTTATGCACCCTTACCCTAGTATATGCATTTTTACTTGGCTGGATAACAGCACTGCAAAATCCAGAGAAATGCAAATTTCAAAGAATGGCTGCATTTCAGTTTTCATATTAATTCAGAAACGTCAAAATAGGTAGATTCACTGAATCAGCCTTCTCCACCATCCCAGAATGCACATCTTATTGCATGGCCGCTGTAGTGGTTGGGAGTTACTCGTGCGTAATCCTGCTCCGTGTGAGCATCGGATTGCCTGGTTAAACCCTCCGGACTGCGCAGCCCATCTTAGCATGGCTGCTCTTAGTCACTCGTAGAATCTGTCTGTGGGCGTTTCTTAAAGCATTGCCAACATAAGAGTTGTTTGACGCCCAATCGTTTCCGCCTCTCACTGCGTGGGAGTCTCCTGCGCAGGGTGGGCGTGGGCAGTGGGGTGCTTGGGCTCTCCTCGCTAACTTCCAATGAAGAGTCCTGGAGCCCCTGCACCTCCCTGTCCCGTTGCTCTCCCTGATCCCTGGTGTTACACTCATTCTCTTCCCCTTCTTCCCGGCTGAGTCTCCCTCTAGCGCTTGGACCTTCCCCTGCAGAATCAGAGACCCTCTCCTTCTCCCGTGCCTCTGATGGCAGTTCCCTGACAGCCGCTCGGTAAACAAACAAAGCCAAGGAGTGCTAGGAGGCGTTCCATTTAACTTGAAAGCAAAAGACAAACAGATACAACCTACTAACCACCTTGTCTCCCTTTCAGGAAATGTGCCGTTGGCTGCAGGCACTGAAAGAAAATTGATTCAAATCCACTGCATTTGTTGAGGTCAAAGATTTTAAGGGGTTCATCTCAAGCTAGTGCTTAATTTGACAGTGATGGAGACCCTCAGGAGCAAATGCATCTTTTGCTGTGTTTTTCTACGTTCTCCTTTTCACAAAAGTCTGTTCGGATTTTGAGAGCATTATATTTGAATCCGACGTGGAAGCCTTTTACACTGATCTGCTGAATATTACTTTTTTATTATTATTTTGATTTGTGAATTACATGGGCTATGCACTACCAACTTTGCCCATTTTTATATTACTGCATATATAATACAGTATCTGAAGAAGTGTGCATGCACACGAAAGCTCATACTAATAAAAAACTTAGTTGGTCTCTAAGGTGCTACTGGAAGGAATTTTTTTTATTTATTTTGTATATATAACATTCCACATGGGACTGATAACATTGTTTCGCTCTGGCCAACATTCCCTGTATTTTGTAGCCATTCGCTGTAACATGCTATATAACAGATGCCAATGCTTCACTGACAAACTAATTGTGGAGATACTCAGAGTGGGAGAGTACTTCCAGGTGAGCTAGAGTTCATCAAAATTAATACAGATCACAAGTACCTCAGTGCACCTCTATTCAGTCCAGTAACTAGAAAAATAAGAAAATGTGAGCAAGCATAGGGTAAAGGTTAAAAGTGTTTGGCTGGGGTTGGAAAGAAATGAGATTAAACCCATTCCCACCTATGAAGTTCATTGGGTGATCACCAGCTAGTCACTATCTTTCAACCTAACCTTTGTCTTGGGAGAAAAGGAAGAAAGAATGATGTTTGCCACCCAAAGCTCCTTGGAGTAAGCACTGAATGTTCATTGCTGTTATCAAATTGTAAGGTAAAAAAGGTAAAGGTAAAGGACCCCTGGATGGCTAAGTCCAGTCAAAGGCAATTATGGGGTTGTGGTGCTCATCTTGCTTTCAGGCTGAGGGAGCCAGCGTTTGTCCACAGACAGCTTTCCGGGTCATGTGGCCAGCATGATTAAACTGCTTCTGGTGCAACAGGGCTACGGGACACCGTGACGGAAAGCAGGGTGCACAGAAACACCATTTACCTTCCCGCTGCAGCGGTACCTAGTTATCTACTTGCACTGGCATGCTTTTGAACTGCTAGGTTGGCAGGAGCTGGGACACAGCAACAGGAGCTCACCGCATCATGGGGATTTGAACCGCCAACCTTCTGATTGGCAAGCCCAAGAGGCTCAGTGGTTTAGACCACAGCACCACTCGCATCCCTTATGAAACTGTATGCACACCTTTCAACAGCAACAACCTCCAAAACATAATTCAGAACTTCTCCCATAATAATTAAGCTACTTCCAAATCACACAGAAAGCTGTCATCCAGACTATACAAAGTTAAAAAAAATACTTCAATTACTTATGAAGGGAATACCTCAGCATGTCTCCCTGTAACCACAAAAGGGAAAAATCATCTATGAACAGTTAAGTTACTACCTCACTTACAAATAGGCCATAATTTGATTAAAATGTTGTCCAAACACTGTGATTATTAGAAATTTAATCAATAATAACAATAATTTTATTATTTATACCCTATCTATCTGACTGGGTTGCCCCAGCCATTCTGGGCAGCTTCCAATATAATAAAAACACAGCAAATGTCAAACATTAAAAACTTCCTGATACAGGGCTGCCTTCAGAAGTCAAATCTGTAAAAGGAGGACATTTCTACTCTGACATGGAAATGCAAGGGAGGAAATTTGGCACAAAGTTAGCACAATCATTTTCTTACAAATGGACATTTTAAAAGCTAAAACTCAGGTGGTGAAGATTGATTCTGGAGTCACGAACCTTTTTGATCCGGTAAGCAGATTTGGAATTTTGATACCATTCTGTGGGCACCAGCTACAAAATGGCTGGTTTGATGGTTGGACATAACACAAAATGGCTCTTATGGAATAACACAAATGGTTGCCTTATATAGAAAAGGAGAAAATGAGGAAGGACCACAAAATGGTACAGGTACACCCCCCTTCAATGGGAAACAGGCATATATCACTCAGCATCACACACTTTCTTTCTGATCTGAACGGAAGGCTGGGTGAGTATTCAAATCTGACACAAAATGTGGGTGTGTTGGGGGAAGGCTTCAGTGAAGGAGAAGCAAACAAGTACAAGCAGGAATTGAGCAGGAAAAATATACAGTTTTTTGAGGGGATATTTATGGAGACTTTTCACAGGCCCCACAGGAGGCCCTAGGGCACCCACCAACAACAGTGGGCAGCAGGTTGGTCATCTTGCACTAATTAGTACTGATCAACAAAATAACACCAGGGACACCGGAGACAGAATACCAGACTGAGCTGTTTTGCTGTCATTTCACACTTTTGAATCAGGTTTTTGGTGTGTTGCTGTGTGCAATGTGTTTACATGGTGCATTTTCATCAGCAGGCAGGAATGTATGCATTCTTGCAAAATGCAACAAAGTATAACTAGGTGCAGACTTTTATATAGGCATGCATGCAAGCTTATTCTTCTTTTGGTACCTACAAACACCCACACATATATAGGTGAGAAAGGATGCAGAATCTGCACACACTTACAATTTGATAATTAGCAAGCTCAAAGCAATTGAGTATTTTGTTGTGCCCCGCCCTGTCAACAAAGCCATATATGTTCATCAGTCTTGCTTTTTCAAACATTGGCCTTCACAGTGCAGCATTTGGGGTTGAAAACTACCTATCATAAGAGAACAATGTGGTTAAAAGCTTCTGCCTCAATCTGCCTGTCTTTGCTTGACAGAAACAAGCATTGCATACGATTTGGACACCAGGTCTAGCTAGGAAACCAAAGCTGTTTTCGCACTGATTGAGGGGGGAAATATTACCTTTCCTTTCCTGTCTGTTCCATACTAAAAAGAGAGGTTGTGGGGGAGGAAAGAAATCAAATTCAGCCAAATTCACTTAACAGTTTCATTGAGGAAGGTCGGGGATTGAACAGGCAAGGCCAGTACAGCCATCTTCACATACCTTCCATGGATTGGGTTTAAGAATAATTGGAGAGAACTTATGTTTATAGCATATCCGGTCATGAATTGCCATTGGCTTCATATTCTACTCTGCTATATTATCATGCCAGTTCCCTGGCTGCTCTGGCACTAAGTTGCCTCTGTTGCCAAATATGACAGCTGCAATGGGCAGTTTTCAAGTCCAGCTTACTCTTGGCCCCTTTGCATGTGAATCATGTCGATCACACATGGAAAGGAGCTGCAGAGTGGTACCCAAGGCCTCACCCCAAAGTCACTATGAACCCCCAAATGAATAGGAATTTGTCATATGGAAGCTTTTTTTCCTGCAGTTGTGGAGCTGAACTGAGGAACAGCAATGCCTGGACCACAGAGGCAGCCCTTTCCTATGCATGCATTAGTTTAAAGGTTTTAACATCTTGAGTCACTAGGGGATTCACAGCTAGCTGTTTCTTGCTCCTGCAGTTACTACTGCAGAGGAACAGCAAGATGTTGTAGTCATTCTTTTCTCTGAGCCCTGTTTAGTCCTGCTGCAGACTTGATTCAGTCTGCTTGTCAATTGTCCTTAAGTCTGACTGTAACAGAGGCATTAACTGTTCAATCACACGTGCAAACTTTCAAGATGATGATGGTGATCACATGAGTCAACTCCTAGGGGCAGAGGTCCCTTTGGCCACCCCTATAAAATACAGTCATACGTCATGTTGCGTTCCGCTCTTGTTATGGACTTTCAGCTTACGAAAGCAGCAAACCCGGAAGTGTTTACTTCTGGGTTCACCGCCCGCACATGTGCAGAAGCAATCTGTGCACTTCACACATGCACAGAAGCGCTGCACACATGTGCAGAAGAGGCGCTCTAGTTGCAGATTTTTCAGGGTGCGAACGGCACCACGAAACGGATTAAGTCCGAAACTAGAGGTACCACTGTATTTGAAGGGTCTGGCCCCCTCCAAAGTTGACTGGTGTTGCCATTCAAATGGTGTGTGCACACCACATCTTGTGATCAGTTATGCTTACCTGCCCCCACAACATTTATTCAAGTTGGTACCCCAATGGTGATTTTAAAGAATGGGCAACAATTTACATGTAACTTGCAACTTACACACATTCACACACACATTTAGCTTTAGGCACTTGGCTAAATAAATAAATAGAAGTTGAAAAGGGGGCAGGAAATTCCATCCACCACTGAGCCCACTGTGTTTTGACTATACATGATTTTGGCTTTACATCCTATCCCTGGCACATAATTTGTAAGTTGAGAGTTGCTTGTATAATTAAGGAGATTCATTCCTGTTGGAACTGGAGCCTCCTTGGCACTAATCAAGTTGTTCATCTGGGATGATTCCTTCCAGACCTGAACTATTCAATAAGAAGTGGCCATAAAAATGTACCAGTATTTGACAAGAAAACAAATTTTTCATGCCACATTTTGTCTCTGTCCAGAACCACCTCTAAACCTCCTTAGGATCTGATTTCTTTCCGCAGGGCCTGTAAGACAGAGTTGTTCCGCCTGGCCTTTGGCTTGGAGCCAATTTGATTCCCTCCCTCTCTTTCTTTTTTCCTTTCCTTCTCCTCCTGCGATGAGGCTACATTTTAATATTTTAATGTTTCAATATTTTAATGTTGTATTTTAATTTTGTTTTTAAGTTGTAATCATTCAACTTGTTTTTATTATTGCTTGTAAGCTGCTCTGAGCCTGGCCTTGGCTGGGGAGGGCGGGGTATAAATAAAAATTATTATTATTATTATTATTATTAAGCCAGCTGCCACACTATGCCAACCAGATGATGAAATTGTGTGGGGATCTGTACATAACCCATCCTGTAAATAGGCAATATTTAATAATGAGAACTATTTTCAAGTGAGGAATAGCATCACGACTAAGAGCTGAAGATAAAAAGATACACAAGATAAATCTATAACAAAATGAGGCTATATTAAGCAGGTAACCTTGCCAAGTTTGCATTTCTCTATTCTGGAGCACACCAAAAGAGATTTTTGCAAGCACAAGGAAATACAGCTCTGCTGGGGAACATCAATTAATTTGCGTTCTGAATAGAGAATAGACAATTCTCTCTGAACATGTAAGGTGCTGAGCGCATTTGATTTTATTCAGACTGTAGAAAAACAGCCCTCTCTTGCAGCAACACGCTAATTTTTATGGAGTAACCATTCTACATGTTTTCAATATGTGTTGGCATGATGTCTGCTCAGAAACATTCCATTGCAGGGAGTCGGGCTAGATTCTATGATTCTAAGTAAACTCCACTGAGCTGAATATCACTTACTCCTGGGTAGATGTGTTTAGAAATATAGTTGTTCTTAGTGGGCATTCATTCTGATTTTTTTGAAGTGAGGTTATATGGCATTAGATTGTACCATTCTCTCACATCTCCCCCATCATTTTTCTTCCCACAAAAAACTAACACTATTTAAAAGCTGAGCTTATCATTGATTGAACTGTGCAAAAATGACATATCCACTTTAATGTTTAGAAATTCCATTTTTGGGGTATAAAATTTGATGGTTGGTATTATATTAAATATTGGTTTTATTTAATATTAAAGTATAACATTGCTTTATTGTAACCTGCCCTGGGATCTTACGATGAAGTACGGGTAAGAAATTCTATATAAATAAATTTGCAGCCCACATTTGCTGGTATACAACTGAGTCGCACTCACAAAAACCGACAGTCTGAAAGTTATGTATGATTAAAAACAACAACTCCTGAAAGATTTCTTACTGATTAAACCACAACTTTATTTCTTTCGTTATTTACTTCACTTCTTCCTCCAATATGACACTTTGGAGAAATTCATGTGCTGCTTCATGAAATGCCGTTAAGAATAAATAAAGTCCTCTGCTAGTGTATACATGAGTAACAAGATCATTATTATTTCTCAGTTTGAATTATGGCTACAGCCTTCAATTTTTATTCCAAGACTTACTTTTGGTTAGAGCTCCCATCAAATTCTGACAAATGCAAAACTTGAGGAGACAAATATACAGGTTCCTGCTCAAGGAAACTGTTGGAGGTTTTTTTGTTTATTTGTTTGCTTGTTTAAAGTTTGGGAACATCCATTGTGGGTCTCCTGTGTAAAGATGAGTTACATACCCTCCAACATTTCTCTGACGAAAACAGGGACAAGTCAGTCTACTTCTTGTCTGTGTCAATTTCACATGTGTATATTCATAATTTAGGGGTGCCATATTTCAAACAGTGCAAATCTGGACACAAAAGTTGTTGAGCTTTCCCACCGCAAATCTACACTTCCGACATGCGTTGCCATACATTCAGATTTTGCTGGCTATTACAGCATTTGCCAGCAGGACACAGTTTCTGACAGCCGATTCCCAGCTATGTCTGGGAAATTCTGGCTGTATGGCAACCCTACATAATTCCACATTATTCAGCTTGTTGTTGTTTTAATCTGCATTTAAATATGTCTTTCCAAATGCATTTCACTTCAAAGCAGGCATTTCTGACTCCATTTGTTACTTCAAATATCCATTTTGAAATGCAATTCTCCTAAAATACACACTCTTAAATGCATTTTGGTGTTAGTCTCAGCTTCAGAGGCTGTCACACTGGGTCTGGATGACCCCTGCTCAGCCTCATTGCAGGATCCTGGTTTTTCACTCACAGATGGAGCCTGGCACAGAGCTTGCAGTAAGGAGTCCTGTGGTTCAAGCATGACAATACACTTATTTGCTGGCAATAACACAAAGATTTTCATGGTACCCAGTGCGATGCTCACCAAACATGTATGTTAATATTAGAAGCTTGGTTTTTAAATTATATTTTTCATCACGTTTTGTAAACTGATGCCTGGAACCTGGTTACTCGGTGATACATATATCAGTATACCTGAAGGAGCATCTACACCCCCAATATTCAGTCCGGACATTGAGGTCCAGCTCCGAGGGCCTTCTGGTGGTTTCCTCACTGTGAGAAGTGAGGTTACAGGGAACCAGGCAGAGGGCCTTCTTGGTTGTGGTGCCCACCCTGTGGAACGCCCTCCCATCAGATGTCAAGAAAATAAACAATTATCTGACGTTTAGAAGACATATGAAGGCAGCCCTGTTTAGGGAAGGTTTTTTATGTTTGATGTTTGATTGTGTTTTTTATATCCTGTTGAAAGCCACCCAGAGTGACTGGGGAGGCCTGGCCAGATGGGAGGGGAAGAAGAAGAAGAAGAAGAAGAAGAAGAAGAAGAAGAAGAAGAAGAAGAAGAAGGAAGAAGAAGAAGAATTTGGCATTTATTATTTGTTTGTTTGCCAACAGACAGAGCAGGTTGTTCACAGGTGTGTGTGGGGGGTTGGCTATCTTTCAGCTAGATTTTCTTATTAAGGAAAGCAAAACAAACAGTACATGGAGACTTCTAAAGGGTAAACCTTTCTTACTGAAGCAGTTGTTCGAACTGGCTAGTAGCCTCTCTATCACTCCCTGCTCTGCAACATGCAATAAATGCCTTGTTCAGAAGTGTGGGGCCTGGCAAGCTGTCAGCAGAGAAGATGTCAGAGTGGCTCTGAGGGAGAACTGCAGGGTCTACCTCTCCTCCGTCATCGCTTGTTGGCCTGCATTCAAACTGGAAACCTCCCTGTCCTGTCTCCTCGCTATCCCTCAAGCTCCCTGTTTCCAGCACTTTCCAGCTCATCCCCCTCCTCTGAGGTGTGGTCAGTGTCCCACCACCAGTTCCCAGGCTCAAAATTCTCTTCATCTGTGCCTTCTCTTGAGGGGCTCCTCTGTTGGGCATCCAGGGACTGGCTGGATGAGAGTGCGTCCTCAACCAGCCAGTCCCCGACATTGTGGTTCCAATTCACCACCTTCAGAGTTTCCAATAAATCTTAATCTGATTAGATAATAAATCCCCTGGGTTAGTTGGTTTGGCAGATGGAATTAATTTTACAAACAAAAGCCCTCGCTTTTATAGCGCACTTCAAAACTTTGTGTGAGGTGTCATCACTCATTGGCCTCCAGCTGGCCTTGTTTAGAGTAATAAAAAAATACGGTGTGGGGGGAGAACATGCCGACAAATATGTAAGAAAAATGAGCCTTTGTCTGCCTTAAAAGTGCAGATTTTTCATTTTAATGTTACATCTACAGGAAGCCTGCATTGGTGTTGAGGGATACCAAATGCATGCCATGGAATGAAATTTGGTGCTATAAAATTATGACAAAGTTTTGCTCCTATACAGCATCAGTCTTAGGAGGAATGATGCTTTTGTTAGGAAGGGGTCGTGTTACACGCTTTCTCCCCATGAACATGATTAGAATGCAAAGCTGTGCTCGCTCGGCAGCTCAGCATTGAATCCATTAATTAATTCTTATTTAATTATCATGCAAGTTGACAGAAGTCAATTTGCCTGTCTGTCGTATTTGATGTCTTTGAGAAAGCAAAGTTTAAAATTACTGCAGCTAGAGATATCACTTTCACTAGGATGAAAGAGTACTTTAGGGCAGAGTCGTATTTGCCACTGGGAAGCTGGCCCTCTCAGAAATATATATATATATATATGAAAATTAAAGAAATTAAAGGAAGCAAAATGTACCTTTCTCATGATACTATGCACAAATCACATTTGTTAGTGTAACACTGTAGCACCTCAAGCTTTCATCATAATGATCTATGGAAAGGTAGGTGCATTATGGCACTACACTGTTGGCAAGTCACAGCGAGTTGTCTTCTTAAGAACAGTGAGGCTTCAGACCCTATAAAAGAGCATCCATAATTCATTCAGATCTCTCGCTGTTCACCTTCCCGTGGTAACCCGGAGGGTCCAAAATAGATGAATAATGAATGATGAGATCAAAAAGATTGAGCCAATGGCAAAAGGCTGGGCTCTTCCTTCATCTCCAAACACATTTTTTTTTTGTTTTTTGTTAAGTATACCATAGGACTCTGTGGAATTTTGTGGTTCAAGCACTACTGATCATTTTGTTGCTGCCTGCAAAATACGCTGTGATTCTAGATCAGAAGGATGGCCTGATATTCCTATTCTGTTCTCTGAATCCTCTCACCAACATAGTCGCAGCAATAAGTTGTAAGTAGTCAACTGTCATACCTTCCAACATTTCTCCAATGCTTAGAAAATTGAAGTGATTTAAAACTGTTTTAGTATTGTAACTTTTGTTAAAGTTTTTTTTAAAAAAACAACAACAATAGGGTTGTATCTCTCTCTCCCCCCCCCCCATCATTTTACTCTTTTATGTTTTGTAAACTGCTTTGAGGATTTGTGGGCACTCTGGTCTAAACCACTGAGCATCTTGGGCTTGCTGATCAGAAGGTTTGAATCCCCATGACGGGGTGAGCTTCTGTTGCTCAGTTCTAGCTCCTGCCAACCTAGCAGTTCGAAAGCACGCCCCAAAAAAGTGCAAGTAGATAAATAGGTACCGCTCCAGTGGGAAGATAAACAGCATTTCCGTGTGCTGCTCTGGTTCTTTTGTGCTAGACAAACGCTGGCTCCCTCGGCCTGTAAAGTGAGATGAGCGCCACAACCCCAGAGTCATCTGCGACTGGACTTAACTGTCAGGGGTCCTTGACCTTGACCTTGACCTTGACAATGCGGCAGGTTATATTTTTTATGAAGTACATAACAAATAAATATAAAAAAACTGACCTTAACACCACACCAAGCCACTTGGAACAACAATTCCAATCCCTTTGCATTTTGAGTCTTCCTTTATTCCTCCCGTCTCATCTTGCTATCCAGACATGCCACACATAACTGCTATTTTGATAGAAAACCATGGATGAAATATCCAGATGTGGGCAGGGGGGGTGACCTAATAAAGCAATTTTGTCCATCTTTGGCATAATACATTGTAGCATTATTCAAATCCCATTGTTTTCCTTTCACTGCAGTTAAGAGCAAAGTTAGACTACTGCCGAACATGTGTAAGACACCTTTTCTAGGTTATGCCTCAGTAGCCAATTTTGCTGGGCACGTACTAATGGCAAGACGAATAAAAAGCAAATGGATTTTACATGTGGGCAATGCAATGCATTTCAGAAGTACAGGGAAAAGGAAGCAGACCGAATCTGAACTGGAGTCAGAGTACAAGAACTCGCTATTAAGATTTGTGAATTATGCATGCATACCTTATCTGTTGCTTTTATCTTTCTGTATAGAAATGTAAGAAGCAGAACCTTTTCAACACGAGACTGCAAGCTTTTGGTGGTTAACACAGTTTCAGATGAAAACTATTAACATTTCGGAATGACAGCACTTTAAAGATCTCACAGGGCACATTTGGTTTTAGTGCCACTTTAATTATTTGCATTTAACAGTATTTTAATTTTCCCAAGGCAGATCCCTATTTTCACCGGAGAAATGTTCGAGGCTGCTTCCACACTGTCGCTATTTTGGGATGGGATTCAATCGCATGCTATCAAACTCAGGTTGCGCAATTAAAGTTGGTCCGGTACTCTTGTAGGACAAAACTGCTCACCTCCCAACTGAACTTTTCCAATAAAAGAAATGTTGGAGAAATGTGTTGGAAAGCATGAGAGAACACTTGCAGGATGCAATGTCATGTAACCTCTCCCATAAACAAATGAGAAAGAATGCTTACTGAACAAGTAGTTACCATCTAACCTCCCTGCAATCTTTGTGCAGGCAGATTAGGATGAATGATCAATAAACAGGCCTTCTAGAAGTGATCAGTGTTACTGTGTGGACCAGTAAATAGCGCTTCACGTTACATGTATGTTTACCTGCATAACTGAAACTCCAGTAACTTTGCATTAAGTGACGAGCAATAGATGCACTACTGGCTGTTAACAAAATCATTGCCAAGCCATCATAGAATGAAACAGAACGGTGGAATATAGGCTTTTATCTATTTACTGAACACTGTTTCTGCAAAAGGCATTTGCTTTGCATGAATAAAACTGTCAAAATGTGTGCCATATCGGCAGCTGTTAGACAAATGTCGCTATTACCTCCTGTGCAGGCACTTTTTCAGGGCCTTGTTCACCCTCCCCTAGGGTTTATGCCATAGTGAGATTATAAATGGCTTTGCTATTTCAATATGTTTTACATGTCTACAGCCAGGGTTGGCCTAAGACCCTTTGGCGCCTGAGGCAAGATGTGTCACCAATGCTTCCCCTTACAGATCCAGACTCATACCCCGGTGGGGTGGCAAGGTTGGGAGGCAGGAGCATGCCATGCAAAGCAGGTCACCTCACTGGTGTGCTGCCAAGTTGGGCAGCAAGCTAGGTTAGGGGTTGCAGGGCAGACCACATGGCATATCTTTCTAACCCCTCAGAATTTGCCACCTGAAGCCATTTTCTCACTATGCTTCATGTTAGGGCCGGCCCTTTCTATTGCTCTCCTCTGCAGAAGATGGTACTCCTCAAACTATTTAAACTGGGAGAGTCCTCAGTTTGCTCCGCATTCTGCCCCCTGCTACGCAACACAGATGCAATAAACAAAAATAACCTCAGGTGGATTCAGTAGCAGTCTACCAAATCCAGTTTTATTGCCTTCTCACCAGGGGTGCCAACTATAGGGGGCAGAAGGGGCTTTGGTCCCCGCAATATCAGTGGGAAGGGGCCGCCATCTCCTGCCGCTGCTTGCTGAGTGGGGGGGGGGGGACACGTAGAGGGTGAATATCGCCCTCCGCAGGCCACACCGAGTGAGCGCTCATGTGCCAGGCAGAGGTGGGATGTGTCACATGAAGCTAGGCCCTCACTTGTGGAGGGCAAGTTGGTGACCCTACTCCTCCCTTTAGCAAGGTATGCATTGTGCTACGTGTACTGCAATGGACCAGCTACTGATATGAATGTAAGGCTCTTCCACACCTCACAAAGGTTTTTACCTCATTCTCCAGCAGATGAGATTTTGGTGCTTTCTCCCACCTCTCTCTCACTGCCCCTAAGTTCAGTATGTGATAATGATTTCCATATCCATATCATTTATGGAGGCAAGATCTGTGAAGGCATGGAGCAGGGACTTTTCAGTGGTGGTGCCATTCTCATGGTTGTCTTGGGGGAAACGACAGGCATTATTCTTTGTGCTTTCAAGTAGAAGATTTTTCAAAATTATTTTTCAGGGAAGCCTTTCAGCTGCCCCATTTTCTAATGCCGTTTTCCCACTGCAGTATCTGTCATGGTATGGAACTGTGGCTTTCTGACTGAACGCTGAATTTCATTTATACTTGTGGGCATGATGCAACACAAAAACAAACAGTGTGGCATCTCCTCCATCCTTTCTGTGCATGCTTCTGTTTCCCCACAACTCCATAACAACCGCAAGAAAGAACTGTATGCTGGTATCTGACCCCAAATTTTGTTACTTTACTCCTACAATTTAATGGGTTAAGGGGGCTGAAAATGAGTATTTTCCCTGGAATTATGTGTTATGTGGCAATGAGCACTAAGCATGCACTATATTCCATTAGTTTTCTGGGAGTGGTTTTTACATTGTGTGAAAGCTCAAATACCATGTGGGCCTTAACAGTTAGGGAAATAACATTAACTGCTCTGTGAATGCAGTCTGAGATTAAGGGGAAAGACATGCAGGTGGGGGGGGGCAGCTGAGGGCAAACCGAAGTTGGTGGGGCAGTACCCCACTTGCCAAATGGATCACTTTCCATTTTCAAAAGTTTGGTGCTGGCCCTAAACTGGATCATTCCAGTGATCAACATCTATTGTCAACCATACTGCAAAATCATTGCCTATTTTTTGCCTGCTTCTTCCTTCATCTTCCACTTACACCTCCGGCCACTCGAGCTGGGCTTCCCGTCATTTATGCTGGAGACTATCTGACTACAGACACAAATAATGTGTGCGTATTCATCCGGCTTTGTGCTAACGTATTGACTGACTGTTTGTAACAGACACAAAAAAGGGGAGCCGACGTGCAGGAGTGGCAGGGATGGGTATTTATTTTCAGCAGAGTGGATTATGTGCCACTAATCAGTAATTATTTCGTTTTTCCACATAAAAAGAGCCAATCTATCAGATTTACATCACATACTTTAGTATGCATCTATTTCCCCCATTACCCAGGACAATATGAAGACAAAACAAAGGCAATTCATAATAGAACAATCTTGGGGTGGAAGAACACACTAAATGCAGACGTGTATAAGAAACTCCCAGGGGGAACCTTTTTCTAAGGAAGCACAGCTTTTTGCAGGAGGTAATTTGGAATGGATAAACTGTGAGGAAGGGGTGCAGGGGGGAGTAAAGTGGTGGTTAACCCTTTCCCTACATGTCATTCTCCCTCCACAACCCTTGCCTCCCCATTTAGGAACATAGGAAATGTCCTTATATTGAAGTTATATAGAAATGACCTTTCCTGGTTTCACACTATGGGGCTCAAGGTGAGTTTTTGCACCCACAAAAAAGGGTTTAGAACCCTGTAAGAAGAAAAGTGGCTGGGAGAGAAAAGACGTTATAGAAAAGCAAAGAGTGATGGAAAGGGTCCAAGTACTGCTGCCTCAGTTCTGCATGGCCAAACGGCCCCCTATTCTTAAGAGAGGAGATTGTAGCTTGCTTTCTTAGAAAATAGCATTTGCAAAATAATGTCTGGATGGTGAATAATGAGTTTGCATTGTTTACGGAGCTTGCCCTTTTCAGATATCCATGGCTAGCTTTAACAAAAACCATCCACTGTTACTAGAATGATTTTGTGCTCTCCAGGGAGATAAAGCACGTGCTGTAAAGTGTTGCAGAATCATTTGTTTGGGGTCAGCAATCTTTGTGATACAGGTAAGTAAAAGGTTATTTTCCATGGGGAAAGTAGCAGGGTCATATACAAAATATTGGCATTAAAGAGAGGGAGGGAGCAAGCGGACCTTATGAATTTTAATGGCAAGCAATGCTTTCTGCTGACTGTTTTTCTCCCTTGCGGTTTAAATAGAGTGGCTCAGAGTGATGACCCATGCCTGTAAACTTGTAAGAGATGACAACTTTCCCTTCTGCCTCCCTCCCCCATTCTCCGCATCCCCTGGAGCTTTGCTCACCTTGCAGCTGTGAATTTCAAACAGTTAATGTCAATTTGCCTGGCTTAGAAGTTGAACACACAGTCTAACAAGAGTGCCAATTACTAGGTGAACCAAAACCTCATCAGCGAGTCCTTTTGCTCTCCCCCACTTTTCTTTCTTCTTTTAAACTAGGCCCAGACCTATTGATATTCCACATCTGTATAATGGGGAGCACACTTTTGCTTCCAAAGGCATTCATCAGAAGGAGAATATTCACAGCAGAGCACTCCACTTACATTGTACATACATAGTGCGGACGACTATTCTGTTAAGTAGTGAAACAAAATATAAATCTGTGACTTAAGGGTCATTGGAGTATGTTCAGTCTAATTGCTATGGCCTTGTTCATCTGGAAGCCTATTCATCATGTCTATTATGTTCCCTCAGCCTGAAAGCGGAGATGAGCACCACACCCCATAGTCAAGCTGACCAGGGGTCCTTTACCTGTTTTTACCTACCTCGCAGGGGCTGTACACCTTGAGAGTCAACATACCTGCCATAGTAGCATGTCATGTATTGCAGTTAGGAACCCTGCTGGAGATGTTCATGGGGGTATATCAAAAAAGCTTGAAGCATTTCTGTTAGGGATTATAGCAGCAGAAATCGACCCTCAAATTGTTAAAGATGTTTATTGTATGCAGCTAGGATTCTGTAGGTACAGAAATGGAAAGAAGTAGTTCTAAGAATCTAATGATGAGCATTTCGTGGAAGAATGGATACCTTTTTTGGACTATTTAAAGAAATATTATAGTATGATGAGTTCGTGAGCAGGATTGAAGGGGAGAAACAACTCCTCCATGGAAAATAGGGTGAGGAGTCGACAAAAATAAAAGTTGAAATTGTGTTTTGACTGTATATATTGAAAATGTTGCAACTTAATAAAATATCATTGTGGGGGGAGAGATGTTCATGGGGGAAGGATGAGGAACTGGGATAATGCCCACTGTTGGTGTCCTGATCTCCAGAGGTCTGAACAGAGCCTGTGTAAGACCTCTATGAATGACCAGAAACTCTGCATAAGGTAGGAGCCTTTATTACAGAGGCAGAGTCTATGTACATAGAGTTGTAAGTGCCAGCCTCCAAAGCTTCAGACAGATGTGCAGAGATCAGGAGCAGGGATAGTGGATGTAATCCTGACCTCAGACATTCACTAAATATTTTCACACATTGCTATAAAGATGGTGGTGAAGTTAAGTAATTTTAGACTCTGGTCTTAGCCTCACCTAATTCAGCTGCAGGCAATGTGATGGGGCAGCAATGCTCACCTGATCTCCAGTCATTCACATCACAGCTGCTTATGTGAGGTACAGGGGGAGCACAAAGGTGGCAGAAAGGTCTACATGGTGCAAATAGACCAGTGGGTACCCTGAATTGGCACAACTGGTGTGGTTTTCATTGCCCCTCTCTCTCTACATCCCAGTGAGCAACAACAACATGACCAATCAGAAAAGTGAATTAGTCTACCCTGCCACCCACTATTGGTATTACTTCGAACTTGGGTAAACCAGCCTTATTGCATTTCAAGGCCTAGACCAGTGTTTCCCAAACTTGTGCTTCCAGCTGTTTTTGGACTACAACTCCTATCATCCCTAGTTAGCAGGACCAGTGATCAGGGATGATGGGAGTTGTTGTTCAAAAACACAAGTTTGGGAAACACTGGCCTAGACTTTGCCTCAAAGTCCTGCCCTGATGGCACCTCTGTACACAGGCAATGTGTAGCTGGGGGAAGAGGAAATACAATGGAACCTCAGTTCTTGAACGTCTATGTTGACGAACATTTCGGAACCCGAACTCCAAAAACCCAGAAGTAACTGCTTCAGTTTTCGAACGTTTTTTGGAAGCTGAACATGCCGCACGGCTTATGTTTTGAGTTTCCCTATTGTATTGAGGCTTCTGCTTTCAGTTTTCAGACGTTTTGGAAGTGGGTCTTCCGGAACGGATTACGTTCAAAAACCGAGGTTCCACTGTACAAGCACAGGAGAAACTGAGGAGCCCCAGGCACAAGCTGCTGAAGTAAAAGTACCAAAGAAGATATGAGAGACAAACAATGATGGCTCATGTAAGAAGGTATTGAATGGAAAGCAAGAGTTCTGGAGTACTTTTGAAATGGGCAGATCCCATAGTGTACACAGCAAAGGCAGAAAAATGGCTATAGGTTGCGACCAATACACATCTGTAAACACAGCTTGCAGTGTTTATTATAGTCGGTGGTGCTGAGTATGGGCTCCTTATGAAAAATCATTTCCTGTTCGTCAGTTAACATATCACAACAGTTCCAGAAGCACGTGCAGCAGCAGCACCCCACATGAGTCCAGCACCCATCTCACCAGTTGGTGACTTCTGCTTTTTTCCTACAGCTTTACATGTGGAAGAGCAGAATTCAGGTGCATGCTCTTAAAATGGGGCTTTTATGTTGTTGTTTTCCCTTGGCACATGTGCACCCAGGGAGGCTGTTTTCAGTCCTCATTTGGCAGCAAGTAGGAATGAGGGTTCTTTTCAGGATTGGCCAACACAGAGCTGACCTCCCAGCATGGGCGTCATTGCAGTTTATCAGAAAGAGGAGGGGGAATAATAATAATAATAATAATAATAATAATAATAATAATAATAATAATAATATTATTTATATCCCGCCCTCCGCAGCTGAAGCCGGGCTCAGAGTGGCAAAAAATAATAAAAGTAACACAATTTCCATAAAATCACAATCAATTAATTGAAATGCATTCTAAAATCAACTCATTCTAAAATCAATTCAAAATCAAATTAATGGCAACCATTGGGCTAAAGTTCTGTGAGGATTACAGAAGGAGGAGGTCAGACTGTGCCTTGGCCAAAGGCCAGGTGTAACAGCTCTGTCTTGCAGGCCCTGCGGAAAGATGTCAAGTCCCGCAGGGCCCTAGTCTCTTATGACAGAGTGTTCCACCAGATTGGGGCCACGGCCGAAAAAGCCCTGGCTCTGGTTGAGGCCAGCCTAACCTCCCTGTGGCCCAGGATCTCCAAGATGTTTTTATTTGAAGACCGTAAGGTCCTCAGTGGGACATACCAGGAGAGGCAGTCCCATAGGTACGAAGGTCCTAGACTGTATAGGGCTTTAAAGGTTTAAATCAGCGCCTTGAACCTGATCCTGTACTCCACCGGGAGCCAGTGCAGCTGGTATAGCACTGGGTGAATGTGATCCCGCAGCGAGGACCACATAAGGAGTCTCGCTACGGCATTCTGCACCCACTGGAGTTTCTGGGTCAGGCTTAAGGGCAGCTCCATGAGTGAGTTGCAATAATCAAGTCTGGAGATGACCGTTGCGTGGATCACAGTGGCTAGGTCAGGGCAAGAGATGTAAGGAGCCAACTGCTAAGCTTGGTGGAGATGAAAAAATGCTGCCTTTGTTATAGCTGCAATCTGTGCCTCCATGGAAAGGGAGGTGTCAAAGATTACACCCAAACTCTTAACGGGTGGTGCTGGCACTAATTGTGGCCCCGCAAGAGATGGGAGTTGCCCCCCAAACCCATATCGTTCTGACCCAGCCAAAGGACCTCTGTCTTCGAAGGATTTAACTTCATCCAGCCAGCCACAGCTTCCAAACATCTGATCAGTGTGCCTGGGGTCAAGTCAGGATGGCCATCCATCAACAGACAGAGCTGAGTGTCATCAGCATACTGATGACAGCCCAAACCGAAACTCTGGACAAGCTGGGCGAGGGGGCACATAAAGATGTTGAAAAGCATCGGGGAGATCAGTGTGGGGCAAACACACTAGATTGGCTCAATTAGGAGCCTGCAATCTACCAATCACCCCCACCCAATAAATTGTAGCAACATTCATGTTGGGAGGTCAGGCAAATTCCAATGTCCCTCCCTTCTGACTAGCTACTTACAGTTCTTTTGCCCCCGCCCCCATGTCACTAGTATGATTGGAGCTCTTTCTGCTTTCCTCAACATGCCACTGATACTTCTATGAGAGAGAAGAATCTCTGCATATTGCACTGAAATTCCCTATCAGACAAATTCCATTTGCAACTCTGGTGATACAGTATTTTGCACAAGAGAAACGTTATGCCATTGGTTGATCAGAAGCTGGCGCTGTTCCAAACCTTGCACTCTTGAAAAGCAAAGTGATGACACTTGCAATCACTCGGATCAGCCATTTAATTCAATAACATTATTTATCTGTTGACTTCATAAACTGCTGTTTTGTACCCAGCAATCTTGGAAGACAGCCTACACAATACAACAGCCCCTTGACTGTGAACTGAAGTGAGATGTAGAAACAAAAACAAATGCTTTAAAAGAAGCCGGCCACTGTTTCTGCTTTATGACAGCTGTTAAGCCATACGAATGCAGGCTGCCACTTTTCATTAGGATTTAGTGTGAATTTTCTTTCTGTATCCACAGACTCTCACATTCATAGATTGATTTTACATTTCTTCCAGGAGCATCAATTAGGCTTAAACTAGAAGCAGTTACCTGCTGTTGGATTGAAACAGCTGGTGTTGTCAAGAGAGGACCATTAATTGGTTTTTAGTTTAAAACTAAAAGGTGGGGAAGACTCACAACTTTGTAAATATTTATATTATTCTAATACAGATTTCTCTCTCTCTCTCTCTCTCTCTCTCTGTGTGTGTGTGTGTGTGTGAGAGAGAGAGAGAGAGAGAGAGAGAGAGAGAGAGAGAGAGAGCACTATGAAAGTTTCTTTCTCTATATAGAGTTCAAGGGAATTAAGAGTGGCTTCAAAAGTTCCTGAAGAAAAAATAAAATCCAAAGTTCCTTTTCTGGCAGGTGAAGATTCTTGAAATGTTCAGAATGGAAATTGTGTGAATCCCCTCTCTTGAACAGAAATCCCTCCTCGGGATTTCTCCTCAGGTAAGGGAGCAATGATTTTACTAAACTGAAGAAACAGTGAATAGTACACTTCGTTTATTAAAAGGGACCTCAGTGGGGAAGATTCATAAGGTCAGATCACACATCTATCCTGCTTCTACTTTCCCCAAGATATTAGGTTGTTTGTTTGTTTGTTTGTTTGTTTGTTTAGGGCAGAAATCTGAAAGGCAAGATTTCTGTAGTGGGTATTTTAATTTCTACTGGTGGTACAATTAAACCAAAGCCAATTTCTGTCTTTATTTTCCAGACAGGGGAGGGAATTGTCAGCACCTGAAGGCATAAACACTTGCATAACCTGGCCAAGAATGGAATTCATCCAACTGAAATCTAAGAACAGCATCCATAACTGGATATGAATTCTAATCTGACACTAATTTACAGCTGCAGTTTATGTCTGTAGAATTTCCATTGATATTTTGGGATGGAAAATGAAGCAACTTGTATTTAGGAGCCTGGGCACATATTGGTTGAAATACATTTGTTGGTATAAACTACATATAATTTACATGGGCTAGCATAATAAGATTAGGCTTGCTGAGCAAAACGTTGCAGCCCAAGGATGGCAGTGTTCATGCTCCCTAACCTCCCCACACCCATAATGATGTTATTTTATTATACATCATCTCTTCATTTAACACATCCATGGGCTCTCAACAAATCTCTTTTGACCAATAGGTGCCCATGGTCTTAAAAAGAATGTGCTTCATAGAATATTATTCTATAATATTTGAAATGGGCTGCAGAAGCATCTCATCCGGCTTTCTTACTCAGTTGGAGGAACCTTAAATGCATGATCTTCATCCCTCATAGATGGCCATCTGCTGAAAAAAACACCTCCTGAGGAAGGCTACTATAAAAGTGTTCTTGCAACTATGAAGTTTTTCCTAACATTTAGCTAAAACTCAACGCATTGCAGTTTCCACCCAATGGCTTTAGGTCCATCTGGATCAAAAGAGAGACCATGTCTGCTCCCTTTTCTGCATGGCAGCCTTTCAGATATTTGAAGACAGCTAGCATGTCTTCCATTAGCCTTCTCTTCTCCAGGATTCTCTATGCCCAAAAAATGTGACAACATCTCACAAATGAAAACAGGGTCACACCACTCTTCAGCTCCCTTCCCCTCCACATGCTTGATGATGGACCCTCTCTGCCATCTCCTATACAGTGGCACCTCAGGTTAAGTACTTAATTCGTTCCGGAGGTCCATATTTAACCTGAAACTGTTCTTAACCTGAAGCACCACTTTAGCTAATGGGGCCTGCTGCTGCTGCCATGCTGCCAGAGCACAATTTCTGTTCTCATCCTGAAGCAAAGTTCTTAACCTGAAGCACTATTTCTGGGTTAGCGGAGTCTGTAACCTGAAGCATATGTAACCCGAGGTACCACTGTATTCATTTTCCCCACAATAAGTCTTCCATCAACTGATTTAAAAGCCAATACAGCATTTGTGCTTTCAGTACTGATAAACTAGGACAGGCATCCCCAAACTCAGCCCTCCAGCAGTTTTGGGACTACAACTCCCATCATCCCTAGCTGACAAGACCAGTGGTCAGGGATGATGGGAATTGTAGACCCCAAACAGCTGGAGGGCCGAGTTTGGGGATGCCTGGACTAGAAGAACACAATTACCCTACAATAGGTAAACAATTCAAAACATACCCACCAGTTGCAGCAAATGAAATGACATGGTGTGCGCTACTGCATGGTGTCAGTGTCCATCTACACATATTTAGATGTATAGGCACTAGAGACAACAAAGCCCACCCTTCTGCCACTCAGAGATTTAACTTCTAGAGATCTTGGGGAAGGAGCTGGAACTTGAACAATGACGGGTCCATCAACTCATGCTAACATAATGTTAACCAAGAACGCCTAAATGGCAACAATAGGATGAAACAGTGACAGACAGTGATTTTGCAGAAACCGAAAAATGCTCCCAAATAAAGAACGTCTTTGCTCAACAGAACTTGATGCATCTGTCACATTGTCCAAAACATTCCAAGATGTTTCCAACCAGGTCTTATCTTTTCAATGGACCTCTTAACCTCCCATAGATGTTGACTCTGGGAGAAAGAAGCAAGAAAAATAGGAGGACTGCCAATGATGCTGCCTTATATAGAGCATCTGTCGGTCCAGGTTCAGAAGCCTTTTCCAGCCTAGAAGCTTAGATTTAGCCACAGCTTCTACGAATTGAAACGGGAACTTCTGCATGCAATGCATGTGCTTTTTCACTGAGCTTTGTTCCCCTCCACTGTTCCCTCTATACTTGGTATCAATAGATTGCACTATAAACAATGTAGAAGGAACCTGACGGTTTTCACATTTATTGTTCTGGCCAATATGCCAGAACAATAGAATACAAAAGCAGGGCGAGAATATTAATCACAGACCCAAGTTAATAGAAGTTTTCAAAGAATAGAGAGGAACCATAAATAAGTCATTAGCATAATTAAACACACAAGATTAAAACAGGATACACGGCAAGCATCCAAATGCTTTTTTAACCTTAAAATAGGCCATCTCCCTTGTAGCAAATCATGTGCTTCTGAATGAACTCCCCCACTTTCTGAATTATTGCAGCAATCAGCACAAAACATGCTACTTCATGTACCTGATTCTAATCCATTTTGAAGAAATCCTATTTTAAGAGCTTTTGAGCCAAAAATAACTTGTTTAAGGTAGAATCCAACTGCCCCCTTTCTGTAGGGCCATAGAAGAGGGCTTACTCAGACCTCCCTAGTCTTAGAGTCCCTTTCTACACTAGCTGGCAGGAGCTGGTGCAGGACATCTTATGTCAGAAGCTCTGGGTCACATGAGAAAAAACCTTTTTGCAGATTTTCAGAAACTTCTCTCATTTGGTGTCCTCTAGTAGCAACTGAATTGCAGCTCACACCATCCCCGATCATTGACTTTGTTGACTGGGGCTGATAGAAGCAGGTGTCCAACAAGACCTGGAGGACACTAGCATGAGGTGTCCTCAGCTAGGTGGGCCTTTGGTGCAATCCAACAGGGCTCTTCTCACACTCTCTTGCTTGCATGCACAAGTAAGGGGTTGAATTCTTTGGAGCAGGGAAGTTGATAGACATTCAGTGCTAGTAAGACAACAACCCAGCATTGGTCTCCCAAGCGTAACATGAGTTGATGCAATTCCCCTAAGCAGCTTCTTGCCAGCTGGCTTGAACACTGAAGATTGCTCCTCTCCCCATCCCTACTCTCAAAACTGCTTCTTTCAGCCCTTCTTTTCATACTGCTCTTAGCCAACGGCTGGTGGACATGATTGCCACTCTAGTTTCTAAGAATATCAACCATCAAGTAAGCCACTGAGCTAGCCTAGATAAGTTGTCGTTTCATTTTGCACAACACGACAGCAGGCCAGACTTCAATTTCTCATAATTTCCTTCCTTCCTTCTTAATCACCTACCATTCCTATGAACAGCATCTCAGGGTACTCTCCAAGGGCACATTCACTTGTTCTGCTGCTCAACGCCTACCCTTTGACCCTTTGGAAAACCACTCTTTAGCTTTAAACAGGAGCAAACAGCAATTTGTGTTATAGCTGGATTGTCGTTTGCTCCTATTTAAAGCTAAAGAGTGAGTCTTTTCTTGGAAAAGGTGTAAGGGAAGATTGAAAACACTCTGACCCATGCCTAGAAAGCACATGCCAAGCATGGGACAAGCAGGGATCTGGACAAGCATTACATGTGATGTAACAACAATAAGAAAATGGTGAACCTGCTCAGGGCAACTTTGTGTCTGCATTTTTCTCTATTTCCTCACCTCTCGTATATTACTGATTTTATTTTGCAATTGAAAAAGGTACTATTGTAGCACACAACAGGCTCTCAAAAACATTAAGGTTTGTGGGCCCTTTATTCTGTCTGATGTTTAGTGCCCTAAAAGTTTACAACCTCGTTCTGAGAAAACCCATTCTCGAAAGTTCACCTTTGAGGTCAACAGTTTCATTATAACTGAACAACGCAGGAGAGGAAATTCAAAAGCGCAGTGCTGGGAGATATACAACCAGACCCATAAACCAGTTAGGTGAGCATAATTACCTGGAATTTTGTGAAATGCAATATAGCCAAACCAGCTTAAAACAACAACTTAAATGAATGACAGCCTTGTGTGTGTAACCTGTGGTTTGTCCTACTATATTTATGTTTCCGATCCGTTATAATCTCATTTACAGACCATTGTGTGCACATGTCAGTCCTATTATACATCTTATGAACTATGCAAGTCCCTGAGCACCAAGCTTTCATAATCCACACTTTTTCCACTAATGGAGATGTGTGAAGCCAACTGGTTCAAACATCATGCTCTTAACTAATGTTGAGTAATACTAGGCTGAACATGCTTTCAGTTCCCAAAGCACAAGGATTGCCTGTGCTATGATTCTCTTCACAGACTGGCTTAGATGTAATTTATGAAGCAGGACTCCAGAGATGAACAAATTCCTCAAACTTGCTTGTTCAGGCCATTTCAAAAAGTCAAAAGTTGACATTGCTGGCATAGTTAGGGCTGGGTGAAACTGTTGATTTTGATTTTCTGACTGTTTCTCATTTTTACAGTCTCAGTGTTCAGTTCTCCATATTTCTGTCAGTTTACATTAAGATACTGTCATGATGGAAATCCACCAGCATTTTAATGTCAATTTTACCTAATACAGTGGTACCTCGGGTTACAAACACCTCAGGTTACAAACACTTCGGGTTACAGACTAACCCAGAAGTAGTACCTCGGGTTAAGAATTTTACCTCAGGATAAGAACAGAAATCACGTGCTAGTGGGCCGGCGGCAGTGGGAGGCCCCATTAACTAAAGTGGTACCTCAGATTAAGAATGGTTTCAGGTTAAGAACGGACCTCCGGAACAAATTAAGTTCGTAACCAGTATTGTGTTTTTGTGTGTTATTTTCACTAATATATACAATTTTATGCACACTTTCCCCATCTACACAAAATAGCTGGAGAACTTTGGTGAAAAATTAATCAAAGTACAAATTCTGAAAGATGGGTGTGTTTCTTCCCAATTCATAGACATGTCAACCCTAGATATAACTGCACAGCAAGAGGCCCACTGAAAATGTGGAGGCAGGCTGATGGTGGCTCTAGCTCCAGCAGATGGGGTCTGCTCCATTATCCAAGCACTGATATAAGATCTGAGAGCCAGTGTGGTGTAGTGGTTAAGAGCGGTAGTCTCGTAATCTGGGGAACCGGGTTCGCGTCTCCGCTCCTCCACATGCAGCTGCTGGGTGACCTTGGCCCAGTCACACTTCTTTGAAGTCTCTCAGTCCCACTCACCTCACAGAGCGTTTGTTGTGAGGGAGGAAGGGAAAGGAGATTGTGAGCCGCTTTGAGACTCCTTAAAAGGGAGTGAAAGGCGGGATATCAAATCCAAACTCTTCTTCTTCTTGATGGCTACATTCTTATCTGAGCAATGTTATGTGATAATTACATTGCTGGAATGGCTACACCAGACAGTTAACCATCCCCAATAGATATAGATATAAAGGAGAATAGATATAAAGGAACATCAGCTGCAATTTCTTTTGTCTACAAATATAATAATAATTAATGATACCACACACACAATCCAAATTTGGGTCAATCCAAATGACAGTGACAAATTTGTGTTTCTGCCCATGCAAATTCAATCGGCAAAACATGTTCGGACTGCCCTGAGCGTTACCTCTGCTGTGTGTTGGTTATTAGTTTATTCATTGCATAGATTTTCATATAATCATAGAGTTGGAAGGGAGCACAACAGTCATCTAGTCCCAACACCCTGCAATGAAGGAATCTTTCATCCAACATGGGGCTTGAACCTGTATCTCTTCTTTCTGCTCACTCAAAGCAACTCACAATGCAAGACAGATGCAAATTAAAATTCAAAGGAGATAGAGGCAGCGGGGAGGAGGGAGAGCAAATCAAGAATAACAGAAATTAATAAACTAACCAGGTGGTAAACAAATACTTGCCTAAACAAAAAGTTCTTCATTATGGCCATAAAATCATCACACAGTGCAGAACAGACACATATTATTGGGCAGGGACTTCCACCACTAGGGAGATGCCCTCCTCTTGTGTTCCCACCAGAAATACATCAAAGAGAGATGCTCTCTAGATGTTATCAGTGATTGGGCACTGGGAAGTCTCAAAAGGGACAGTATTTTAAGTATTCTGGACATGAGCTGTTTAAGGCTTTAAAGGTGAGCCGTTTTGTGTATTTCTGATGCTATCCATCTGCATTGCCATTTGACATGTCAGAAAATTGATGTGCCATTTTATGTGTCGGTGATTTCATAATAATAATAATAATAATAATAATAATAATAATAATAATAATAATTTATTATTTATACCCCGCCCATCTGACTGGGCCTCCCCAGCCACTCTGGGCGGCTTCCATAAAAACCAAAAATACAGTAAAATATCACACGTTAAAAACTTCCCTGAACAGGGCTGCCTTAAGATGTCTTCTGAATGTCAGGTAGTTGTTTATTGCTTTGACATCTGCTGGAAGGGCGTTCCACAGGGCGGGCGCCACTACCGAAAAGGCCCTCTGCCTGGTTCCCTGTAGCTTTGCTTCTCGCAATGCGGGAACCGCCAGAAAGTCCTCGGCGCTGGACCTCAGCGTCCGGGCAGAATGATGGGGGTGGAGACGCTCCTTCAGGTATACTGGACCGAGGCCGTTTAGGGCTTTAAAGGTCAGCACCAACACTTTGAATTGTGCTCGGAAACGTACTGGGAGCCAATGTAGGTCTTTCAAGACCGGTGTTATATGGTCTCAGTGGCCGCCCCCAGTCACCAGTCTAGCTGCCGCATTCTGGATTAGTTGTAGTTTCCGAGTCACCTTCAAAGGTAGCCCCATGTAGAGTGCATTGCAGTAGTCCAAGCGGGAGATAACCAGAGCATGCACCACTCTGGCGAGACAGTCCGCAGGCAGATAGGGTCTCAGCCTACGTACCAGATGGAGCTGGTAAACAGCTGCCCTGGACACAGATTTGACCTGTGCCTCCATGGACAGCTGTGAGTCCAAAATGACTCCCAGGCTGCGCACCTGGTCCTTCAGGGGCACAGTTACCCCATTCAGGACCAGGGAATCCTCTACACCTGCCCGCCTCCTGTCCCCCAAAAACAGTACTTCTGTCTTGTCAGGATTCAACCTCAATCTGTTAGCCGCCATCCATCCTCCAACCGCCTCCAGACACTCACGCAGGACCTTCACCGCCTTCACTGGTTCTGATTTAAAAGAGAGGTAGAGCTGGGTATCATCGGCATACTGATGAACACCCAGCCCAAACCTACTGATGATCTCTCCCAGCGGCTGCATGTAAATGTTGAAAAGCATGGGGGAGAGGACAGAACCCTGAGGCACCCCACAAGTGAGAGCCCAGGGGTCTGAACACTCATCCCCCCCACCACTTTCTGAACACGGCCCAGGAGGAAGGAGCGGAACCACTGTATGACAGTGCCCCCAGCTCCCAGCCCCTCAAGATGGTCCAGAAGGATGCTATGGTCGATGGTATCAAACGCCGCTGAGAGATCCAGCAGAACTAGGAAACAGCTCTCACCTTTGTCCCTAGCCCGCTGGAGATCATCAACCAGTGCGACCAAGGCAGTTTCAGTCCCATGATGAGGCCTGAATCCCAACTGGAAGGGATCCAAATGGCCATTCTAGGGATTCTCATGACTCTAGCTTAGGTCCAGACACTTCAGTCATCTCCTGATGCAGAGTTCTGGGTATTTGGAAACCTTTCCAGAGAGGAACCAAGTGATTTTGCCCATCTCTAACTAAGTATTAAAACAACTGCTCATTAGATCTAATTTGCAGTGTTCACTCCAGAGCCAACAACTGAACAACTGTAATGTCCTTCTCAAAGGACTGATTGAACATATGTTTAAAGCAATAGCCCATACAGCATCATCTGTTATCTATCTTTGAAACTTGACATCATGCATATGAATAGTAGGAACACCAGACTGCTATTTTCTGTTTCTTTTGGAAGCAGCTGTTTTCAAGTTGCATCTAGTGTCGAGTGGGATAAACCCCTTGTAAGAACATTAACAGCGGAGAAAATTAGCAGAGCTCTGTGCTATGTGTCAATAGCACATAAACTGCAATCAGAATAAATGTAAGAATCTAAGTCCATTCCCAAAATAGTATTGACACATAGTTTTCCCCAGGCATGAAACTGGCATGGGGAAAATTGCACCCACTGAATTTATGGTCAGCAGACTAGAGGGTGGAATATGGACCAAATTCCTGCTATTCTCTCTTCCCCCTGCAGCCCCATGAAATCTGCTTGGGGTGAGTTGTCGCCCAACATGCCAGAGTAGATTCAGACATGTGAAAGCTTGAGAACGGATGGATAATCACACACACACACACACACACACACACACACACACTATGCTTCCTTCCTAATTCTGCTGATAGAAGCCTTACCAACAGCAGATACAACACATCTCCAAACCTACGTGAAACCTACTTTGCAAAACATTCCCTCAGCATGAGCAAAATAAAGCACCAGGCTAAAAGCAGCAGCAGCAGCACATGTGACAGGTTAAAAGGCAGGAAGGGAAAGGACAGTATATTCTGTCCTATTCATGGAAATGGAGGGGGCACTGAGCTTCACTTTCAGTCACAAGACTCTTCAGTCCAGTTTTCACTAGGACTTCATATGCCCCATGCTCCTTCGCCTGTTTGAACATCTCTTCTGGCATGAACCCAGTCCTTAACTCTGAAATGTACAAAACAACATGCCTGAAGGAATTTTAACAGCCTTATCAGCCTCAACTTGTTTTACCTATGGTGAAAATTCACTACAAGGGTTGGGTTTCATTGACATTTTGATCATACCCCTATCTGTTGTCCAGGGTTGCCATATTTCAAAAAGTGTGTGTGTGGGGGGGGAGAGCTTCTTTTTTGCAAAATCTCAGGGGGAAATGAAGTTTATGAGCTATTTTTAAGGGAAATCGCCAATTACAACACTGCCGACATGGGTTGCCATATGTCCAGATTTTCCAGATGTTTCAACGATTTCCACATGGACACCGTTTCCAATCGCCAACTACCAGCTATGTCCGGGAAATTCTGGATGCATGACAACCAACTGGTTGACCAACTCTGGCCTGTCGTAGCTTCCCACAATGCTGAGAGAGGTGCGTGTTTATTGACTCCTATCAATTCAGGAAGTATAGGTTACTGATATCCGTTACAGCAGCCACATTTGCACAGTCAAATCCTGGCTTAAGCAGAGATATTCATGATGCACAGCCACTTTCTTCCATCCCGATGGAGGTGAAACAAGCAAGGGATCCACAGTTAACCATGGCTTCCTGTTACATCAGAACCAGGAAACTATGGTTAACAGCATCTAAGCAAGCCAGAATATGAAGCCATGGAAACTGGCTTCCAGATCCCGTTTACTTTGGAGCCATTAGTTCAGATGTAATGGGAAGCTATGTGTTACTGCTGCTTCTTCCTGCCTTGCTCGCAAACTTGTATGCATGGAGGAGTTGAAATGGGGAGCCAAAGGGCAGCTTATATCTCATTCATTAAACTGAGATTTGTTTGTGCAAATGTGACTACTAGTTCTACACTCCTCTGACCAGCACAAAAAGTAATAATTCTGACAGAATTAAGCTCAATTGTTGAGGGGGGAGGGAAACAGTTTAGATCTCCTCTTGCCCAAGTAGGTTTAAAGGGTGTCTGACTCTCGCCTGTAAAGCTGAAATATTTCCTTCAAAATCCCGTATTCTGATATAATATGAAGGCATAAGGCACTTTGATTTACAGCTTGGGTTACAATGGCCCAAGCGGACTGTCATAAGGATTTTTTAGTGATGGGTTTGAAAGTGTCAACCTCAAGCACTATTTCAGACTCTCTCACCATGAACTTGCCTAATCCCCATCAGTTTCTGCAACCTGACACTTTTTAAGATACTCTCCCGGGGGTGGGAAGCCAGCATAAAATGGATTGAGAGTTTGGGCTGATAGCATCTGACATGTCTGCTGTAAAACTCTCCAGTGCTCTTCCAGGTGGCTTCCAAAATTAACTAGTCATCCCAAAATGTTTAGTGAAATTGGCGGCTGATTTAATAGGTCCCATTAAAGCCCTATTTATAAATTACGCTGATATTGTTAGTGCTGGAGTTCTATAATAAGTCATGGAACGATCACTGCACCTGTCAGAATAGCACACCACGATAGCCTGATCAGAGTATGGGGTAAGGAATTGCTATTTTTAAAACGAACAAACAAATGCAACATTGAAAAGTGTACATTTTTGACAAAGCCTCTCCTCCTCCAAGAGGAGAGGTGATGTGGGCGGGACGCGATTTCTGCATCACGCAGGGGGCGTTATACCCCCTGCCCCACTCACCTGGCTGGCGCACCATGCCCACAGGTAAGCGCCCAACCGGGCGGCTTGGAGGGGGCGTGGTTTGCAGTTTAAGATACTGCTGCGCCAGCCATTCTGCCTCATTTTCCGCCTTCTCATCGCGTGTCACCCACTCTTCACTCCCTTAGAGCTTAGGGCTTAGTTTTTCTCTTGACCTTGCTATGGACCTTAGGTTGGTTGCCCAGGGGGACTAGTAGGAATTTTTCCATCTGGCATTAGGCCTTTTGGTTTTTTCACCTACCTCGCAGCAATCGTCACAACTTTCTTGGTATTGGCAGTTAGGTTAGGCACTAGAATGTGTTGTTGGTGTGTGGAAGGGCTAGGTGTGGCCATCGCCTACCCCTTCAAATTTGGGTATTCCGTTAAAGGAATCCGGCGGTCATGGACCCTGTCCGATGCCTGTGTGGCGGGGGGCCATGGCACGACCCTCGGTGACATCAGGGGAGAGTTTATGATGTATTAGCATCAACAGGTTCCACCTTCTGGTGAATAAACCCCCTTTGGGTTCACCCCTCTCCGAGTGGGTGGAGTCAATCTGTCGTGGTCCAATGCCTAACCTTCTCACTTGCTGTAATCAATAAAGTTGTGGCCTTTTCTTGCCCATTAACCTTATACTCTGTGTCTGTGTGTCTTCATTCCACAAAGCGGGGATCGTGTCCTCGAACCACAACACAACACATATGAAATACAATGGCAAGACAAGTAAGGGTGAAATTTAACTTTCATAGCAATCAGTGACAATGTTTTCATGGGTTTTACTGGAGTTTGCTTGCACCCAAAATTGTAATCAGCTGCATACATTTTTGTTTGTCTTAAAGAACCTTTAACACATACAGTATCTTTAGGCCTCTGCAGGAAAGTAGCGGTTCATTTATAAAAATAAAAGTTCATAGCTTTTCATTTGGAAGAACTTTTACCAATAATAATAATAATAATAATAATTATAACCCTTTGCAAGAGCTGCATTGGATGGAATTTGGAATTGGACATTTGGGAAATTTAATATGGGATGGATAAATACACATGTTTGTTGTTTAATTCTAATTTTATCAGTTGGCAAGTATGCACCAATTAGTAAAATGTGACATTGTCTGACAAGCAAGTATGTAGGGGCTACTGAACCATGTTTTGCATAAAAATTAAAATCTGTACAAAGCCCAGTCCCCTTTGCTGGCTGCAACAATAAACACACCTCGGTTTATGTCTTAGGTCAGAATTTCATTCATCATAGTAAATGCCTGCACTTCAAAATTTTGCATCTTAGGTGGGGGAAGCAACTGGTTGGGGAAAGTTTAAGCACCCTCCATCCAATACTCCATTGTCCCCTTCTCTGATTCAGGGAGGAAAGACATGGGTTTCCCGTGAATCTGTCAATTTTGCTTTCTCTCAATATCTTGTTTTCCAAGTTCAGATCTCCAAATTTCCCCATCAATTTGCAAAAAGTCCTCGTGAAAAAATTCATCAGGATTTTAAAGCAAAGCTATCCCAATATACATGTTTATATGTGCAAACTTTACCATAGCAAAATGCATCTTTGTATACATTACTTGGCTGGGAAATTGTATCGCAAGTGTCACTTTTGAAGGATGGCTGTGTTTCAGGTCAATATTGTTTTGGAAAGTACAAATTAAGCAGGTTCACCTTTGAATGTGAACCGAATCAAATTTCTCCCCCATTTCCATTAGTCCAGTGTTTTCCCCCATCCATGCAGTTCATCCTTATTCATCAACAAATCCTTAGAAAACCCTTTAAATCTATCGCTGACCCTCTCTCTCGCATCAGAAAATAGCACTTGTGACATGCCATGAAGGAAGAAGTGGTAGAAATTCATTGTGGTGTGCACTATTTGCTGATGTTTAACAACAGCCATAGTGTGAATTTAACAACAAATGCACTCTATATGATTGGACCAGCCATTTGCATATATATTGCTGTAGTTTGGAACAACAACCTGTTACTTATTTAAGGAAATCATGCAGATAAATAATTACCAAAAGAGGTGTGTGTGGGGAGGGGAGGAAATCATTCCTTTGACCTTAGGAGCTGGATGCGGCAGCAAACTTCTGCTGGCATAAATCTTGCTTTGATGAAGTCAGCTATAAATGTCAGTCCAGTAGCTGTTCAACAGGCACAGTTTTCATGCTCACAGTCCGTGCTTCCTGGCTCCTTCTTAATGAAGTATCCGTTATGCATTCGTTATTCGGCATTCTATCATCCAGCTCCTTCCATATTTTATTTTTATTGTCTGGATAGAAGCGGCACACTAGGGACACATTTGCTTAAAAGTGTGCGCTTAGTACTCAAGGATGCAACAATATCACTTATCTTAAAGTGAAATTACACCCATGCAGCCTGTGCGGCAAAAGATTCTTTCATCATTACGACTTCCCCCTCCCATTAAAAAATATCTAAGTAACAATTGAGCCATGTTAATCTGATATATAGCCTAATATAGCTGGTCCTCATGCCTGTCTTAATTGTTTAGAGGCACACAGAACATTAGTGGGTACAACTCTTACATGAGTCAGCCATCTTTGCTGGAGTCTGGAAACTGGCACACACACAAAAACACACACTTTTAAATGTGATCATATCACATTTGAAGTAGAGGAATAAGAATTTAAGAATCTACCCCATGGACCAAACTAAAGATTCATGTAATATCTACAGCATGCTAAGACTTCAGCTAAGAACAAAGCTCTATTATAACAAATGTACAGCTTCAGCTGAGACTTTTTGTTGTTGTTTAGTCGTTTAGTCATGTCTGACTCTTCGTGACCCCATGGACCAGAGCAGGCCAGGCACTCCTGTCTTCCACTGCCCCCTGCAGTTTGGTCAAACTCATGCTGGTAGCTTCGAGAATACTGTCCAACCATCTCATCCTCTGTCATCCCCTTCTCCTTGTGCCCTCCATCTTTCCCAACATCAGGGTCTTTTCCAGGGAGTCTTCTCTTCTCATGAGGTGGCCAAAGTACTGGAGCCTCAGCTTCACAATCTGTCCTTCCAGTGAGCACTCAGGGTTGATTTCCTTCAGAATGGATAGGTATGATCTTCTTGCAGTCCATTGGACTCTCAAGAGTCTCCTCCAGCACCATAATTCAAAAGTATCAATTCTTCGGCGATCAGCCTTCTACCTCTCCCCATATCACAGTGCTTTAAAATGCTTACACCCACATGGAGCCCATGAGCTCAAACCACTATAAATAATTCCAGGTTAGAAGATTCCATGGCATCAAACTAGACATTATGATGGGCATAGGACTACAGTTGTACATTGGTTCTTGAATGTAATCCATTCTGAAGCACGTTCAACTTCCGAAACATTTGAAAACCCAGGTGCGGCTTCCGATTGGCTGCAGGAGCTTCCTGCACTCAAGCGGAAGCCGTGCTAGATGTTCGGCTTCCAAAAAACATTCAAAAACTGGAACACTTACTTCCAGGTTTTCGGTGTTTGGTAGCCAAAATGTACGAGTACCAAGGCGTTCGAGAATCAAGGTACGAATGTACTGCCACACCCATGCAGAACTTCTCTGAGGCCCAGGGTGGGAGCCCCTGGTCGACAGGGAGGCACAGGGACTTCTTGGCGGGCCCCTGGTGGGGTTTAGCCCTTTGAGGCCCTGGGTAAATGTACTTGGCTGACCCCACTGACTCACTGCACAGGTCTGGGTACTGCTGAAAACAACACCCCAGGTCATGTTCTCTCCTTTGTCCTTGCATAATGTATTTTCACTTTGCCTGCGACACAGCATCCTTAAATTGTATGCTTCAATTGCTATGTCACACCGGGGGCAACCAATACGGTAAGGCAGAGGCCAGTGGAATGGAGCAAGGTCATGGAAATGCATGGCGTGACAATGACTTGTCATGAGCTAAATGAAGCTACATGTAACAAGAAGTGAGGGGAGAATGCGACGTGGGTCTGTCAGTTTGGATGGCAGCCTCGCGTTGACTGCAATGTATGGTTTGGCCTTTATTCTCTTTCCTTGGTTGTCTCGAGCACGAACTGTCAGCCATGGGGGGCAAGGGCAATATTCCTCAAGGAGTATATTATTATATTCCTTAGAGTTCTTATACATTGTACATGGCGTTGTACTGTATGGGCATCTGCAGGATACCCAATAATGTAGTTTTAAGGGGTATAATTAGAGATAGAAATATCTGTCAATTTCTGTTTCCTTCTGTTTCTGTTTTCCAGCCTTAAAATTGGTTTGCCCAATTTCTGCATATGTTTTAATTTTTTAAAAAAAGGCTGCATGAACATTGATTTGATTTTTTATGCACATTTCTCATATGCAAACATTTGCCAAGAAAACACATTTTTGCAAGTAATTTTACCTTAACAGAATGTCTATTTTTGTACATGTACAAAAAAAATTGTGCTGTACACACATTTGCATGCACTTTTCTCTGATATAAACATTTTGTATGCATTCTTTGGTTGGGGAACTGCATCACAAATTTTAGAGAAGTGTAAATGTGGAAGGGTTTGTGTATTGGTTTGGTTCAAGTATTGCTTTGTGAAATGCAGATTTGGTAGTTTTGAACTAAAATGCAAACTGAATGAATTAGGTCTTACTATAATTAGTGAAAGTCACACTAAAATATGCAGTTTACCTAACTGAGGAAGAATCTATCATCAAATGATGAAGTATATATATAAAAAAAGGGTATGACACAATCTGCTATAGGGTGATCAAAGGATAGAATAGAAACACATTGCCTCATCCACCACTACCTGCTCAGACTCATGTCAATTCTTGAATTGTGAGGGATGAAATGTCCCTCTCAAGATCTAGCTGTGGGGATCTTTGCATCTCTGACATATTGCTTTCTTTCTCCTTCACCGAAAGCCAAGTCAGTTCTCTCTGTGTGAGTACGCATGCAAATGATAAGAATGACAGGCAGGGAATATGACACTGGAAACTGTCTCTGAATTCTAGCATACCATTCAGTTACACGGATACTTTTGATGAAATATACAAAATGGGAGTTACAGTGAAGCTTATTCTGCTCATATGAAACTACCATTTTGCTTCCTAAGATTCACACAAACACACACAATAGCTCTCACAAATATGTATAAGAAATTACCGGTATTTCCAAAACAGAAATGCAATCACAGCTAGCTCTCTTTCCTCATTCACACATGCTTCTTAAATAAGCAGAAACCATACAAAAGGATCCACCATGTCAGATTAACCTTTCAAGGTCACTCAGCACAACAGAAAAGTTGCGAGGAAGGTAAGGGGTCAGAAGACACAGTGAATGTAATAATATCTCCTATAACAAAGCCTTTAGAGTTATAGAAACAGAGGCTTTATTCTTCCAGTAAATAATTTTGAATTGCTTTACAAAGCTATAGAAGCTAGACTGAAGACAAAGAATAGTTTGAATACATTTTGAGGCTGAAGCGAAGCAGGTCTGGACTGGGTCAGTGCCTGAATGGGAGAGCCTAGGAACCAAGTGTACGCTGCCTTGGGTTCAATGCCGGAAGAAAGATGGCATGTAAGTTTAAGGGGAAAATACATTACAATACTTTAAAAGATAGCTGAAATTGTCAAAATGGAGGCACCCTCTCCTTTCAACAACTGCCCCATCATGTGGATCATTATGAGACCCTTAAATTGAGATTGAAGCAGCTCAATCTGGATGTAGACCAATGTCAATGTATTACTGCTTTCTGGGGACGCGGGTGGCGCTGTGGTCTAAACCACTGAGCCTCTTGGGGTTGCCGATCGGAAGGTCGGCAGTTCAAATCCCCACGACAGGGTGAGCTCCCGTTGCTCTGTTCCAGCTTCTGCCAACCTAGGAGTTCAAAAGCATGCCCGTGTAAGTAGATAAATAGGTGGTGGGAACATAATTGGCATTTCTGTGCACTCTGGTTTCTGTCACAGTGTCCCGTTGCGCCAGAAGCAGTTCAGTCATGCTGGCCACATGTCCCACATATCTGTGGACAAACGCCGGCTCCCTTGGCCTGAAAGTGAGATGAGCACAGCAATCCCATAGTCACCTTTGACTGGAACTGTCGGGGGGACTCCTTTTTATTACTGCTTTCTATTGGATCTTTGATTCTACAATCATTACTGCTTTTCACTATCACCTAATCTAGACCCAAGAATTGCTGTACCACTTCCAAACTGTGCCAAGTTGGTTCTCCTGACACAAAGTGCCATACATTATTTATCCAGAAAGATGCATCAGTGCATTGAGGGAGGCATCCCGAATCTTTAAAATGGGCATGTGAAAAGTACTCTTGACAAGCAAACGTAATAATCAAAGTGTAATAGACTTGTTATTTGTGCAAACAGGAGTCACTGGGGTGGGGGGTGGGAACCACAGCAATTTAAACTCAGCATATAGAAGAATAAATACGACCATGAATTTGCCACACAAGAAAGTTCCAAGACATTTCTGAAAATTAAACATTCACTCAGAGGCTTTGTTGTAAGAATTGGCAAAGCAAATTCTGAAGCTTATCTAAACATGTTAAGGCTGAAATCCAAATTGCTTTTGCTAGGCTGGTGGTAGATTGGGCAGAGGATGTCCTCTGCTCAGTCCTGCCTGCCTCCACCAGTGTGGAACACCTGATTCTGCCTGGTTGGAAGTGCTGTGGTCACTCATGAATGGCAGCCTGCAGAAAACCATGAAATGGGGAATTCTTGAGGGATGGAGAGACAGAGCTGGCCAGGAATTCAATAGACCCTGTGCCAGGTCCATGGTCATCACATGGTGGTTTCAGACACAATCCAGAGACAATATTCGCATCAGCAAAATGATTTGCCTGCCCCGTGTGGGTGTGCAGTGGCCCTGCTATTTAGGACTAGTTTTTACTTAGTCTAAAACAAAACCAAAAACACCTCATTCTGGTGACCTATCCTTCAAAGATTGCTTACTATTTCCTCTGCAACTGTTGATAGCTTCCTTTTTAAGTCACAGAAAACCAATGTCAACAATTCTGTATAAAAAACACGACATCCAAAAACATGATTTCATAGAAGTTAGACTACAATACACAGTGGTACCTTGGTTCTCAAACATAATCTGTTCGAGGAGTCCGTTCAACCCCTGAAACCATTCGAAAACCAAGGCACGGCTTCCGATTGGCTGCAGGAGCTTCCTGCACTCAATCGGAAGCTGCAGAAGCCACATTGGATGTTCAACTTCTGTAGAATTTGAAAGATTTAAGCTGCAATCCTATGGTTACCTGGGAGCAGGTCCCATTGAACTCACTGGGGCTCACTTCTGAGTATAGGATTGTAATGTTAAAACACATGTACTTCTTTCATACAACATTTAGTCCACTGAGCTTTTTAGAAGACTAAACATTTACCTTTCCCACGTACTGGGGTTCGGAGCCCATGTATTCTTCCAACACAAAGAACTGATTCCACACCCAGCCTCGCTTGACCCGCACGGCGGGTGTCCTCCTCTCTGGTGCTGTGACAACATTTCCCCTCAGCTCACCTTCTAAAGTCTGTTGCGGTTGTGGATGAAGTGGCTTTAAGAGACCTCCATCGAATAGGACCCAGAGAACCAGGGATAAGCAGTTCCTTGTAAGCATTGGCGATGGTTTCCCTACAGCAAGCAATTAAAAACTCCAACGGTGAATGCCGAGCTGAAGAATCCAGGTTTAAGGCTGTCCGTGGGCCTCCACCACTTGGCTCCCGAGGTTTTTTTTATTGCCAAAATGCTAATGCAGACATTAATCCTTCTGGTGACAAGGTTTCTGCCGCATTAAATTCCATCGAAAGAGACCTATAAAAGAGATTTACATGGCAACATGAAATTATATAAAATTACACTGAAGTATTCATCCAAACTCTTAAGCACACCTAGTTAGTTTCTAAAGACAGGGAGCGAGAGACAAACACGTTGTGGAGGCTGATATCCTTTTGGCGTTTCAGACTGTAGCATCCCGTTACAACAGAACACTGCGTGGGGACAAGAGGAATGCTTCATTCTGCTTCTGCTTTGTATTATTTTAGTGTCTGTCTGAAGAGAAGCACGCAGCCCGCCCTTTATGGCCCAGTTATAAAATAAAGCCGTTACACACCAGTGAATTCAGATATTATTTACTCAGGATTCATTCGGGGGAAAGCAGAAGGGGGAGCACTGAGAGAAAGAGTAAACCTATCAGTAGGTATGGTAGTGTTGCTACCTACATCACAGTGTCTGTGTGTACACACACACACACACACACACACACACACACACACACACACATTTATTAAAGTGGTTGTATTTGCTTAGGTTTCTACAGATTTTTTAAAAAGTAGTCAAGAGACAGAACTTTGGAGGAAGAGGAAGAAATGCAGGTATCACTCTTGTGAAAGGAAAGGGCTGTGGAGGAGTTGAAGGAAATGAGCAAAGTGGGTAGAGAAATGGAGAGAGTCAGAGAGGAAAGCTGTTATGAGAAGAAGTGGGTGTACAAAGACCCTGGATGAAGGATGTCTGAGGAGGTGGGGAAAGGGCAGGAGATAAGGCAGGAAACTAGAAGAAATTGCAGGAGATGGATAAAAGGTAAAGAGGTAAAGTTAGGTAAAGGACCCCATGATGGTTAAGTCTATAATAATAATAATAATAATAATAATAATAATAATAATAATAATAATAATTTATTATTTATACCCCGCCCATCTGGCTGGGTGTCCCCAGCCACTCTGGGCGGCTTCCATAAAAACCAAAAATACAGTAAAATAGTAAAAGGTCTAGTCAAAGGTGACAATGGGGTTTGTGACACTCATCTCACTTCAGGCTGAGAGAGTTGGCATTTGTCCACAGACAGCTTTCCAGGTCATGTGGACAGCATGACTAAACCACTACTGGCACACAGAGTGCCTTGATGAGTGCCAGAGCACATGGAAACGCCGTTTACCTTCCCACCGCAGCAATACCTATTTATCTATGTGCACTGGTGTGCTTTCTAACTGCTAGCTTGGCAGAAGCCGGGACAGAGCAAAATGGAGGATAGAAAAGTACTTTAAAGGGGAAATTGGGGTGGAAAGAGTGTGTGTGTGTGTGTGTGTGTGTGTGTGTGTGTGTGTGTGTGTGTTCTAAACCTCTTAGAGCCTCTGGATTAGCAAATACTGCCTAAAATGGGGAGGCTGTATCACAATACTGAACTATGAAACTCCTTGTCACAAGGGAAATGCTGTGGCAAAGAATTTAGCAATTTTCAAAGATGAATTAGGTATCAGTGGAAAGTGAAGTCTGCAATTGCCAACTGATTATGCCAAATTCTGCCTTCAACTGACACCATTTGTGACTGAATCTCTCTCTCTGCACCATCATTCTGTGTAGTAGTCAACCACCTCAAGCGTGTCTCAGGGGCAGAAGGTTTGAGAATCCCTGTTGCAGAACACAAATCATTAGCTCAACTAGTTATAAGTAGCTATAAATAATTCTGTAAATCAAGCATACCTGCTGGGTTCAGAAAGATAATCACACAATTTCTACACTTTCTGAAGTTTAGTGAGTTATCACACATTATAATTTTAGAGCACAATCCAATGAGAAGTTCTTATACAAGTAAAATTGCAAAGAATGGAAGCTGTCCCATTCAATATCTTGATGGATTGAACCCGAACCATTCACTCACTAATGTAATGAGTAACACATGACATGCAAAATAGCTATATAAAAAATGTTTTCCAACTGCATTCTATAATTAGAGATGTTTTTGTGCACATTTATGAATCCCTCTGAATAATTGTAGCTATTTATTAACTTGATAACATTAAAAGGATGTAATTAAGTATTTCCACTATTAAGGACAAATAGAAGAGATTTTACTTAATTTAGGGCTTGAATTAATGAGCACAGCGACACAGAAGCTTTTAGTTCATTTTGGGTGGAACAAATGGCAGATAAGCAACAGGCGGTTTGTTGTTGGTACTATTACTAGTAGTAATAATAAAAACACAAGGCATACATAGCTAAGTAGAGGCATTTCCCAAAGATTCCTACATTAGAAAGACAAGTTATAAAGGGGAAAGGAAATAGAATTTGCAAGGAGGAGATAGCATCCATCTGAGTGAAGACCAAAGAGATTAAACTAGTTGTTCAACTGCACAAGCATTAGCAGACAGCGTGATGGGGGAGCATCACTCACCTGTCCTCCAATCAGTCATATTGTTGCTGCTTACTGGGACGTAAAGGGGCAGGGCAGGCTGTTAAAATGACAAGTTGAATGCTCATGAAATGCTGTGTCTGAATGCACTGTATTTAAAATGTTGTAATGGGGAATTTATCTTCGGCAAAGAGGTTGCACTCTAGCAAATGCGTCAGAGAAGGCTGGTTATTTTTCCTTTAAGGTGAGATAAGCTACCTGATGACTAATCTCTGGGAACTGGAGCTGCAAAGCTCTTACAGCAAGAAGCTGAAAAGTGAGAAGCCTGTGTGCGCTTGCTGGAGACAGCTAGTAGCAGCAGTTGCAGAGACATTCTGCCATGATGAACAAAGCTCAGTATCTCCCTTTGGGAAAGTTTACTGAACTGCAAAAAGGACAAAACCTCACTGCTTGCTAGGAGTAAGTTACTTTATTTTGTAACATTTATCTTATTGCAACTGGTATTCAAGACTGTTCCACAGTAAAGTATTGAAGTGCATTCTTATGGTGGAGATCAGGGGCACCATCTGGGGGGAGGGAAAGGGTCCAGAGCCGCCCCCATATTCTCAAAAAATTCTGCAGCAATCCTCAAAACCCAGGATGAAGATGCTTGGCCCTGGCACGTCCCTTTGAGGGTCACCAGAGTGCCTCCCTGGAAGGCGTGTTGGCGATCTCTGACAGGGACACATAGGAAATAGAAATATGTCATTTCCTGCTGCAAAGTCATCCTCAAAACAAAGCATTTCACTGTCTCCCCTCCACCATAACAGTAACTGGAACCAGTTTAGGAAAAAGTAAAGTAAAAGAAATGAAGTTTTGGAAAAAGGAAAGGATTATAATGCTGGATACATAAGGGAAGTGGGAGGATAAACCTTTCTCTTATCCCATTTTCCTCCCCAAATGACCTGTAGGAGATCAGTGGAGCACTGAAGAGTGCAGCCTTGCCAAAGTTAATTTCACCTTGGTATATGATGAATCATGCCTAAAACTAGATTTGCCAAGGGCTCTTTCCACATGCAGCTGCTGTGGTATGGATGTCACTGCCTTGTGGCCTGACCCCACACTGTTGGGTAGTGTGTATGTGACTGCCTTTACTCTGCATACCTTTAAACTTAGGATGGTCATGTGTTCTACTTTACAGAGGACAGGCCTCTATTTGAGTGTGTCCTCTGTTTGTGGGCTGTTGAAGTCTGATTTTAAGATAAGAAACCAGAAGGAATAAAGAGTGAGAACATTGAAGTTTCCCATCAACAGTTAGTAGCACCTGGTCAGCAGACTGAGCAAGCAGACACACCACTCTCCATCTAACCCTGTGGTGCCCAACGTGGGGCACGCGCCCCACAGGGGGGCAATTTGATTTTTAAGGGGGGCAATTCAAGAATGAGTTATTAACAGTGAATGGCCTTTTAGGCTTCTTCCACATGAATAAGAGTTCACTTTTTGAATAATAAGAATTATATGTCACGGGGGGTGGCAAGCAGGGTTTTAGAGATGCTTAGGTGGGGCATGGCCAAAAAAGTTGGGAAGCACTAATCTAACACAATATGATGAGATGTAAAGATTTTTAAATATGCACCAATACACATATGCAAATTTGTTACCTCTTTTGTTCACTTCTTCTGATGCAATTTCTCTGCTCTGACATTGTATCTCCCCCCACCAACCCCCATTCATTTTTCCTGTTTTGCAGATGAGTAAAATGGTAAATCACACTGGGCCCATTATTTCGGATGCTGTTAAAATGAGAGTCTCTCCCATTTTTCTTATGTGTGTGTGGGGGGGGGGGACCAAATGTTCACAAGTCAAGAAGCGTACAATAAAGTCTTTGAAATTGTTATTTTCTCCTAAGATCAAATATTTGCAGAGCTACTCTTTTTATTATATTGTTCTTATAAGTAACTATTATACTAATATTAGTTACTTGTAGGCTGATTTCTTTTATCATTACGGATATATAATTAAAGATTCTGGAAAATCTAAGTTCTGAGAAGAGAAGAAACATAATCTATGGTTATTTCCACCCTGAGACAGGAGAAAGGTTTGTACCGACACCCACACTAAAAATAAAAGTTCAGTTTAGTTCCCCTTCCACTAAAACTGGTTTGTTTCAAGATCTTAAAGGGCAACTAGATATATATGCAAAGTAAGTGTAAGTGTGTGTGTGTGTGTGTGTGTGTGTGAGAGAGAGAGAGAGAGAGAGAGAGAGAGAGAGAGAGATTAATAAAACGAGAGATTAAAGGGCAGTGAAAATATGTTTAAGTTAAAATGCCTGACTGATCCTTGTGTTCAGAAAGGATTAATGTGTGGTATTTGAAGCGGAGAAGAAAGTACAGACATCTACTCCATAAAGTTTGCATTTCACATGAAGACTTTCTTAGCAATTTTTACAAGGCCTTTCTTCCACCACTGGACTCTTTCCTGGGTCGTGCTTAGGGCAGTCCATGAATAATACACAAACACATCCCTGCTTGTTATTGGGTTGTCTGCCATTAATGGCAGGCATGTAAGCGAAGCACCCATTATATTTTGGCCTGGTAAAAGTGCTTGGGTTTAGTACATGTGAAATGCATTTCTTTCAACCACTTTATTTATTTAAAAGATCAGAGGGCTTCCATACTCCTTCCTTTTTAATGCACACATACACTATACGGTATTACAATCAGACCAGGCTCATCAATAATGTAATTTCCAGGTCCGGCAGATTAACAAGCACCAGCCTTCAGCTCTGCGGCTGCTGCTACCTGCCTAATTTGGATGGCAAAATGTCAACAACAAATACAGCCTGCTGTTCCACAACCCTACCTTCCTGTATCTAGATTACAGTGGGAAATAATTATTTAGGGTGGTGGGGTCTTCAGAACAACACTTTATGATTCCATGGTCACCCCTAAACCATTTGCTGCTCAGTTCAGCAGCAGCTCCCAGGGAGGTTCTATTCAATGCAGAATGCTTCTCTGTAAATCTCAGCCTCAGGCCATTTCTGTCAGTCAGGGGAGATTTTAAGGTATCATACAGGGAACCAAAAGTAATGTAAAGAGATTGACAGGCTCAGAAGGACACCCCCACCCCTCTGAGGCTGGAAGATGGCATTCAAGCACAAATATGAAGCATTTGTAATCCATTCTCCATTGTGCGTGTTCTCTGTGCAGGGAGAAAAGAATGGCTTTTCTTAAGCATGAAGCTTAAGGTATTGTGACATAGCTCACACAACCTTTCTTCCCATAAGCTTCAGGCCTTGTTTATCTGTGCAAATGGCAGATACCAGTACAAAATTGCTACTGGACTTCAGATTGCAAGAGTTGCATCAAATGGACGGATGCTTCCCCACAAGGGGGTGGTGGTGGTAGGAATTCCTGCACATGCAGAGCTATGATCTCATAAGGTTACAGAAAGAGCCATGCTAGACCAGACCAGAAATTTATTTGACTGGATGAATCCCAGGGTGGTATTAAGATTGCCGGAAGCAATATCAACAACCTCAGATATGCAGATGACACAACTTTGATGGCAGAAAGTGAGGAGAAATTAAAGAACCTCTTAATGAGGGTGAAAGAGGAGAGCACAAAATATGGCCTGAAGCTCAACATCAAAAAAACTAAAATCATGGCCACTGGTCCCATCACCTCCTGGCAAACAGAAGGGGAAGAATTGGAAGCAGTGACAGATTTTACCTTATTGGGCTCCATGATCACCACAGATGGTGACAGCAGTCACAAAATTAAAAGACACCTGCTTCTTGGGAGAAAAGCGATGATCAACCTAGACAGCATCTCAAAAAGCAGAGACTTTACCTTGTTGACAAAGATCTGTATAGTTAAAGCTATGGTTTTCCCAGTAGTGATGTATGGAAGTGAGAGCTGGACCACAAAGAAGGCTGATTGCCAGAGAATTGATGCTTTTGAATTCTGGTGCTGGAGGAGACTCTTGAGAGTCCCATGGACTGCAAGAAGATCCAACCTATCCATTCTTCAGGAAATCAGCCCTGAGTGCTCACTGGAAGGACAGATCGTGAAGCTGAGGCTCCAATACTTTTGCCACCTCATAAGAAGAGAAGACTCCCTGGAAAACACCCTGATGTTGGGAAAGATGGAGGGCACAAGGAGAAGGGGACGACAGAGGACGAGATGGTTGGACAGTGTTCTCGATGCTACCAGCATGAGTTTGACCAAACTGCGGGAGGCAGTGGAAGACAGGAGTGCCTGGCGTGCTCTGGTCCAGGGGGTCACAAAGAGTTGGACATGACTAATCAACTAAACAACAACAAACATCCCATGTCCCAGAGTGGACAACCAGATGCTATGGGAATCTCACAAGCAGGACATGAGGCAGTAGCGTCTAGCAATGTTGCTCCTCAACAACTGATATTCAGAAGTATGACTCCTTTGATTCTGGAGTCAGGATATAGCCATTGTGATTAGTAACCTCCATTGTTCTGCCCAACTGGTGACCATCAAAACATCATTGTGGAAGCAAACCCCATAGATTACGTATGGGTGAAGAAGAACTTCCTTTTCTCTGTTCTGAATCATCTATCATTCAGCTTCATTGGACAACCCCTGATGATAGTACCATGAAAAGGGGAGAAAAGCTCCTTTCTATTCATTTTCTTTACACCATGCATAATTCCTAAAATTCTGTCTATGAAAAATATCTACATGAAATATACCCATACAGACATCTACAAATGTACATTTTCCCTTATTTGTTTATTAAATAGAGAACACATACTCCAACATGTTGCAAAACAGAAACATTTGTACATTATCTACTCTTTGTGTAGACCAGGTCTCAGGACCCTTTAATAAAATGTTGATATCAGCATCATGTGCAGGGGCACCAGCTTGAATAAAATATTTGGGGGCCCATATAAGCCTCACCCCAATCTGAGCAATGGAGGTACCTAGTGCTGGTGAAACAGTTTATTCCCCACTTTTTATCCCATGAATTGTGATGCAGTGGATCCCACATATATTTGCTATGTATTCATAGGGCAGTCCTCTATTTGAAGGTGTCCTGCATCTGAAGGTCTATCCTGTTCATGTTCAAGGAAGGAGAAGAGAGGCACTAAAGTTGCTCATCAACAGTCCACATCAGGGATGCAGATTGAACAGGTGCAAAGGCCACATCAACCCTAAAGGTGAGATATATTGAGTTTCTATGTAAATCTTCTAAATTTCTATCTTTGGTTGATGCATTTCTGAGGGGTGGGGGAGACAGTGCCTAAGGTTGTGTAGAAGAGCCCATTAGGCTGCTCAACTCAACAGACAATTCAAACTCCTATGAGTCATGGCTGGTGAGTGTTTTAGAGTGGGTTCCAAGGCTCCAGTACCATTTCTATGGAAAACACTGAGCTGATGTAAAGCCTCAAGACTACACTATCTGCTCTAAAAATATTACCTTGGCAAAGTAAAATGGGCAGAGAACAGAGCTACTCCTGCGGCTGCACAAAACCTGAAGAATTCTGCTGAGACAAAAATGTAACATGAACAATACAACCTCACTGACAACAGTCAGAGGAGTTATAAAACACAGCATAAATTGCAGTGGAGATATTGGGGGGGGGGCATTTCAGCATATCCTGAAATATTGCAACTATAGAGCTCCTGCAACATGCACAATATTTCAAACTCTGGTATTATGTGGGAAATCTAATATGTTATGGTCCCACATTCCAAAGCACACACCACCCCAGAAAAACAAAAACAAAGCACATTTCCTCTTCTTGTGGAGGTTGTAGCAAATTCACTTACCACCACCAAAGCAAGGTGGGGCGGGGAAGAGCACTGTAAGCAAATCAAGGACAGTGCCCACTTTTTGCATACTTTTCGTGATCTCAATGCTCATCCAGCTCCCCATGCAAAACTTTGAAAATGCCAAACACCCAAGCTATCATGCCAGTTTGTGTGAACTGTGATATTTTGATTCACTCAAAATATCTGAAGGAAGCCACAGCTGTCAATTAAGCTTGTCTTTTAAACTTCTTGTAGCAGGTGCTCCTTTTTGTGCTAGTGAAAGTGGTCAAGTTGTTCTAGGACAGCTCCACTCAACTTTTTTTTCCAGTGTTACATCAATGTCAAAGGAACAGTGGGGTCTTATTTCAAGAATACAAACTTTTTGAAGGAAATCTGTATCATTTTGCCAATGATCTAGAGGATTCCTTTAAAAACAAACAAACTGCAAACATTCTCTGTATATATGTGAAATTTATCAATGTCAAAGTCTGATGATAGATTTCCATGAAACCACCTTTCATCTAGCTTACTCAGGAGTGATGTCATGTGATGGAATATAACCCAAAGAAAAACTTGTCCAGAATTCTAATTGACAGTGACTGTAAGATTTCAGATTGTGACTGAAATGTGCCTTTCAATGTACAATTGCTCAAAGCTGCTGTAATGAATGTGAGTCTGTTTTAAGCTTGCTATCAATCTTGCTAATTTGAGCTATACTGTGACTCATTAATAGCTTATCAGACTGCTATGTACTGGAATGAAATAGCATGCAAATCAACTCAAAAGCTTACACTTAAAGGTTTAAAATCTAACTGGCAAAATGCCGGCCATGCTTACAGGAAAAGCCAAGTCAGGGTCTAGGTATTGCATGCTTGTGAAACATGGACCACTTATAAATGCTATCTCCAGCTCCTCGAAAGATTCCATCAACAGTGTCTCCAAAAAAATTAACACATTGCTAGGGAAGACAGGCAAACTAATGCCAGTGTACTGGAAGAAGCAAAGATCATCAGTATCGAAGCAATGATTCTTCAACATCAACTTCGCTGGACTGGTCATGTTGTGCGGATGCCTGATTATTGTCTTCCAAAGCAATTACAGTAGTACCTCGAGTTACAAACACCTCAGGCTACAAATGATTCAGGTTACAAACTCCACTAATCTGAACAGTTACCTCAAGTTGAGAACTTTGCCTCAGGATGAGAACGGCAATCATGTGCCGGCAGCGCAGCAGCAACAAGAGGCCCCATTAGCAAAAGCACGTCTCTAGTTAAGAACAGTTTCAGCTTAAGAAAGGACCTCCAGAACGAATTAAGTTTGTAACTAGAGGTACCACTGTATTCTATTCTGGATTTAAAAATGGAAAGTGTAATCCCGGTGGTCAACAAAAGAGGTTTAAAGACTTTCTCAAGGCAAATCTAAAAAAAAAAAAGTAAAAAAAAGTAGTATAAACACTGACAACTGGGAAACACTGGCCTGTGAGCGCTCCAATTGGAGAACAACCTTTTACCAAAGGTGTCATGAGCTTTGAAGATGCTTGAACTCGGGATGAAAGGAAAAAATGTGCTAAGAGGAAGGCACCCTCACCATGATCAACTCCTGCCCAGAAACCTATGTCCCCATTATGGAAGGATGTATGGATCCAGAATTGGCCTCCATAGTCACTTATGGACCTACCGTTAAAACCATGTTTATGGAAGACAATATTGCTTGGCTACGAGTGATCACCAAAGATTGCAAGGATACCGGGTGGCTGCAATGCATATCTATGCCACCAGATACAGTCAATTGCTTCTGACATATGGCTATTTCCAGGGACCTTTCACTAAGGATGGGCAAACATGTCAATTTCAGTTTCTCTCTGTTTATCCCTTTTTCAATCTTCAGTTCTCCACATTTCCAGAACAGTTTGCAGGGGTTTTTTTAAAGCCCTCATGAAACTTCATCAGTGTGTTAGTGCAAAATTCTCCAACAGAGTGATTGAAATGGGATAAGGACAGACAGGAAGGAACAGACAGAGAAGGTGCAGCTCTTGTGGGTCACATTCAGAGTAGCCAGAGTTACAGGAGATTGCAGATACAGTTTCCTCCCTATCGTGTCTCAAAATATACCCTTTATTCACAATTTAAATGCAGGCTGGTAATGGGAATATCTGAGTTTCTGCACTTTTGAAAAGAAAAATTCCACCTGCTTTCCCAGACACCACTGAGAGGAGAATTGCCATGCAGAATACTTAGTTCAAGGATAGAGAACATTTTGTCTATCAATGACCATTGACCCACAGCAGAAAAAGCAAAACCATCAGTGGCCACATGCAAGTATTAATAAATTGAGTTCTAGGTTGTTCATTACATTATCCAAAAACTGTATACATTTCACTTCATTTATGTATTTCTTACATCTATATCCTGCCTTCCCCTCCCAAATGAGCCTAGGACAGTAAAAAACAAAACAAGTGGCAAATAAACAAACAACATTTAAAACATCTCAGCTCCAAATGTTTGTTTAAAGAGGAGGGTGTTCAATAGGTGTCAAAAAGAAAATAGAAACTAATATTCAAGAGGCTAATTCCAAATGGTAGTTTCTTTCATTGTGTGGAACAGACCTCCTGGTAGGATGGAATCTGTGGGAGACCCTGACCTGCCCAGCACAGAGTATCAACTGGGTATGCTGGTACCAAGCTGTATAAGACTTTATGGAATAATGCCAACAACTTTAACTTAACTCGGTAGCTCATTTGCATCCAGTGTATTGTAATGTCTAGAAAGTTCAAGATCCATCACAGCTGCTATTATTATCATTATTTGTCACATAGAAATCACAGTCATGAAGAACTAGGGCCACTCACCTGTCAGGGAATCCTTGCTTTTTTGTCAGTAGGGTTAATGGCTGTCACCCTGACCACTTCAGTTGGATGGGCTACCACTTACTTCCCAATTCCTCACACTTGCCTAATTATTGTCCAGTAGTCCTTTCCCTGGTGCCACAGCCAATTCCTCACCCACCCAGAAAGAGTTGCACCTGAGAAGTCCACAAGCAAGGTGCACTGGCAACTGTCTTGTCTGCTCCTAGCTCCCCATCAAATGATGTTCGTAGGTGTACTGCCTCTGTGCTTGTTGCTACCATTAGCTAACATGCCTAAGAGCCTTCTCTCTCACAAATTTGTCTAGTTTAAAGCCATTTAAACCAATGTCCCTTTTTGGATCTAGTGCCAGAGACTGTCATACATTAATTATGACTTCTGCGAACATAGAATTACTTTTTTATTATTATCCAGAACCGACAGCCAATCAACATCAGTCGACGAACAAAACTTACACAAAAGGGAGGAAAATGTTTCTCTCTATCACCTTACTTATAAAATTATTAAGCTGTCCGTTTCTAGTTACACCTCCCCCCCACAAAAAAATTTGCTGATGAAACTGGAAATAATTATCAAAAGCAAATTATCCAGCTACGTGTCTGTCAGTCCCTAGGTATTTATTATTATTATTATTATTATTATTATTATTATTATTATTATTTATTTATTTATTTCTAAAACAGAGAAGACAGCTTTGGTTGGGAAGATATCACAACAGTGTTAAAATAACTAAATTTTCCCTTCAGAACTTTCCTAGGGGAGTTCTCCAGGCTTACCCACTATATAACTCTTCAATGTGTTCTTTCTTTAAAGGAAAAAAGAGAGAGAGAGAGAGAAAGAAATTACACTAACTCCCTAAGTAAGAGAAGACAGGATTTTTGCTTGACCTACATGATTAGGAACCCTCAAGCGTCTCTCGTGTGCACTCTGCACATTTCCCAGAC